>NC_092422.1:65888898-66557898 GCF_036169615.1 Heliangelus exortis
AGTGGGGAGACTTGGAGTCAGTCTCAGAGAAACTGCAAGGAAGTTTCAGATGTTCTCTTACATGAAAGCCGTGCCACACAGAGTGATGAAAACAAGCAACAAAACTTCTGAGAGACTGAAAGAGTTTGCTGTGCTTCTGAAAGTTGGGGTGGCAGACAGGGGGGAGGGGAACAGGCTGAGATGGAGGAAGAAAATCCGGAACACAAACAAATGGGCCTTGTGAGGAATGATTTTTGCAGCCAGGGAAGGAAGGAACCAGGTTCCCTACCAGACCAGTCTTCATCCCGGTGAGCAGCAGTCCAGTGAGTATCTGTTCCTCTGAGTGTACCACAGGATGTAATTTCTTCCACCACAGTTAGAAAGTTGAAAGACCTACTCCCTTTTATATCTCTTTTCCTGATTCTATAAATTAGTAAAAACAAACAAACAAAAAAAAAATCAAAAAGGCCATGGGCCATGTTTTTTCTACTATAAAAAGATCTGATTCTTCTTTGTAACAGAGGTGAAGGTGCTATATTATCTATATCATTTACAGCAACATTTATTGTCTTCACAGGACTTCTGGTTTTAACTGCTTCTTGTTCTTTGTTTTCCTAAATTGTTTCAGTTTTCTCAAAGATTTTTGGCTCTGAAAGGCTCAAATATTGATGCTCCTCATGTGAATAAAGGATTTTTCAAGTTAATGGGAGTGGAATAAGGGGACCTGGCTGCTAATTATACCTTTGGATAGAATTATTGTTTCAGGTAACTGAACATCGGATATTTCAGCACCGAGCAGTAATACTCTAAAATGTTAAATGTTTGAAAAAGAAGGAGTGGGGGTAGGTGTCACGGTTTAACTCTAGGCTGGCAATTAGCCAAATGACAGATGCTCTATATTAATCCCCCTACCATTCCTGACAAAAAAAGGAGAAACAACAAGGGAGACAGGCTTAAGGGTTGGAAAAAAACTACACAGCTTCAATGAAATAGAAATTATAAAATGAGAAAATTATTGAATATATTCAAATATACAGGAAAATTGATACCACGTTCCTCCCCCTTTCCCCCAGTAACTCTCAAGTCACCACTGAGGCTGCAGGGCAGCCCTGGGAAAGTCCAGGCTGGACTTCTGGGGTAAGCAGCAGTCTGGAGCTGGAGGCAGGAACACAGATTCAGGCTGGCACGGATCAGGACCACAGGCAGACGAATGGATGGAATCCTCCCAGGATGCTGAAGCAAACAGGGACAGGGGAAGAAGGGCCAAAGGAAAGGACAAAGGAGGGCAAAAAGGAAGGGGCTTGACCCTCATGATCCCTCAAAGTTGTACCATGTATGATGTATATAAGATGGAATACTCCTTTTTGTCAACTTTGGTCACCTTTCTTGTCCGTTTCTCCTGAAAAGAGGGTCACAGCCCTTAAGGTTCCTTCACTCCCTTTCTCTTTCTGGAGCATAAGATGTTCCTCACAACTGAGCAGTGGCCTTGGTTCTAGCTGTAACTATAAACATCGAGTGTTATCAGTCCTAGAAGCAGACACTGACTGGGAAACTTGCTGTTAATTTCAGCAAGTGCAGCTACTTACAAGAGACTTAGCTGAAAATAAAATTACAAGACAGAAAATTTGCTCTGTCCTGGCCCAAACTAGGGAAAAGGGGATGGAGTGGAGGAGAGGAGAAAAAGGAAGAAAATTCACTGGGTTTTGAAATATTTCATGCTCCACAGAAAGGAAACAGCAAAAAGTCATTTTTCTCATTTCCAGTTCACCTTTAAAGCATTTCAGCTACAGATTGTGCTTGATCTCCAGCTGCTCCCTTGACATGTCATGGAACAGTTACTTGTAATTCAACTGTCCTTAGAGGCAATCATGGTTTTTTTTCCTGAAAATCATAGGCCTCCCTTGCTCACTGAGTGTCCCTATGACATTCCCCACTGTGTGACAGGTCTGCAATTATAATTCTTGCAAACTTTTATTTTAAAATCTCTAGCTTGCTCCTGAAGCTGTTGAAGTGTATGAAGTAGAGGACCTGCAGCAAGAGTGCGCCAGAGAACATTTCTGTCAGTGTGTGAACAATTGTGAATCATGTTTCAACTTGATGGAAATGCTCATACATTACACTGCAGAAAAATGATGTGCTTGCCTCTCAGTTTACAATTTACTATATTTAAGGCTTTTCTTTTCTAATCAGTTTTTCCTTTAAAAATTATGACTTGGCATGACAAGAATTCAGGGCAGCAGAATAGGGAGAATATATCTGACTTTGTTTTTCTCTTCTGAAGGATAAAAGACAACACAAAGGAGAAAGGCTCCCATAAAAATTTAGTTCAAGAGAAATATTGCAAAAGAAGAAGATATTCTTCTATGTGATGAAAAAGCAAAAAGAAATTTTCAGATATGGAATAAATCTATAGATCCACTCTAGGATACACCTCTGCTGTTAACACAGAATTCTCTCAGGACAACTCATGCTCTTCAGAAAGAAAAACAAACGAGGCAAAGGTACAAAAGCTATTACTTGGTATGAAGAAATACAGAAAACAAAAAGACTAGTAAGGAATGGTAATGTCAGCAATGGCTTGGTGCCTTAAAAAGAAATGAGAAAAAAAATCTTGAAGATTTGAAAAAGAGATAGAAGTCATCAGAAAGCAAGTAGTACTTGAATATTCCATTCAGATTCAGAAGTTTGGGTTTCCCATCAGTTCTTTTTGTTCACTCTGCTAGACTTATGAACCACATTGTTTACCCAAAGAATCTCCCCTGATAAAATACACATGATGCCCACTGTCAACAAGCAGCTGCACCCATGAGAAGCTCAAGGACTTAGATGCCCAAAGCCCTTGATCATGGGTTTACTCCACAAAGGTAGTAGAAAGCTTTATAAGTGGATTTGTAGGTGAGTCCATAATCTTTGCTGCTTTTATCCCAAAATTATTCTCTAAAACTTAGCTGAAAGTAAGGCTGGAACAGTGTCTCACTAACACATGCAGAAGGAAAAGGACTTTTCCCCTTGTAATGCCCAGTTAAACAAAGCATATGAATGACTAAAGAGCACTCTGGCAGATACATGGCTGTAAAGCAGGAGCTGAAAAGATCCATTGACCCCCTCTGCCCTGCTTTGCAAAGCATAACCCCAGCTGAGCCAAGCAGTGCCATTCAAAGGCAGCTGATAAGAGGGAGCACAGTGTCCTGAGGGGACCACACTTTGTGAACATGCACAGTGATTATGCTGAAATAATTAATACCTCTAATCAAGCAAAGAAGATGCAAGGTTCAAAACACTGATTTTGTTCCTTTTACTTAAGAGAAAGAAGCCGTTCTTTTATCCTAAACACTGTATCAGCCCTTTGTTCTCACTGTTACAAGTTGCAAAGCTTTTTTTTTTTTTTTTCCCACTCTGAACAAATTTAACTGTGCACAGCATGAACTGATAAAGCTTGACTTGAACATTTTTTTCTGAATGTAAATTGCTGTAGGCTTTAAAGGATTCCAGATCCCCCTTGAGTCAGTACAAACTATTTTTAAAATGGATTTGATATGACATCTGTTTTAAAAGTCAATTTGAAACAGAGTATGTATGCGTGCTAATGGAAGTAAATAGGCTTGGGAAACATATGTTGCAGGCCTTTTGTTTTAAACAATGCAAGAATGTAAGTACACAAATAATAAAAATAATAGCAATACTAACTTACTGTGCTGTCCAGCTGCTCTCCATACACATCCAAGTGTACTGGTATTGTGACAGAGCCACGGCAGGCAGGGATCTGTAAGTCATGCAAACTGCAGCTGAATTGCAAGCTCACAACAGCCATTGCTGGTAAACCCAAGGGCAGAAAGGGTTTCCTCATCAAAAAGGTTACAAAAACTATTATATATGCAGATATATGTGTATACTTTTCTATATATGCACATGTACATATATATATGTAAATATATATATGTGCACACACTTTTTGGACAAGATTTCTAGACAAAATTTTCAACTTACCAGCAAATACCAAAATACCCAACTATTGCCTAAGCACTGATATAGTCCAGTCTTGAAACATCTCTTCTCTCATATGAGCTCCCCCAGGGCTTTAAGCATTCCCTCCCAAAAGACACAAACTGGATTAAGGTGAGGCAGTGCATTTGGGAAGTTTATCATCTCCAAGGGGGGCAGCAACTGTCTCAGAGAACTCAATACATAGAGAGGACAGGAGTGAAAGACCCCCCAGATTGTCAGTCCTTTGAGATTCTCTAGAAATATTTATTTGCAGGAGAAATCTTTGGAAAAAAAGAATGAGAATTCAAAAACAGACTTATGCATTTTAAAAACTAGTGTCAAAACTTCTATAATTTTTAATTGAGCCAAGAATTTATCACCATTTAAGAAGTATCCTCCCACTGACTGTCTCAGCACAGCAGTGGATGAAAGAGACAGCAGCAATGTCCCACCTGCATGACCTCTCTGCCCTTGTACAGGAACAGGGCTGTGTGGAAACTGTGATTTTGGTTGGTGACTGCTTCTGGCTCCAATACCATTCACAAGTCCTTTCTCTGCCAGCATCTGCAATCACAGTCTGCCAAACTCAATTCTCTCTCAAAAAAAGAATAGCATTACCTTTGCTCAAAGAAAAGGAGGAAAGGGGGGGGGAAGAAAAAAAGAAAGAACAGGAAAAAAAGAGAGGAAAAGGGTATCTTGGAATAACTTGAAGAATTGAATTGTCACATTTACTATGAATCATTTATCTCATTGAAAACATCTACCATTCACTAGCTCATTCTTTATCATTTGTACAAAACTATGCTACCAAATAAAGAAAATGGCTTAAAATTACAGTTTTCAGTCATGTTTTATGAAACTACATGAAGCAGTAAGTCCAAGTGGGTAAATCCCTGTGCCAAAAAAAAAAAAAAAAAAAAAAAAAAAAAAAAAAAAGCTAAAAATAAAGGTAAAAAAACCCAGAAACCCTGTACTGTCACACTTGAGAAAGACTTCTAAGATCACTGAGTCCAACCATCAACCCAGGAAAAACCACCATGCCCACTGGAGTGCATCTTGAAGTGCCATGTCTAAACATTTTTTTAACACCTCCACAGACAGCGACCCCACCACCTCCCTGGGCAGCCCATTCCAGTGCCTCACTACTCTTTCATTAAGAACTTCTTCCTAATATCTAGTCTAAGCCTCCCCTGGTGCAACTTCAGGCCATTTCCTCTAGTCCTATCATTATTTACATGAGAGAAGAGGCCAACATTCTCCTCATTACCACCTCTTTCAGGGAGTTGTAGAGAGCAATAAGGTCTCCCCTCAGCCTCCTCTTCCCTCAGTCTCTCCTCACAGGACTTGTTCTCCAGACCCTTTACCAGCTTGGTCGCTCTTCTCTGGACACACTCTGGCAACTCAATGTACTTCTTGTAGAGAGGGGCCCAAAACCGAACACAATACTCAAGGTATGGCCTTGCCATTACTGTGTACAGGGGCATGATCACTTCTCTTCTCTTGCTGTCCAAAATATTGGCCTTGTTAAACCTCACAGACTCTGCCTCACCCATCGATCCACCCATCTAGGCCCCTGTGCAGAGCTTTCCTTCCCTCAAGCAGATCAACACTTCCATCCAGCTTGGTGTCATCACTTATTATTAGTGTTATTTTAATTCTTTATTTCCTACTGAAATGCTTAAAGTATCTGCACCAGGGGTGGGATAAACACATTGAATGTAAACAACATTTCTGTCCTTAGAGCTTAGTAGCTCTGTAGGTCCTGCAACACCTTAGGCACTTCACAGCTTGACTAGAAAATCCCCAGAGAGCTTGTTTTGACTTGATTATAATTCCTCAGACGTGCCTGCTGTGCAGAGAAGAACACCTGTCCCCTAATCTAAACCTTCTCTAAAGACTAAAATGAATAGGGCCACCTAGTTTTATCACCAGAACATTAGAAGAGATCAGACCTATAGCTCTTGAAGTAGCAATGAAGCATTTAAATGGTAAAGGGATCACGCAAGTAGGCAGCTGAAGTCCCCCTTTCTTCCCTGACCAAAAATTTAAATCAAAACTCTGGTGCTAAAGCTTCAGTGTCACAGTGCCTAAACAAGTCTCCACCACAGAGCCTCAGCGGCATGAGAGTAAAAACTCCTCCCCTTCTGAAGTGTAAGGGACTCAAGAAATGTAGGCTAATACCACAAGTTACCTCTTACTGTCATTATAGGAGTATTATTAAAGAGCCTGATCTCAACAGAACAGATGGGTGGTTACAAAACCGTATGGTAAAACAGAAAAACATCTCTGTAGGCAAAGCTGTCAAAGCTTAAAAATTTGCAAGTAAAATTGGTATAAATAATTATCTGGAACCAATGAGGCAAGAAAGAAAGACAAATACTGTCAAGAGAGAATAAGATAAAAATTTAAAATCCAAGCTGCAGCAAGTGAGACACATAAAAGCCAACCATTTCTATAAAGTGCAAGATAAGAAGAACAGTGTTGAGATGATCCCATTTCAGTAGAGAAATGGTCCTCTGAAAAACAGTTAATTAAACCCAGAATATTCATATGTCGCTTGTTAATCTAACTTTCCTTCCCGAGTGTTCTTGTTTTTCATTTTGAACAGAACTGAAGAAGATGAATATGTAGACTGATCTAATCCTGGAATTAATTTTCATCATAACTGCTGAATATTTGTACACAAATACAGTATTGCTGAAGTGCACCCTACACTTTTAATTTCATACTGTGAATCCATTAGTGTATCTTTGGACTGAATTAATTGAAACTTTTAAAAGTTTTACACTCTGATGTCAAGAGCTACATATAAACATTTCCAAAGGAGAGACAAGAACCACTAAAGTGAGGAAATCTGTGCTTCACACAGGTATTTTTGCTTACAAACTTTACAATGCTTACTACACCACATGCCTTTGAGACTGCAGTTAACCTTCTCCTAACAGGGCCCACCTTTTTCTTCCTTTGACCTTCCTGCCCTGGGAGGCTGAAGAAACACCCTGTCCCTTCATTATAGATATACCAGTGACTCAGAACAAATTCCCACATTCACCATTTTTCTTTCCTTCCTATTCTCTCTCCCACCTGAGATGAAACCTTTTTTGCCTAACCTCTGAATCCTTGCACAGGTCCCAGCTACTTATTTCTGATGAGCTTCTTGACCATCATAGGACTCCTCCTCACCTCACTCTCAGTCTGCCTTTCCCCAGGTCCAAACCACAGGCTGAGTGTAACCACCACCTTCCCATGGCTGATGACATCCTCACGGGCTACCTTTTCTGTTCCTACATTGAAAAGATTATAAGCCCCAAAATCAACTGGATTTCAAATGATAATAAACTCTTGGATTCATTGTTATACTCAAAATTGCCCAAACTGGTATCTTCAGAAAGGAGACAGTCATGGAGTTTGGGGCTCCATGTATGGATGGATGCCTTCAGCATCTGCTTACAGAAGATTTAGGAGTTACAGAAAATAGTGTAGAAAGAAAATCTCTTCCTCCTTGCCAAGACCTCCCAGGCAAGGAAGGCAAAAAATATTTCCCCCTTGTATCTCAGCAAGATGTTGATGATGTCATTTGGCTTCTAAGAACAAAGATTGGAAGAATAAGAAGATGCTGAAGGTCACCGAGGTATTTCTCATATCCCTAAGGACAGCAGTTCTCTTCCCTGGCAAGGGAGAGCAAATCTCAGACTTCTCAGTGGCAGGGCCAGTGCAACTTTGACTCCATGGTGCTTGGTTTTGTCTCAGCTTGAAGGCAGAGAAGCCATTTAGATCCACGCTGCAACATGCTACATTGCATTGGATCTAAAAACAAATCTGTACATGGTCCATTACATGGCTGTGATGGTGATGTTTAGCAGACTGGAAAACCAAAACAGAGTTAAACTTTAAAAAAAAAGCTCTACAGAGTTTATTCGTTAGCAACTCACTCCTGCTACTGGTATTTTGCTTAACATTTGTGACAAGGATTTCATCTTACATGTTTTGTCCTGCCTCCTACCAGTAACTATATGAAGGGTCTTTGGCCCTTCAGTGGTCAAGTTGCCCACACACCTTTGTAGAATGTTTAAACAATCTGTCTTGCCATCACATTCTTTGTTTTAGATCATGCTGTTTAGAGCACTTGTTCAAGACAAGTTAATATTAATCATATTAATCATATACAATATGATTTGTGCATTTATAATTTCCAGACATCACAAACATCTGCTGGGACTGCAGCTGTATTGTTTGCCTGTTCTCAAGATTATTTTTTTGTTGGTGCTTCTTTGATTTTGTACTGTTTTAAGACCCAAAAGCTTTCTCATTTTAAGTGCCACTGGTATAATTTCCAGTTTACAGGGAACTGCTACATGTGTTGTTTACACCATATATGTCCTGCCACAAATAGATTTTCTATTTTTAAGCCTCCCTTTGGGAGAAGTTGTCAGTGTAATGGTGTGAGACATCCACTTTTATAGACAATGAGAGGATCATGATTAATGGTGTAACAAGCATACCTGCCACCACACAACAGTCAAAATGTGCACAGTGGTTTGGGAGATGTAGCATCCTCATTTTTCTAGCTAGAATTTATTCCACAGAAATATATGCCATGCCTAAAAATTAGAGTTGAGCAGACAATATCAGACAAGTGGCCAACATCTTTTGCTTCAAAAATTAGGAAAGGAAAGGAAAGGAAAGGAAAGGAAAGGAAAGGAAAGGAAAGGAAAGGAAAGGAAAGGAAAGGAAAGGAAAGGAAAGGAAAGGAAAGGAAAGGAAAGGAAAGGAAAGGAAAGGAAAGGAAAGGAAAGGAAAGGAAAGGAAAGGAAAGATAAATGGTAGGATAAGAGATGACTTATTAAAGTAGTAGCATCTTTTATATCCCCTTCCTTAAAAGGAAATAGAGGCAACAAATATACATACCCTTTAAAAAAATTATCCTTGAGTAGATGCCTGAAACATTAAAATAATAAGACAAAGAATAAGTAAGTAACATAATGGGTCTTTTTCCACTTTCAAGAAGCCTGTAAATATATTGGGAGACTAGAAGAAGTGGAATAACTTCTAGAAAGAGAATAGAAAAACAGAAATGAAGAAATAGATGGAATACGAATGGCAAGGAGCTAGGTAAAGCAATAAAAATAGAAGTCTAGGAGAAAAAACTAGAAAAAAAGGAAGGCAGAAATGGGAATGCACAAATCTTTCAAGGGAAGATACACTCTTTAAAGGGAAAATGAAAAAAACTAAATAGGAGGAAAAATAGGAGAATTCTAATGAGACTGAATAATTGCGTATCTGAGGCAAAACAGCCTCAGGGAAAGAATAAGGACACAAAAGTCATATTGCCTTACCCTTACCCATGATATGTAGTTACACTACCAAAATCTCCTGAGCATAGACCCAGCAGTGTAAATCTAAACGTGTTTGCATATGCAGAACACATTAGTAAAAGAAATGGAAAATCTGCAGGCCAGGAATACAGCTGAAAGCATCAAAAGCAAAGAAAGAGTCTGGTAAGAAAAAAGAAATAAGGAATCTCACATTCTACTCACCAGTAACAACAGAGCAGCATTTTAACAGTGGCTTTTATGTCCTATGCAGAAAGCTTTCACTTCTGCAATAAATTCAGCTTTCAAACAAAGGTTTCCAAACCTTGCAGAATTTCTTTTCATGCCAAGATGTTTCAGACACAGACTTAATACTGCACACTTTGGGTATATTTGCTTTGCAGAGAATATTCTCATTGGTTTTAGGCTTTTGCATTTGCCCCTCACACACATGGCTGAGGTTCTGGGGAAAGACAATGTCTTGTGCTTCTACCTTAAGTACTCTTCACTGCACATAATCTTTAAAGTAGCTGTCAAAAATTCCCACCTCTATACCAGGCCAACAATACTGGACTTTGGGGAGGCATCCCAATATTTATATATTTTGAATGCATTTTCGAATGCAGTTATGAATCACATCAAAGAGAGCAAGACTGCTGCAAAAAACTTAGCCTCTTTCCTCTTGAGTTTCAGAGCAGTTACATTGCATTTGGGGCACCATGGATTTCAGCTGACTGAACCAGTGCCTGGGCACCAAGGGCATCGTGGTAGTTCTGGTAAGCCAGAAAATTCACACATAGATGAACAGCAGTTACTGTTATGCTCATCCCCATCTACCACTAATATTTTTGCAGCTAGTTTGCTTTCGTAGATAGAAGATAATAAAGATTCACATGATACAGACCAGGGTCTCTATTATTAGTATACAAAAGCAACCTTCATTAATGCCTACTGACAGCGTGACTGCTTAATTGATTCAATCTGGTGTCCTTTAGTCACAGTCTCTAGAGTGCTAAGGCTTTCTCTACAGCAGCAGGGACCACTTCCACACTGAACACTGATGCTCAGTTAATCCAAATTCTAATTAATTGGTTTTCTTTTACTGTGTATTCATGTTTAAAAGGGATTTTCATATCAGTTTATCACATTTAACAAACCAGCACAAAGCAGGGTCAGAGTTGCTGTAATTATTGTATTCTTTTTCACATTGAGTGGATACGGAGCATCCATTTTAATCCCAGTGCAAGCAGGCACATCCCCACAGAAGCCTCTCTTGATGCAGGGGTCTGGAGCAAGATCCTGGGTAAGTCAGTCTTAAAGGTGAAAGGGCTCCACTTCACTGCATTAGGTACTAGCAAACCCAGTCCAACAGAGCCAGAGGCATTCCTAAACTACAGAAATTTTGATAATGAAGCATAATCAGTGGAGTTAAACTCAGTAATAACAGACCCAAGTCTATTTTAACACAGTAATAGTTAAGCTTATAATTATTACATAAAAGATACTTTGGAGAGGCAGAATTGTACCTCTCTCAGGCTACTAACCAGCTGTTCTCTCAGAAATGTGGATAAAGGGAGGGTTACGCTTATTTGCTTTCTCTTGAAAAGACAGGTGCTTTATAACACAGGCATAATAGGTTTGCCATCCAAGGTTTCTCTTGGCAGAAAATGCAGGCTGATCATTCTACGTTTTGATTCCCAAAAGTGTTAACACCAAGTGTGACAAATATAACCTCTAAGCAGACCTTTTTATGTCCTCTTTCTTTGACCCCTCTCTTCAGTTGCCTATAGATACATGTGACACTTTATATATAATTATATATAATATGCATAGGGACACTGGTTCCCTGATTCTGGCCCCATCAGAAGAGTTTGAGAAAGGAAATTAGATTTCAATTAAATTTTTTGGCTTAGGTTTTTAAGTATAATTTAATTTAACACTAGAACAAATCTACAATATTTCCGAAGAGAATAGCTTACAGAATGGGATAGTATCTTTAGGAGACATTAAAGAGGTATGAATTTATACTTTGGAGGTAAAAAGGCTGCTGGAAGACTTGGGAGGGTTTCTTCCCCTTGGAAATAAATAAGAGGCATCAAGTTCTTGTTACATGGGGAGAAAACAAGCATTTAGTGAACATTTTTAACAGGACCATTTCAAGGCTTCAGTTACTTAGCTGAGCCAGATTTAAAAGGTTAGGACATGAAGTTATATTGAAAAAAGCTGTAGTTTGGTCAGAAGAGTTAGAGTTAGGATTAGAATTAATAGGGAGCAAAACATCTAAGAAGAGAGTGCCATTGAGATATGGATTGAGCTAAGCTCTGTGCAGGCTGAAGTACTCCCTCAAAGCTATTTACTAAACTCATTGTCATTTGTGAGCTGTAAACCCGCTACACTTATTTTCAGACTTGAGATGGGCATAAGCTATGAGACCATACCTGTACCATAGGAATCTCTTTTTCCTCACAGTTCCTTGGATATTTTTTTTTTTTTACATTTACACTGGCCCATCCCTAGATGCGCTCACAGAAAGGGAAACAGTTCTGCACCAGATTTTATGGCTGACAAGGGGATTTAATTGGCTTCTTTTTTCCTTTGCACAAAATCAGTATTAAACCCCACCTAACAGCCTTTGCAATGATGAAAACATTTGTATAATTGCTAGAGTACCCTGCAGATTTTTTGATCACGGCTCACTTGGCCTTTCACTTCCACACGAATTGTGCATGAGAGAAATTGACTTAAGAGACACTACTGGGGGCAGTAGCTTACAGCCATGAAGCCTCATCCCACCCTCTCCCAGCCTCTGTGACAGAGAGCAGATCTTTCCCAGCAGACCAAATAATTCAAACAATGTCTTTCTAGGAAGCAGAGAGAGTTGTGAAGTCAGGACTGTATTGCTGCTTCTCTTGCATCAGTCTCCTCTGAGGAGCTTTTTTTGTGTTTGCTTTGGTCCTGCAATGGCCCCCTTGGCTGCCCTGAGCAGATGTTTTGAGCTTTCATTGGAGACAATGACTAACTACAAATTTCCACCAAAAGAGGACAACTTATGAAACGAAGCTGCTATCAATAATCAGTGGGATCTCTGGCCCTAAGGATGGTTTGGGATGAGGGGTATTTTCATTCTAACAGTCAGAACTGGATCTTGAGCAGTGCACCAACAGCAAGTCCCTCTTCTTTCTCCGTTGCAGCCCAGGAGAATCCATCACACAGTCCAAACTCAGGACTCCTGTGAGAGGGAACCACAAAGCTCCCCAAAGTGCAGATGCAGTCATGTCTCACGTCAGAATCAATGGCTCCATCCCATGGTGTTAGTCTGGCTTGTGAGCAGGGCTGAAGAAATCCTCTCCTTTTACTGCCTCCCTTGAGCTTGATCATCCTTCATCAAACAAAATGTCACTGCTGTGCTGTTTGAAGCAGCACTGATTTATTCATCTCCCCAATACATAATGATGGTAAAGCCAATGGAAGTGAAAAGCTCACAGCCAGCTGCTTGGCACCGAGCAACCAGAGCAGCAGACAAGAAAGCAGCTCTGACTCTCAGTGCCCTGTTTAATGGCAGGGAGAGCACTAACTGAGCATACGTTTCTTGTCTGCTGCATCAAACCTCTTGCCATCCCTTCTCTCTGCCATCCTCTGAATTCTAATCAGGCAGTGTCTTCTGGTGCTTACCTCCTGCCACTAAATGTTGTTTACCTTTTGAGCACATTGGGAAGCTGAATATGTATTTATGGTATGCGAGATATTTTGCTTAGCATTACAGAGAAAACTCTATGACTCCCTTTAAGTTCCTTCGCTGGGATGTGTTTATCATTCCAAGATCAAATGTAATGCAAGTTGGCACCTCTTTTACTGAGAATAATAAGCCTAAACATAATGTGAATACATAAAAAGGGTTGTTGACAGCTTGTTTACAAAATCCAGGACTTAAATGCAGATCTTGTTTTAGCGCAAAACATATCAACATAATAAGAATACTGTCTGCTTCAGACAACCTATTATTCTCATCTGCACCTTTTTTTTTTTTTTTTTTTTTTGGGAAATCATACTTTCTCGGACACCCTGAAACTTTGCTTATACACAGTTCTCCTTTCCAGTAGACTCATTTCTGAAGATTTTATAAACCAGTAGATATGACTGTTCTTCCCACTTCTTCGGACAGAAAGCTTTATTTTATTAAATGCTTGCTCTTAGGGGGAAAATTATTTTCAGATTAGCATGTACAAATGCTGTTATTAGACACACTTTTTGATAATTCAGTACCTTTTCAGGAACAAACTCATTCTTTTTCTGCAAGTGCTGAGGGTCAAAATAATAGTAGCAAGATAAATTATCTTAAATATTCAACGTATGCCCCAGTTCAGGAAAGCTTTCACCATTCAAGAAGAGCACATATACTTTTTTGGAAACAAAATGGTACTTAGATATTTCAGAAATAAAAATGTTCTCCAGAATTAAGGACTTTGTCTGAAAAACATGTATTCATCAGGCTGGGAGAAGCTGCTTCACAAGAACCTACCTGAGGTTTGTGTGAAGTCCACTTTGACCTGGTATCTTTATAAATCATTATAACAACAAAACCCCATAAACATGAAATCCAAAGAGGATTGCTGCAAATAACACTAGAAAGAGAGAATCAATGCAGCAGTCTACCACAAAACTGGTGCACAGGGCTCTTCTTTAACTGTAAAACATGAGGAAGCAAACCTAAGCATGGATGTATCTTTTATTTTGGTTTTCTCCATCTCCTGAGTGTTTGTCTTTAGAAAAGCTTTTTATGTTTCTATATGTAACATGTTTGAGCATTGTACACATATATGCATCTCACGAACAGAATACACTGATGGATTGATTTTCAAATTTGTTCCAGTGCAGAGGTTCCAAGCTTCATAATCTTTTTTTCAAAGGCAACAAAAAAAAAAAAAATCATGACAAACACAGCCCATAGAAAAGACATATAAAATTTATTTATGTTGAGGGAAGCATAGTAAAAATATTAAAAAATCACTCATAAAAACTCTAAATCTAAACTGTAAATATTTACAAATAAAAATACTTATCTCCTGTCTGTTTAAATGAAGAATATAGAACGAGCTCTCCAGATTTTGTTGTTTTTTCAGTTGTTCACAGTAATTGATGCATAAACGTATTTCTAGTTTCTACTGATACCGTAGAATATTTATATATTTTTTTACTCCTTGTTTTGAATCCATTTTCCAAATCTAATCTGTGCTGGAGAAAATCGGAAAACCTGCTGATTTTTCTGATCTGGCAGTGGAAATAAGATTACAGCAAATATTTTATTGCACACAGGAAAATAGAAAGAATTTGCAAAGACTGTAGACTGAAAAAATAACAAAATAAGAGCTTCACATTCAAGCTGAAGGCAGATTCTTTATTAATCCACTTCATCACATGGTTTTCACTTTCACGATTACATAATTTTTTCATGAAGAACAACACAACCATCTTTAGCAGAGAGTTGCTGTGAACATAGCACTTGGCATGTTGCTTTACATCCATTCGTGATGTGGCTACGTGAGGAGTGGCTGAGGGAGCTGATGTTGTTTAGGCTGAAGAAAAGGAGGCTGAGGGGGGAGCCCTCATCAGTCTCTACAGCTGCCTGCAGGAAGCTTGTAGCCAGGTGGGGCTGGGTCTCATCTCCCATATAACGTGGTAGGATGAGAGGAAATGGCCTCAAACTGGGACAGGGGAGGTTTAGATTGGATGTTAGAAGGCACTTCTTCACTGAAAGGGTTATGAAACACTGGGACAGGCTGCCCAGGGAGGGGGTTAAATCGTCATCTATGGAGTGTGTTTAACAGATGTGTAGATGCATGTAGGTGTGGCCTTGCACTGAACTCCACAGAGTTAGGTTAAAAGTTGGACTTGATGAACCACCATTCTGTGATTATGTAAGTATTGTTCTCAAGTCAGTATTGCAGCTTTCCTCACCAACATCCTTGGAGCATTTCACAGACCTGACTCAACTTATTTTCACAAGAATCCTTCAGTGCAATTGACAAAGTGAGAGAAAGAAAGTTTAAGGGTAAACCTGTTCCCTTAGTTTACAATTTGCAACTGAGGCTAATCCTGACATCATAAAAATCAGATATTATTCTCAGGAGAAAGCCTTGCTCATCCTCCAGAGGCCCCCAGGTGCAGTATAGGCACTGTAGATGCTGTCTGTTTGAACTGCCAGCCAAAGCATCAGGTTAGCTTTTTAAAGGGTTATGACAAGGTTATCTTGGAAGATTTTTCTTATGGGACACCTCAAACTATGTCTATGACACTACTACCTCAGTCTCTGACAAATTTCAAGCCGTAAAACTCTGAAACATGAGAGAATCAAAGCTCTTCAGAAAGGATAGTGTGGTAATGCATTTAATATTCATCTTCCCTTAGTCTTGCTCTTGACAAAATCTTGAACCATCAAATGGCCTTGTTTACTGGCAACACTGGAAACTGTGACTATAATGACAATGTTTTTATTATCTGGAATGCATCTTGTCAAGATTTTGCTGTCACCATGCATATTTTGCATGTGCACACCTTACATCACACGTAGCAGCTTAACAGATTTGTTTGAGCTCAAGCCAATATGAAAACTTCTCCCTATTTTCACACAGTCAAGACAGAAAATTATTTTCTCCACATACATTTGAGACAGTCAAGTCACACTGCCTGGGCCCAGAGCTGGTGGATCACCAAAAAAATTTTACTTAGAAGTCAGATTCTATGTCCACATTAACACTCAAAATTATTTTTCCAACACACTCTTAAAAATAATATTCAGTCATGGAATGATTTTTGCACAAAGAAATACACATACCTTTAAGACAGAGAATGTATAAAATAGATTACATTACCCATAGCTTTAACCACCACTAAATATCTGGATCAAAATTAAATAACTTATGTGCTATAATCAAACCACTAGTACAAAATTTGACATTTCCATCTAGCAGATAAATTATTTCTCCTTTATAAAAATGAGAAAAATTTCAGAAATATATCCTTCACAGGTTTTTTTTTTTCAGGCATTCTGGGAGTTTAATAAATGTATTCACTGGCAATAATTTGTAGTCATCTGAGCTCAAAAGTGACCTCAGGAAAGACAATGAGAAACAAAACCTCCTGATGCATTAACACTCCTGAGTCAATCTGAGGGGAATCTCAAGTCTTCAATTTATGCTCGTGAGCCCCAGCACTGTCAGAATTGCTGCAATTTTTTTTACTGCAAATCAGTGTCTGTAACTCTTTCCACAATCAATGTATAAAATGCACATGAGAAGTTATAGGTTGTAAAGTGCAATAGGTTAATATATTAAGTAGAACAATAAATGGAAAAAAAAATAAGGAGGCTGAAGTGCTAACTGCACACATCACTGACATTGGGAAATTTAGGAAAAAGTAACCATTTTCCCTTTTTTCCTGAATATTGTTTTTAAGGGCTTTTTTCCCTCTCTTAAATGTTTTTGAGAGTAAGTAGGTACAGACCATTTGGAGAAAGGGGCTGGAGACAAAACAGGTGGGGTTTGGTTTTTTTGGCAACTGGTGGACTGGAGGAATAGAATGTAGATGAGTAAAGAATAAGGTTCAAACTAGCAGATGTATATAAAGGAAAAATACCTTGAGGACAACAAATTTGAGAGGGAAGAAGGAGACATAGGAGGAAACAGGAAAGATAGAAAAATCCAGAACTCCCCCCTTGATTGTGCCTCTTGTTTACAGCACTCTGCAGAGCCCTTCTTCCTATTGTCTTGCACAGTCAGGTCAGCTCATACATCATGGGCAAACAAATGTGTGTTCATTTTCTTAAAAACAGCAGCAGGTCTTTTACTCCAGCCAGGATAATGGTAATGATGGTCAAGACCACATCTTGAGAGGGCTTTCTTTTCATTACTGATTCATTAAACAATGAACTAATTGAAACTACTGCTAATAAATCACTGCTGCCTATCAAAGCTGTAACAGCAAGCACCTTGAAAAGAAGAAAAAGCATGTGATCAACTTTGAACATAGTGCAAAACCCCTTTTGTTTCTTATTATTGAGTAGCACTAGGATATTGTTAATCCTATAATATTTTGTCTAATAAAAATTGTGTGAGAAGACTTTTATTCTCATCCGCTCCCACTAGAGCATCTATGGAGAAAGATTTTAATCCTTCTCTCAATAAATCTCCATCAGTTGTTGATTTTCTGTTGTCCTTAATAAATCACTCAGATTTTTATATGCTGAGTTCATCTGAAGTGGTTAGCACTTATTCTGAATGCCTAGGACTTCCTATTGTAAATTCACTTCAGAACTATTAATTTAATGCTTCAGCTATTTCATTATTTTTTCTGGCTTGGCTCCCAATCATTTTCTCAACATCCCATTACAACAAACACAGAGGCTCATGCTTAGCATATTTATTTTCTGTCTATTTCAGGTGGCACTGATTTTCTGCCTTTTGGAACCTATGGATTCTTTAATGGTGGTTAATGAAGGGAATAACCATCTGATAGTAGTTATGCTGATGGTTCCACATTTTGTATCAACATCTTTAAAATAACAGCTAGTGCTTGCATATAACTCTAATTGCAGACTGTTTATTCAACAGTATCTAATTCTTTCACAAAGCCTAAAGCTTGGGCAGGACTTTGAGCAACCTGGTCTAGTGGAAGGTGTCCCCATTCATGCAGAGGAATGGAACTCAATGACCTTTAAAGTCCCTTCCAACTCAAAACATTCTGTGAATCTATGAAAATGACCTTCTTGAAGTACTTGAGAAAGTTGGGTAAAATCAGGAAAAAGGTACAAATCCATTAAAAGTTACATGGAAACCTAGCAATGCAACAGGAAAAAGAGGCAGGTTTTTTGGTTTTTTTTCTGAACCTAATCATTCTGAGCCACTGGAGGAAGTCTGCAGTTCCACTGCCTGAAAACTGTTCTGGCAAATACTCCACAAATAACATTTGACTTCTTAGATGAGATCTTCCTCTTTCTGGGTTGCCAAAAAACTTTGATTCCTAACTGTACCTTTAAAGTTTGATTTCTTAGAAACACTACGCTTTATTTTGCTTTTCACTAAGGAAACCCAATATATTTTCTAGGACTAGTCTTGGTGCTAACCAAAACAAGGTACAGGAAGCTTTTATAAGTAGTAGAAGCAAGTTTGCTTCCATAAATATGAACTAGAGATGGCTTTTCCCCCGAAGAATAAAGCATGAAACCTTTTTAAAGATATCTGGGTGATTCTAAATCCTGTAGTTTAATTCAAATATTCTCATAGAAATATTTTTCAGTCATACCTCAGTAATATCTGCTAGCTTCACAAAGCTTCACTGTGCAGCACAGGAAAACATTTTAATCTTAATTTGATGTGTAATTAAGATAGTAAATATATCCAGTCAGACAGGTCTTAAAGGAATTAAAGTACCACCAGATAAGCATATGGCCTTTCCCGGAAGCTCTAGAGGCAGTCAGGCTGACTCTGCTATAGTCAACATATTTTCAGATGGTCTAGATTTTGAAGTAAAAGGTTACATGTGAAAGTATATGGGTTATTCAGGGTAGCAAAAATAACATTTATATCAAAGAATAACAGAAAATATTTGGAAGAGCAAGTAACTGGGAAAAATTGGCCTGTGGCATTCACTGTGGATAGTTGTAAATTAATGTAGATAGGGGAGCAAAAATACACTTTACATGCTAAGAAATATGAGCTAATAATTATCAATCAGGGGATGTGGCTTGTTTATATATCATGTTCTATAAAAATACATTCCTCAACTTATATGTCAGTAACAGACCAATACATTAATTAGATCCTAACAATTGTTAGAGATAAAATGGAAAAGCAGAAGGAATCAGCAGACTACTGTGTAAATCCATGGTGTATTTGTGTCTTGTGTGCTTGTGTTTATGCATCTCATCTTTTCAACTCAAAAAGGCTCTGGTGAAACTTCCTAAGGTGAGAAAAAAGGAATGAGCAAGACATGACACTATTTCCATACAACAGATGAGCAAATAGACTGTGATCTCCAGCCTGGAAATAGGTCTATAAAATCATTATTTGAAAAAGGGATGCTTATTTATTATCCCTTCCCAACCAAATGATTTGGGAAAGCTGTTGGGGGAGAAGTGTCATAAAAATTAGATTAGCAAAGGGCAAGTTCAAAGCAAACATCTGGAATATTTTTCCCATAGTATGTATTTTATCTTTGAACCTCCTTGTGACAGATGTTGAATATACACAGGTTCAGGAAGGAGCTGGCTGTGGAAGGACAATCCATCAAGTGCAATGCCATATAAAGGTGGCATCTCTCATTCAAGAAGCCTCCAGGTCATAGAGATCTTTGAAAGCTGAGACGATATCCTTGGAAAGCATCATTTCATGTTTATTCTTGTGTTCTTCACAAACATCTCCTGTGCCTCATTGTCAGAGACAGATGCTGGGCTGGGCAGACCTTTGGCCACTTTCAATGATCTTCTTTGCTACTCAGCTCAGTATTTGGGGAAGTTCTATTATGTCCCTGTTTCTTTCCTGGTTTCAGTAATTGCTCTGCTTATCTACTGGAGATGGTTTCTTTTGATGGGCTTTGCTAACATCACCGTGGAGTACTATAACTCATATATTTCTATCTGACTGCATTTTACACCATTTGGAAAGGATAGATGGATCTCAGAAGTCACTCAATTATATTTGCTCTATGACTTAAAACAAACATTACCAAATAGCCTAAAGGGATGTCCATGAAAATGAGAATCCCAGCTTCTGAGATCAGCTATGACCATACTGAAGAAAATACAAGTTTACAAAATTTATTACTTAACTACAATATTGTTCAGACTCTCAGGGAGGATTTCACTGTAAAAAGAAATTCCAAGCAGTCTTCAAATTCACTCCATTTTTATGGAATCCTATACACCAGTTTTATCAAGGATGTAGTCGCTGTAACTTGTGCCCTTCTGGTGTGCAGATTACGTTGATAACTATAATAGAAGTAAATGAAAAATCTACTTCATTACTTTGAAATGATCTGAAGTACCTGGGTAATTTTCATTTTAGCAAATTGTCTGCTTATGTAAGGAACAACAGCAAGAGGCCAGAAAAACATCTTTATCACTGTTTATTTCTCTGGTTATTGAACATTAGATTATACTCATGTAAAGCCCTGTGCAAACAAACAACTTTATCTTCTTTTTACAATTTGCTTTGTCATACAGGCTCTCACTGAGCTACTTCTTGGCTGTGCAAATGAATCAACAAGGTTGTTTAAGGAGTGAAAGCCTGTTTACATAAAGGAAATCCTGAAGAAAACAGTGTATCATAAAAAAAATTAAAAAATTCTTAGAAGCAAAATTAATTTAGACTTAAATTTTGCTGCTCAAAAGCATAATCAGTATGATTTGGTACTCCCTGCACACTTCTTGCCTTCTTTTGCCAGGACAAGTAACATGAGAGAAAGAAGATCTCATCTGAGACCTGCTAATATATCACTTCTGAAGCCAGTGAGATCTCTCTTGCACTAAAGTGTTCTATAGTATTTGCTAAGATGAATGAGTGGAAATAAATTGCTGCACTTCTATCTTCCTTCTTCCAGCAAACTGCACATTTTCATGCTAGTGAATGTGATCACATTACTGGCATGGGTTTGCTTAGGGTTCTCAAGGGGGGTTCAGGGTCCCAGGAGCAGGATTAGGTTTTGTTTAGGGCTCTTTTACCCCTTAAAAAGAACAACAGAAAAGAATTAGATCCTGGGATCCTACTATCATTTTTATATACCTACATTCCATGTTTAAAGGAAATAGAAAGAAAATAAAACCTTGAATCATGTGAGTGAAAAGAAAACAAAGACCAAAAAATCAATCACCCCAAACCAGATGAAAACAAATGTGTTTTAGCAGAGCCTGATTTCACACTCTCTAGGGTTTACTACAACAGTTCCTGCACAACTGCACAACCAGTGACGGCACCAAGATTGCTCCAATGTGAGAAGTGGTGAAGGCTGTAAAATATTTTGTTAATATTTTTTATCTAGGGATCAATGTTAAGCGTAAATATTTCATTAATTGAAACAGAATTCCAGTTATTACAGTGTAAACTGCCCTGATAAAGTGTCCACATTGAGAGCAAGAGGCCAAATTCAGTTTTAGACAAATTGTCAGAGTGAATTTCATCTTCCTCTGATTGGTTGTTTTTTTTTTTTTTTTCATTTTGTTCCAGACTTTTTAGAGTGTTTCAGTGGATTTTTTAATACAAAAAGAAGGGGAGGTTATGCTGGTTCTTGGTAGAAGAACTTGTGAGCTACAGCTGTTAAAGCAGCCTTGAGGTTTCTCAATCATGGTGAGAAACTCAGCCCTGCCATAGAAAACCTCCCTGATCCTTTGGATGGAGCTGGATCTTGGTGGGGGGTTTAGAGGCAATGGAAAGGTCTCTTCCTCTCTTTCTCTGCATGCTTCCTCTGCTACCACTGAATCTACCAGTGGAAGAGAGAGCCAACCTTCTTCTGAGTGGGTGCGGGGATTAATTTCCATTAATATCATGTTTCACACTTAAAGGAGGGATAAATGATAAGTAAAATGAGGGGCAAAACCTGCATGTGAATAAAATGGAATGTACGATTAACTTCACACCCTCTGTGGGAGAGATACTGCTTCTCTCTCACGTACCAGGTTATCTCAAGGACTAAGCACAGGTAAGAGTCACTTTTGGTCAGCTCTGCCACCTCCCTGTAGTTCAGCCTTGGTCACTTGGGTTGCACTGACCTGGCTGCTAATTTGTCTGGCTCAAAATAGAACAGACAGGCCAGAAATTCAGAGAGATCCCACAAAGGTTTTGGAAGATGGGGACTGAGACCTTGAATGCCTCACAGGACTTAATCATAATGAAAGTTTGACCTCTTCTGGCAGCCAATTATGCAAAACCATATGTGTGGTTTAACACATTATTATCAGAGAAGGGAATGAAAGCCAAAGTATGATCTCATTCTTCCATATAGTGTATTAGCCTCTTAGAAGATTTAGAGTACTCCATCACAGAAGCAAATTAATAATTAAATGGAAGATATCCAGTGCTTTATCACATTTTATGCTTCTACTTTGGTAAGAAGATAGACATTAGTTTATTTTAAGAAAAAAAAAATGCAAGCAACTTCGGACTGATTAATACCTTTAAAATTAAAACCTGAACCACCAGAGAATGCAGTCCCAGTTCCAAAACAGTGACTTCATCCACAACACATTTTCAGGAGATGTGTTTATTTTTGAATGCAGATAGTGATACATCCTTCATAGTGTACAGACTTTCTGCTTAACTGTCTATTGTTACAACTTGAATAATAGTTACTTTAATACAAATAGCTAAATACATTGGCAAAGACAAATGAAGCCCTAAAAAGAAATTACTGAACATCTGCTATTGTGAACAAGTTTTTTATCTTCGACTACAGTCAGATTTTGTCAACACAAACTTTCAGGCACAACATATTCCCTTGTGATGGTGCCTTTTCAATTGCACAGTAATTGCATTCCTAACTAAACGTAAGAATTATTTTAATTTTGATTGCTTAGTTCTGTAATTGTTCACAAACCAGAAGGATAAGAATGACCAAATCAGATGCTGATGCTGACAATCATTTTGATATCACCTGTTGGTGCTTTACATATCTTTTTGTATTTATATGTTCATAGTGTTCTAATATATAAACTAAATGAAACAGAAAGCTTGAGTCTTGAAAGTATGAATTACTATGTGTTCCAACCTAGTACAACATGAGCAACAAGAAGATAGCACATCCCGATGATACAGGACACAGTCATCATGGGGAAACCTAACCTGAAACAACAATAAAAAAGGAGAGATCAGTAAAGATACAATAGTTTGTTCTCTGAACCGTTTATGAAAAGAAAATTATAGCTATCATACACATTCCAAGCCTTGAATATGCTTATAGCCATCCCAAAAAAGATGGGCGTTTTGCAAGCATGACAACATCTAGAAGTCTAATATTCAAGTTCACAGTTCTGTTTCTGGCCTATTTAAGAGACAGGTGGTCAAAATCAGTGTAATTTCACTGGTTTCAGGGCATCTTTTCCACTTTACTCTGTCTCAGAATATGGCATGACTTATCATTTCATTTATTTGTTTTTATTCCCCAGACAATATGCCATCACACAAGTAAAACAGCAATCCTTACAAATTATGCAGCATTAGAATAGATTATTCAATGTGTAAAATTTCAGATTAGTTGTGCAACGGTAGTATCACACTTCACAAATCGATCTCTGGATGAAGCTCATTAAATTATATCCCTGTTGTTACATACAGATAGTACTCCTCTACTGTACCTCTCACCAGATTTAATAGACTTGAATGAAATGTTGAAAGTAAATCCCAGGAAGCTATAAAGGTGCTAAAACTTAGCTGTTGTACCAAAACAGCTATTTTATTTTTACCACGGACTAAGATTTTCAGACTACACCCAGATTTATAGCTTTCTTTAGACTGACAAACATGGGAAGCAGAGATGGGCAGAGTTGGCAAAGTCCTACTCATCTAGATTTGTAGGTCTTCCATATGTGTGAAAAGAAAGGAATTTTCTGAAACTCACTTGTTAGGAGCCCACAGGATGGATACTCAAGTTTGTTCCCCTCTGCCATTACAGAGGGGATCAGTGCAGGCCACTGATGTAGAGATGGACATTTCGTAGGTGACAGGAGGACTGATCTTGGATAAATGAATAGCTCCTTTCTTTAGGAAGCCACAGCTAGAGGGGATCTGTTGGGGTATTTAGCCTGGTCCCACCTGTCCCACCTTCCTCAGGGTATGAAACCACCTCCATAAAATGAAAATTAAAAAATTGAGTTGTTCTTTCTACCTGCAGCTGCAACATTACTTCAGACTCTGTGATCCTCATATATGTTTTGTTGGAAAGCTGATTGAGGGAGATATACACATGACCAGCCAAACAGAGGTGCTTTCACCTAAACAGCATTTGGTTCGATTTACTGGTGACTGAATTTTACCAAGAATGAGGTTCTTGGTAAACATGCAAAAATAAAAGGCCTCACCCTATGAGGTTTACAGAATAATGAAGAAACCACTAAAACCCCATTATTCTAAAGAAAATGTTGGAATTATTAGGCGTAGAACAAACTTGTCCTGCCTGCTTCATGGCTGCTCTTGACAAAAAAAAGTGGGTCCATGTTGCATATCAATAGAAATGGAGGCAAGCCAAGAACAAAATAAAACTTTTTCAAGGTTAGAAATGTACAAAGTGTATCACTGTCAGGTCTGACAGATCATCTCATTTCTGCTTTCTTGACATCCCCTCAAAGGAGCTGGCACTTCCCTGTGTCCATGGCCAAATTATTGCCTGTGAGATCTCTCCCAAAAGTACAGTTCACAGGACTGGCTCTAAAGGCTTTCTTCTCCATCTTTCTGATATTTAGGACCTGGTGTGCTGATCTATTCTGCCATTCTGGTAACAAGAATTATTACAACTTTTATGACTTCAAGGGCATAAATGTTCAGCTGGCATTTGGAATTAAGAAAGGGGAGAAAGGAGGGGAGATGACAGAAGGACAGAGTGTGTCTAAGAAGTTAAAGGTATGAAGAACTGTGAGAAAGGGTCACAGGAGTGTCACACCTTTTAAATATTTCCTGAAAAGTCTGAAATGCATTTGGAAAATTTGTTTTTCTTTTTTTCTTCTTATGAACAGACACAAGGATACTGCAGATAAGTGATTTCTTTTCCATACTGACAGGTCAGATTCTTGCTTTTGAATGATTCATTACTTGAAGGAGCTAATCGTTAGTTAGCAACTAAACTATGATCAAGCTGATAATATTGTAAAATAAAGGAGCTAAAGCATCTCTTGGAACTGGGTTAGGAAAAAAAAATAATTTGATGGCTAGACAACTGCTTTTCAGACCCTTCCCTTCCTTCCCTCAGTAAATCTGACCTCTAGCCCCCCCCTAATCTCACTTAGACAAGTGTCCAGATAAGAAAAAATGCAAAAGCAGCTGTGGCTGCAGGAATAAACCAGTATGGCTAAAAAAATCCTCCTGCACCTTTCAGTATGTCAAATGAGTGCTCCCTGCAGCTGTATCCACACAACGGGCTGGGGAACCGGAGATTGCTACAACTCTCATAAGAAAACCAGCTGCTGTTTGACAGAAAACAGAATTTTATCGACCTCACAGTCAGCAAACAATGAGCTGGTACCAGGAGGAGAGGAGACAATACAGATCTTAATCTGTACTAATGAAAGCTAACAAACCTCCCTGCAGAAGGAACAGCAGCTCAGCAGTGAATGGCAATACGATGCCTTTGTTAAGACTGACAAGGGGAGGGCAGGATCCAAAAAGGTTCAGTGGCCACCTGACCATTGAAAAGAGAAGAGAAAAGCTAGCTCCAGCTTGGAGGAGGTCTGTGCAAGAAAACAGATGAATTATACAGGGCCACATACAAACAGGCAGGAATTGTAATCATTCTCCCACCGTCACAGTGCCAGTCAAATGTGTCACAGAGCCAGACACAGCCAGTCTGGGGAGGAGCCTCACTTCATTAGTGGGGATGGTTGCATAGGGCACAACTACAAAGCCATTATTCTCATTGCATGGACGATTACCCCTCAACTTGAGGCCTGGATTTCAGGCGCACTGGCCTGAGCAGTAATGTAATTGGATCAAATTCAATGTGGAATTTGTGTACCAGAGGACATAAAGCTCAGTCAGTGAGTATTAGTTACTGCAGAGTTAATCGATTCCTTGGTTTGGTTCAGTGCTCTGTTATGCTATTACACTGCCCACTGCTCTCCCCCAAAGAAAGAGAAAGCTCCTGTCCCAGGCCATGTGCAGTACAGTGCTTATGTACTAGAAGTTTACACATGAAACAGTGATCTAAATGGAACTGCACAGCTTAAATATAGACAAAAAGCAGATGTTAGTTCAATGAGAGACAGTGAGAACATTTCAAGTGAGAGCCCCAGGGATTTGTCTTGCACAAAGTTCTACTTGTTCATAATTTCATCGATTCAGTAATGAAAAGCTTGCAAATCACCCCAGCATGGGAGACATGTCAGACTATGTGGAGAACAGAATTCATCATGTTCTTAACACATAAAAATGAGAATTTGAAATGAACAGATGAAACTCACTGAAGGTAAATATAATGTATTAGAAGTCAAATATGGGCACAAAACCAGCAAGGAAAATGGAGTTTTTCTCTGATAATGACCTTGTTAGTTCTGATCCTGCCTCCCTGCAAGATTTTTGGCTTGGTATTTACTTACAAGAAAAGGAAAATGGTGTATGATTATTTTGGGAATAATAATAATAAATTCTGTGAATAATAATAATAAATTTATAAATAATAAACAATAAATTCCATTTTTAATGAGTATCTACAGATATTGCTACTGTGAATATTACAGTTTTCTTAATTTATAAGTTTATCCAATGTTATCTACTAAATAATAGTAGTGAAGCCTTGGGGGTGTGAATTGTGTAGGATCTCCTACAGTACCTTGTAGCTGTTTTGTGATGTTCCAGGAGCCAGCAGGACCCTGGACATACAAGACCAAGGTTCAGTGCCTGGTGCTGCATGATCTGAGACATGACATATGAAAAAATTTCACCCATAAAAATCATAACTACAATCATAACTACTCTCTTACTTGATATTGGATAAGAAAGCATCATCTGCACATGAGAAGACTCGTGTGTCCTCAGAAAACAATTAAAGGACACAAATCCTTTTTCTCTTGCACAGTCTCTCATCGAACGCAATGCTTTGTTCTCAAAGTTTGATAATCACAAGCTCGTTTTTAAAAGAACATTTAAATACCTACAAAAGGAGTCTCAAAAATGAGATTCAGGTGTAGATATACTTAGAAGATTCAAAAGCTTATTTATGAATGAAAGTTACATTTTTCACTGAAATTTTATAATTTGATTTGCAAAGTGACTCATTAATATTTCTTTTTAACAAAAATGACATAACTAATACTCATGGATCTTATGAAGAGAATAAATTATAACTATCATAAACTGAACTCTAGAAGGGTGGTTTTTTCAATGAAAGGTAAGATGATTTTACCCTGATGAAGAACAGAACCCATCTTAATAGAACTTAAGGATAGTTAAGTTAAAATCTTATGCAGTACAGTTCTGTGGGCAAGTTCTTTTTCTGTACCTCAGCTAGGATTATATAGCAAATCAAAATCCTTTTCTGGAGGGAAAAAGGAGAATGGACAACAATAACTTGCTTGTGAATCTTAATATTCTTAGATATATTTCATTGTGATTATTTTCTGCCAAATTCTCCTATGGAGTGATTTTCTGAAAAGTTAATTTTGTCTTTTCATTCCAATTGTTTAAAAAGAAAACCTCACAATTCATTGGGGAAAAAATTATCAAGTTTTATTAGCTCTATTGATTCATTTCTTACCCTTTTTTCTTTGGCTTTGGGAAAGAATGGAAACTGGAAGGAAATATTTTTAATTTGTTGTCCTCCTTACTTTCAAAACCACTAAGAATTTTTCTCTTTGTCAGTTTCTCTGTTCTTATTATACCTACAGTCACTTTTCTGTCATCCTACTCCTTCTCTCTTTCAATGAAGGCTACCTTATGAGTCTCCTGTCATTTTGACTGTGTCCACCTTTCCATCACTCTGTCTTTGACATACCAAACCAATTTACCTGAAAGGAAAGTATGGACTTTACTAACAGCTTAAAGAAAACAGATTCAAAACGTTTTTCACATGCTCATGACCCTTCAAATCCAGACACCTGTTGTAGCTCATTTACATCAGCTCAGAAAACAGGTGGCTGAAACTGCAAGTGATCATTAATTCAACATTAAACTGCTGTGAATTTCATACAGTCTGAAATTACATAAAAATTACAGTGTGGTAATAATACTACATACATAGTAGTTACTGTGTAATTTAAATCATGGTAACAATCAAAGAACAAAATCTATAATCCTATTTTCTTCTGATTACTAAAATTATAATAATTTCTCCTTATATTCTATCTTTTTTGAATCTATGCCAATATCTCCCACAGAGTCACTGAAAGGAGTAAACCTGAAACAGGGAAGATCAGATCTTGAGTGACAAATTTTAAGTGTTAAGTTTTGTCTAGAGCATCCTTCTAAAGGTGTTTTCCTGCAACCTCACCACTTTTATATTCAGAACAAGCAATGGGCCTTTCCTCAGCCCTCCAAAATTCTGATTATCTAAAGAAAAAAAAGTACAAACTTTAGTTGTAAGAGAATAGTTGATCTGCCAGCTCCACCAGGCATGTTTGAATGATGACAGGCAGAATATTTGTTGCAGTATCTGTCTAGATCTCTCTGGTACAACCGAGAATGAAACACAGGACTGTAAGACCAACTGACTCTACTAACTACCTAAAACTCAGTCATACATGGTAAGATAGCAGCCTGTACTAAACACTATGGAAAAAATTGAAAAACAAGTCAATTTTATTAAGAAAAACACTGCAATATATGGTTTTAAAAATTAGCTAGCAACTAATCATTTAATTACAAAAGAATCTAACCTTTTTTTTACAACTAAACAGTCCAATAGGAAATGGTGAAATCTTGCAGACATCCAAGATAAACCAGAGCTCAAGTATGGAAGCAAACCTGAAAACACAGCACTAACGCTGACATTTTGCTGAAGAAGAGCAATATAACACTGATAAATTTGTGCAAGTTGTTTTTCCCCACTATCCTTGTGATTCTAATATCTTTTCAAATTAACAAATTCACATTAATAATTTGTCAGCATGCACAAGGTGTTACAAACCTTTTACCTAGGTGACAAAGAGGATAAAACAAGTAGCTTTCCACATTTAGCCTGAAGGGCCCCTTGACCAGCATAAATACCCTGCATCTAAATGACAATTACTAAAGTTAAGCTCAAGGTGTAAAAGAAGCTCGACTGAGTTCCTTGCACATGTTGGGGTGTGCTTTAATAAATTTACGTAACATTCATGAAGACAGATTGACTGGTTCTGTAGATCAGTGGATTTTTTTAAAGAGACACATGCACAAGCCAGTGGCCTGAAAAGCATCTAACACGTAAATCACTTGTTTAAGCACAGGAATAATTCCATCCTAGCTTTAAAAACATATTCAAGTGTTTTGCTGGATATCAAGTGACCCCAGATATCTCACCTGTAGTGTCTTGGAAGATCTCCAAAGGCAGGAAAGCCAACACAATAATGAGACAGTACAAGTCCCCTGTGTACCCATTTTTGCATCACTCACAGAAGTCTTGACTTTTCTCCATTTATCTGCTGTGTGGCATGAAACGCCTGCTAGGTGTTTCAGATAAGTTGCAGTAACAAGTAAAAACCTAGTTACTACTAACATGAATGATTCAATTACCCAAATCAGCTCACAAGATTTCCCCAAGTTCCCACAGCTTGCTTTTTTACCTGAATACCAATATCTAAAATGAACCAACCAATGCTGGGTGCATTCTCTCCACAGGAATGTGTGCAGCAAACCTCAGTCAAGGTTAAAAACCAACAAACCAGACGTTTAATATCACACTGAGGACGGCCCACCGAGCCAACACTTGCCCCTTCCTAAGATCTGTATCACTGGTATGGTATAACCTGTATAAGAAGAGAGTCAGTACCAGGTGTCCATGGCAGCCTAAAAAACCCAATTTACTCAGCTGAAAGGAATTGTCACATACTGGCCTGTGGAGAAGAGATCATCTGCTCACACTCAAAGTAGGCTGATCTTTCCCTGCTTTCCAAAATACAGTAATCTCATACACATTGGCACAAGGTTCTGGCTTTCAGAGGGGCTAACCAAACCCAGACTTTGATAAAAAGCAGTTTTTTGTAAAGTTAAGACTATCAGTCCTTGTTTCCATGGGGAACTGTGCATTGAGACCTTCTGTAACAATTAGGAACTTAGTTTCAGTGTCACTAAATCTCCTGATGATTTCTAAAAAGACATTTGCCTTTTGGTTTGTTTTTCAAAAACTGGCAAATGCTCATGTGCTAGCAACTTGAACAGTATTTGCATTTAAGTCACAGCTCTGGTATTCTATTCCAATGTCAATAAACAGCTAGTGTCCTGAAAAAAATAAATGTTACCAATACAACAAGAGAAATACTAAGATTATTTACTACTTACAGAGAAGAACTTAGGTTACACTAGTTGCTTTACAAATTACAGTCAGCTAACTGAATGAGATGGAATACTTTGGAAATACTTTTCCTCTTTTTCCCTTCAAATATTATCAATGTTTAATTCACCTTAGTTTTTGTTAATTCACCCTGTTAATTCTAAGCCTCTGTGGATAACAGAAGAAATTAACACAGAGTAAAACTAAAACTCTGTTCCACTACTTTATTAGACATTTTTTATTGAGCATACAGTCTCCTTAGTCATACAAAGGTCCTTCAAGCCATTTTACTAGATCACTTTGTATTTAAGCAGTTTCCCTTGAGTCTTAATAATGCTAAAATCTACATATCCTTTTAAAATCCAAATTGCTTTACATCTCCTTTTTCTTAGTATTTCAATCTGTATAGTCCATTTAAAAGACTATATTATCACTATTTTCCATTAACAGACACTCCCAAGAAACATACAGTATACAACGTTAGAGCTCTAAAGTGAGTTTTCAAAACTATATAAGTTCATAATCAAAGTAATAACTCCATTCTCTGCCAGGCAGCATTGCTGTGACTTTAAAAACAAGTGATCTTCTGGGCTGTATGTTGGCAAAAAGGAATATGTCACAGACTGAATTTTAGCTTTATCTTTAGTCAGATTATTTTTCTCCATGTTGCAATGTAACATAGTTCATTTTGTTTCTACCATTGGTGCTCCAAAGAACTGTAAACACAGTACTTATCCTGACTGCCAATGTGCAGCAAGAAAAATTTTTTACTATTACATTCACCAGAACTAGGGTAACTTTACACACCTTCCAGGAAATTCTGGTAAATTTAGTTTAAATAGTTCAATTCACATAATTTTCTGGTCCGCTAATGACAAAATTATGGGGTTTTTTTTTTATCTCCAGGACCCGAGTTCCCAAATAGTCTCTAGTAATCCTAACCTCATGCAATCCTAACCTCATGCTTTAATATGAAAGTCCTAGAGACAGAGTAGACTTCCCATTTATTAGGGGAACGTGTCCCATATAGACATACTATTTCCCTCCCTGCTCTACTAATGTAGTAAGATACGCCATGATAAAGTGTAGCATAAAGCATGATTTTTTGAGTTTATCACAACTTCATGTCCCCCTTGGACCTATCCTCATGTATTATCAGTTTCTTTGCTCTCTTTGTCATGAGGTGTGGCTGTGAGTCCAATCTTAAAAAGACTAAAATCATCATGGATGGCTAGAAGAGAAAATCAGCAAAATATGTCATCTTCAACAGTACTTTGGGAGGGTCATGTACTGATTGCAAGTGCAAACGTCAGTATTCCTGGTGGGAAATTATTATTATTATTATATATTGTTTGAATGGCTCTGATACAAATATTCTAATAATGACAGAGTTTTATACAAAACTAGTAAGATTTACTGTGCAAAAATGAATGCATTAAGTCTGCTGAAATAGTTTTTGCAATGTGTACAGTTAGTGTTTCTACATTTTATGAAACATTTAATATATTGTAAAATCACTTTGATAAATTTATGTTTTTTGCCTTGCAAAAAAGCAAATATGAGGCTTACCTATATGTTTACTAAAATACATTTTTGAGCCCAAACTTCTCTGCTATGGAAATTCCTCATAAAATAAAGTGGGTTTGACTATTTTTGCAGTAAGTTTCATCTACAAAAAAAATTTAGACTATGTTATTGTTCTATTAATTCTCAACAAACCAAAGATGATTAACATGGAAGAAATTTACTGTGATTTATTTTAGTTCCAGAATGTTTCAAATTAAATAACCTTTACTGACTCTATAGTATCTTTTTCTCAGTGGGGATTCAAGAACAGAAGGTTCCTGACTGTTATTTCCGTGAATGTCCTTAATCACAGCCCTCACAAATGGTATCTTTGGGCACTTTTCGTAGTATCTTCTTTTTCCTCCATTGTCCGCTTTTATTTTGATGAAAGCACAAGATAAAAAGAAAGTTACATTTTACAGCAGAGATTAATCAATCAATTATTAATTTCAACGGAGCACTCAACTATTTTTCAAAGCCCTGGCCTTTTCTAAAGAGCCAGACGCTGCACAAGAAATGTCCCACCCTACTCCCCTCTCCTTTTTCTCTCCACTTTGAGACTCCCATTCATGTGCCATATAATGTGATGAAAGAGAACTCATGTCTGACAGTTTCCCAAGGAGCAATGTAATTGCATTTTGGATCAAAAAGGAGGAGGTTGTCTCCTGTACATCAATTATTTGTTTTCATTATGAAGGCAGCAGATGCCTTCTGATAAAAGGCTGTTGATGTTGTATGGCCAGAAACTTCCCACACCAAACCCTGTGTTTTAGGCCACTCAGACAAAAGCAGGGAGTGGTGAGTCTCATTCCAGATGGGTTATTTTGGAAGCTTCTCTCCAGTTCACCATAAAATGTCAACCAAAGGCAAATAAAGTGCAGTTGGAACCTCCAAAGACACTTCTGCCATCACGGTGCACTGCAGTGTACTGATCTTTCTATCCCAAAGAAACCACAGGTAAGAGCTCTTACTTGCTCACCAAAGGGAAAGATTTTGTTAAGCACAGGACTAATTTTAAATGAATTAGCAAACTAAAGTTAAATAAAATAAATTCTATTCTAAGGACATCAGTTCTTCAACATGCTAAAGTTCCCACATACAAAGCATTAGACAAATATACACTAAACAAATATACCCCTCCAGACCATCACAGATAAATACCAACATTTCTTGTGAGTTGAAAGAGGAGACCAGATGGATGAGGATGGAAAAAGGGGAGCATATAGAGGCAGATGAGTACCACAAGTAGGATGTTTTCACAAGATCTAGCTACCTGACTTCACAGGCACTGCAAGTCAATTAGAAACATCAATCTGAGTTCACCATTTAAGTGTTATAGGTGTCATATAACCATTAAGGTACTGAAAACTGGAAGGTCAGAGCTTGAGAAAATGGTTCTCAACTCCTAAAAATGCAATAAATTTTCTCAAGTTTCTTTGAGAAAGATTAGTCCCAGTGCTGTCAACATCACAGCTATTACTGCAGACCTGTGTTGGGAAAAAGGATTACGGAGTGACTGGAATGAGGGGAAAACAGGAATAAAATTACTAGGTTTTTTCCAAATGATAAAGAAATTTTACTACCTTCGAATTTCCAGTGGGTGAGAGAAAACTAAGTGGGTTGCTTCGGTAACTTCTGCCTCCCTCCTCCCATCTCCATCTCTGCAGTGGATGATCTGGATTGCTGCTCCAGGAATACCAGTGGGCACCAGGGACCCAGCAGGGCCATTTCTCCATGAGCCTACACTTAGTTCACATGCCACAGGAGGGCCCTGTAACATGCCCCAGCAAGCCAGTTATGCAGGAGACCAGATGGCCTGGGCCAACCATGTCCACCAAGGCTACATGCACCCCAGTCTTCCTCCTTTATTGTTTTAGTTGTCTGATTTTCTTTTGAACAGCTTGAACAATGAAATTGGTGGTTGCAGTGCTGTCAAGTGGGTCTGAACCACCCCTAAGTCCCACCACCGAATCACATTATTATCTTTCTAAGATATCAGGATCATTGTTTCAGGTATGTTTAAGACATTTTTCCATTTTAGCTTATTTCTCTGAATTTAGCCTTTTCAGATAAGGTCAATAGACTTTTGAATTTCCTGTCTTAGAAACAGCAGGCACAACGATGCATTCTGATGCATTCCAGCTGTACCATTATGAAATAAAATCTTAAGCAAAAGCTTGATATTAATATCCTTGCAGTGCTAGAGAGAGAATACGAATATTTCTGACTGTTTGGAATAATTTAGAGGTTTTTTTCTCTTTACCTTTGGAAAGTCTTTTCTCTAAATAATTGCCATAGTACTAGGAAAAAAGCTTACATGTACAGATGCCACTTAGTTTTGAGCCTTTAGCAGATTTTGTTCAGCCTTCAGTATCAATAAGTAGTAGAAAAAACCCCAAATGATTAATAACAAACCAATGCAGGACTAAAAAGCCCAAATATTTTTTTAAATTATTTTGTAATATATGATACACAGTACTACAAAGGAGGGGAAAGAAAACCAACAGAATTCCTTTAAACTTCCTTAGGATTAATTTTTCCCTTTATTAGACTTTTTCATGATACGTAGCATAACATGCCTAACAAAAACAATAATAAAAAAAAAAAAAAATAAAAAAAGACAAGCCTACAAAACTTTATCTATTTTTCAGGAATGTATTTTGTAAGTTGTTTACCTTCTCTACAAAAAACAGCTCTTACTCACTATCAGTTAATTAATGTCATTACATAACCATTACCATTTCAGCCTATAAATCTACTTAGAACTTTGAAGTACCCCTCTCCATGTAACCCACACTGAACCTGAGACTGCAAGTGTTGAGCAGGAAGCCATTCTTCAGGTAGTTTATTTGTGCTGTTTAAATTAATTCATTGTTGCATTAATTATAATATGTAAACATCTGAAAAATCATAATTTTTCAAAGTTATAAAAAATCACTGTTGAATTCAAACACTAAAAAAGCTGAAAGCTGAGACTGTACTAAACACTACCACATCTCCTGTGTAAGAAATAATGCCTACTCTATGCATAAAAATCTATTTAATATTCCATGAATGCCACTGCTTCCTTTCAGCAGTTCTCATTTCAAATGCATTATAAAGAAAATAACAGAAACATTAAATCCACCTTTCTTCTGATTACATCTTTCTACTGATTACATTCTTCTGATTACACCAGAATAGTTTGTTTGACACATTTTTAGCAATGAACAGATAATCATGTTACTAGTATCAACTTATTTGAGAAAAAGAAATGTCATGTAAAACTGGGATTCTGATGTAATTCCAAATATCTGTATGATGCTTTGGCAAGAAAACACAATGCATAGAATAAAGCAAGTTCAAGCTGAGGAGTGGTAATGTACTCACTAATAATCAGCTAAGGTTCATATAGCAAATGTATAAGCTTCATAGTTAGAGTGTTCTCCAATTTTCCCAGTCTTCATGTCTCTGCCATTTAAGATACCTCTGTGTTTGAATCTCTTACAAATTGTTTTTCAAAACCATGTTTAGAGATACAGAATTTCTCCAAGCAAATATTCTCAATCCTGAGCTTTCTGACTAATTCTGGTAATTGCTAGAGTACCCTACTTAAATAGAAAATCACTTTCTAATTTCTATAACCTTTGAAGACTATAGTGACTGTCTAATCAAACTGAACATGTTGTAATTAACTGAAAACTTGGCAACTGAAGCCATACCTAAATGAAGCTGCAAAAAGTAGGATGTTTATTGATAACAAAAACCTTTTGTGCCAGTACATATGACATTACACACATGAGAATTCAAGCAACTGTATATAAATTTTACATCATCTCCCAAGTCGAATAAAAACATAAACTGAGTAGTAGTACAAAACAATGTAGTTTGGCTTTATGTTTCTCCAAACTACTTACAGAAAACACAGAAATGAGCAGACACTTCCCTAGTTCTTCTCTTCTTACAGTCATCTCTACTTGGCTTAACTTGCTCCCTTCTCAAGCTCCTCTCCCTCCCTTCTTCCACCAACTCACTTATTTTCAGCTTAAGACTCACAATTTGTTGGAACAGAACTACCTCCCACCCACGATGTTCATGATTTTCACAACCTCAAACCCCATTCCTGGGCATCCAGCTCAGCCTCTGCACCTTACTGAAGGCAGCAGTGGCCTCACACCTCACTATAAAATACTTATTCTTCCAGTAGTCAGAAAGCACCGTGGTGGCAATAACTAGAAAGGACACTCCAGAGGATTTAGATTTGCTTTTCCAGATAGGGCTCATTATCCAGATTGCAGTGAGTAAAGAGACTGACAGTCCAGCTTCAAAAGCTGAGTTGTATCGTGCTCTCAGTTCAGGGAGTATTAGGGTAATGAACCAGCTACTTGTTTCTTTAAAATCCAAAGACAAATTATTGGTTAACATTTAACTCTAATGAGTAATAAACAGATTAATAAAGCATTCTAACTAAGTCATACTTGCAGTGGCATTAGTTCTTTTTTATAGAACTTCTTTGCCACCGTTTCTCCATGTTAATCATTCCTTCTTGTACCTTCTTAAAGCTGAGTTCCACCTTTGCTTTGCTGCCTGAGGATCTCCAATTATTATTCTTTCACTTTTTGGTACTATTTTAATAAAGATCTCTCCACCCCCTCTGCTGCCTGTTTCAAGACAGCTCTCCTTACTAAGGTAATTCACGTATATTTGAGAAAAGAACATATGTTGTGGGATAAACCTGCACAAGTATGAGCTCATGGCCTTTTTAGGATAGAAATCATAATACTTTCTTTAGTTGTTTGTGTTAGGATGAACTGAATCACCTTCTAAAAAGTATTTTTTTCCACTGACTACAGTAGGAGCTTCGTGTTGAAATAAAGACATCAGTGCTGTAGAATGGAAAAGAGAGGTGAGATGAAGCTTTCCTTTACTGACAAGCAGCTCTGTGAACATTGAAAAATAATGATGCCTTATTTCTTACCAATTTGTGTCTTAAGTTTGATTGACTTTCTGCCTAAGAAGAAAGCTCCAGCTGAAGCTTTCTTCCATAACTTATAATGACAATCACCTGCATGGATTTTGCCTGTGTGTAAAGAAGTGTGGGCTCAGGCTGCACCTTCCCTCATTGGGAACACTAATAGGGTTTCTTTTCCTCTTTCCAGACACCCAACTTTGATGAAATTTCAGGGGTTTTAATTATATCAAAGCCCCTTTTGCCCACCTTCCTCTCTGTCAAACGTGTTTGAAATTGACAAGCACATTACTGGGTAAGAAACAGAGACTCAGGAACAGAGACACATCCACAGCAGTATGATTGCACAGGAAACCAGATGAAAAGTTAGGCTCTGAAGGAAAGAAAGGAACAAAAAGCTTTTTTTTTTTTTTTTTTTTGAAACATACTTGTTACAAGTAGCTAACTCATCTTGAGATGTGCCAAAGACTTACCTTGATTTAAATTAAGAGTGATTAAAGAAAGGGATGTAGCTTTGTATGTGCTTACATTATATAGTTCTAGTCTCCAACTTATCAGAATGCTTGTAGGCGTGGGAAGGTAATGGGGAAGAGACAGAAATGTAAAGTTAAAAGTCAGCATGAATTAGCATATATTTTGATTTGAAATTTCATGCAATCTCTAAGGAATTGTTCAGTTAAATATAAAAACTCAAATTCAGTTATTAAGTTGTGAAAAAGAAAAAGTGAATGGGTTGCATCTCTTGGTTGAAATTACTAAACAAGAAAAATGTATTTCCTTTTTTTTTCTAAATGTGACTAAATTCATTAGTTTGCACCAAATATATTGTACTCTGGTAGTTACAATGGAAATAAACAACTTGCACAAGTGTCACTGAAGTAATTTATTTAATTATAAGCTTCAGCACATATTTAGTATTTCAAATTCTTCTATGCATTGACACACTAATTGCTGGCACTTCAGAATGTACACTGACTAAATTTGTGCCAGAATATACTCACTGGATTTTCTGTACAGTATTCAAAACATGGGATAACCTCAGTAACTGTTTAGCTGAGAAGATATTTATTCTGCAGTCTGAGTAGTATAATGACAGAACATTAACGTCCATGTAAACATATGAAATGACTGCAGATTTAACCAATGGCTTTTGAATTACAGTGCATCATCCATAAAGCTTCTCTTCCTCAGTATGCCATACACATGCACTTATAGCAGGGAAAGGAAATCAGTTTACCTTGTAAGACAAAATGCCCTACAGGGGCAATGGGAAAGATACATATAAACTGCTTATTACGCCTTGTAAAAAGCATAAATCTTGTGCAATATTCACAGTACCTGGTGGGATCAGCTCTACACTCTAATCTACACCAATGCAGCTCATGTAGTTCTCCTCCAAGGAAGTATATACATGTATATGTATCAAAAAATAAGATTTTTCTCAACTAAGCTGCGATGTAAATTACTAGGCAAGCACAGACTGCATTTCAGGCCTCAGCTTGGCCCTTGACCTTTCTATTTTTTTTTTCTTCTGTTAGTGACAGAAGCTTTAAAAATACTTTATAATACCAGAGCATTTAATTTTATTTCCAACAAAACCTCTCTCACTAAAGTCCACTCCACTGACCTCTTAAGTGAAACTAGAAGCAATGTTTCTTCCTTGACCTCCTAGCAGAGTCCCTGGTTTTGACACAGCTGCCTGTACTACTCATGGCTTTGGAGCATGATTCATCTTCCAGCTCTCCTCTGATCTCTCTTCATATGTGTATCACTGTGTCCTCTGGTTGAAGGGATGCTGTCCTTCTTTTCCCTATTCCCATTACTCCCATAATAGTGATGAAATTACTGTCATTGTACTCCTTACCCTCACAAATAATTTTAATAATTTTGGATTCACATCTCTCTTGTGAGTGTTACAGCAAACCTACACCTAAAATTCTTGCAGATTATCTCTGTGTAACTGTTCCTTTCTGCCTATTCACATAACTAACCTGCAGCTCTCTCACCTCAGTTGCTCAGTGTCCTTTCCATAGAATCACAGAATGTTAGGGGTTGGAAGGGACCCTGAGATATCATCCAGTCCAACCCTCCTGCCAAAGCAGGATAACCTAGGGCAGGCCACACAGGAACACATCCAGGTGGGTTTTGAAAGTCTCCAGAGGAGGAAACTCTATAACCTCTCTGGGCAGCCTGTAGTAAAGTAAAGAAGTAAAAACAGTAAAGAAGTTTCTCCTCATGTTGAGGAGCTTAAACCCATATTCTAGCTTAAACTCATTATTCCTTGTCATATTTCTGAGCACCACTGAAAAGAGATTGGCCCCTTCCTCTTGACACCCACTCTTGTATTCATTATTATTGAACAATCGTCCTCAGGTTACAAGTTGCCTGGACGGGTACCATGTTTTTTCATTTGCAGTGTCTCATCTTTTTACCTTGCTGGACCTTGGTAAGAACTTTCTTCTGCTGTTAACAGCAGATGTGCAACAAACTGAGTGGAGCGTGCAGCTCTGGGGTGGGTGAGAACATGCCCATGAAAGCAATTCTCATGAACCTGCTTGTGCAATAACCCCACTTTGCACCAGCACAGCATAAATCAGAAGCACAAATGTTTGTAAAGGAAGCCAAGAGAAGAACTTACCAGAAGAAACTCAGAAATCTCCACAAACTCAGTTGATATCAAAAGAACAATGAAATACTCTGAAATAAGGAAAGATTTTTCCTTGACTGTTTCAGTTCAGAATCTTGGCAGTTGAGGGCAAACACTATGCTAGATAACTGCTATAGTCTGGGGAAGTGAACTTCCATTACATGAATTTATATATCTGCACCTTATTTGGTAATGTATGTTTCTGTGAATTATGCTTAAATTACACGAGCAGAGAAAGAAAAAAAAAAAAAAAAAAGTGGTATCAGCAACCAACAGATGATGATATTGCTGGATTAACTAGGTCATTTTGGTCTCCAAGCTAGAAAAATGGCCCGAGATTTGTTTGCTATTTTATAAGCACCATTGTAATCACCTATCAGCAGGGTAGAACTCCATCCGGATGAAGACAATTTCTTGCATTTGATTTCTCGTGTCACCTCCTGGCTTAAGTAAATTCTGTATATAACCTAACAGTGCCTGCACTGACAGTATATCTTCTAAATGTCTGCATTAAGAAAAGTGTATTCTTTCACAGGAAGAGACAAAACAAAGGTAAGAGAAATTCTGGAAATATCACTAAAGCACGAAGAAATTTTTTTGTTCTCATGCAATACCGTCATTGGCAGGAATCATATTTGCTCCACAAATGCCTAAGCCTTAAAAAGGCACAAGCAACAGCTGAATTTTTCCAAAGGGCATGGTCTGGGCTGTGGGAAGTGGAAAAGATGATATGAGTGGTAAGAAAGGACTATGCCAATGAAGCCACTTGCTTAACAAAGGAACAGTGGAAAATTACTGAAAAACAGTGGGAAAAAACCAAGAGTTTGGGGGAAGGTCCCTGCGGAGGACTCGGAGGAGGACCCCAGGGAAAGGGCTGGATTATACATATAGGACCCTCATTTCAATAAACTTTTATCTCAGTTTGGAAAAGTGACTGAGTCCATGAATTGATGCACCACACTGGCCTAGTCCCACTTTCCCTCAAACTCACTGAAGAATGCCCATTGGCTTCAACTGAAGCACATGAGACCACCAGTATGTGCTCCCAGTAACCACAGTCCTCACCGGTTTATTTCTAGAAATAAGACAGGTACAGCCCTGTCAAAAACAACGAAAAAAACAAAACCAAAACCACTCAATCTGATTTTTCCATCTACCTCAGGAACACAGGTAAAAGCAATGGTGTGTGACATAGAACTCGGCAGAATGAATGAAATGGAACTCCCTCACCCAGAGCACACATTACATCTTCTCTGTGCTTCAGTCAGTCCAGTTCATGGGCCCTAGGGCCACTGATTCATCAGCACACTTAATGCCTGGGGCTTACTGGACACTGGTAACAGCTGTTGCCACAAAATATTAAAGCAGCCATTTCACCCTGCTCTACTACCTTTATTTTGTAAAATGGGGGCCTTGTAGTAGCCTGAGCAGAAGGAGAAAATTTTTTTAATTGTTTAAACAGACTGATAGAGTTAAATTTGAAGATATTTATGTCACTTTTCCCTGGTTTTATATTGTTAAATCACATCGTCCTACCATTATAAGTTTGCTTAAATATGCTTAAAGCACAGGCTGTCTTTGTACAAAAAGACACTTTGTATGGCAGTGACATTAAATGATAAACCAGACCACTGCATTCTCTCCCACTGTCACCACGTCCCAGTGCCCTTACACTTACTTAAGACCTGCTTGCAAAGTAATCCAGTAATCACCCATCCCTTGAGTAGTAAGCAATGCATTTAATACTTTAAAATTTGGATACCTGAGCTTCTTTTAAAGCAAAGATGCCTTCATCTTGGAACTCCATGTGCTCTTAATTTGATTTACTGGTTTTAACAATTCTAATGTTAAATGTCAGTTAAACCCCTAACAGCTTTGATATTACAATACATATGTGCATGTGTATACAGACAAAAAGCCTCCCCTTTTAAACAAACGTCATGCTTCTTTTGTGATTTATGACAAGTATCAATGAGAATATTTTAATTTCAAAAACCTATTTTCAACAGCAATCTATTTCTGATTTAAAAAATTTCATTTGGTTTCAATGAAATAAGAAGCTAAACATAAGTAGTCATATTTAATGGTGAAATCTGCAAACATTAGGTTCATATGTGGGGGGTTAACTGACTACTACTAACTACTAACTGACGCTCATTTAAGAAAAAATTATAATAGACTACTTATTTAGGAGTTTAGCAAAGCATGTAGGAAGTCAGCCAAAGGCTAATAAAAAAGGAAAGTCAGGGTAAAAGGTACAAGATTATTAGCAGTTTCATAGAGAAGAATTTTCCTGTGACACAGGTGTCTCCATGAGCTATGAACATAAAGAGCTAATCTTGCATTTCTTGTGCAATAAAGATTCCCACTAGCCAATAAAACTTTAAAGTCCCACTTCTATGCGTGATCAGACTTGAAAATTATACAGATTATGTCTATCAAGCATGCATGATTCTCACAAAATTTATTATCATTGAGTTTGAAATTTGCAGTAGGTAGGCATCCTAAGCTTTTTATTTTAATATATTCTGGCGTGAATCTGATAAATGCAGAACTTAAATAAAATATGGTACATTACACAGAAGCGTGAAAATATATTAAAAATTTTCCCTGGGATGAGAATTTTAAAGTTAAGCAAACATAACGAAAAGATTATTTCCCACATAATAAATGGCTGACTAGTAAATTGTAAGTTGTTAACTAAATAAGTTTTACATTTGGGAACACAGAGGAAGTTAGTGCCCTTCCATTTTCACCTCCTAAGCACAATGGACAAATGCTGCCTGCTTGGTGTACTTATATTTTCTGTTTGAAGTAAAATGCAAGGACTGAGCCTGGTCACATAAGCATCCATGCAAAACCCTCACCAAGGATACATGGATAGAGCACAGGAGGAGAATTCCTTTCAAGTTCCTGTATTCCCAAGGATTCAGGCCTCATAAGGCTGCACTCCCCTATGAACCACCCTTTTGCATTGAAAAAAAAGTAGGAAAGCAGGAAAGTGTACATGGAAAGTAATGCAAGGGAATGAGAGCCCCTCTGTCCTGAAACCAAGATCTTGTCCCATCCCCACCCTCGGGCAGCAAGGACAGCATCAGCCCTGGTGTCCTCTGCTCACCATCAAACCAGACTCAGTGCTCACCAGGCCCAGTGACCCAGTGTCTTCCATGCAAAAAATCTTAACAAGACCATTATCAGCTCCACAGCAGCTAAAGAAGGAGGATATTATTTAAAGTCATATATATAGTCAGTTGAAATGTAGCTTTCAACCTAGGTCAGCCAAATTCATGCTGAAAGACCTGACCATTGGCCTAATAGCTGTTCAGGAGCTTGGGAAGGAGTAGGGGTGTATCTGCTTTTCTCATTATTGCCAAATATCATTATGGGAGAGGAAAACACCACCTGCCACTGGGCAGGAAACAACAAGGGAAGAGATATGAGTAGAGGGACAGTAAGGGACAAAAAGAGTGGAGAGTAGAGAAGAAAGTCAACACCAAACAGCAAACAGATTAATGTGTTGCAGCATCCTAAACTGAGTTGCAATACACACATTTTTTTCATTGTTAACAATTTCTACATTAATGTTTCTGTAGTGGTTATTATTTATTTTTATCTTTTGCATTTTCATTTGAAGAATTTTTGCACAATATCAGTGTATGCATGATGAGAAACATACACTGGGATTCAGCTCCAGATTCAAGCACATGGAAATGGGAACTAAATGTGAAAGTTATTTTTTTGTCTAAGTTCCCACAGTAGACAGTGGAAAATCTAGGCAACACAGTAAGCAGAATAGATGCATCCATCTACTGCAGGATGAGTCAAACTGCACATTAGATTCCATTAGATTCCAAGGCAGACAATTAGATTGGAGATTTAAAGATTGTCACACTCAGCTTCCAGCTACCACTTGAGCATGAAATGAGTCCATGTATCTTATGTCATATCTACCAGATCTATGAAGATGTCCTGGACACAGGGCTAGATAAATATCTATGTTTAGGCCAGTGAATAAAGCCTTGTATCACCAATGGGCCCTCCAACAGGAGCTTAGACAATTAGCTCATATCACATCAGGTATTTTAATTGAAGCTGAATACCATCTTAAGGCAAACTACTGTACTGAGAATCCATATACTTTTATTACATGAAAATTAACCAGAATAAAAAAAAAATGCATTTAAATAGTGGATTCATTCACTTTTTTGTTTTACACTTTGCTGGAATAAAAATAACCCAGAGATTTTAGTCCATTCATTGGTCAATAATATCTGAATTCATTGCATTCATATGGTTTGAAGATTAAATTACTGCAAAATTGATGTGGATTTAATCTACTTGTTTTTCAATTAAAGTGTTAATTTAAAAATTGAACTATTAACTTTTAATTAAATACAGTATATTAGTGTAGAATTACTTTCAGTTACTTTGTCTTTCATAGACATACTCACATTCATGCATAAATTCCACTAAAAACGTCAAGATAATTTAACAGTTTTACCCCTTAGCTCTCATGAATCAGGAAGCTGTAAAAGTAATGTGTCATGTATTGGTATTTCTTTTGTGAATGTGCTTTAGTGCAGCCTGTATCTTAGAGATGGTAAATTTTAACTATACATTTGGTTCATCTAAGATTCAATTTGCATTATTTATCTTTAAGACAGAACAGTACAGAGCTATTTTAAGTCAGATGGGACTCCAAGAAGGGGCCTATGCAGGGCCTTCAGGAAGGCAATTCTTTCTATCTCAAGATATCCCTTTAAGAGGTCAGGACAAGTCTTCCCTTTTTCCTCTCCATGGACTGCAGAAGGAATACGAATGAACAGGCTGAATTAAATGGATGAACTCAGGTGTGCTGAATCACATTTCAATTCAAGTGTCCTATTTCTGACGGTTGTCTTGTTTACAAGGGAAATGCAGAAAATTCTGGAGTAGCAAAACCATAGGGAATATAAGTAATTTCTGTGAGGTGAAGGCTCACCCAAGAGGTGACTTGAAAAGTCACTAATCGGGCTAAACTTGTTAAACAACATAATATAATTCATACACAAGTTTAACTATGCATTTTTTGTGCTGTGTCTTACTACTCAACATAGGCCAGACAGAACAGCCTGCAGACTCTGCTCATATCAGTAAATCATCTGATTTTCAACTACCCTGGGAAGTTGTGGTTGCTCCCAGGGTACTCATAGACCCCACTGTCACTGCACAGCATCCCTGGAGCTTCCCCACAGCTCAGGGCCAGGGTTTTCTTCCACCCAGCCAGGGCTCCTCCATCCAAATGTTCTTAATGTCAGAAATCCATGAAACAGCACTGTGTTTTAGCTAATGATTTTTTATTTTTTTTTTTTTATAACCGTCCACATTTTTCTAAATTTCTGCACAATCAGAAAACTTAGACATTTCCAAACCTGTAATTCTCCTCCATCTACAACAGTAATTACTACAAGAACTGTCTTATCACTTAAAGTTTTCAGTAATGGTATTTGGTTGTACTTATTAATAGAGATATATATTGCCATTGCAAAACTTAGGGAAAAGCTGACCCCCATTTTGAATCTGGTTCTTTCTCTTCCTATCTGAATATTCATAGAAATTTATATTTTTACAGCAGTTTATTCTGTTAATACAAAGGTGTCAATCATTTTAACCTTTAAACTAAGAGAAGGCACATTGTCTGTCACTGAACTTTTGAGTTTGACATCAGTTAAAGTTCTCCCATTAAAAAGGAGTTACCAAAGCAACATGAAGACTTATACAACCAATCTGTCAAAAAAAGATATGCCTGTAATACCTTCAAAAATAAAACCTTTTCTGTCAAACAGGCACAATTTGTAGCTGGCAGGCTTTGACTTTGAGATTAAAGCCCAGTGATCCCAAAGACCTTACTTTGCTCCCATGTCTGTGACAAATAAGTGCAATTTATTTTCTTTTTTTTTTTTTTTTTTTTTGTAAAGAACATATTTTAAGTTACAAAATACGACAAACTATATACTACACTGGAATAATGCTATGTTTCAAGTACCTGAAGGGGGCCTACAGGAAAGCTGTGGAGGGACTTTTTACAAGGGCTTGTAGCAACAGGACAAGGGGTAGGAGTTTCAAACTGGAAGACGATAAATTTAGATTAGACCTTAGGAAGAAATCCTTTCTTGTGAGGGTGTCGAGACACTGGCACAGGCTGCCCAGAGAAGCTGTGGCTGCCCCCTCCCTGGAAGTGTCCAAGGCCAGGTTGGATGGGGTTTGGAGTAACCTGGTCTAGTGGGAGGTGTCCCTGCTCATGGCAGGAGCCTTGGGACCAGATGGCCTTTGAGGTCACTTCAAACCCAAGCCGTTCTATGGTTCTTTGTTTCTCATAATATTAGCTACTAGGTCATAGCATACTTTGATAGGTCTAAAATGACACATAATCTAAGATGACTTAATCTCATACATTTAATTTAACTACAATATAGAAAATTATATATTATATTAATATACTAATGACGTTTTGCGGGTTGCAACAGGCAATGGAAATAGAGCCTAGAAATACCACGAACAACAGTCTAAAGTCTTACAAATTTAATAAAAGACCATGTACATAGTGAGTTCTCACTGAAGCAGTAAAAGCAGAGAACTCTCTAAGCAAAAAACCTATATTTTGCTGTTTTCCCAGTCACTACAAATACCCTTTATTCTAAACAACCTTCATTGATATAGTCACTGATATTTTATATTTTAAGCAATACAACAGGTTGTTTTGGGTTTTTCTGCTTTAATTTTGCTGGGTCTTGGCTTTAGCTGTTTTGTAATGGCCTCAGTTTTGTTCACTCTCACTCTGGTTTGACCATTCATAGCTACACTTCCTACCTTCTTTGTTTTAACATTTCATTTATTACTATCACTACAGAGAGAAGCCTCTTGGTCTTGCTGAGAAGAGCACACTTTTCAGAATTAAAGAGCTCCTCATTACTTTGGGAGAAGTAAAAATGTTATTCAGGCTATTCCAAAGTGAATCCCTTTTAAGGCTTCACACTGTGAAGTCTCAGTCACCATGAAACAAATCAGTAAACACGATTGCCATGAATGGTGGGGGACAGCATGTGAGTTACAATTTGGTTTTTTTCCAAACAGTCTGGCCAGCACCTGAGTGAGGTAAATATTCACAGTTATTCAACAAACTAAATAACAATCTTTCAGTACAGTGTCTCATTTGTCAAAGGCAAGAATTTAGGCAAAAGGCAGCAATTTATAACCTCCTCAGAAGACATTGCAGGAACAAACCAAAAACATTAAGTTCAAGAGAAGTATATGCAGTGGCCACTCGCTTTCAGACAGAGAAACTGGAAAAGAGATTTAAAAATACTTAAACATATAATATTCATGAAATATACATGGCTGTGAGACTGGTGCAAAAAGACAAAAAATCTTCCAGCCAGTCCTGTTCCATGCACAAGTCTATACAAAGAGAATTCAGAATACTTGGCAAGATTATTATTAGTTCATTTCTGCTTCTTCATAGATGGGGATACTTGCACTGGCCTGAATGGTCATGACACAGAGCTGCCCTAAGGCAAGACTTAAACTAAGCACCTGAAAGACAGAAAAAGCAGCTCTTGGGCTTTGTATTAGAGAAAAAGCCTTGGGTTAGAGAAAGATCTTTGGGTTCAGCCATGCCAACACAAAAGCTAACTTCAAGTAACAAGCCATAAAAAGACAGATTTTTCAGTTGTCTGTGGTCATATGCTTTAACGTACAGGCTAGTGCTGATGATAAGGCCCCAACAAAGATGGGTGCCCCTTAGTAGGAGGGAGAAAAAAAGTCTTTGTGCCTCACTGGGCACTGATTTACTGTTACATCAAGAACGGGAGATGGGTGACTCCTTGAATAACAAATACAATAGGAGGAAAACAATTGTCACCCTAATTAAGGCAGGAATAAGATTCTCTCTTGCCAAAAGAGAGAATAGAATTTTCCAGTGAGAAATAAAGCCACTGTGGTGTGCTTAAATCCTTGATCACAGGGAGACTGAGAGAAGCCACAATATCTGATGTGATTTCAGAAGTAATCTGTACATTTTAGAAAACTATACTTGTAACAGCACAGACTTGCTCTTTTTTAAGTTTTCTGTTCCAGTTCTTATCATGGGTTTCACAATATTCTACCACTGCAGCTTGAAATAAACCAAAAGCTTCTCACACCTATGGCAAACATCTGCTTTTTATAAATATTTTCTATAAATATTTTCTAAACCAAATTAACAAAGATTAAGATTTTGCAATATTAAATCTTTTCCCCCTGTATAAAATAAAGCTGGTTAACAATGCATAGCACACAGGTGAGCTGGGCATCACATCTATGAAAAGCAGACTCTTTCCTTTTCCATGTACTACATGAACTGAGAGTAACAAGAAAAAATTCACCCCAGTTGCTAGCTCCAAGACATGGTGAGTTAAAGCAGCAGAGACTATTTCAGTCCGACTCTCCTTGCCAGAATTTTTCCTTCAATCTTAGCCAGCAAAACAAGCTGGCATTATGAAATAGGCATGATCATCTGTGAGTCAAATCACTCAAAGGTAACTGTGACTGCTCTCCTGTTTACACATGGACCTACTCACACACACCTTGTGAGGCATTAGCAAACCCTTCCTTTAGTGACCTGCAACAAAACACAGGTGCTAGACCACAGGAGCAGCAACGACACGGACACACCAACTCTCAACACTTGGCCCACATTCTCATTGGAACTACTGACACTGATGAATTATCTAGGAAAATAATGCACTGACCTCTTTTAACCACAGAAAATCTCTCTGATTTAATAGGCTCCAGGGTTTCTGAAATTTTTAAATCACAGTCATGACAAGCCTAACAGCATAATGGCACATACGACCTTCATTTTGTGCCTTTTGGCATTTAACAAATGCAGATTTACTTCAATGCAAAAGTAGAGAGACCGCAAATTAACTCCTGCCTTGATGCTGTAGAAGTTTAATCAGCTACAGAGGAGCCTTCCTGTTTTCTCTCCAGATGTCCCTGAAACTTGGTAATACCTATTTTAATTATGTCTTCTATCTAACCATGTAATTCTGTATATTGGGATATAGTACCATGCAAAACAGTTTCAGAGGATCTGGTGGAAATCAAACCCAGTGAAATGAAAAATGAGGTAATTTACTGGCCTTTTAAAAGCTTCCTAGAAAGGTGAACATTCTTAACTGATTTCAGCCTATATTAGTAGGAGTAAAATATCAATCCTCATGGACAGACATGTCAGCAAAGAGAGAGCTTTTATTTAAAATCCATCAGTTTCCAGTGAAAAATGGTACCATGCAGATTTTTCTAGTCATTAGTTTCTTAAGTTTCTACATGGGTACTATTTAAAGAAACACTGAAGAAGGACTACAACTGTTCTTTGGAGCAGACGTTCTAATTTTCAAATTTACTTTAAGCACAAATTATAGTATGTTCCTGAAATCTTGGGCTTTGGAGGTACTTCAATAATCTTTTTATTAAAATATGCTTCTGTTCATTAAAGAAAAATAATTCATGTGCATGTTTCACAAAGCACTTACCAAAACCTATCTATCTCTCCACCTAAGTGTATGTAGCAAGACTTTCTGCTCTTCAGCTTCCTTTACAGATTATAAAAAATCTGCAAAAACATTTGACTAAACAAAGAAAGTCTATAAATAAATAATATCTTATTGCAATATTCACTTATGTGACAACTATCATAGCTCTGCAACTTGAAAGAGGAATTAATTCAGAAAATTTGTATAGCCTTGTCATACACAAAAAGTCAACTATGGAAACAAAAGCATTAAACTATAGTCTAAAGAAAGACAAGATTTTTAATCTTTCACAAATGCCAAGTCAAGTCAAGAATTAACTTCTTCACAGATGTTATTTAAATCCCCATTTTAGGAGAGACCACTTTTTACTCAAGCTATGAGCTATTTTAGCTATGATAAAAAAGACAATAAATGTGATTTCTTATGTATAAGTTAAAAAACAAACCCATAAAGCAAGTTAGATACAGTTTAGCTACAGCAATTGTTCCATCTTTATGGAAGGCTGATTTAGTTCATGTTTCAACATTCACCTTTATGTCAAAACTCAGAAAATTTAACAATTTGACTCAGTGGAGGTAGAAAAGGTGGCCAAGACACATACAGGTGAGTAAGGGTTTGCCTAACACTGTTGGACAAGTAAGTATTTTCATGGGATTTGATGCAAGTTATGCAACTACTTAAAAGAAGCAGCATTCACTTTATTTGGCTGCCACAGATGACAATGTAACGTTTGTTTGAGAGCAGTTGTTAGGTCAACAAAATCAAATTGCAAAAACTGTCATTCTTCTTAAAAAACCCCACCTAGAACCTAATATTGAGAGATATACGATGTGAGAGAATACGTGCTGAATTACCATTATAATTTGTTGAGTGACCAGCTGAAAATCAACACATTATCTGTAGCTTTGTATTTCTTAGCAAAAGAGTGAATGGGATGCTAAAATCTAATTTATGTTTGTTAAACTTGATTTCCTGACAATAGAGATTTTCCTGTGTAATTGGATTTTAAATTTATGACCTAAATGAACTATTTAAAAAACCCTATTCTGATCAAAATCAACCTCTAAAAGAGCAACAGTGTTCAGCATAGAGTGGTGTAATAGGAAGAAAGTAGAGAAAAATGAACACCAAATTCACAGGAACTGACAGGACTGCAGCTGTCTAACACATAATCAAGTAGAGACATTTATGCTGCTTTACAGAGCCCAATGTGGTCTTTTTCAAAACTGTTTTCTCAATAAGTTGTGTGAATAGGATGCACAGGGGATAGCAAAGAAAATCATATTTGGCCTCCCAGATGTATGAGTGACAGTTCTAATGGGAAGCACTGGTTCACAGCCTTTATGGGTGAGTGCTCTAAGCAGGGCAAAATAGGATATCCTACTGTAATTTTGTTTTTCTGCAAATATCTCCAAAGACAAAGTCTATGATGAAAATGAAGTCTTTTCTAAGCTGTTATCAAAAACCAATATTTTTTTCACACTTGCATATTATTGTTACTCCCAGCGAAGACACCATGATTTATTCACAGTCAGCCAAAATTTACTTGAAATAAAAATAGAGTATTTCCCACTATACCCACTTTCTTTTTGTGTCAAATAGGTTCAGCATTTATCTGTGGTTTTATAATTTTTTTTTCTTTTATCACATCGTGCATCACAGGGATATGGGGGTGACTGGTATTGAATTATAGCAAGATGAAGGAACATGACTTACTGTATGTTCAAAATACTATGTATCTTTGTAAGGTTTTAAATGCCTTTCTCAAACAGAAAATTAAAATCAAGCTGGCAACTTTATTAGCAAGGGGAAACAGATAATTAAAGCCCCTACAGCAATGAACACATCTTCTGTGACAAACCAAATTTTTCAGTGGTAACACAGATATTTCTGTGGGTTGTTTTTATGTTCCATAGGGTGGACAGACCTACTGGAATGCTATGCTGCAATAAACAAACTCAGAGATTTATTAGTACAAATAAAAAATTAACATGAAATGAAGCATCTAGATGAGAAGAAACATCTGCAATGCTATTTCTTTTATCTCATTCCTTGAGAAAAACAAAGCTCTCTTGATTATTCTAAAGTCTTAATTGATTCAATTAACTTCTGGAAATCATTCAGGCAACAAGTCTATACTTTCCTTATCTGACCATTTGCCAAGAGAAATAGTGCTCTCCTACATTTGGGGTTTTCCTTTATGTTAAGTTCTTATTTATGATTTAATGTTCCTCTGATAATTAGACTGAAAATAATAATATGCATATTATCTTTCCCTGCCTTCTGCTTACTCATATAATGCTGTCTCTGAACAATTTCTTTTATATTATAAATATTTCTGATGTTTTCTACAGTGTCAAGTCTACAAAATAAAATTGCTCTTCTCTCCAGAGTCATAATGCTCATTGTTTGCTCTGATGTTTAACCTTGACCATGTGCAGAAAATATCCCACTGATCTCTATCTCCTTTTCTAAACCTCACGGACACAAGATTATTTTTATTTTTACCACTTAAGTATTTGTCTTTGTGTCCATCCTTTAGTTCACTTACTAGATCACATAACACACCAGTTCCCTTTCCTCTCTGCCCATTGATGGTATGTTCATTAGAAACATAATGTAAGAAAAGTATAAGCACTTGCAGGAGGCTGAGAGGAGGAAGAGTGAAACATATACACACAAATAAATAACATGAAAGCTGACAGAGACTTGGATTTAACAGTCAATAGTAAATTAAACAGGAATTCAAAATGGCCTAGATTAACAACCAAAAGGCAAATAGCTCCATATTTTATATTTAATCTTATCATTGTAAGATGGGAAAAAAATATGAGGACTGTGCCTGGAATATTTTGTTCAGCTCTGCCTTCTGAATTAGTAGAAGGATAAAAAAAATTAGGGCACATAAAAGATTTTTTTTTTTTCAGGAGGAAAGATTAAAACACATAAATACGGTTTGATAAGGAAGTTTCCAAAGTGGAAAAGCACTGTAATTTGGCTGGAATGTTTCCAAAAATGCAAGACCATCTTTATTCCAATTGCTACTTCTGAGCTTGATCTTCCTAGGACTTTTAATTTTGGTTTTGTCTTAACACTTCTTCCTTTCCTTTGTATCTGATGCAGTCCAAATGAATCTTCCAGAAGCAGTTATCCATTATTTACCCTCAGATTTCTGGGGCTAGTTAAAAGCCAAACCCCAGAATGGCTGAGCTTTGAAGGCACCACTGAGGATCACAAATACCTTGGCCAGTGCTTGGCCTATAGCTGGACATTGTGCTGCTGAGAACCTCTGCCTTCTCCACTGATAAACCAGCAGGAGCCCCTTTTCATTGCCTTACCACCATATATAACAGATTCAAAGGTGAAAACATCCTCATGCCGATAAAGTCAGTTTATTAGAGTATTTTTATATTCTAAGGGACATGGAAATATTCTCATTTCCATGGAAAACAATGAAGTATCAGGAAAAGCTCACAAGAGCCAGGAACAGTTAATTGACTTTATAGCAACCAAGGAATCATTTGTTACTGGTAAGCTTGCCCTTCCCCTTGTAAGCACTGTTCAAACAGAACTGGTTTTGACATGTGTTGATGTGTAATGTGGGAGAAGGACACAACAGCTGAATGTGCTCCAGGTAAGATACTTGGTGACACTGGACAGTTCAGTTCAATCCAGGAATGTGTGTTTGGGACCTGGTATCTCCTCAACCAGAAGTATACTCTGGACACCAAACTGCTTTAAGGTGCTTCAACACAGAGAGGGAAGATCCAAGCCTTTCTCAGTGTAATATTTTCCACCTAAATGCCATCCTACTGGATCCTCCCTACAGGAACAGAACTTCCAGCACATTGGCCTGAGCTGCTTGGATGGTGAGGATGGAACACCAGGGCTGGCTTTCTTCCACTTACATCCAGCCACACTCATCAGTCTGGAATGAGATTATTGCCCTGAAGTCATTAGGGAGGTAGGACTCCATCCAGAGAAGGAAACAATTAGCTGTGTTTTAGACGGGGATCTTCCCCAAGATGTTAGGTTTCTGACAGACTATTTACTGTCATTCAGACATGCACCCACTTAGCACTGGATTTCTTCTGCTGAAGGCATGCCAGGTAGAAGCACATTAAGCTGGTCAAAGTATGACATTTAAGGAAAGTTATCAGAGTTGGTCACCTCTGGCTCTAGCTGGCCATCCAAAAAGCATTATACAACATGCTAGCTGGTCTGCTACTGCTCACCTCTCAAAAAAGAGAAGAGGAACACTGAATCTCACCAAGACCCACTATAGAAAGACACACATATCAGTCATGAACTCATCAGAACTCTTACAGGACACACAGCTTGGTTCCTGTCTTTTTCTCTCCCTTCTCAGAGGCATAATAATGCCTCTCATCACTAGACATCCACAGGCTCTGGAAGCACCACCATCCCTTTTGTGTCAAGGTGTACTCACTGTACAGGCTTAGTAGCACTGCCCAGAGTTTCTCCTCTGGTCACTATGTCAAAACACAGTTTACAAAACAGATGTTTTTAGCGTCTCCCTTGGACAAAGTTGCTTAATTTTTGGCTTAGCATGCAAGTGGGGAGGAATGGTATAGGAAGTAGTATACCATGTTGTACAACCCCAGACATCACCCAGAACAGATTTGTCATGGGGTTCCTGCACAGAGACTCCTGACAAGGACAAAATAGTATGAGCCCAAGTTGTACTGACGACACCTTAGCAAAAGTCAGGCAGCAGAGGGTCATCATCTCACTACACATGGTATACATGATTTTTCCTTGGTGACTCACAGAGTTTTGCAAGATGAGAAGGTAAAAATCTATAGAGGACCCTGAGCAGGGTAGTGAAACCTAATGAGTAATCATGGGAAACAGGGAAGAAATACAGGAAAATCACTTCATACTTTGAGAAAACCTTCATAAATAAAATTAAGCAAGATAAAAACCCTCAAGGGATACATGTAATACCTCTTAATGCCAAAAAAAGCCTCAGAAAATATTGAATCAAGGCACATTGGACTAAAACAAATATTTTCCTGACAGAAATTATAAAGGAGCTTATGATTTGCCTCCTTGGTGATTGAGAAGTCAGCATAAGCAGGCTTTTAATTTCTTTCTGCTAATTAATATCTACAGTTATCTTACTGTGAACACTGGATTCAGTTCTCACATCTTTGCTCACAATACCTACAGCTTTTCCCAGTATCCTTTTCCATTGAAAGCATAGATATAGAAGGTAATTTCAGAACATCTATGTATTGTCTTCAAGCTTCAATGTGCACTTGGAGCCCAGAAAGCCAACCCTGTCCCGAGCTGCATCAAACGAAGCACAGACAGTCAAGTGAGGTGATTCTCCCCCTCTGCTCTACTCTTGTGAGACCCCACCTGGAGTACTGTGTCCAATTCTGGAGTCCACAAGATAAGAAAGATATAGAAGTCCTTGAGCATGCCCAGAAAAGAGCCACAAAAATTATCAGAGGACTCAATCATGTCTCCTGTGAAGACAGGATGAGGAAGTTGGTATGTTTGGCCTGGAGAAGAGGAGGCTCCAAGGTGACCTCATAGCAGTTGGGAGCCTACAAGAAAGCTGAGATGGGGCTTTTTGCATGGGTGTGTAGCAAGAGGAAAAGGGGTAATGGTTTAAAACTTGAAGAGGGGAGATTTAGATTAGATACTAGGAAGAAAATGTTTACTGTCAGGGTGGTGAGACACTGGCACAGGTTGCCCAAGGAAGTTGTGGCTGCCCCCTCCCTGTAAGTGTTCAAGGCCAGGTTGAATGTGGCCTCAAGCAACCTGGTCTAGTTTCAGGTGTCCCTGCCCATGGGACAGGGGCTGGAACTAGAAGATCTTTAAAGTCCCTTCCAACCCAAACCATTCTATGATTCTCTGATTCCCCAGTGAACACTACTGAAAAGACTAGTCAGTTTATATCCTTGTCTCTGCTTACATGCTCACTCAGCATCAGGAAAGCTTTCAGAACATGTCATTATACAATTTACCTAGAAGACACACTTTTAATGCAACATACAAGTTAAAACCCCAGATGACAAGCTGAACATCTGCAGAACACAAATTGAAGAGTTCACAGGCCCATTACTGTAGCATCACCATATTTTTTTCTTTAGCTATTACTGTGTACTGAAGACTGTATTGTAATCTCAAATGTCCTGACAACCAACATTTTGATTTGATGAGCATTCTGTCTTTCTGAAACATATCACCAGAAAACTATGACTAAAGAGAAACTGTTCAATGAACAGCACATACTTACAAAAACAACAGCTTAGACCATCTTATTTTGGGTGGGTTATCATCGACTCTGTTCCAGATACTTGTGTATAATTAATCATTAATTACGCAGATTTAAAGGTTTTAAGGTTAAAGGAAAGCTTGTAGAGCTGAGAAACTAAAATAAACAATGCAATGAATGAAAAAGTACTGGTGTCAACAGTATGCTTTTCCCTAAACATGTAGAAAAATGAACAAGGAATTATGTTTTAGTTAAATCAACTACTCTTTAAATTTTAACTTCATGTCTAGTCCTCTGTTTGCCAGTTTCTATTTATACCTTACACCTACAGTCTCAAAAACTGAAGGTGTTTGGAAAAACATGAAACAGTTGTATGTGTTAGGTACAGTAAGTATACTTTTTCCCTTAAAAATGTTTTGATGAATGACCTACAGTGAAACTTCCATTATTAAACTGCAATTGTTAACCACCAATTAAAAAATTGTTAAACAACTTGAGCTTTTACTAGCTGCCCATTGCACCTTTACATATAGTTTCTCAGCAGCAATATTTTTTAGAGTAATATTTTAGAGTAATATTTTTTAAATAGGTTTACTCATGGAATCATGGACTACAGTTCTACTCAGTCTAAAATGGGATCTCCCCCTTTCTCCTGGTGATGGAATGTCCCTGAAAACGTGCAGCTGAGAAACTATTTTTAAACTGCATTTAACAATCAAGCAACAATTATGTATTACAGAGCTGAAGATAAGAAAGAGGGTGATCAAAGCAGGAATTTCTGAGACTTTTTTTCTCCCGGGGTTCCCCTGTGCTCCTTCCACCTTTATGCATTTTATCCACAGTATGCCAAAATAAAGTGATCCACCCTCCACCTGCATTTCAGTTGCCAAAAAAGAAGTTAGAAACACAGTTCTGCTTTATGAACCATTTCTCCATATTTTCTCCTAGGAGGATCCATTTTTTTCTTAGAGGAAAAAAAAAAAAAAAAAAAAAAAAAAAAAAAAAAAAAAAAGTAAGAAGTTCAAAATTGTACCTGAAAAACTGCATGAAAGAGAAGCCATAACCATGCTGTTCAGCAATTCCTGCACAAACAACATTCGCAGATGCTCCAATCAATGTTCCATTACCTGCAGTTCAGAAAACAAATAGCAGTTTATAGTTGCACTCCGTTTCTTATCCTTCCTCTGTTTATTCTGTGTTAAATTCCTAAGATGTACTAGTTAGAAAATAAAAATCAATTTCTTTTCTGTAGGCTTGAAAAGAAACATACAGACAGTATCTCTACGTCCTATAAAAAGCTTTGAAAGATAAGCCTGGTATTCTCTGATTCTACATAAGACAGAAAAAGAGGGAAGGAACATAACACCAATCTACACTTGTGAAAACGACATCAGATACTTTCATTCAGATAAACTTGCTGATTTTTTTGGTTCTACATACTAGAAGCCATCAGAAAAAGGATGAGATAGTTTGAGGATGCTAAGAAAAATGGACGCCTTTTTTCCTTACACAAACTTGATATCTTTTTTTAGAGACAGTAACTAATTGTGAAGATTTAATTTCTTTTTTAATAGAAGTTTAAAACATAATAAGTAGGAATAGGGAGGGGAATGGATCTGTTTCATGTCTCTCTGCTAAGGCAAAAGAATCACCACAGATACAAAGTTTGCCTGCCACACCTCATCGGTTCCTTTATACATAGTGGAACATAAACTTATTCAGTGAAATTTACCAAATCACATATACAAGTCCACTTAGGAGAGGAACACAGTGAAGGAAAATAATATACCATACTTATAATGTACATTTGTCCTCTTGGAAGAAACAAATATTTTTCTTCTTCTGATTTTCTTCCCATAACTAATTTATTCCTATGCCTTTTCTTCACTTTCAGCAATCTGTCAATGTGAAGAAGCCAGGTATTCAGAGTTCAGAAAGACCTACCCATTTTCTATAGTTTTCCCATGAGTCATACCTCAGAATTAAGAATACTTGACTTCCACAAAGCAGATGTCTTCAGCAAATGTTTCTGATCTAAGGCACGACTCAGGAAGCAACAGTGATTAGTACATTTTATTCTTTAATTGGAATTTCAAATAAAAGATATAATAATCTAGGAGAATTTTTTTTCATGTCTTTTGCCATACATCACTACATTATCTACACATTATTCTAAACAAGACTTTCTATGGTCCCACAGGAATATAGCTACTCTTCTCCCTGCTGCCCAGGGATGTGATAGTCACCATCCCTGGAGGTATTTAAAAACCATGTAGATGAGACACTTCAGGATATGCTCTAGTGGGTAATACAGATATTGATATATATATTTCAATCCAGGGGAATGTTTACAGTTGGATGCAGTGATCTTAAAGGTCTTTTCCAACTGTGACAATTCTCTGATTCTGTGATTCTCCTTTTGGCCCTTTTAAACATTACTGCTCAGTGAACACTCTTCTGGCCTGACTTTGAGAAAAACAGATCAGGAGGTAATTAATGGCCCAGTAAATTCCTTTGACTTAGTTAATGTTTCAGCTCATCCAGAGACCAGTTTACCGAATAATAAATAAGAATACAGGCAGAAGAATTATTTCCCTAAATATTGACACATGGCCTTCTGCACCTGAAAGTGCACAAGAAATGAGCAGACTTCTAAAAATATTCTTAAAAATATTAGAACAGTCTTAATTCCAATTAAAATGAAGTTATAGAGTTCAGAAGTAAGGAATAGGAGTAAAAATGTGTGATGTGGGAGGAACACTGGAGGAAATCAGATCTTTCTTGAATAAGAAAAAGTGTAGGAGAAGTTTGATTGCAATAATTTTGATCCCAGATTGGATTTAAAGCCATACAAGTGTCAGTGGATACCAAAATACAGATTTTTGACTGGCCATTCTAGGGACAGAATAAGAACTTTGAGAAACAACTAAGCCCCCAAAATTTGCTAAGGACAATTTTTATCTTAAAAAAAAAAAAAAAAATCAGTTTTTTTTAAATGTCGATTTCATGAAAGTCCAGGCTTCCCCAAAAAAACCCTCTCATATGGCCAAGACTTTTGCAATTGACTCAGAAGATAAAGCATAATTTTTATTTATTCCAGGATGGTTAATTATTACCAACAAAAAATAGGCAGCAAACTGAGATACACATCCTAGAGTAGAGATCTGATCATGAATATCCATTGTTTCATGTGAGTGGCCTAAATATTGCCTATTGAAAACAGGAACTGAATCATCAGCAGCCTCAAACAGGTCTTGAGGTGATCCCACTATGGAACAAGAAATCTGGCAGGTGAGGGGAGATTAAGAAGAAAAGAATTCACACCCCAACTCCTTGCGATCCCAACATGACATTTTATTTTATATACTTAATTGTCTTTATTTTCTTCTCATTTCTATTTTTCTGCTCGCATAGGAGCTATGTGAGCGAGGTGAGCTGCTTCCTACTTACTCTGTTTTTAAGGCTTTGACATTGCAAAGGAGCTGGAAGAGGATACTGAGGTCCTCTCTGCCTATGAGGAGCTCTACTGATGTTAGTGGAACTGCAACATCAATAGAAGGATACACCCCTACAGAATGTAAAACACTGTGGTGCATTCTTGTCAGACACCAAGGGCTATTTGTGACCTCAGCTTCTTGTAAGCACATCAATCATGCAGCCCCTCACACATGTTTGAGGTGTGGAGAGAAAAGATGACTAACCCTACTAGAGGTCCAGAAGCCTTTAAAAAATAGTTCCTAGGGCACCACTGGTCATGAGAAATGGCACAGCTCACTTCCCATGCTCTCTTTTTGTCTCAAAGCATATTTTACTTATTTTAATGCATGCTTAAAGATATGAAATTTAACTTGAAATATCAGCGTGCCTTGTAGGCTTTAGCATGGGAAAGGCAAGACACAAAGCATGTGCCATAATGCAAAGCCAGAACAAATGAATACAGCTGATGTTATTATAGGAATCAGGCAACAGTCAAGGAATCTGCAATTCTAAAACTAATGAGTAGTCTACAGCCTCCAAACATTTCATAAGAGGTTTCTGCTCTATGTGTAGCACAACCAGACATCACCATCAGAGTAATACAGCTGGAGCTGAGGAATACAGCACTAGCTACAAATTAAAGAAATGGAACAGAAGCTACACTTGTCCCACGGCTGTGACTACCTCCGGTCAAGGTCTCCAAAGAGCACAGTCTCTCCTCCTATGCTGTAAGTAGGCTTCACATTATGAAGTGTTATGGAAAGAGTTTCTGCTTCAGCAGCAAATTGATTTCCCCAAGTACACTTTACTTGAGGAGAAATTGTCACTTGAAACGTTTTCTGAAAGGAACAACGTTTCTTTTTCATTTGTTCAGAGCATGTGTGCAGTTTAATTAGGTATTGGCTCAGGAGGCTTCAAAGAACAGCACTGAAATTAACAACAGAGGCAAACTTTTGTTTCTCCTCCCAGGAACATCTGTTGCCATGGCAAATCTTTAACTCAGCAGAGAAATAACAACACTGTGACCTCTGAATGACAGAATGTCTGGGACTAGGTTAATGTACATGGAAACCTACACACATTAAATTTATTCCAAGTGATGCAAAGGAAGAATAAGCATTTTCTAGGACTTCACCCAATCTTGACTTCATCTTCACATCATCTTCACTCTTAAGAATAATTAAGCTTAAAAAGCACAGCAAGGACTCTTACTTTGTTCTAGGCTCAAAATATAACACACAGGTGAACTGTGTCAAAGACTAACATTGTGATAACCAGCCTGTTTTGATGACTCCTATTGTGACTTTTTTTGATAACTCCTACTGTAATTCATCCTTTATTCCAAGGCAGATGGTTATTAAAAAACTGGATTCAAATAATTAAATAATATATTTCTGGTATCAATGGTATGTGACATGTATTAGGCAAGTGATTTTTTTCCTGGATATCTATTCTGCCTCTTAGTCTGGGAAGACCACATGTATTATTGTCAATACTAACTATGCTTAATAATACATAAGCATGAAATCAAGGAAAACCTGTTCCTTAATAATATTTTTTTTCAATCTCATTTTGAAATGTGATCAGAGAAAGAAACAGACATGTCACTTAAAGAGCTGCTGCTGCCAAGGCTACAGAAGAGAAAGTGACAGAGAAATCCTTCTCACAAATCACATTCATTTTTCCATGGACCTGCCCTAGTTTTGCACAATCATTGCACAAGCAAGGTAGATGATTTTCTACTGTTTATCTCCAGAAAAGTGACATAAAAATATATTTCTGATACTTACCAAATTACTTTTCCTATTTTTAGGGAATTTGAAATCAACTCCCAGCATAAGAAAATATTCAGCCATTTTAGTTAGTTTACCAAGATCCAAAACAAATATCCACACATTAAAACATGTCTTTGCCTAAGGTTTGGTAATCCTGATTTGGTATTTGCAATATCAAACGGCCCTGCTTCTTCCAGACTCTGCTTTCCTTTGTAGTTACTTCTTCTCAACCTTATGTTCAGTTATCACCCTCTGCTACATCACTCCATCAGAGACTGCCAAATTAAACCCAGAACCTACATATCATACACAATGCACTTTCCTTGGCCTCAGACAGCCTCTCCCTCAGCCCAGATGACTATAACCTGCTGTGCCCTGACAACCAATGCTTGGAGAACTGATTGAGCTTGCTAAAAGAACAGGCTGGGAAATCAGGGTACAATCATAACCAGAAAAGTAAGGTAGCTTGTGTCAATAATGTTTCCTTTCAACTTAAGCCTCATTCTCAGCTGTTGGTTTCTATTTGTCAGCAGCACATTGACTATATCTAAATACCAAGAGTCCCTTTGGTATTATCTCCTCAAGAGCAAGCCTAACCCTTGTGTTTGCTGAATTAATGTGTTTGCCTAGAGAATCATCTCAAAGTGCCTGGGAGAATTAGTGTTCTTTACTCAACTCACTGAGAAATCAAAGGAAAGAGATTATCAGTAACAAAGATATTTTGCTTAGCATGAGCAGTCCTCATGAACAGTAGCCTTCTGAAATATAAAGGAGCCAGTACCTTGCCTGTGCAACAGCAATTTAAAGTGGATTACTTGTGGAAAAGTCTTGCTTTGTTGTTAGCATCACAGACCACTTCCTTTCCATGTGCTCCAATGGTTGATAACAATCCACAACTGCTGTTAACTTTCTGCATTTTCTCTTCACTGAATCCGCAGCTAGGTAATGCAGAATCAAAAAGATGACCCTGTTTTCATGCCAATACAGGCCCTAAAAACAGCTTTTCCCTGACCTGGGACAACCATCTGTGCAAGGCTGTTTGGCATGGGCACAGATGGTTGCAGGTCTTTGTCCCAGACAAGGGTTCTTACTCTGAAACCAGGAGTTCACTACAAAACCATGACAAATTTTAGGATGAGGATGCTCAGCCCTGCTTTTTGCTGTAATCAAACCATTTTATTACAGAGTCAAAGCAAAACATAATTAAGGAAGCCAGCTCCTTGATTCCCATCCACTTACAAAAGAATACTCTGTGCAGTCTCCCATAAGTTTTCCACCATTAAATACGAGTAGACTGATGTGTGGAGTCTCCTTTCCATAATGTATTCCATTTCTCTACTTAAAGCACAAACTGGTCAAATACAACCAAATCTGGCTGCAGAAGTGAACACTGAAGAGTTAGGATTAGCCTTACAGGAGACAGATTCACAGCTTTTATAAATTTTCTGTTTCACCAAAACTAATCCAGATTTGCCTCATTAAACAAAACAATTTTATATTTGTCTAAGTGTCTGCAAGTCTTAAATATCTCTTAATACTTTTTTATGGGTAAAAATTAACAAGTACTGGATAACCAAACTTTGCAGTCAGTAAAGAGCTACATAAGCAAGGTAAATTAAATCATTAACAATCCCTAAAATAACAAGAAAACCTAAGTCATAAGCAGTAGGAGGGAGAGGTATGCATGAACTCTTTCACTGTTCTTATAGATAGCAGTTGTACAATATCAACATTTTTTAATTTTAACCATTTATAGGAGAGAGAAACAAAAGATTAAATCAAAATTTTGAGATAACTTATCCAAAAAGTATGTTAAACTTCATATAATCTACCACTTCTTATCAAGTAAACCCTACCAATTTTTATCCTGATGATTGTACCACCAATCAGTGGTACCACCTTACAGTAGTAAGAAAGCTACTGTAAGTATTGTACTATTCAGTACTCATTCCTTTTTTTTATATGAGTGGAAAAGGTAAAATTTAAACTTGTCAGTTGTGAAATAGGTAAGGCAGGTTCCTGCACTTGTTATTTTAATGACATAAAGAAATCCACAACTTCTTTCAAATCCAGACATCTGTAAAAATGTATAAAAAAATGGGGTCATCACTGGAGTCATCTTTCTCTCTGAAGTCAACTTACACACTACAGGAGTAAAAAAAAGTAGTTTAATGGGAAATGTGTCAGCAGCACACCCTGACATTCCATTCCCTCATGTCCTGAAATACATACTCAAGTAAGTTTGATTTAAAACATTTAATGCTGCATGCAAGCCTCAGCTTACACATTTTTTTCTCTTCAATTTTTAGATTCAGAGGCTTAAATTGTGCCATCTTATTTCCCCAGCTTCTCCACTTGTGGCACTATTAGGGATCAAATATTGAAAAATAGTCCAATGTATAGAGTCCTGGTATAAAAAGACATTATTCAACTTCATCATAACTTACTTTGAAGTGAAAGAACAAAATAGTATTATAAAAAGAAAAAATGTCCCCCCACATTAAATTATTTTAGAATATCCAGCTGCTTTAAATTCAGATTCCAACTTAACCCAAATTAACTTTCAGTTGGAGCTGACTTGTTGAGTTTTATTATGGTTGAATTGCCTTGCTTGAAACTTTCATAACTTCTGCTAGTGCCCCCCTTTGGTTTAGGTATGCTAACTGCAACTGTGCTACGTACATTTTATAATGCATGTATAAATAATAACTAGAGCATAACTTTCTTTAGAATCATACAGAGTGTCTGATTTATCAGTAAGAATCAGTATGAATATTGCAGATTGAGGGGGGGGGGTTTCCTCCTCTCTGCTGCACCACCGAAGGTGCAGAAAAGGGGCTATTATCTGGAAAGTGTCTGCAGAGAAAGGAGAAAGGAGAAAGGTAATACAGTGTTACCTTCTGCACTGAAGGGTTTTGAAGCTTGTTATAGCTTCCTTGTCATTTTCTAATAGTCCAAGGTCTTTTAACTGAATATAACTCTTGTGCTGACAACTATGCAGAGCCTGTATTCTCGTATTTTAGCAATACAGCTTGATGAGTTTGAGTATTCTATATTATTCTGAAACCTAAAATGGCCAAGGCTTATAAAAGAAACCCTGTGATTTATGCTAAAGAAATGACAAAGTAAAAAAAAAATAAACAAAACTCCACATATGTTTTGTAGAGGTCTCTGATGTCATCTCTGATCATTATTCTGTCTAGTTTGAAAACTTTATAGGCTGAAGTGACTTCACAAATTGAAACCATAAATACGAGCATTTTAAATTCATCAATACCGCAAGCATTATAATCAAGTGAGCTTGATGCTTGGTGGTTTTTATTTTTTAAAATCAGCATAAAATAGAACCAAATTTTATGTATTAGACATAGCTCTCTTCCATTTTGAAACCTAAGATTTACCATCCAAACTATAAATCCTCATCAGTATAGCTTAAACTACATCCTCTAACCCATATACTTCATATTTCCTCCTTAACAACATACATATATCTATATATCCATGTCTGCCAAGGTAACTCCTTCCTAGCTTAGAAAAATGGCCTTACTGAGAAAAAATGACTTCAATGTAGGATTTGTTTCCATATTAACTCAGTATTTTAAAGTGAAGCAGGCCTCTGATACTGCCTTAATACAGAAAAAGGTAGATTCTTCAAATGTACACACTCAGTTTTAGCTCATTATACATTTTACATTCCCAGCTTTCTTCTGTATATCTTCCATGCCACAGAGGATTATCTTCAATAATCTTAGAGATTATAGAATCTCCTTTCACAGCAGGGACTCTAGTAATGAGCCTGGCTCTCACAGTGAGGGCTTCACAGAACTGCTGGGCTTTCACAACTTTATACTGGGAAAACATAAAGATGGAGCAATGCTTGAATGTCATGAAAGTGATAAGGAAAACAACGCTTGGATTTTTACAGAAAGTTGTGGGTCCTGGCTGTTCCAGAAAAGAGCAAGAGTACAGTTAAAGCACTCAAGTATCAATGCAGGCAAAATACCCCTTGTGTCTATATCCAATGGTGTTGTTCTTCATGCTACAACAAAACTTGAAACCTTCAGTTAAGACTTGGAGTTTCATCTTGAGAACAAGCAAGTAGTTCTGCTATTTAATTGACAGCAATCAGTTTATGTCCACTGTACTTGTTTCTGTCATTGAAAACATCATAAAAACAATGCAAAGTATATTCAGGAAGTAAATTAGATATTAGTGTAAGACATACAATATAGCTGCTAGATATTCCTTCTAGGTCTCTATAATTTAGAGGCATAATGCTGCAAATGTCTGCACTGAGGTCTTTAGAGAAAAACTGAGACACATTTCCTAAATTCCTGTATATGCCTGCCTTTTAAAGTCAAGAACAGCAGTATCCTTTTGTTTTTGAAAGAGCTCAAGTCACTTTCATTCCCTACAATACCACCCTTTGATTTGGGTTATGAGCTGTATAATCATAGACAAAATGCTTATCTGAATCTGTGCTGTCTCACCTACAAGACCTAAAAATTAAAACAAAGGATTTCTCAACATTAAAAGATTCCAATGGCCTCTAGAAACAATATGAACTGCCAATACCAGTGTTCTAGTTAAATTCATGCTCAAGTAAATGCATTCTCCCCACTAAAAGAATATTCTTTATGATATGATTCATTTACATGTTCTCTACAACAATTAAGTTAAAAAAAAGTGATCATCTTAAATAGAGGCTATATTTTTACTCCATACATTCAGTTCTTTATAAACTTCTTATATCTTTCAAATTGAAGTGCTATCCATGTTTGATCTATTTTAACTATAAAAGAACTTCAAAGGTCCTACAATTGTGCTTTTTTTCATATTAGTTCTTCTATATTTTAATAAATTTTATACTTTATAGAAGGGTATTGCTTTTCCCTAGTATTGCAAAGAAGGCGGGTTCATTTAGGAACAGAAAAAATATTTCTAGGTTTATATCTTTGCTGTGTACGTAACTTTAAAATTTATTTAGGATTTTATTGAGCAGAATCAGGCGGAATAATAAATCAGTGATACTCCACTGTGTAAGGCCCCATCTGCATCAGGGACTGAAGAAGGGGTACCAAGAGATAGAATATCTATAGCACTGGACCACTGGGAGAAATTGAACTGTTTATCTAACCCTGTGGGCTGCACACCTTTAATAGCTGTAATTAGCAGAATGTCCTGTGGATGGTGGATTTTATTCACGCCTGAATTTTGACCCTGTAAGGTTAGAAGGAAAGAGCTAGCAGCCCCCTCCTACTACCCCCTTTCTTGAAGTAGAGACTACAAGAGAGTTTGTGTGGCCAGAGTAAAACAGCTGTATGCACCCCAGAGACTGTATCTTCCTGCAGGATTTTAAGAGTTTCAGGTGTTGCTCTCCAGGAAAATACATGGAGTTTCTTCTCTAATAGTGCAAAAGTATACACTACAGAAAATGTCCCCTTCAGACCTCAGCAACAGTCACCGCAGTGGAAAAACTTTTTGCGTTGAGAACTCAAAAGGTAAGGACATTCAAATATGAATTGAATCACTTGGTAAATCAAGCCCTTCTGTTTTTTTCTTCATTTTTTCAAAGTCATACTTTCTATAAATCATGAAAAAAAAAAAAAAAAAAAAAGAGAGAGAGAGATAAAAAGACAAATGCCAGCTCTTTAAATGTCAAATGTACAAAATCCCTTCAAATACTATCTTAACTATAACCTCTTCAGCTCAGTAAAAATCTAGTTCTACACAATGAAGGAGTTTTAGAAGGTGGATTTCTAACTGTGTACTTACTCAAATTGAGTTGAATCCATATTTCATGTTATGTTAAAACTTATGCACTGACAGAGGCAGTGCAATTAAAGCTCCTCTTGTTCTGAAATTGCTGTAGCTAGCAATATTCATTTACCCTCCAAAATTTTAGCACAGCATTCTCTAGACGCTACTGGAAGGTCTACATAGAACTAAGTCTCAAGAGTTACCATAATTTCATCATGTACTAGAATAGGAAGCCTTAATGAATAGAGCTTTATTGAATGTCCTCTCCTGCAAAAGACGTACAGAGGGAAATTTGTCTGAACACCACAGTAAATGAGAAATTACTTCCTGTTTTGTTTCCTTTAGTTACTTTTAAATTTGCTGGTTTCTTTTATGGGTAAAACAAAATTTAAATGCTAGCAGACAGTACATGAAACACCACACAAGCGATGCAAATTTTTTTGCTTCCACATAGTCAACCCGAACATTAGCGCCCTGACCACCAAGAATTAATAGGGTTATCCAGTGTTCATTGGCAAACCAGAAGGCCCCAAGATCTGAATTTATTTTGACTTGTCTTTGGGCAGCCTCTCAGCTACTCAAGTTCTGCCCATGAGGGCTTTGATACACTCAGCAGAGAGCCTCTGGTGTCTTCAGTGAGTGAGCAGCTGCCCCCGGGACACCACAGTTTCTCCAGCATCAGAGAGCCTAGGGCAGCCAGACTCATAATTTTCAACTTAATTGATGTTTTTAAAGATAGCTGGGACAATTATAAACCTAAATTTCCAAAACCAGATCCCCTGTGTTTATTTTTAACTGCATAGGATTGAATTGATCTTAGAAAGAAAACTGACGGAGTAGAACTGGCAAAGTTTGAAAGAGACTCAAAGATTTCAAAATTATGACCATCTTACTGCCTGTGATCAGTCTCCTTCAAAATGCCTTGTTTACCGTGTTCCTCTGGTTGCATAAGCAGTGATAAGATCAAATATTCTGCCTTAAGCTCCAGGCAATAATGATATAATTGTCATCTACCACTTCCCTAATGGGATTATTGTACCTTGAGGATTCCTTCACACTGCTTCAGTGCTGATAAGACTTTTCTTTTGGAAATAATTTTTGAAGGCCATCAAGACTTTCTGTTTGTTTAAAAAAAAATCCCATTTCCCACACTCTTAGAGACCATGAAATTTTTTAAAGCAAAAAGCTTTTCCACACTTCTCATTCCCTAACAATAAGCTTATACAATAAGCTTGTATATTTGCTTTTAGTTTTGACAGGGGAAAGTCAGAAGCATATTAATTTTCAGGCTAACACTCCTAATGAGAACTTTGACAGTACAATTCAGCATGCACACAGATTTATCCCAACAGAGAACCATTCAGAGTGTTTAAGCTTTTGCTAATAATGATAATAATCTAACTTTTTATCCAAATATTTGCATGGAGTCTGTCTTGAATAACCAGGCTCTTTTTGTGGATCTCTAGTCTCTTTAATTCAAATAATTACCATATTACTATTTATATTTTTTTTTTCCCCTCATGCTGCATACATACAAAAGCCTCTGTGGAAATCTTGGCAGTCCTTCAACAAATCAAAGTAAAGGAATTTGGGTTAAAATTATAACTGATACTTCAGAAAACCAGATGAGACCTAGATAGGCTCCAAGGCTGGTGAAGTGGCCCCCATTCAGAATATATCAGTGCAACCTGGCCAATATTTTTTTTCAATCTGAAATTTTAATAAAATTAGAGGATGTTTGGTGATTAGCAAATTATGAAGGAAGATTATATTGTTATGGAAAACATCTTTATAAAATATGTTTATTATTCATATCACTGTTTTTAAAGATAAATAAATTAAAGTCACAATATAATAATAACTAATGATGAGTACATTAAATATTCCTTAAATTAATAGCTGTTCTTTGCTAAAAATTGTAGTGCCTTTTCAACATGCTCTTAACATTCAATCTGTAAATTACATCATTATAATCCTTGCTAGGTACTAATGTCACCTGTATTAGCAATATCTTGGTTAAAGAAATCAACCAGAATTCATATTACACACAAACCTGACTTTAGTTTTAATCTCTGTAAAGTGAAGGAAACTTTGGAGAGGCATAGAGTGAGAAAAGGGGTGGGTCCATTGCAGGATGTAATTCTATCCATTTTAATGGCATTTAACCTAATTAATTGTATATTTAGGGCCCAAAACACAGCCCAATAAAACATAAACAGCATTAAAATTCTCAGTGGTAAAAAAATTATACTAACTTTATTTCTCATTTAAAAACGTAGACTTTTTAATCACATTTACTACACTTGGTATTTGGAAATGTGTTGTAACACCTTCTTAAGCCATTTGCAGAATGTAAAAAAAACCAAAAAAATAAACCAAAAAACAAGAAACAGTATACGCATTCATTGCAAAAAACTACTGGATTTCTGTTGTCCTTTACAGCTATAATAAACAGGAATTAAATCATGGCCCTAGAATACATTACATTACATTACATTACAATACATTACATTCATGGTACATCTTCAATTTAAAAAAACATGTCATGGAACAATCTGCTTCTTTAGTGTTAATGCACTGACAACGACAGCCATTCCAGTTAATACCAGCACGGGTAGTAGAATGGCTGAGCTTTCACTATTAGAAGTCTCTTTGCCAAAGACTTCAAAAAGACTTTTTATGGAGTGAGGACTGCTAATTGGGTCACCAAATGGATGCTCAAACCATTTCTGAGAGCCAGCCAGAAAACCTCCCAGTGACTTCAGTAGACTTTGAATCAAGCCTTCAGATCTCAGCTATTATGCAATTCCTGCATTTTTTTCAATGAGCCACGATGGGTCTGTGTTCTGAAAGCTAAAATGTATCTTTGTATTTTCTCTCATAAAAGATCAGAACCTCATAAGCACCATCTGGACTGCTTCTTTGTGTGTCTGTGCTTTATGCAGATATTGTCTTCAAACACAGACTGCAAAAATCCTATTGCAGCAGCAGACAGTAACTGGGATCCTTATCCCAGGAGTCTTTTGAAGTCAAAAGCAGCTGAATCAGGCCCCCTCTATGCTCTGCATAATAAAATCACCTAACCTATTGTCATAGTTTATACATGCCATAATTGCATAACCATTGCCATATGTCAGCTTCCTCACATAAACTCTTACCTCCAAGGCAGGCACCCATGGCCAATGAGAAGATTAATGGTTTTATAGGCAAGTTAACTTCAGGATCTTTACTCAGGTTGAGAAGCACAGGAATCTGTGGTTTAAGAAGAAAAGAGAGGGAGAAACTCAGGAGACATTAGCATCAGCGTGATGTAAATAAAATTAATTCAAGTAATCAATTCAAAAACACCAGTAAGTCTAAAGAATAACTTGACCTCTTTGTCATTAAAAAAAAAAAAATAAATGCATATTTGTATTATACTCTTGCTCTGTGCTCACACTCCCACAAGCCAAAGAGAAGGCATTGGCAACATGATGCCGAGCCTGACACAGGCACTGCCAACAATAGTGAGGATGAAGGTTATGGGTACCTCCTATGAGATACTCCTATCTCACCAGGGAGCTGCAGTGGCTGTAATTCAATCCCCCCTCCATTTCTTGAAACCTAAAGGGTAGAGCTGTATCTCCATTTCTTGCTGGAAACAGCTGTAAAAGATGTCCACAACTTAACAGTCAAGATGGCTGTAGATCATGTATCAGCAACTGAAAAATTCCGGAAGCCTTGTTATAACCAAAATTGCCTGATCTTTCAGGGGAGAACTGAGAAAGACCAATGGGACAGGCTTCTGAATGCATAAGCAGAGCTGAGTTATTATACTTTTTATTCTAAAATTATATTTATCAGATAATGTAGGTTTAGTTCACTGGGAAATATTTGCAAGTTGTATGAATTTCGTTTCATAATTTTAGCAAAGAAAATAAAATAATACCCCTGAAAAGTCAAACAGGGCTTTTAGAGAGACATAATAGACTTGATCAGGCAATCAGAATAGAGCTCCAAAATACAGCAGGCAGGCCTCAGTCAGTAACACTGACAGCTAAACAACTTTCACCCACTTTTGGAAAAACTAGTCAGAGTTTGACTTGTGTAACCACTTGATCTGTTATTTCCATGAAAGAGTAAAGAAAGATTTAATTTTTACTCACAGACTTTGTTACTTTCAAACCATCACTGCCAAAATATGATACGTTATTCAAACTGCAGTTTTATTTATTCTGAAACAATGTTCTCTTTCAATGTTAAAAAAAAAATTTAACACAATTACTGAAATCCCAGGATAGGACATCTTGCTCAATCTAAATAAAACATTTTTTTCCTACTATATAATTTTGACCAGAAAACCTAAAAATTATTTAGTTCCTCAGAATTTTTTGCAACTATCCTGATGTACTACAGTGATTGCTTTGTTGCAGAACACATCCTGAACAGTGCAGACCAGAAACACCTTTTTAAATTAGACTCCTCCTTGTGCGTGCCCTGAACAACATGGAGAAGGTAGTTAGACAGAGGAGGTTAAAATCCTTTATTAAAATCCTTACTAATCTTTTTTTTTTTCTTTTTTTTTTTTTTTTTCTGATGTTGAGACACCTAAAGCTGTTGCCATCCAGATCCCCAGTGCTGAGCAAGTATATACCATTTTCACACCCCATGGGGAGAACCAGGCAGAAAGCAGAACCCCATGGCCCCCCAGGAGCCACCTCCCTGACCATGGCACTGTAAACAAGCGGAGAAGTGAGAAACAAAACAGAGATCCCCAAAAGAAAGCCCATGAAGTAATTCTCTGCTAGGTACTTGCAGACACACAAGCATAATACTCCCATCAGAAAATTTGGTTCTGTTTAGTGAAGAAGACCACTATCAGGAGCTCTCAGTGTTCTGTAAACTCTATTGATTTCAACTCACTGTGTTTTCTTTTAAGCACAAAGATAGATTGCAACGTGTTGAGAGAAGATGCAATTGTTTGGATCTCCATTTCCTATTTTTTTTAAACCAAAATATTTTAGGAACCAAAATATGCACTTGACCCTATTGGTTTTATGTTCTTTTCTTGATATAACATTCTTTCACTCAGAAACACTGTGATTTCTTTATAAAAGATTTCATAATAATTAATCATCTATGTTAAAATCACCATCAGAAATGTCATGCTCTTAAATGCATTATCAGGTAGTAGGGCTAGAACAGGAATCTCTTCTCCCTTAAATGTCTGGTTTTATTGCAGTGCTCAAACACTGAAACATGCCTTAGCAATATACATTTGTGTAGACTTAAATTTGATTGAATTAATCTTTAACAAAAGTAGTGGTTACAAGTCAGAAAAAAATTGAAGTCTTACAAACCTCTACCACATCTGAAGTTAGATTTCATGTGCATATTTCTTTTGTAAATAAGAGTAGAAAAAAAACAAGGAGAACTGCACCATAAGTTTCAGTTTTGAACAACCAGATGAAAGACAGGTACAAAACATTTGGTTAAATTTCTAGTGTTTCAGAAACAAGAGTTTTTTTGATCCATAATGTACAGTAATTTTTTGTAAGCATTATTGATTATGCTATGTGGCAGCTGTATGCCATAGTCTCCAGAAGTCACTGGCATCTAATTCTTTAGAATTACATCCAGAAGTAGGCATAATGCAAAAAGAATGTTCTAGTTTCCATCCCAAGAACTTTCCTGATCCAAAATAATGAATAATTGATGATCATCAAGATGATGCTAATGAGATGTTGCAAAGCAATGAAAGCCAAAGGACATTTCCCATTGGTTGATCACTTGTGTTTTCAATAGACAATGATCATGCACAGGGGCAGTTGCAAAGGAAGCTGCCTCCCTGCTTTCCCCTAAAATCACTCAACATTTTTTGTGACATTTCTTCATGCAGTTATGTGTAAGGCAACACTTCTGCACTATCAACTTCCCAAACTGCACCTGCATCTACTGTTATAGTTAAGCTGAGCACTAAAAGTAGAGATGCAAAATACAAAAGGTTTAGAAGGAAACTTTTCACTTTAGTTTCCAATGTTTTTGAAAAACTCCATTGGTTCTACAACTCTTCCTGATCCAAGCCATAAGCATTTACAATAGCATCAGAAGCACTCCAAGATAGGATATTTTGTGAACTGGGGTTTAGCTGGCTCTGATACATATTGTACAAATACCCTTGTCATATTATTTATATTATTTGGAATGCAATTTTTTTCATAATTTTACTAAATGCTGCCTCACAACAGAAACAAACACAAGTTAAAGCTTACAAAGCCTTAGCTTTTGAAGCCTTGTGTTTCCTTCATTATTCCATCTTCAGATTATGTAAAAAAACCTAGAGAATAATAATGTCTTATCAGGAAAGAGCTTTCATTCCTTATACCTTTTATTTCAGCTGTCTTACCAGGATAAATCTCTGTTTGTCTAGCTTATAGAAAATTTTATAAGTTTGCTGTGAAGCTTGATATTGAAGCACTGCACATTGCTGCTTGATTGAGAGGATCCAGATAAAATGAGTGATGTAGCTCAACAAAGCAAAGCCTTCACTCACTCATTGTTAGACTACCTGCTTCCATGTATTAAAACAGAAAAAAATCAACAGTACAAGTAATTAGTGTACCCAGAAAAGAAACAGTGTCCTTAAAGATTAGGTGAAAAGGAAGATAGACAGTAATTTTTATCCTATATAGAGTGTTATGTGTATTATGTATATAGGGTGTAAACTGATGTCAAAGACCAACTCTGGTGTCTACACTTGTTGACACATTTGTCACTATCCTAGTCAAAATCAACCTTTTTGAAGAGAATGCTTGTTTATACCATATACTGTGGATCAAATGCAAAGAAAAATAATGGAAATACATGTTTTCCCAGTGTTTTAATCTTAAGTCAGTTTTGCACTCTTTTAAAAATGGAATAGAATTTTATTGCTGCTATAAGTTATCCACCTATCCTACAAAACATCACCTATTAACAGTAAATAATATCATAAAATGATTCAGACTCAAAAAATATGATTCTGCAGGACAGCATATTTCTTCGCAGCCCTCTCAGCTCTCTAGTGTCCTGAAAATATAAGCCAGATGGAGCAATCAAATAGAGAGAAACCTCTAACCACATTTACTTTGCTACAAAGACTGCATTCTTTGAAAGCAAAACCATGATCAAAGAGTTAATACTTTCCTACCTTGCACTCACAGCCTCTTTTCCAAGACCCAAATTACAAAAAAATAAGTTGCAATCAAGACCTGTACTCTATTCAACTATTTTACAACAAAACCTTCTAATGAGCATGGCATTCCACCAAAGGTGATTAAGAAAGACCTCTTATGAACCTCTGAGGACCTTCTGAAATACATGCAGAAATTACAATTTTTAGCATTACTAGCCGGACTTCGGGTATGCAGAGAGGAGACTAAAGAGGAGGTGTGCAAGTCCTGCTCTGCCAGTGAGTGTCTCCTCCTGGGATGGCAGGAGTCTCGTAAAAAACAGCAGAGTGAAGCCCTCTCACCTACCTCTGCTTCCCAAAGACACTTGTACAAGATATCACACACCCTTGTTGTGTAAGAAGAGTAACTCCAGCAAGCTTATCCTATACCTATGCAGATCAGTAGAAGGCACCAGGTCGTATTGCCCGTCCTGTGCAAAATGACAATGAAGCAGCGATCCACACCTTTATTTTAGGGTTCCATCGCTGCTCCACACCATGAGATTTCATGACACACACAGGTCTTTTGTGAGAACTGCAGACAATGTGCATTAGTAGAAAAAGGAGTTTCTGTTGTTTCTCAAATTGCTGATGGTTGGTCTATTTCTGCAGACAGCCACAGTCCAGTTTACATTTATCAAGCAGGACATAGAAAACTCAGTAGAGCAGAAGATAAAGAAGATCCAAAAAGAAAACTGACACTAAGAACATGAGATACATATGAAATACTCAGTAGTGTAAATAAAAAGCCTCTGACAGTTTTGGAGGCAGTAAACAGCAGGCCAAAAATTATCTGGTTTCTAACAAAGACCTGTCAGAGACTAAGTCACCTTGCAAGCCAGGTGGTTAATGGCAATTGTTTACTACCCTATCTTGAGGAAATAGTATTTAAACACAGCTAAAATGAGGAATTACTATGGCTATATTTTTTCTGGTAATAAAAGAAATATATAAACAGATGGCTCCAGCATGTGAAGCTGATAAAACATGTTAATTAAACTAAAGAGCATACTGGTAATAAAATTACGTCACCTGACATTCTAAGGGCAAACGTCCATGGCTATTTAAAGGACAATAGTAGGAAAGTGCAGGCCCTAAAAATGAGTAAGTCTGCCTGCCAAGGAATGTCATTGTGAAAAGGAGAAAAAATACCAGGGGATTAATAGAACGATACATAGATCATCACCACATGATTCCCCAAATTTATTCTTCAGACAAAGAAAGCTGGGTACCCAATGTGGAAAAAGTCCTTGCCATTCAAGTTTTAAAATGTGTCAACTTATTAACCAAGCTCCTGGTCTATGAAATCTTATCCACAGATTGTTTTGAAAGTGTTTTTTTAAGAAATTTCAAGTTATATCTGTATACATAATTTTGCTGCTGGTAACGTAGTCTTTTACATACAGTCAGAGTTCATGGAGTTTTCCCACAAAGTATGTCTCAAACTCAAAATATTTTGCTATACTACATTTTTTGTATATATTGATAAGAAATGATTGATTTAGCTATAATTTGCAGACAGTTGCCAGGCATGCTTATGCAACAAAGTGGAATAAACATTCATATAAGCATCTGTTTAATTAAGGAGGTAGATCTTCACTTTCCAGTGCTTAAAGAGAATGAAAAAGTCTTTGGATTCTAGTTCATCAAGCTAGTTTCAGTCTCTCCATCTTCTTTTCAAGCAGTTCATGATCTTTGCATAGAGGAGAAATTATGTGAAACAAGCAATTGGAAGATACTCTGAAGACTGCACACTTGCACAGTGTTGTAGGGGACAAATGGAGGACCTTACCCAGCAACATAGGCTGTGCTGGGAACATCCCAGGAATGAACCGATCCCCGTCTTCTGGCACCTCCCCACCCCTGAAGAAACAGAGCAGTATGACTTTCTAAGCACCCTTGCCATTGCAGTAGTTTTGCCCACATTCAGCTGGAGGCTCACAACCAGAATAGCTGGGACTGGCAAGACTGTCTCATCCCTGGAATAGAGGACATGAATCACAGTATACTCGCCTTTCTAATGCAAAAGGGGCACATCTGTTGTCCTTGACTGTGAGCTACCACCAAGCCTTTCATAATCTTTGCATGGTATTTCAGCAAAACCTATCCACGTACAAGTCAAACAAGCCCTGTGAGCCTGGTTTCCATTAACTCCTACTGGCCAGTGGCAAACAACTTTGGGGTTATCAAATCCACTATTTGCAAAGGATGCCATCTTCCAAAAATTCTTGGCTCAGTCAGAGCACACAGCTGATATCTGTGAAACCATCCAGATTTTTACATCTGGGTGGGCTCAAAAAATGGGACGAACTTGATGGGTTCCACATCTCTACCCAGTCCTTGGTCCATCAAGGCTATGACAACAGAAATCACAGGGAGATTGTGAAGCTGAAACCTTTTGCTAGGAAAGCAGAAACCTTTTGCCACTCATGGCTACATCACAACAGGTGCCCCATATTCCTGTATCACTCAGGTCTATGAAACCAAACACAGATATAGAAGTATGTCAGTATAACCCTCTGCTTCTGAGTACACCCTGGTGTTGACTCCCAAGCTGTTGCTTCCATTGGGCAACTGCATGACCATGTAAGTGAATTGTATGGCTGAAGAAGTGAATTTGCTGTGTGGGTGGTTATCTGCTATCAATAATTACAGCTTTATTCTGTAAATAGAAAGTCAATAAATGAAAGGAGATACAAGAAATACCTGTTCCACTGTCTGTTTATTACACAGAGTCTCCAATTAGTGAAATGCTACTCTAGGGAAGAGCTGGATTCGATATGAGTTACTCCTCATCAGGAGTTCATAACTTTGTAGTAGTGATATGTTATCACATACGTAGTGAGAAAAAGACTTCCAAAATCAAACATTGCTTGTTTTGTCAGTAGGAACCCAGTGTCAAGGAAACAAAAATAATTTTAAATTAACGTTACAATCTTAATGTAATAAATTGGGACTTAGTTACTTAGGAATTTTTTGCATTTTCTAACATATAATGAGAAAGACATAACCCATTAATTATGCTACATGTGTCTCAGCTTTAGATTTCCGTATAACACATCAATGTTTTAACACCTCAGTTAATTACTCTCTTGCACAGGTGAGAATATGTGTATATTTTTCTTTCTCCCCACTTTCTCCACTTATTTTTAAATAAAAAATATTGTAACACTCTCTTCAGTTCAGCCCAGAACATGATGAAAAAGACATACATTTGAAATGTCTAAAGTCTTGGCAGGAATCCTTTCCTGTCAATCAATATTTCACTCCCTCAAAGATATAAAAGAAATGGTCTTTAGGTATTCCAAAAGATTCCTGTGTTTCAGTCTGTTCTCCAAAATATGCCCTTTAAAGAGGGTTCCTTTCAAATCCTGTAAATGACCCTTTGGTCAATGTGCGTGCAGGTACTTTTTGGTATTGCTCCAAACCAGTCTTCACAGACTGTCTGGATGTGAGGCTAAACCTTTGAAACTACAATTTCTGCATTATTGCTTAATACTCCTCAAGCATTTGATGGAAGGCGACTCATCCTGAACCAACCTTTCCCTTCATGCCTATTGCTTGCAGTCTGTTGTTAAATCAACATAATTCCACAGGAAACATCAAGTCAAACTACCATATTGGCACATAACTATAGAGAAGCTGCAAATCTTTCCAGCCTGACATAGGCCATATAAGAAGCACCTTAAACCTTAAAAAGATTAAGGGTGGGCACGACCAGCCAACAGAAATGGCAGAAAAAATTATATTTAGATGACAACATGTTGTAGTGTTGAATCATTCCTAGAGTATTATGAAAGGATTATTGCTCTTTAAACAGGGAACTTTATTGAATAAACCTATCTGATCATGCCCTAATTCATTATAATTTGGTACTTCCCTTATATTAAAACTCAGTTGCTAATAAGCATTTGATATGCTTGACATTATTTGCCATTTTTTAAACCAATTACATAAGTAAGGTAGAAAGAAAAGGTTAAGGTGTTAAAAAAGCATTAGCATCACTACGGAGAGCATAGAGGGAAAGTGCTGATAGCAGCAGGTGGATAGCGACAGCAAAAAGACAAGTTTATTTCTCAGCTACGGATGTCGATACACGAGGAAAAGTATAAAAATACAGCAAAAACATTCCATCTGGTCCCACAGCTAACTGCAGTGGCCAGCTAGATGTCTACATGGTATTAATAAGCTTGTAATAACCATTCAGCCTCGGGAGATAAAGTAAACTGCAACACCGCAGAGGTCAAAAAAGAAAAAAAAAAAAATGCAAATAGGAACCAGCAAGCTCATCTCCCTTGCCAGCACGGAGAGGACAAAGTGCAAGTGCTGCCCAGACCTACCATGGTAGCTGTGAAGGGGATATTGTCAATCACAGAGGAGGCCAAAGCAGACACCCAGAGCACTAAAATGATGGCCACTGCCAAGCGCTGCTCCTCGGGAACCGCCTTGAATGGAGAGAGATTAAATTACAGCTTTGATGAGATCAGTGTTGCTCTGTCCCCTCGATAACACAATTGTGTGTTCTTCACAATTTTAATTTATCAACAGTTATTACTCCTTCAGGCTCTGTGATTTTAAAAGCATCTTGAAGAAAACAGCCCCGTATTTATTAGCACAATTCTTGTTCTTCTTCCAAGAAAATTCAAACAAATAGAAATACAAAGACTGATATTTCTAATACCCTTACTTGTGTTTCACCTAAGAAACTCTATATTTTCCCCTTTTACTCTTTATGGTTATTGGGGTGTTGTTTTTTGGTTTTGTTTTTACCACAGAAAAGGCCTTCCTACAGAAAAGGCCTGCCTTTTACTACAGAAAAGGCATTTATTGTTATGTTTATTCTGACTGAGGACAGACACTTACATTCTAAATGCCACCCCCACAAGGGTACAACATGCTTTCTTGACATTTTTAATGCAGGTATGAAATAAGTAATGCCAAATTAAAAATTAATATAATATTAATTATTCCATTGGAGTAGAATTTTTTATTTTCCTGTTTAAAAACTGTAAATATTTAAATATACCTTTATTAACAAAGCTGTCTTCTCTCCTATGTAGTCTATTAAGTGCAGGTGAGCCAAAGCCTAAAAAAAAAAAAAAGAAGATACTGATATCAACTTGTGAAGTGCCTGATGCAGTTACATTTTTTCAGTGGGTGGGAGAAAATGCAACAATTCATTCCCATTTACAAGGTATTTATATTCATCTCATGTAGCATCTATAGAGGATTTGCAATTGGTAGAAAGGAAAGACATGTCAAGAGTTGGTAGCTGAATTTACAGAAGTGGGTTGGTTGTGTTGGAACGACTGATGGGATTGCCTAAGAGTGTGGGACACATGAGAGGATGGCTGAAATTTAAAAATTAGTTTCTTTCCTGAATACCTGAACACAAAATATTTTAAACCAGCTTTGCCAAAACCATGATATAGAAGTATAGCTTGTGTTTAAAAGGTCAGATGAAATGAGTCATCTTGCATTCAGTCTCAAATGAAGCAAAGAGAAAGCAAAAGGCATGTTTCTCTTAAGCAGATTCCTCAGACCCATTAAAAACCAACACTACACATCTGCTAGACCAGGCCATAGACCTTGGGTCAGTGGAAATGGGCGGAGGAAGCAGCATCCAAGAGAAAGGAACGTGGAGTCTCTGATGTCCAAGTGAAGCACCTGAAGCAAGGAGAGGAGCCCTGGGCACTGGGACAGAGGACAGCCCAGGCTGTCCTCCCATTCCTATTGTACAGGACACGCAGACAGCATCCCATACAAACGTGGTTACTAATATGACAAAAAGACAGAGCAATATCCCAGCAGAGTGGTGATGACTGAGCTCTCCTTGGGCAGACAGGAGAATACAAAATCAATCTCCACACCCCAGGAGAAGGATCTATTCCCTCAAACCACAGGGTAAAAGGGTGATTTTAACTCATGAGACATAGCTTTAAATTCATGTCAGTTTTGTTTTCTTTTCTTACAAGGGTCCAGGATGAATTAGTATTTCAGGCTGAATGGGTTATGCCTATTTTGCAACTTTTCAGTTTCTTGGGGGAGAAAATCACTTTGGCTTTGCTTCAGTCTGGACCAAACTGGTTGGCTTGCTTGCAGTTTTCCTGCCATTACAAAGGCTCAGACAGCTGCAATGCCTCACCTGCTTTCCCCATTCCTGCACAGAACCACAGAAGTCATTATTCACACAACACAACTCCGTGTAACCAGCACACCTGGCCCTCAGACAGAGCCCTTCAGAGACAGCAGAGGGGAAAAAACTCATCTCATAAGCTGCTGAATTCCATGACAGAGATAGAAAAAGATCCTAAGAGGCACTAAGTGGTGTGGTAGGAGACATGATAACGTCAGAGTGACAAAGGGGCTGTCATTCAGACTGGAAAGTCCTGCACCTGCAGCTCATCTGGGTGGCAGCTGAATGCTACTGTTTTGGGCATCACTACATATTGGCCCAGAAATTATACTTTCTTTTAACAGTGCATTGCACAAGAAAAGATCTATCTACATTTGAAGACTCAGCACAAAATAAGAAAGTTATAAGACTTTTAAATACATACACAAAACCCTTACATTTAAAAAAATGGACATATTTCGTGACTTTAACTTCCAGGAGAAAGTTCCCTAAGAAATTAATTCTTGTTAGTAATTTTAACTTACCATTTTCATTCTAAGCTATCTGTTGCTTTATCAACTCAAAGGTGATGAAAGTGTCATTTACAATGTATGTCAAAGCAATATTTTTAATGAACCATAATATGTTTTCTGAAATTGCTTTGCATTCACACTTTAAAATAAACTTTTTAACACATAGCTGTCAGCAGCCAGAGCTAAGAGTTACACTCAGTTACTATCGTTGCCTTATTACTTATCTATTAACACAACATACTACTTTTCAGTAATAATCAATTTTTTTTCTGGTATCCAGACATGGTATTACAAAAGAGATATTCAGAAAAGACAGAAGGGAGTGAAGGACATTAACATAACTCCTGCAGCAGCCAACTTCAGGATATCTCTATAATATCTGTGCCAATCACCTGCAAGCACCTAATAGAAAGTCAACAATTGGTACCCTGCCACTGACATTCCCTGGGTGCACGCACACTGCACAGAGGGCTTCCTGAATATTCCTGTGTCTTCTAAGAGGAGTAAGAATTACTGCACTAATTGGTGCCTTCAAGCACCCTGGCTTCTGTCTGACAGATTAAAATAGAGTTTTTCTGCAGAAAAAAAATATGTACCGCTTTAGATCATAATCTAATTTATGTACAGAAATTTGCATGAAACCCTCTTATGGACAGTGTGTCATGACAGCTGTTGTAACTAAACCCTAGCTGAAGGGATTAAGGTAAAATGTCAGTTTTGACTATAAAATTGAACAAAATACTGTATCCGTGAGAGGTACACCTAATCATGTCATAAAAATACAGAAGAAGCAAAGAGATTTTAAAGCCTGTAACAGCAAGTTGGGAATAATGGCTAAAATGACAGCTGTAAAGATGACTTATTCAAAGGACACAGTAGAAAACAAGAGAGCTCCAAAGGGTTACCAAATTTTACATTGCAAAAGATCTACCAGACTGGACCAATGAGCACCCAAAGGCAGAACCTCCAGGAGTTCTCCCCCTGGCTTTGGAACTCAATTCACATTTTCCAAAATGTCTTGCAAACTAAACCCTGCACAGGTTTTTAAATGGGCCTTGCAATACGAAAGGGAACATTAATAGCACTAGGAAACAGCTTCAGACTGGGAACCATTCAAGATGAAGGATCCCCAAGGGTGAAGAATATGAGCTGACAACTGCTCATGGAAAGATTTCTCACACTTCAATGATTATCTTTGTTTTGAGTTGTTTCTTCTTGACATTGCTAACCTAAAGGGGAGAAAAATGCCCTGTCGGGGACTGTCATCTCCTTCTAATCCAAAGGGTAATAGATTCAGATCAAAATTAGCAGTGATGATACTTGGAATATTTTTTTTTATTCATTTATGGGGAGGAATTCACTGTCTCACTTTTTTTTTTTTTTACTAGGTGTTCAAGTTTCTTTTCCAACCTTAAACTGCTGTTATTCTAGAGTGCCAAGAAAAATATTCTTTCATTAGCAAACTATGCACTGGCAACTTGTAAACCCATAAAAATGAAGTACAGTGAATTACAAGAGTCATATCTGAATTCTGGCAGTAAATGGCAAATAACTTCCTGCCTGCATTACTATGTTATTGTGCAGTCATAGGGCACTCAAATCAAAACCATTCAATCCAAGATAAAACAATAAATACATCAGGGAATGCAACTAATAAACTATTACAGCAGCAACAGACAAAATAAATGTGGCTTCAATGTGGAGTCCCTGTAAGAGCTAGAAAATGCAAAGATATATAGAGTCCAATAACATAGGAAACTAGAAATTGCCTGTGCTAAGGGGTGCACAACAAATCAATATTTCCTGATGAACATTAGACCTCGTAGCTCTCAAACAAGCTTCCTAACGATAAACAATGTTCATTCATCTTCCCAGAGCTTATCTGATTTTGATTTCCAGTTTGGCATTAGAGGTAGTTGAATTACTTGCTATATGTATTTGCTCCAAATTCTGTCCAGTTTACTGTTGGCAACTTTTTTAATAGATCTCAATTTACTTATTCTTGTGCTCTTTGCAGTTACCAGTAACAAGGGTGAGGGAAGAAGGCTGTGTGAGCAAATTCGCTATTACAGGTTTTTCCCAGGCTTCTCACTCAGGAAAATTTATTGCCCAAGGTGGTGCCACACATCACTCTGGTTTTATTGGTTGTGCTTCTACAACATAATTACATAATTTAAACCCAACAAATAACAAATGAAAAACACCAAGCATTCTAGAGAATGCTCAGAAGCCTAACTGACAAGCAAATGTAGATATTCATATAAAGAATTATCCAAGTATTTGGGGCAAAAATAAATCCTCTCGGGCTATACAAAAGCATCAAACAGTAAATAAAATGGGTTACAAAATTGACTATCATGTTTCTATTAGTCAAGCAGACAAACATGAAGAAATTACACAACGATCTTTTAAGCTACAATTGCAAACTGAAATTCAGTGATATTATCCTTTCAAATGATACTCCCATGAAATCTCAGGCTATTTGGTAGCCAGCAAGTAGCAGACAGCATTAGAAGCATTTTTCAGCTCTGGTTTATTCTTGTTCTTTTATTTTGTCCTCTCATTTGTCTAAGGAACTGCAAACCAAGCACATAAATGCATTTAAGCTATCTGCACATATAGACTGCCAATAAAACTGGAAACTAAAATTCTACTTACGGGCAATGATTATACGTGGCAAATGCAGCAGAACAAGAGAGAGTGACACCAAGCTTATAGTGAAAAACTGAATCTCTAAAGTTCTAGCCAGCTTCTACCACTCTGCAATTTCTCTCTGTACTGTTCTGACCATACTTGAGCTTCAATATTACAGCAGGATTGAATCTGCAGGAGGCCTCTGCTCAGGTACATAATTCACATTTTGAGTTGTAACTCCTTGGCTTCAGAAATCACAGAATCTTACCTCCATGAGTACAAACAATGCTGCAAAGAAAAGGAGGGTTGCCCACTCAACTCTGTTCAGTATCATCTCAAAATCATGGATGTCTGCTAGCACGAGCAGCCAAATGGCTCCAAATATGGCAATCCAACCTGGAGGAGAAAAAGAAAGAACACTTTATGCTTCACAGACTGGGAAGTTACAGTATTGCTTTTTTCCAGGCCTTTAATGACTCACTGATTATGTGCTCTGGAAGATAAGCAGCGAAAAGGAAAAGCTCTTTAAAACAGAAGAGGGACTGACTAGAAATAGCAAAAGAGGCTTTTTTCCAGACAGTAACCCTCTATACATCCTGGAGTGTTTTAAGACGCACTGATTGAGAGAAAACTCAAATCAAATGCACAAACCACCAGAGAAAGTAATCAGCAAATCTCCTGTCTGACCAAGCCTCACTTTCTCTCTGCACAGTTAAACTGCTTTCTAGAGGTGTTTGATTCCTCTAGCACATTTATCTTAAGCAGCAGAATGGCATTTCAGGCATGGAACAAAAGTGTTTGGAGTGATTTTTTTCCTTCAGAATGATGGTCCTTTTCTTTCTTCCCTATTTTTTTCCCTGAGTGGCAGATGACTACTTTTTCAATACAAAAACTTACATACTGAATTTAAGATTTTTATTTTAATGGCATGGAAATAAAGCCTCTCAGTTATTTCACTCTTTGCTGTGACTATTTCATATAACTTATGCTATTTCGTACATTTACAGTCAGAAAGGGATGGATTCACAAATTTCAGGAGGAACAAGGAAGAAAGAATAACAATCTTTGCTGGCAAGTGACTTCAAGTCAAAAATTCATAATCAAATAACAAATATAACTTAAGAAGAATGGGGTCCTTCTACAAAGAAGATAGATGAATAATATGAGCCCTCTCAAAAAACCTTCAAGAAAAACAGTTGTAAGAAAATTCAAAGTACTGGTACATAAAAGTTTAGACCATTTTGTATAAAGCTTGTAACTGCTTTTATGTTGAGTAAAAAAGAAGAAATATATATACATATATATATATGTATAAAGGCCAAAGGTTTTCCCACTCATGAGATTGTAAACATTAACTGTTTTCTCTGAACTTCACACCTACACAGTGTTACATAAGTATTGCCTATTCTAGAAATGCATTTTACTCTGTCAGGGACATTTTAGGAGCTTTCAGTAACATACTGCACCCTTTAAATGAGAATTTCAGGTACTGGGACCAGTAAGGACATCCACTGAAAACACTGCAGCTCACTTGTGAGCTCATCTCAGTACTGAGCTGCAGTATTTTTCAGTACACCTAGAAAGCCAAAACCAGCAGCTCAGGAGTTATGGGTTAAAAAACCTCTTGAAGGGCCTAGAGCAGCTGCCCATCTCTATTCCCTCAGCCACATCCCTCAGAAACAATTTGTGTACAAGACCCTCTTTTGTAGCTTCAGGTACACAGACCTTGCTTCTCTTCTTTCCAAACAGATGCAAAATTGTCTTTTGAAGAAGAATAATATTTTTATGATCCATTGGAAAGAGACTCCAGAACTGATCCAACAGTGCTAATACTCTATACTGCACAGGATGAATGCTGGCTTCTGGCATACACTGAAAAGATATGCAGGGGCTTTGTGCACTGAATTCTGGTTATGTGTGTGGTTTGAATGTTGAAATGGCATGAACGTGTCATACAGAGGACCTTTGAGAACTGTAGAAAAGGGAGAGAACTCTTGGTTCCTGTCCACCACTAGGACATGCAATGGCTGGTTATCTTCTTTCAAGGCTTGGCTGTTTTCTGAATTCCAGTAAATTCACTGTAAAGAACAGTGGGCCCAGCTCATGCTTAAATAAATGGTGATGGTGATTCTTGTTAGAAGAATACTACAAGGGTAAGTAGATCTGTGCAGATAACAAACTTAGTAGCAGAATTTTACTGCTACTGCTATGTTGTCATGTGTATTTTTGTATGCAAGTACAACAAAGGGAAGAATTAAAGAATAGCAATTTCTCAATGGCTCTGGAAAAATCTGTGAGAATATCTTGGCATTATTTCTACCCTCCTGACTCCAACAGAAACAAATCAACTTGAGCATGCTATTCAGAGATAAAAATTATTCACTGAACTTAATGAAAAATAGCTGAATGGCACAACAGGTGGACAAAGCCAGGACTTTTCTAGCAGCATGAATGTCACCAGCATGTATTAGCTCCATGCACATGGGTCTGCCCTGCTTTAAAATATTTTTCCCTGGGAATATGGACAGACAAGGGAGATTTGCTCCTGAAGTGCTCAAGCAAGTACAGCTCAAAAATGTCATCTGACAGGTCTGGCTGCATCCAGCTTATTGCAGTCTACACACAGTCAGTTTATACACAGTGTATTTGCTTTGCTTGCTGTGTCTGCAAAGAGGAGAGACAGCCACTCATCTCTGAGAGGGAGCAAAAAGGAGAGGAAGGAAAAGATCCCTCATGAAATTTGGGTGACTGTCACGGTTTAACACTGGCCCGGCAATTAAACCGAGTAACAGACGCTCTCTATTAATCTCTCTCTCCTCCCTGATAAAGAAAGGAGAGAGAATAAGGAAGAGAGACTTATGAGTTGGAAAATAAACTACAGAACTTTAATGAAACGGTAATGATAAATAGGAAAAATTACTAAATATATACAAATATACAGGAAAATTGATACCACGTTCCTTCCCCGCTTTTGTCTAAGTGGGAAAGTTTTCCAAGGCTTTTCAAAGACCTAAGTTCATTCATGACAGTGAGCATACTGTATCAGTGTTTTATATACTTGGGTAGCTTTGCATTTGCCCCAGATTCAATTTGAAGCTATTCCTTCCTTTCTGAAGAAGTGAAAATAGTAAGATACATTAAAGAATGGCTTCTCTGGTCATTTTTCTTCATGCTTACTAAGCCACAAAAGATAGCCAGGAGGAAGAGAAATAGAAATAATTTTTAAAAATAACCTCTCATTACTGTAGTGAAAGCCAAGCCCATTTACAGTTCCACAGATTGCTTCCTTTACTGCTTTCCAGTGCTTCTGTTTCACAACAAATTATATTCTGAAAATGTAACATGGAAACTGAATCTAACTTCAATTTTTATATTGTTACAGTGTCTGTTGAAGACAGTGACAGTTTCTATTTACTTAAGGAAAAAGAAAATGGAATTTTCTTTTTATTATAAAATGCACCTTGCAAATTTATAGTGCATTCTTAACAGAAAAGATTCCTATGTCTTCTGCCTGTGACCACACACACACACACACACACAAAAAAAAGTACATTAGAAGTAGCTTGAGTGCTTTGCTTCTCTCATACACTTTACCCAGTAGGGAAAAATGCCTTTGGAACAATAAATAGCTCCTGATGAGAACACAATTGCAGTCCTACTCAAAATAAAAAACCAAAACCAACCAAATGAAAAAAAACACCACCACCTTATTTTGAAATAATCAAGCAGGATAACTTGAAAATAACAAAACAGTCTAATAGAATCAAATAAAAGTATAAAGTATGTGGGAGAATGGTAGGTGAAAGAGAAATAAATGAAAGAAAAAATTACTTTCTAATCTGTAAGCTTTTCAAATGTTAGTTGAGAATTTTACATTCCATAATAAAAGTCATTTTTCTGACCTACTAGCAGCTGAAAAGCACAATAAGCTTCCTCCTAACAATGTGGACATGTAGACACTGTATGTTCACTTTATGTGCACAAAATTCGAACTAATGCCTTTATGAATACTGAGAGTACTCTTAAAATTTGCTTTCGGGGAAACTGAAATGGCACTTGAGACATTTGCACTGAAAATCAAAGCCAGGCAAAAATTGCACAGTCTCAATGCTGGCCTAGAAAAAACAGCACACTGCTCGAGAAACACAGGCACGGGTTACTACATTTAGGTAGGAAGAGGTAAAACTGCACAAAACCAGGGCAGGAGGGAACTGAATGCTCCACAGTCCTGCAGAAAAGACTGAAGATAACACAGTGGACCACAACTGAACCTAATGTCCCACTGATATTCAAAAACAGAACAATGGTGAGCACAGCATCATAGAACAGTTTCAGAGCAACCTCTGCTCTCTTAACCCCTGGCAAACCCTGAGAGGAGGTACTTAAAGAGAGATGCACACCCGTTAAGAAATCTGAGGCAGAGAAGTGCAACCATAAGTCTGAGAAGTTTACTTTTGTGGAAAAATTCACAGAATCTGGGATGTTTAGCTCAAATATAAGCAGATTAAACGGCTACAGACAAATCTTCAGGTTTGTACCAGGAGCAACCTGTTAGCAGCAGCAGTAGTGAGTAGGACTAGAGTGAGGAGGAGGTGTAATAGCAGCAAGGAAGAGTCAGGTCATGAAGTATTCAGGTTCACATATTTACAGCAGAAACGAGTTTTCAAAAAGCCAGACCAACTTCTGCCAAATGAAAATAATACCTGTCTGCAAATAATGGGTTGGACACACTGATCTTTTTTTTTTTTTTGACATTTTTCACTGATCGAAGTATGATACACATTTTTTGTGACCTTAGCTATTCTCTACACGTCAAAATGGCCACATCAACTTTGTGTGAGCTGTAGAAAGCCTTTTATCCCACACTGTCTGTAACAGGCTTATCAGCCAGAACACATTTGGCATTTATCTTTGAATGATTTTTTACACAGCATGTTATTGAATATATGAATGAGTCCACCAATGTGTTCCAACAGCTTAATCAGAAGTCTGATTAACTCCACAACCTTTCAAAATTTAGCCTAAGGATGTATCCTAGTCCTTCATACACTATGGTGTAGCTGCAATGTTATCTTAAGGGTTAATTCTACACATTTGTTTCATGAATTCAATTATATTCTCATAGAAGCACATAGAAATGCTTGGGTGAAAAAGCTAAATCAAAGATATGTTTCCAGTAGCGTTTGCTCTACTTATGGAATACTTTTCACCAGCAGTTCTGAATGTGAATTAAAATGTCCTGTATTTAGGTTTCTGTAATATTTTGCTCTGTTTTGTCAGCCATCCTGTAAAATGTATGTTCTGAAATCATGCTGACTGTTTTTAAGTAATACTTGTTGTCAACTGATAAACAGTGTTTAAAGTTTAATATTGTTTTTTCATAAAATTGTCCTCTTGCTCGTCTTTTGAGTAGGCTCTTTTCATAGGTTTAACTTCATGGAAATAATTCTCAGTTGTTCTGTGCTATTTGTAGCACACAGTATTGCAAGGCTACCCCTTGGAGACAGAACAGGGATGGTGACAGCCCAGGACAAAAGGACTGAAAGGACATAAAAAAAAGTTGGTGGAAACTATAAACCTATGCAAGGCAAAAGAAATATCTATGATGATAGAAGGTAATGTCAAAGCTAAAAACCAGAACTGTAGCATGAAACAAGGAGGCAGAGGATTAGCTGCTCTTCAAGCACAGACCAGCACATGCACATTAGAAAAGGATGGGCTGGACTTCTTTGCATAGTTGTAACACCATGAGGTCAGAATGCAGAAATTGTATTCACCAGTGGATTGCAATGTCAACACCTAACTTTGCTAATTCTCCAAACACAATTTCAAAGATGAGATATAATTGTATTCAAGATAAAACAGTGAAAGAAAGAAAACCTGGTTAGAGATTGGTATTGCTAGGCAGTGTATCTACCAGGAAGATGCACTGACATATATATAGCTGTGTACATTGCACCAGTCCAGCAGTCTAAACAATTTACAGCTCTCTCAGTAAAGGTCACTGCAAACAAACACACTCTATTGCTGTAGCCTTATTGACTCTTGTGAACCAAAAAAAATTTGAGAAGATGCAAATATCAAGGCAGAGGAAAGGTCAGCTTCTCTAGAAATAAGCAATAAAGCACAAAAGCTGCACTGACAGATACAACTGCTACTGGTTCTGGTTTTTTCTTGCCAAGTGTATGGGCAGCTGCAAGGACAGAGGATATTTTCCATGCTTAATTACATGCTTGTAAAGATGACTATGCAATTTCAAGGGCAGAATCCTTTAGAAAAATATCCTAAAATAAACTGAGACTGTAAGGATCATGGAAATCAGATTTCTCTTATTTTCAGGAACAAAATGTTATGCGGCAAGGGAAAAATAACTAAGAACTGGGACAGACTTTCTGAGTCTGAGACAATGCTGACTGCACCGATTTAGCTCCATTCCAACATTCTCATTATTACAAAACAACTGTCAAATTTATTTTAACTCATATTAACCTGCACTGCACCAGGAATTTTTTCAACATCATTATGAGTCAAAGATTTATTGAGTCTCTTAAATACAGTTGCATCCATTCTCATTTCAAAACAATTCATATCTTCATGGTGCAATAAAATTTCCATGCTTCATACCTAGAGGCCAGCAGGCCAGTCTCATGTGGTGCTGTTCTTGACCTCAATGCAGAAGTACTAAACATCTTAAACAAACACCATTGCATGCCAGAACAGATAAAATAGTAACAAATGAAGCAAGAGCAGGGAGAAGAGCACATTGTGAGGACAAACATGCCAAACTCCATGGACAGTTGTAGCTCATTTCACCTGGGGGAAAGGGATGAAGATCTGTCCCTGCAAGCACAACTTGAAAGAACCTGAAGGGTCTCCAGAAAGGGCTGAGAACCTTCATAGAGGGATGCCTGAAAATATGGCTCTAATTCTTGACACTCTTGTCAGATGCTATAGTTTGTTGCTCTGTCTACAATACAAGGTCAGGAACCTCTCTTTAGTCATGGAAAACAGTGTCACAGCTCCATGTAGGTAGAGTGTTCATGGAAAACAGTATAAGAAGAAAGAAATTGCCATTGAGAAGACTGTATAGGATGAGTAATTGCAACTAAAAAAGGACAGTAGGATCATATGAAAGGCCCCAGGATTTGCAGCAAGTCAAGAATGGTTAGTTATAATGATAGAGCAAACAGAAGATGGTCAAAACCCATTTTAGAAGTAACAAAATGTACAAGAAATAAGTATGTAACATGCACACAACACACTATGTATGATAAAATTTGGTATAAGGCTGAGCTGAAGTCTAAATTTGAAAATCTTTAGAAAATGGGCTTATGTGGACCCCAGCACAGGGAGGAAGAAACTACCAACACTAACTCTACTCATCTCCTGATGAAGATGAGGATGGCACCCCTATCAAACTCATGCCAGCAAAGACGTGAAGATATCAAGATTTTTTAATGACTCCTCCCATCTGTGAACTTTAGCACCCTGCAGAGCAATGAAGGGGTGATTCTAAGAGCAGAATATATGCTGTAAATACTGGCAGTATTTCATAGGGTTGGGGGAGGGGGGCATGTTGTTGGTTTTTTTTAACAACAGTTCTAAGTGTCTGATGTTCATGAGGGTTCATGAGGTTTCTTCTGTGTTAAATAGATAATTTAGACTTTAAGTGCTAAGAATAACTGGGTTTTGTGTTTTGCTTACACTGATATGAAGTTTCAATGAGACTAACAATAAACTTCTAGTTTCAGGAATATGGAGTGCTTCCCTTTTTGCCCACGAGATCACACTGCCAGGTTAACAGTTGGACTTTATGATCTTAGAAGTCTTTTCCAAACAAAATAAGTCTATGATTCTGTAAGCATAACATCACCCCTGATACTCTGAAAATGGGAGCCTACTGCCCTATAGAATAAGCAGCCCTAATCCAAATGTTTTGGGGACCAAAACATCTACTTTACTGAAATGTGGAAAGGAGTTTCCAGGCAACCACAGCTTATTCAAGCTGATATTTTTAGCTGTATGGAAAGGGTCCATAAATACTGCTTCCCAGGCTTTGCATCTGGTTCCTTAATTTATTGAAAGATATTGGAAGGATTTACAAAGTAAAACTTAAAATAAATAAATAAATAAAGGAAAAACAGACAAGGAAAAAAATATTGTGACAGCTCTCAATATAGTTGATAATGCATTATCATTTGAGCAGATACTTAGTGGTCAATACCTGCAAGGTTTCCTCAGCTAAAAATTATTAATTTTACAGACACTAGATAATATGTGTATAAATGTTAGATTCAGTGATAAAGTACAGAGCAAATGTACAGTTTTTAAACTGAAATTATAGTGATGTAAGATGCAAAATATAAGATATGCTAAACTTAACAATGTGTCTTTTGGCATTAAGACCATGCTTTCTTAAATCTATGCCCTCCGCCAGTCTTCATAGCTTAATAGCTGTCTGTCTCACCAGGATTTTCTTTTCATTAAGTACTACAACTCACTATTTTACACCGGCTTACTAGGTTGATCTGTTTTTTCAAACATTTTATACGATAACTCCTTAGTTATCCTGAATAGCTTTGTAATAAACCTTTCATTTTAACTGTTGCAGAAATTCAACTGAAACCAAACAGAAGCAAAATATGAACACTTTCTCTTTCCTCCTTCTCTGTGGGTATAAACACTTAAACTTTGAAAATCAAGTTTTTTTGTTTCTGCACATACCATTTTATTGTTTGTAAGCAGTGACAGATCTCTAAAACTCCACCATCACACAGGTTAGTAGAAAAACACAGTTTTATCTATTTATCACTGGTGGCAAATGACAAAAAAGTTCTAGAAGAACAATTCAAAGGGTAAAAATAAGAGTCTTATGGACGCTTTGATGCTGACACCCCTTTCATACTAAAGGGGTCTGTCCATACCTTTCTCAGCCCTGTGCTCCTTCTCCGTGACTCTTTATAAATCTTTGACCCTGAAAAGTTCTGCTGCATGCTGTGTGGTGGGATTTTTCTCACTGTGCTGTGGGGCAGTAGCCCAAGTTTAAAAAACACTTTACCCATATTTAAGAAACCTCTTATCACAAGTTCAAATGCATGTATGTACTGTCCCAGAGTCCAAATAAAAGCTGGGGGAAAGAGCTTGGAGCTCTTCTCAGACGACTGACTAAGCTGCACATTCAGAACAAAACCACACAGACTATATTTATTTCCCTTGTACAATATTTGGCATTTTTTTAGCTTATGGTGTTAAGTAATTTAATCAAATATCTCCACATTTAAGGTTTCTGTCATTATTTACAGAAATGCCAACTCTCAGACAAGCTGTTACACAACACTGACCCTATCAATCTGTCTCAAAGTTGTTCAGGAAGAATCATTGCTGCACTCAATTCTTTCTTTAAAATGTTGCAGGAAAAATGATGGATTAAGTTGGTTGTTAACCTCTTAGTGGGCTGCAGGAATGGATAACAGCCTCAGTCTTTCTAAGCCAAGTAAATGTCAATACAGAACTTCCAATATTTTGTGACTCAATAGCAAATTTAGGTAAGTTTGTAAAGTTCTCTGTGACAAGGCCCTTCATCACTAAGAAAGCTGCTAGACAAATGCCACTCAGTCCTGATTCTATATGAGTTACTGGTTCACACAGGTAAATTACAGTGGAAGCTGAAAATCATGCATGTCCACTTCAACAAAAGCAGGATGAGAACCCAGAGAAATTAAACAGGAGGAATTTCAGATCCAGTCTCCCCTCCTCAATTTAAGGTGTTGTTTCTCTCTGGAAGACAGAATTTTTGCTATACTTTGCATAACTTTCTCTGTAGATATAATTTTGACATTTTTTGTTCTGATGAAGCCCCTACAATTAAGCTATTTAGTTTCTCCTGTGAATGTCAACATTTTTTTACTAAATGATGGAAATCAGTCAGAAAATACAACTGGCATCCAAGGAGCCATTTGTACCTACAGCCTCTGAACACATTTTTCCTTTAATGCACTTGCAATAAAGTAAAAACAAGCTCTTCCCAACATGTCCTACTAAACAAAGTCAGTTCAAATTAAATTAAAGCAATTATTTCCATATTTTTCCACTATTTCAGTTACAGTTCTGAAATGTCTCAATGATACAAGATACTAGTTGAAATAAATTGCAAAAAGAGTCACAGATCCTCAAAACTACCTAGACCACCATCAGAAGTTAAACCACAGTGAATATAGAAGACAAGAAAAAGTTTTCAAAGAGCAGCTAGATTGAACTACATAAATGAGCTCTCAACAAACAAGATACCCTTTGTCTGTAAATATTGAGGGATTTTAGCTTTAGAGAAAGGACAACAGGAAAAATTTAGACATAGGATGTTTGCCTAACAAAAGTGACATGACCTGTTGTTTTCTAGAACTTGTCCTACTATCCAGAAAGGTCACAGTGATCAGTTAAAAGAAAATATATATATTTTTTTAAGTTCATAAAAGATTATGGGGTTCTTTCTAACACTGCTTTCTAACACAAATCTGAATTTAGAAATTTAGAAGTAAAACGTTATAATCAGTTATCAAGCCAAACGTCCATCTAGCTGTTGTAGGGCTTTTTTTAAGCATCCATGACTAAAACTTGATATATCTTGAGAAGACATCCTCTGGCATAGAAAGAGCACAGTGACATAGGATGAGGCAAATTGTTTCATGAATTAGACCTTTAAAGTCAGATGCATCACAGCTGTTATCACCCCCACTGACTACTGACTTCCTCCAGAGATTATTTTAAGGGCAGCTGAAGCAGTAATTAGCTTAAACATTGATGTCTGAAGGATTATAAACACCCACAGCACTAAAAGAACCAGAATAGAATCAGGCAATAGTATGAAGACGTAACCCCTCTGCAGAGGCCAAAACCATCAAGATAGTTCCCTCAAGGTTTGTGATTTGAAGTTCTGTCTTCTGCTGGGGCTGGGGCAAATAGCAGTCCTAAATTATGGAAGAATTCAGTGAGCCCAAAAATCTCTCCCTGTCCCTTTGCATAAATAATGAAGTCATCAAAAGGAACATGAGAACAGCCACAGATGGTAATAGCAAAGGTTCACCTACGCAAGAGTCCTGTCTCCAACAGGGACAGTAGTGGAAATAATGTAGGAATTAATATACAAATAAGGCAAACATACAATTGAATTTCTCCTGGCATACCTTCCCAGCTCACAGCAGCCAGGAGCCAAATAGAGACAGTATTGCTTCTCTGAAACAGGCAATATGTCTTTTATTTACTCTTGGGTATGCACCTTGTTTCTTGAAGATGAAAGCAGCAGAATTTGTTGTAACTTTCTAAAAGGAGGGAAGGACCTTCCTCTGCATCAGAAACTGCTCAGCCTGGCCCTGGAAAACAGGCATTCAGAGGTGGAAAGGAACAAGAGCAGGAGGGTCTGCAAGGAGCAGGGTGCCTGTATTGCATGCAGAGTCCACTGAGGGGGGGCAGACAGAACCAGAGCCACAGAGGTGATGGGTCTCTCCTCATGGATACCAGAGGGACCTGCACAGAGTTTACCTGCTCAGCAACAAATTGATATATAACTGAAACCAAAACTAACAGGAATGACCTGCCCCACAGAAGCAGAAAGAAGTAAGTTATACATTGGTTTGGTGTATTCTTTCTGACCCAGTAACTTTGAGCATTCTCTGTTAAATATATATATATATTTAAATTTCAACAAGATCTTGCTTTAAGGCACTTTTAAAATATTTTGTCTCTGGGGGATCTCATTATAGCTTGATGCTCTAAATGTGCCTGCCTAAAGGTTAAAGAAGTCAAAATCGGAGCCAGATTAAATCTTCAAAGGGTCTTCACTTTCATCTTTTGTCATCTTTCCTCAGATGCAGTATCAGTGCTTTATCAATAAAGTAGAATCCCACTGGGCCAAATGAAGGCACTGTAGAAGTCTTGAAGTTTGACATAACTGTTTATTTAAAGTCCCTGTACCAATCTTTCATTAACATAGATATTTCATAGAACTAGACTAAATAAACTGATGAACAGGTACAAGAAAATGGAATAGGAAAGTGTTCTGCATTTTAAAAGGCAGCTAAGTATGCAAATTTTATTATTTAAATTAAAATGTCAGCTCCCTCAAATTATAATAATGATTTCAAGTTCATAATGGAAAAATTGTATCAAGGCTGGGGACTGATAAAGAATTCTGTAATCTTTCTAATTCACTCTACTGAATGCAATTAAAAGTTATTAGATTTCTAACACTTCAGACTCTGTATAAAACATTCTGGTAGAAAATTAAACACTGAACTACAATCTACTTTCGTTTCTATGAGAAAAACATATTGAACAAAATTACTCAAACCATCAGAGTACAAAATGTACTATATTATACGAAGTTCATTTCAGTGCACTGGAGGACTAAAATCCACAGAGCCTCACAGCAGCACCACTTCAGTAGTGATAAGTAACGACAGCTATCATTGAGATAGTGGAATTCAGGAATCACCAATGAGATCTCTGTATAAGTTTGCAGATTCCATCAATTGGTAATCAAAATTATGTGTATGCTTTAATATAATTTATTCATTAATCTACAGATGTACCATGAATACAGAACAGGGAGAAATTATGCAGAACACATACAGCCCATATTTACTTTACTCAAGATCAGCTAGTGAATAATAGAACCTTGCACTGACAACCATGCCATTTTTTTTCTATTTCTGTTACTGACATAAAGTAGGACAAAACCCAATCATCTGTTATTAAGTTCTCTTGTATTGACTTCTATCTACTTTGCAGTTTTGAAAGAATATCATAACAGGAACATATACAGCCATTTCTATGTTGCCTATACTGACTGTCTATGGCTTTCAAAAACACTTTTAGATACTGGTTTTAATTCAGGAAATCCTATGGGGGTCAGTGCCCACTAGTCTGACACAGAAAAATAAAGATGAAAATTGATTTTTTAAACTGTTGATGTGAACTCCTTCCATGTGTCCTTAACCTTGGTGACTTCAAACGCCTTCAAGTGTTTTCAATTTCTGCTTCTTTCTACACTTTTACAGTTATAATACATCAGTACACCTTTTAACTTCTTAACAGCCAATCATATTTATTGGCTGCAATTACCCATTTCCATGGCAAATACTCTGGAACAGGGAAGCTCCCACAGCAGTGAGGGCACTGTCAGAAACGATGAGGAAAGTCTGGCTGACATATCCTCTTTCTTAGCCTCACACTGCTCTTGAGTATCAGGACTCCCACTGAATGCCAACAAGGTCTTCCTCAGTGTACCAGCACTGTCAGAGAATTGCTTAGCCCAAACCTTTAACAAGGTCCTGGTCCTCCAGACTGCCCCTTTTATAGGTGCTATTTTACTCCCAGACTATTTTGCAGTCACCCAGATTGTTTTAGGTGAGATAAAATGAATCAAAGTACAGTTCTGGAGACAATTAAGTTCCAACATTATCCCAGGTGGCTTCATGCTCACATCACACTTACCAAAAAATGCAACATATGCCCTCAGCCTCATAACCTTAAAACAACTCTGCTGGGCTACAAAATTGCCTTCCATTTTGCTGGGGACCAAAAAATTAGTTGTCTGCTCTGAGAGGACAAGGTCAGAGCAGTGTGGACACAAGCCATCCTTCATATCTAAGGCCAGGGGATGAGTCCCTGGCACAAATGCATTTACTACATGCAAGGCTGTACCCATTCCAACACATTGCTCCAGACACAGTAGCCCATATCCTCTTACTGGTGCTGGAAGTATGGAACAATGGTGTTTCCCCATCTCCCAGCAGAGAGAACAGCCTTCTGCTACTGGGATCTTTCTAAGCCAGTCCATACACCAGAAGTGTCAGCAGCAAATAAGGAAGGTCTTCTTTACAACTTGATCACCGTGTTACAGCTATAACTAGCTCTATATTGTGCACAAGAAAAATGGATTTCAGTGCAGTATCTGTGTACATTATTATTAATAAATCAATGATTTATTGATTATGTGTTATGCCTCTTCAGGACTATTGCATCTTACAGCCATGGGGATGTACACAGCAAGGAAATTCAGACTGCATAAAAAACCGTAAATCTGAATTTCTGTAACTTTCAAGTCAGCAGCAGCCTTTTGTAGGGCCATGCACAGGTAGACTTAATGCTTGTCCTTCATTTGAGTGGGATCTTTAATTTGGTTCTGCTTTTGGGATATGCAAAGCCTGCCCTTGTGCAGATATACATCAATACAAAAATCCGTGCATATGGATATGCATATTATGGTAGAAAGTATGCATACAGCTACTTAGGTTTCACACGTATATAGATCTTCCTGATTTTATTCTGGGAAATGATTTATTCTAGTGAAAAAGTAATGGAGACTGTTATAAAAAGCTATGAAAAGAGTTTCCTATACTTTAGAAATAATTCCAGACTACTTGTTCAATGGTGTGATTATCTCCTGATCTCAGCAATGCACTTAGGTCATCCACTCATATCTACAGTGCAATAATGCCAGGATCAAATCTGCTCATTCTGTAACGTTTAGCCAGCTTTTTAGTATTCTGAAGTCAGAAAAATGAAGTCCTGTGCATTCTCTGTTATTTGTCCTGGGGTGACTGGGATGTGACTCCAATTTAAAAAGCTGTTCTAAGAAACTGCTGTTCTGATTAACCTGGTGGAATTTCAAGGCCAGAGACATGTGGGGAAGGGCTTTCTGAAAGATCCAGACTGAAAAAAATATTACTGGGAGGGTTTTTGGGAGTCTCTTTTTGTGGGTTTTGGGGATAAGTGTTTCTTTTGCTTAGAAAGAATAAAAACTTTGAAACTTACCAAGATCTAGGTAGATGCCTGGAACAAATGAGTTGAGAAAAAACATAAGAATGACACATCCCAGCACAGTCAGACATTTGATGAGAAGCATTTTATCTGTTATCCTGTGCTGTAGATAGGGAGAAAAAAAATTAGTAACTGAGTTAAAGACAGAGCTATCTATTATGCACAGAGTTCACAAAAGTATTCAGTTTCTGTATAGTATAGTCCCCTTCAGTTTAAAAGGCAGATATATTCAAATTGAAGCATTTAATGCATACCTATTACGAGTATGTGATCTAAGAGATGCAAGTAGCTAGCAGCTGCTGCATACATTCAGCTATATTTGGCTCCCTCATCTCAACTTCATTTACATCATGAAAAGTAGAGCTGACATGCAGTTCCTACTACAGAGGGCACTCCAGACACTCCCTTTGTTGCTCATATCCTTTGAAAACCTATGACCTAACCTAGACATCAGATCTTTCATGCTTCCTGTACAACTCCCATTGACATTCCAAGCCCACAATCTCTGTGCATCTTCTGCACCCCCCTGTCCAGCTCCTGCATCCCTGTGCTGAGCTCCTCATACTCTCAGACCCAGGACTTTCTATCATGACTGCTTCTCTGCTCTGATCTCACTTTCATCACCAATCTGGGGAATCACCTTCCACCAGCCTGAGTCCCTCTCTTGTTTCCAGTCTCTTACATGGTTTAAAACTCTACTAAAGCATGAGTCTCTGTTCTTTAAAAAATGTGGGTTTTATTCAGTGCCTTGGGAAAAAAAGGTGTAAAACAATCACAGAAGGGTTTGGCTTGGATGGGACCCTAAAGATCATTTATTTCCAACCACCTTGCCATGGGCAGGGACACCTCCCACCAGACCAGGTTGCTTAAAGCTCCATCCAACCTGGCCTTGAACACTTCCAAGGAGAGGGCAACCACAAATTTTCTTAAAACATCTGTTTAAAACTTAATAAGAGATCCTGCTGGCTTTGTTCTATTTTGGTGGACGAGATAGATCAGTCATCCCAGTCAAGGACTTGAGCTCCCAAACATAGGCCTGGATTCATTAGTGATGCCAGTGAGGTGGAGCGAATGTGACATTTAGACAACTAAATGTAGGCTAAATTAATCCCACTACAGTTTACATTTCATCCAATCCAGCTTCAGCATAAAAACTTAGGAGGTGTAAATGTGTGCATAGCCAAGACAAGGGGATTTAACAAAGTGGTTTATCCCTGCTTTAATAATAAAGCAGTCATGTCACAGAAAGTGTACCAAGTTAGACTCGGTACCTCAGCAGGGGCTGATTCTATCATCATGCACCACAGTTAGAAACAACCTATTGACACCTTCTGAGTCTTTCTGGCCATGAATTAAAAGTTTAAGAAAATACTGCTGCATTATTTATTGATCCTTTAAATGAGTTTTTTCTAAGGAACAAAAGTATAAAACCTAGAAAACCTTACAGTGTTTCTCAGTCACCTTGTCCGACTGACAAGCCAGCCTGCCTGCCTATTTGCTATCTTTTCTGCTATAATGGGAGTTTTAAAATTTGCATTAGATTCAAAGCACTCTCTCCATACTGAGATATAGGTCCACTTACAAGTATACTGAGATAATGTATCATTTACTTACATTTTTCTGGAGTTCCTGAATATTTGTTTCCCAGTTTTTATCTTCTTGTGAAATTTGCCTGAAAGAAAATGACACCTGCTTTTTTCCAGAGTGAAATTAGAGCTCTGCCAAGAGTGATAGTGCAAATCTCTCTCATCACAAACAGATCACCATTTATAGAGTAATTCATATCTCAAAGGAGTCACGGCCTTCTTACAGCCAGCAGAAAAATTCCCATGAGTATTCACTTAAGGGTCCATTTTTGTACCTTGTTCCACTAGGATACAAACCCTTCAGTTCCTTAAGAGTCCTACAGCCTTGGAAGGAGATAGACTCCAAAGTATGGACCTCAGTATAGCACCCACACTATACAGATGAATTATATAGTTCCCTTAATAGTTTCAGGAGTTGATGGGTGCCCTTCTGGGATAAAAAAAGTGTCCAGTGCTAACATCAACAAGTCAGAACATATATATGTTACATTTGAATTTTATAATGAAGTTTTTAAGATTCAAATAACTTTATTGTATTATCAGCATAGTCAGCCCTCCAGCAAAAAGCCTTTGGGTTTGCAGTTCAGGAATATTGCTGCTAACTCTAATAAATTTTTACACTGCGGCAAAAGTACTGTGCTGGAGGAATGCTGACTTCCAAAATTAAATATACAATTTTTATATCTACTTCAGAACTGTATTCTTCAGAATGTCAGTGCAATAATCTGTTATAATCTGTTAAAAAGGAGGTGATTTTAAGAGCTTTTTTTTTTCCTTTAAGTAACACTATCACTTCATCCAAAGTGCACAGCATCAGCAAAAGTTATGTACACAAAAGTCACCTTAATACTGGAATAGTTTGAGAAATTGTATTTACATGGCCTTGTTCATATTGCTTGTTTTCATGTTTATTAATGAATATTGATCACTTCAATTAATTTTCATAATATTGATCACTGTTATTCTGTCATCAGTTTCCATAGAAGAACAGCTGATTTTGTTAGAACATAAATGAAATAAGATTAGTATTTTTATTCATCCTAGTTTACAAAACTCTTCTTTTCTATACAAAAATGGTTAATTATGTTTGCACTTGGGTTCCCACTGAAGACTTGATTATGAAATAATTTTAAAAGACAGCAATTAATTGGTGACATATTTTTCAGACTCAACACTCCACTGAAGGATACCTGAATTTTTCGGTAAAAAAAAGAAATTCTAGCATTTTACTACACCGAAGCCACTACTGCAGTGGCAATTCTAATGATATATTTCTGACTTCTTAAATCAAAAACTACTTTAAATTGCTAGGCCTTTAAATTTGGGTCATATTGACATATTCTTCAGGCCTTACACATCAGTTTTGTCCTAAAACACTTTTGTCTTTTACTGATGCTGAGGGTGGCTCTTCATATCTGCCCCAACATCCATCTTATCAAGAGAAAAGTAAGAATACAGGTCTCATGGAAGTGAATACTCCTGAAAGCCTTAACTTTCATGTCTGCCTAAAATTACCAGAGTTGAGCCCTTGGCTGCTTGAAGCAAACATAAAGAATACCCCCAATGTTAGTACACCCATGCTGTCATTCCTGGCTGTAGACTAAGAGAAGAAGGAGCTGCCTGCTGGTCCAACTAACTGTTTGTGCATCTTGTCACCACCAACACTTGGAGAGGGCAGGTGGGTAACGCTGGTCCCTGCTCACCTGTGAAATGTCCTCAGCTTTGTCCTCAGGAGCATCTCCAGAGTCAGCACCTTCTGCATCAAGAGGCATTTCACAGCCGTCTCCTCTCTGCTGGCCGGGTTAATGCGCTGGGCTGTCAGTCTCCAAACATAGATCTCATGCTTCAACTCTAAAAAAAAAATGAAAATTGCTTATCTTAAAGAAGGTGTAATGCATATGAAAATGGAGATGCATAAAATGTTCATGTATATTGTGCCTTGGACTCAAAGTTGTTAGAATTATTGGAATCGTTTCCCAACAATTTTCCACTTAGTAAGCTGTCTGCACCATTCATTTTGCAAAGCTGAAGGGAATGTAAAACAAACAGAAGCTTTTCAAAATTTTAAATAAATTAATTTCAAAGCCATTTTCCAAAGAAAGAGAGGTACTGTCTTCAAAGACTTGCAAATGCCTTCCACAAGCTTTAGTGTTACAATCATATCACATTCATTTTTTCATCAGAACATAAACTGCCAATATACATTTTAATATTGCTAACAAGATACTAGTCACTTTGTAGTTAGCAATGTCAGCTACAGTTGTGTATTTAGAATAAACAACATGTTTCTATTCACTCTGCATCATACAAGTCTTAATATCAGGCAAACCTGAAATTTAGCACCTTCTTGGGGAACATAATTTAATAACATCTTAAAGGTTCCCCGACAGGACTTCATTCTTAAGCACTGGAGATCTTCATAAACACAGCTACCTTCACCTGTGTGCAGCCCTAAATGATAACTGATCCTGCATAAGTTCAGATAGACTGATTAGTACTCAAAATCAGTCTCCAAAATCTTGTCAGCATTTGCAGCATTTTTTGATTTATTTTTTTCCAACACTGTCAAAGCCCTTGAGAGTGACTGAAAAGCACATGTTCCTGTTAAGGGAGGACCTTAGATTGAGCACACCAAAAATAAAGCTTTGGATTTTCCAGGAAATCACTGAAAAAACAAAAGCAGAATATTCTGCACAAAAACTTCCTGATGAACCAACACATTTTCTCAGCCTTCTTTTCTTTTCCCCTCAAATTTGATGTTGTCAAAGACAATGTGCCAAGAATTTAAGGCTTTACCTCTTAAGGTCCCTGCACAATCAGCAAATTGTTCTTATCCTGAGAAACAGCTGTAGGAGTCTTTGCACCATGTACATGAAGTATATGCATTATTTATTAAAACAATGTATTCTATAATGAAATAAATATTTAATTACATTTTGATGTATGCAGTAATATTAACATTTACTGCTGCAGATTCTTAGTGGTTCATGATATCTATTATCAAATCAAGTACTAAATGAGTTTCTCTTGCTTTGTGATGAAGTATATGTAATACTAATACAGAGGGATTCATGTAAATATTGACTGTAAGAAGGAAACAGACTTGACAAAACTCAATTATTTAAGAGCAAAAGTAAGGGTGTCAGCACAACTGACCCAAAAAAGTGATCTGAACACCAACTGACTCACATTTGTATGGTTCATGTCTACAGGCAAGCACACATCCATCAAAACATTACTCTGCCTGAATTTTACAGTGGAAGATCAGAAATGGAAATTCATGTTATCTAAAGTCCAATGACTATCCAAGGTTATTAAATAACCAGTGCTCAGCTAAAGCTTTTCTTCCAAGAAGAGATTCATCCCTGAGCCCCGAATAAAGAGGTGCAGAATCTGCCTTCTACTTTCTTTTGTAATACATGTGGTGATCCTTGCCAGGAGCATAATCTGACACTAAATTATATTAAAACTTGGATAGATCCTGCTTATCAAAGGTTCCACGTGACTTTACAGATACCCTGTCCTGGCCATCATTTACTTTTCCAGGCACATGGAAACACATCATCAGTGACCTTTCATGCTCTTCCAGAACATAAACAAGAAAGTGACAAAGATTTAGGCCACGTCTGATCTGCTCACCACAGAATGATGGGAGCTGTGCAAAACTCCCTTATTTTAAATCTCATGAATTGTGGTATTTTTTGCTTCAACATTTGGGAAGACTGAATTTTAAGTCTTCAGTTTTATAAGAACTATAAATAGCAACACCTGAAAAGAGCTAGTCTGCTTCATCTCCTCACTTTCTGGTCCATGGGACAATAAGATATTTCAATTGGCAGCTTTAGTCTCATAACATCCACTTTAAAATTGGTCCAAAACTGAGAGCTGAGAAATTGTTCCTTCCCACATAGATTAGCTGGACCAGACCAAAAAAAGCTGAAAAGTGCCTTTCTTGCACAGTATTCTAGGCAACATCCCAGGCAATTTTTTTTTTTTCTTTGAAAAAGTCTCCTCACCCCTTTGGGTTGAAATAAATACATCTGTGATCCTCCATGATGCCCTAGCCTGAATAAGTTAGAAACTTTTGTATTTAATTTAAGCAGGTGAAGGGGGAAAACCCTCGGTATGTGAACAGTCCTTTCGGTATTGTTTTCTCATGCAAATTGCAAGTGACTTGGACTAAAGTTTTGAAACTGAGGCTCATCAACAGTTCAAGAGAAAATGTGTTGGTTTTTTTTCATTCAGCAAATGCTCTTGAAGCATGATTATCTAGTTTGTTATCCTGCTTTCTGATAGCTTGTCTTTGCTGCAATACCCTTTCTATTCATATCTGCTCATCCTGCCATGGCATTTCTCCTCCTTCTTTACAAATTGAATTTTACTAAGGGTTTTATTGATGGAGGGATGTGAAATAAGTCACCATTCAACCGAGATGGAGATCTCCAACAGGTAACTTCATACAAAGCATTTTTATCTCCTTTCCTTCAGAAAGGGACAGCTAGCATGACTGTATTTGGTTAGCCTCAATGATCCTAAAGGTCTAACCAAAAAGATTCTATGATCTGTGCCACAAGCAAATCCACAGGGCAGAGAGCACTACCATTTGCATTGCACATCACTGTCCCACCTCTGAAGAGTTGTGGGGTAACATTCAGGTTCAGCAAGGTCAGCCTGATGCCTTCTGGTCTATGTTAAAAAATATACAGGTTTTGATCTTTCCTCTATGTACAGCAAGTGCCTGCTTGCTTCTTCAGTCATTAGTTTTCTAAACATCCCAGGGATGCAGACCTCCAACATCCCGTGGAACTCGCTTCAGAGTAAAATGTCCTTTGGTAATCAGAACAATTGAAACATCTTTTATACTGCAGCTTCTGTTGCAGTCATAATTTGTGAAGAGGTTTTCTAGGTCATCCCACAGTATGTTTTTCCTATTTCTCTTTCCTGCACACATACTGTAAGAGCCCATTAGTGGCACTAGGTGATACACATCTATTCTTCCCCCTCCCAGCTCCCCCCAGGGAAGTCCATTCTCAAAAAGACAGAGTAATTTTTTGTTTAGTTCTAAGATCAAATAAAGGATCAGTAAACATGTAAACCCTACATTGCTAATCTGTTCTGGCTTTGTCATTTATCACATTATACCATGGACAACACAGATACAGTGTCCTGGACCCATTAAATTCAACAGTTTCAGCTACTGACCTGAGCTCTGACATTTTAGAATACATTTTCTGCAATTTAGAAAACATTATGCTTCATTTAAAAGTGCATATTCTTTCTGCAATTTGACAATGAATTGTCAAATTGATTTTTACTAAGAGTAATCACACATCCCCTCCCACCCAACTGCCAATAACAAAGAAGACATCCTCAAAACATGAATGCAATTAATTTCCAGCCCCAGAATCTGAAGAGGCCAGACTTACTAGTTAATGATGCTCAGAAAAGCAAGACCAGCTTTGATGAGATTATAACAATTATCATAAAATGGCAATTTTTAACTTGAAAGTGCACTCAATTTTTGCAAGCAACACAGATTTGCACTGTTGGGCTGTGACTAACAACATGCAAAGCATGTTTTTCTGAATGTGGTTGGGCTTTTTTTCTCCATACACTATTGCAGCTTAACTTTGTCAGCAAAGAAATTATTTTCTTAGGTAACTTCTCAGAACAGAAGACTTCTTTTAGATGTTAACTGAAAAACAAATTAAGTACCATGCATTGTATCTTAATCCAGTAATCATAATATCTATAACTTTTAGCAATTTTTAAAATCCCTGATATTAGGTAATTAATCTTCTAAGCACCATTAGACAGTAAGTCATCACAGAAACTAAGTCAGAAAAGTGAAACCTAAGTGTAGAAAGAATTCAAGGTGAGGGATACTGCAGCTCAACACCTTATCCCTCTCTCCTAGGAGACAAGCATAAGACTCTAATACTGAAAAAAAAATTACTGAAATGTCCTTGTCTTTATTTCTTTGAATAAATACAGTGCAGTTAATCAGTTGTGGAAAAAAAGGTGAGCAGGGGCATAAATGTTGCAGGGTCTTCAAAACTGCAACAAAGCACACTTTGCCTTATTCAGCTGAATGCTTGCAAAGGAATGCAGAAAATCTGCACAGTGTTGCATAAAGCAATACAGAGCATTTATATAAGCTCTTTGACTCAAAGTCTGACAGCTGGGGCCCCATTTGGTCACTGAGGCACCTAATTCCAGTTCACATGCCCAGCATGGAACTGACTCCACGGCAAGAGATTCACAGGACATCCTTATCCTGTCAGCAAAGCATCTGGAACCAAGGCAGAAAACTCATGTGGTACCACACACTTAAGTCACTTCCCAGAAGTTTTCTTCTGTGCAAGCTGGCACAGGATGAAGCAGCCCCAGGAGTCAGGCTATTCAGAAAGCTGAAAATTCAGGGCTGCATCAAAAGAAGTGTGGCCAGTAGGTCGAGGGAGGTGATTCTCCCCCTCTACTCTGCTCTCATGAGACCCCATTTGAAGTACTGTGTCCAGTTCTGGAGCCCTCAGCACAGGAAGAACATAGAACTCTCAGATCTAGTCCAGAGGAGGGCCACAAAGATGATTAGAGGGCTGGAGCACCCCTCCTATGAAGACAGGCTGAGAAAGTTGGGGTTAATCAGCCTGGAAAGTTCTAGGAAGATGTTGTAGAGGCCTTCCAGTATCTGAAGGGCACTTACAGGAGAACTGTGGTAGGGACTTTTACAAAGACATGTGATAATAAGACAAAGGATACTGGCTTTAAACTGGAAAAGGATAGATTTAGGTTAGACTTTGGAAAGAAAGTCTTCATTATGAAGCTGGTGAGATACAGGGACTGCTTGCCCAGAGAAGTTGTAGATGTCCCCTCCATGGAAGTGTACAAGGCCAGGTTGGATAGGACTTTGAGCAGCCTGGTCTAGTGGGAGATGCCCCTAATTCCCCCTCATCCTCTCATTACATGCCCTTGTGAAAAGGCCCTCCTCAGCATCCCTTCAGATTCCCTTTAGGTATTGAAAGGCCACAGTAAGGTTCTACCTGAAGCCTTCTATTCTCCAGGCTTGAACAGCCCTAACTCTAGGACAGTAGAGTGCAGTGCATAGTGCAAAACTGCCATCTAGACTGATCTTAAAGTTGCAGGCTTGAAAAGATCTTGAATTATCTTTTCTTTTGAAATTACTCTGAGCATAATCTACCTGCTAGTTTTCCCATCTGAGCCAGCTTTCAAGGGAGGACAGCCCACTACTTTCAAGTTACATTAAATGACCAATAGTGCTTTGCCAGCAACTAGGGAAGTACCTACTTTGGTACAGAAACACCTCAGGACTGAGATTTACCAATGTACTCAATTCATCTAGGTACATGAAATACTAGCAAGAACTGTTCCTATGGTTACAATTATGCTATTAACTGAAATAGGGCTAAGGACTGTTCTCTGACCCCAAACAGAGCATGTAGCTGTACTGAAGGTACATAAAGCCATACCCTGAGTCCCCTCTGGACCTCTGCAGTGTCCTTGTGGCCTCGGACATTATTATTATTTTATGTTGGGTTTGTTTCTGTTCAAAGGATCTGAAACAGCATTGTCTTACAAATCATCACAGTAGTTCTACCCCAGGATTAAACCAAAAGGTTGTACATCACATTGCAGGGCATTGTGTGAGGGCACACACCCCTATTAGAGGATGCAGAGGTCACCCAGACATCCTATGTGCTAAGAAAACAACAAAGCTGTTAACCCTTTAACCACATTCACCTGCTCTGGGGCCAGTTCCCTCAGGCAGGCATCTCAGAGATGCAGCAAGCAAAGGGTTCACATGGACAGAATGATAATGTCAGCACTGCCTGAGCTATACTTGGTGTTCAGCTAGGATTACAATTGGTGATGCCTGTGCTTGGCCAGTTGAGCAGAGCATGAAGTACTATAGCAGACATTAGTAGGCTCTATGGGACACAGAGGGAGAAGCTCTCCAGTCACTGAGTGCTAAATTAGTTTTTCAGATTTGTCTTGACTTTCTTGACCTTCACCTTAGCTGTGTCATTCTTTGGACATTTTCACACAAAATGAGGCCTGACATGAACAACACTCATTTTAAGTCCAGGAACACAACCAGCACAGTCCTGTCAAATGCACATGTCAGACAACCCCTCATTTATCACTGCCCTACTTCTTTCCTCTCCTACATCTTCTACCTTTTCACAGCCACTTTTGTACCTCTTCTTTCCTCTCCTCCATTCCCTCTTAGAGAGGCAGCTGCAAAGCTCCACATGGAAGAGTGAAACAGATTTGCTCACTCATCTGGTTATCACATTTCACGTTATGGGAAACAGCACTGTATTTTTCACACATTAAGCACTTTACACACGACTACAATTAATTAGAAAATTCCTTCTGTTGTAGACTTCACATACTGACTCTCATACTACTATGGCAGTATTTTCCCAGCTGCTGCAGGCAGTGAGATACACCAGAAGAAATAACGTGCTCTCCCCTCTCCTGCTTCAGCCACGGGTCTGTCTTCTAGCCAGTGACACTCTCAGAAACTGGAGGAAGCAACAAAAGAGAAATGGAGAGCTGGCACCAAATCAAGTGTAGTGCTAAGAGAGAGCTTTTCCTCTTCGGCAAAAATGGTAGCAATGATGCTTGTCACTAAATCCCATGCCACCCACTGTCCTGCAGATAGTGACCTTCCCAAACACTGAGGTCCACATCTTCACACAGCTTGGTAGCTGAGGCATACCAGTGCCTAAATAATGTGTTGTGAACCTTTACAGGAAGTTAAAACTTCAGTTTCAAGTTTAGGGCTGGAAAACAGAAAGTTTAGTTCCTCTTACACTCAAGTTACTATTTCCCCATACGTATTGTGTTGGGAAAGCATATATATATATATACTTTTTAAATTTTCTCATGGTACTATTAAGATCCTAGCATCTCCTGCACCACACAGAACAAGGCACAAATTTATCAGCTGAAAGTCACACTCAAAATAGCCTTCATTCTTTAAAAAAATGTACTGTCATAACTGAGTTCTTTAGATTATTTTTTCTTTTATAGATAGTGATTACTGGGGAAGGAACATGTGTTTTTTCTGTTGTACAGGTGCTACATCTCAGTCTGAAAGCCATCTATTTAAAGACACTGGTAACACACAGCATTAGAATTAACCTGCCAGTGTATCAGCAGAGTAACATTGCTGTCTGTTCTTAAAAATAGTGTTTATCTATTCTCAACAACCCATGTAGCCCAAAGCAACAGAAAAAATCTTAAAGCACATGGCATAAAATGAAAAAATGCTGGGGAGAATGATACACTGATTATGTCTCGCATGTCTTATTTAATTGCTAATTGGGGGCAGGCTGAGGGAAGGCTGGTATTTAGTTGATTAAAACAGCTCCTTCAAACAAGCTATTTGAAGCTATCATAGATTCATTTCAAGGCAGAAGGAACCCTGAAATCACCTTGGAGCAAACAGCTACTTTCTAATGGAGTTGTGTTGGTCACTTTCTCTTCCCTTTCCACTGAAAATCTCAATAGAAGGAGCAATGCTTTAGCATGTGCTCTAATTGAACAGCTACTGATTAGCTTCACAGCAACAGAGGCACAGCTGATTATAAGAGAGAGCATGGTATACTGATTAGGAGATGGCTGTATCTGAACACACTAAATTGCAGGGAACAAAGATTACTGAGAGATGAATTGAAGGAATCGTGGTAGCCTCTACTGTAGTGTTTCACTGGCAAAAATATTGTGTCAGTGAATAAAGTGTCCTATTCAAAGTGATCACAAAGGTGTCAGCATACTTGACTTATTAAAAGTCAAAAATATATGCCTTAAAAGTTTACTTAAAAGTTACAATTCTATTTTCTAAATGTATATTCACAAATAATGCTGTTATATCAGGATCAAAATTGATCACACTTCATAGGATGCATTTTATGACTGTTTATTTATAATTTATTTCAAGATACCTTGCAAGCTGTCACTTCTAGAGATTACTTAAGTATATAAAAATTATATAAATATATATATATATATATAAAAATTCTGGTTATTTATGGAAAAGTCCATGAAGATGTGACTTTTATTAGAAAATACGAAATTAACAAAAGCAAATTAGTTCTGTTTGAATAAGGAAGTTGGGAAGTTAGAAAAAAATGCTGAATACCAAAGATTTAATAATATACTTCCAGGAAACAAAGAAAATTTATTTTTCATAACAATGCAATGGTTCCTTTCCCAGGGATGATCTCTTCCACAAAGCATTCTCATTCTTGAGCCCTGTATAGAACAGGCAGGGACCTGCTCTGTATTTAGCATTTTGATACAGAATCACAGGACAGTTTGGGTTGGAAGGGACCTTTTAAAGGTCACCTAGTCCAACACTCCTGAAGAGAGTTGGAACACCTTCAGTTTGATCAGATTGCTCAGAGCCCTGACCAGCCTTACCCTGAATGTTACCAGGGATGGGGCTTCTAGTGTAAATCTACCTCCTTTTATTTTAAATTTATTAGCCTTTGTTCTATCACTACAGGGCCTGCTACAAAGCTTGTCCCCATCTTTCTTATAAGTTCCCATTAAGTACTGGAAGGCCTTTCTCTAAAGTAATTCCTAGCACCCAAGATAAAATTCTACTTATTTGAATGAAATCCGATGTAGTGTAAACTGAGGTGAGCTACAAGTGTCCTATCTTTTTTTTGTATATTGGGAAATAAAGTCTTTTCTTTCTTTGACCCTTTGAAGTATATAGTCAATAGATTTATTTGCCAGGTAAGGAAGACTGCTTGTTTCACCTTTCATGGTACAAAAAGGTAGAAAATGAAGATTCTTCATTGCTTTCTAGAAAATTCATTTTACATAAATGAGTTATTCAGCATGAAGATCTCTACCACTGAACTAATCTTCTTGGACTCCCCTTATACTGAAAAGAGAAAAATTTGGGAGGGGAGGGTGCAATATATCTGTTCTGCTTTAGACAGCTACATTAGTCTTTAGAAGTGTTTATCTTTCTCCTCAGATTAAAAATGGAGCCAAGCTAAATCAACTGTAACAAAAGTTTTCCTCCATGTTGCTAAACAGACCCCTCACACACAGGTTCAGAGACGTTGTACAGCACATGAAAACATCTGTTTCACAGTCAGTAGATGCCTGGATCCTACGAATTCTGCAGCCAAAAGTGAAAAAATCATCACTCCCAGGGAAGAACTAGTTATATTCAGCTATCTTTTTACACAGCTTGCTAAAAAAAAAAAATTATACTTAGTGAACTCTTTCTTACCTTGCAAAGAAATTGTGAACATTTGGGGGTTATTATTGTTTCACCAAAGAGAAGCCTGAGAACAATAATGAAAACTTCAAAACAACTGAAGAGAAAGGCATAGAAACTCAAAGACATAGGGACCAACATACCCAAACAGCCACTTAAACATCTTTACTAAGACTTTTAAAAACTACCAAAATGAAAAATCTAAAAAAAAAGGACATAGATTTAGTCCTACTGAATTGTAGAAAATATACACCAGGGAAATTTAGGGTTGGAAGAGCCACAGGGGCAATCTAGAAAGCACCTGGAAAGTTCTCCTCTTGATGAAATGTGTTTCACTGACCACAGTCCAAGAAAAGATTGCTAGGAAAATCCAGTGGAAGAAAACCAACTGTGAGAGAATGCATTAGTGCACTATACCTGACATGAAGAAAACCTGGGATATTTCTAAAGGCAAGTTATGACCTCAGCACCTGACACAGATATTATCTGCTGTGATACAGAAAACTCTGATATTCAAGCCTATGGCTAAGAAAGTTGCAAAATATGCCTATAAATTTTGAAAAATACTGAATAATTAATGCCAACACTTCAGCCTTACCACCAGAAAAACATCCATTTCTAAAAGTCAGAATATATCACAACTAAAAAGAAAATATAAATGAGTAGTTAAAAAAAAATATCAGAGACTGAAGGAGAGTGGTCACTTCCACATTGAGGACAGCATTGCAGTAAGAACTGTTCAGTTTCTATTTAGCATATATTCAATGTAGTGACAATAAAAATTATGTCCTGCTAATACTTACCAACAATTTCACTTGGCTCCTTATTGTAAAGTTTTTTGTTCCAGTAAAGTAGTCTGAGAAAAGGAAAGGAGACCAGAACAACAAGGCAGATTCCAACAAACATATGCCCTGTGAAGGCTGCAAAATCCAATCCCTGGGAATAAAAATGAGAACTTAAGTTAAAAATCTGTTATTGTCTATATTACCTAGAGGGAAAATTATTCAACTATATCTACTTGAGCAATCAATAATAAATATAAATCAAAAAAGTAAGTTCCCAGTACAGCACATGCCATATTTCATCTGTTTCAAGGAGATAAGCCACATTACAATTTATTTCAGAAAACTTAAAAACAACATTAAATGTTATTTTAAAATACATTTATTCTTCCTCACACGGACAGAAGAAACTCAAACCAAACTGAACCATTAACTTTTGTTTTCATCACTTAAATAACTGCAAATTGTTTTTAAATCACACTGAATTACATGAAGTTTCAAATTTTAGTGCATAGCTTTTTTTTTTAAATTTATGACAACTTGGATTTTTACAATTACATTATCTGAACTGGAATTTAATATAATTTTAAAGTATTCTTTTACAATGAAAATATTATCTATATCATCATTGTTTATTTTTCTGCCTGCTTAAAAATGCACACATCTCTTTCTATTTTGCTTAATGAAACCATTGAATTAAGAGGTTTCCAAAAAGGTTAGGCAGAACATATTAAAAAGCTACTATTTAAAGCAATAAGAATGAATAGTGAGAACCCACCCTAAAGCTTTGAAGTTAACCATATTTTGTGTAGGATATGTGACTAGATGACCAGGGCACCTTTCAACTGAATCATTCCATGATTCCATACTGCACACAAAGTTTAACCTTTGGGCTGAAAGCATTTCTGAAGCAGTCATTACTATGCTGTCCAAAAGAAGTTGTACATGAGGCTCTAAGAGGGATCACATCCAAGTATTCTGCTAGCAAGACCCTGTCTTATATCCCTAGAATAGAGGTTGTCTGAAGTGATGAACCCAGCAGAGCACCTCTGAGACACTTGGAAGGAAGCATGATCCAAGCTCCAGATAGCTCAGATTGTCCAAGCTGAATTTTCAGACCACTCACTGGTTTCCCAGTGAATTTAGAAAGTCATTGAATCTCCCTGTGCCATACCTCTATATATATGTATACTGATTTGCCATCTAGCAATTAACTGTGTACTACCTATAGACCCTTCTTTAATGCCAATATAAATTTAAAAAAGCTTCCCATACAACATCAGCTAACATAATGTCCTTGTGCATTAAGACTGCTAGGGGATTTCTACCTTAAATGTGCTTTCTTCTGTATTGTTTCCTCCTACAGTAATTTATGTGGAAATGTTGCAGCTGAAATGTCTCTAGATCAAGAAATGGGAAAAAAATGTTTCTTTTTTGCACCACAGGGCATAATAAAAAGACACATGACACAAGAAATTTATTAAAGTCATAAAGAACTTTTGTAGCCTGATAAAGATTAGTGCTCTTTTGCAAAAAATCCATAGTTTGTGGAGAGTTAAATAAATCTCAACACATAAATATGCAGACCTAGGCTTAGAACTTGATCCTATAAAAAATACAGGTCTCAGCTTCATGAGAGAAAGAAAATCCTTCTGATTGTTATTTTATAGGTAATTTCTTGTCTCCTATACTTTGCAGCCACTAAAAAGTGAGACAGTGTATACCTGTTCATTCGCTTGCCTTTCCTAATAATTCAGCTACTGCCATTTCATTTATGAAAGTAAAAAGAAGACTCTTCAGGAATTGGAATAACGTTATTTTAAGAATGGGACAGAAAAACATCATACCACAAAGGAAAATAATATACTTTCCTTCAGGTTGCCTACATAATAGGTCAGAAAGTCAAATGTCTGACATCTCTGAAATCATTGCTTGTAACAGCTGTCCCCAAAGTATATAAAGCCCATATTCCCCATGTGTATTTCTTTAATTACAGACATCTATAATTGACAATCAGTCTGATCTATATATGGATTGCCTCTAAGATTATAGCAAAAAAGACAAATCAAAGAATTCTGGCCAGAAAAATCAGAACTCCTAAAAGCAGAACTCAAATATTGACAATGTGCCATTAAACAGTTCAGAAGGTATGAAAAATAAGTGTTGAGTTTTGTGTGGTGTCCAAAATTGCCTAAGGAGAGGTAGGAAACTGGAAGGAAGTAAGCTGTAAACATAACAAAACTAAAGCAGCCAAAATAGCAGCCCCTAAATTTGACTGTGGGAAAAAAATTATCTTCTGAAAATTACTGGGAAATAGCTAGTTGAGGAGCAATAAAGTTATAAGGGGTGGTCTGTATATACTCAACCCAGAACTACCATAACCAGAAAAATTACTTTAGTATCCAAACTAGTCTTAAATAGCGCACTGGGTGAAAATTTTTAGTGTTGCAGCAGTGTGTCCATGTCATGAAGAAGGATGCCAGCTACCAGGCAGCGTATGCCACTAGAAATTCTCTGCAGAGATACTCAGGCATAAAGATATTTGCTAACATAGGAAATAAAAATTAAAAAAAAAAAAAAAAATAGAAACATGAACAATCCTTTGAAACTCTCTTAATATGTTATGTGTTCAGCATATATTACTGGAATGTGCAAATAAGTAGAAAGATTTACAAGTTACTTGCTTCTACATTCTGAATATCACAACAAGTTCAGAGCAGAACAATTGTGCTTTGTAACTGAACTGCCACAATGAGAAGCTTCTCAAAAAGAAATCCACAAAATTAATTTCTCTTTTAAAAGAAAAATATCTACCTAGTAGGCAAACTGAAATGCTGAGGTTAAGAAGGAAGTCTGAGGTCTGACTGACAGCTAAAAGGAATTTAAGAAAGATGCAGATCACAGTACTCTTAAAAAAAAAAATTGGATTAACATTCAGGATATAAGAGCTGACACAGATGAGACTTAAAACCCATTTGAAAATGCCATCACAAGGGAAAAAAAAATATCTACTAGATTTTTGGTATCCTTTGTAAGAGCTTACCCAAACTTTTCAAAGAGAGTAACTGGGCTGAGATTCAGGATTTTGTTAAACTTCGTAATATCACTCCATTGATCTTTCTTATCTCTGAGATCCCTGAGGAAAATGATAACTCTGCTGTGACTGCAGAACAGCTTTCCAGTTCAGTAGGAACAAATTGTTTCCTAACATGGGGCACGCTTATTTCAGCTTGCATGAAAGTATTGCCAGTGATAGGATTCAAATCTCTTCCCATCCCTCACTCACAGCCTTCCTCTCTATTTTGTCCTTGCATTGATCCCCAAGAAGCAGTGAGTGAAATGAATCCTGATGCTAACCAGCCTCTTCAGCTCATACCCTGTAGCCATGAGGAGGATGAGGACTCCAAGTGCACTCCTTTTTGTGGCTCTCAGTGAAAAACAGACCACTCCCCACACTGATGCTTTGGCCTGGGCTTAGTCCCAGCTTCTCTGCAACACATGGAATGTGCTTTCAGGGAAGGTGCAGGGACACTTCACACCTGACACTGCTGGTTATCTAGCAGCCAACTGGCACCCTCTGGAGAACTTTTAATGTCTTGAAAGGATTTACATTGTAGAACAGATACAAATGGTGCAGCAGACGATGGAGGCTCAGTTACTTCCATCAGTGGCTCCTGCTCCCTTTCCCACACCCTAGAAAGGGAAAGGCAACATCTCCAAAGAGCCTAAATTCATGCCCTGTGTGGCTGTGGATTACACATCCAATACCTCCTGGGTCCTCTGCACTGCTGGGGCCAGGATTCAGCATTGTAAAACCACTGAAATGCTCCACATGTTTGCTGCAATATAACAAAATGTCACTTTCTGAAATTTTTTAGTTTTCTTTCGAAATAGACTGAAATAGAATTGACATGCACAGGAGACAAGAAATACTTTTCTTCCAGGAGATTTCAATCCACCAGATAAATGCAATACATGTCTCAAATGTCCCTTACTTGAGGCTATGCTGATTATGTTATGTTTGTCCCATTCCCCAGCCAACAGAAAATCTAAAGATTTTGTTTTAGCAAAACAACAGCCTAAAGCTTCCACTGCATACAGATTCAAAGCTGAAATAGAACAGGGATCTTTCCTTGGTTTATAGTTCTAAATGCAAACTAAATACATCCATTTCATATCAGGATGAAGTCTCATACTCTTCCTAAAATACTAATTTTCTGTCATAAAAAAATTTATTTTATTCACTGCTTTTGGAGTGATTCAGACTTTTTCAACAAAAATCTGCCATCAGCAAAGAGAAAGCAAAAAAAGTACAGCGAGGTGCTAGACAGGAACGCCCTTTACTTCATGGTTTAAAATTAATAAAATGAGGAAGAGCAAGAGCAATTTATTATTTCTATACTGGTTTAAACATCCCTTCTGGATGAGCAACTAAGATCTATCTTGTCTCAGAAAGAACTGTGCACGATGTTACTGCACCAGCCAGACATCACTGATAGTCTAATACAGGTACATAAAAATAATCCTTATCTGAGACACTGGCAACCCCTTTTTTTTTTTGTTTGTTTGTTTTACACCATACCCTTTAATGATTACTACATGCAGAAATAGAAAAGCTATAAACCCATATATTTTTATTTCAATATCCTTTACCCAGGGTTTCCTTTTGTTCTTGAGAAAAGGTGTCAATGAAACATCGACAGAAAGGGCAGGAGTTTAACAAACTGACCTTGCTTTCAGCAAACTTAACAAAAATACCCTAGTAAACTATGACAATCCATTTCACAATCCACCAGTGCTTGAAGTAATTTTATAGATTCTTATATAGGATTTTTTCTCTTCCACTTTTCAGAATTATCTGCTTTTATTCACAATTTTTCATAGCACCATTTTTCATAAAATAAAACCAATCAATATCACACCGTGCAAAATTTCAGCATAAAGGCCAAAAGTCTCCAAAAGTCAGAGCAGGGTAGCCTGAGGGCTGTCCATTTTCAAGAGAATTCCTAATAAGTGGCAGGAAAAACTATGGCTTGGATGCTGAAAACCCAAAATCCTCAGCAAGCATCAGATTAACAGTACAAGCTATACTATATGCTAAAACAGTAAATATGAGGATATAATAAAAAAACCTAAAACTGACTTTGTTCTTATTGTTACTTCTTTTAGACAGACTAAGGCTGGATACACAAGTGCTCACTATGTTCACAACATGATTTTGCTCTGAAGACCTATTTACCACCCATTCTCTAAAGATCTTATAATCACATCTTAAGTTCAGAGCACAAACAACTTTTGATTTTTAAGGGATGACTGTAGATACTTGTGAAGTTCCCAGCTATAGAGGATCTTTCTGAAAGTTCAGCCTGAGAACCGTGACCGTTTCAATTGTCCAAACAAAAAAAGAGGAGTTGCCAAAGGCCAAAGCACATGTGTCTCCAAGGCAAGAATATACTTTTGCTAGCAATGGCTTCTCAGTAGCAGTACTCTGAAGGTAATAAAAGATTTTTTTTTAAGTTTAGTAATTACTGAATGAGTTTTCCATTTGCTCTTGATAAAAACTCTTCTTTTCCTTCCCTAGGATCACAATATAAATGCTATTTTGTGAAACTACTTCCAACCCCAACTAAGAACAAGCAAGAATACAAATCTTCCTCCCGTATTATGCAAATGTTCCACTAATTCCAAGCATGATGGTAGGGAAAATGTCAGTACTATAAATTATCCAGTGCTACAAAGAAAAAGTCCTTTTGACATCCAGTTGTATCTCAAGACAAATGAACAGACTTATCCCTACATTTTAATGAGTGAGCTGTACAGAAAGCTTATTTATTAAAACATGCTATAAATAAAATATTCTTAATACGACATGAGCTTTCCCCAGAACCTAGGGAGAAAAATCTCTCCAGCACTACTGTAAACAAAAAGTAAAGCATTTCTAACAGCATAACCCAATAAAAGCACACAAAGTAACAATGCTGCACTTTACTTTGTGTTGAGTTAAAAACCAAGGTTTCCTAAGAAACTATAAATTTGCAGTGTCTTACTAGGCCGCTTTTAAAGGCTGACACAAAACAGTAAAGGTTCAGGAAGATTGGTAAAATTCTCCTCCTGATGCTATCAAATAAAATAGAAAATCCAATCACCTACATAGTGAAACACCCTATTCAGCCTCCCACAGGGGCATTTCTCCAAGGTCTCCTGTATTTAATACAGAAAAGTAACACTGAAAAAGAAGTGCTAGTAGATGAAAAGGGGGAATTTTAATCACAATACCAAGAAGACTTCCTAGAATGACAAAAACATGACCACAATGCTAAAAAGAGTTAAAAAAAAAAATAATCTGCACATTAGACATAAAAATAAAAATTAGACATAAAATTAATAGACATAATTAGACATAAAAATAAAAAATGTAGTACATGAAATGCCATTTTCAAAATGCCAAGAATTTTTACTTTTTACCCTTTAAATAAATGAATAAATAAATTTTACTTGGTAAAAACATTGTAGATATCCCATGCATATTAGACGCAGGCTTGGGGTTGATCACATAACCCTTTCTCACAGCAGCCTTTGCTAGAAATAATTTCAGAAATAAGATAATAATTTTTGTCTTCTGAATAGAAGAGATCATGCTAGAGCAGGTGGAATAAATCAGGATCTGAGCTAGTATTTCAACAGTGCAGAATGTAAGAGGCCTGATGGTTCAGCTTAGTCCCTTCCCTCACTCTCGGCTGTGCCCAGTTACTGCTCCCAGCTCTCTCCCAGCAGAATCTCCTTTAGAGGGGAAGAGCCCTAAGCAGGGAGGACAAAAGTCACTTCATGCCCCTCAGCCTCAGAGCCAAGGATAGTCTTTAAGCTTATTTTATTTCTATATAGAGAGAGAGATAACATGAGAATACAGGAAAGAAGAAACACAAGTCCCATGATCATGCGTTGCATCAGATCTATTTTATAACGCCCTTATTTCTGTGATGCAAAAAATAATCTGAAAATAATACAGGTTGAAAACATTTGGAAAGTTTTTGTGCTTCTTTCAAATATATAATTGGATATTATATCACATTTGTTAGGGTATTTATAGATCTGAGTCCTCCTAAAATTATCAATATCTCATTGAAGAGAACTATAAAACTGTTTCCTTTCCATGTGATTGCTTAATTACTTCCCATGTTTACAGCCACTTCGAAAGGTTCTACAGAGATGATGAGTTTGAGCATTTAGGAAAATGCCTGCATGGCAGGTGTTATTATCCTCTTTCAGAAAAGAAGTTTTAAATAATTGCACAGATTTTGTATTTCAAATGTTGAAATTTAGCTATCAAATCCTCAGCCAGGAATATTACAGAGTCTCCAGTTATCATCCAAACAAACTAATCGCAGCGCATTCAAATATTTTGAAGGGAAATGTTCAATTTATTAAATACTATAAATTTTTGACAGTGGACAGTATTTAGTTAATTTGGGTCTATTCAGTTAATTAGACGACACCCCCTTTTGGCACAAGAATAGAAACATAATAGATAAAACATAATTTTCACACTAGCCCATTGAATTCCTTTAAATTTTTTTGGGGTGAGGGGGTGTTAATCACACCTGGCCAAAACAGGCAACACATGCCTGGTGGCTCTACAGACTTCCCTGTGACATTACTCCCCTTCCATGGTGCTGTCAGTGGGGGTGGTGCAGGGACAGAAGGAGAGCAGAGCTCCTCATCTGGGGTGGGCTGCCTCCTGCATCCTGACTGCCTCCCTCCTGCCCCAAGGGCAGCAGAGACAGCTGATGCCCCAAGCATCACCTGGAAGCACAGTGTCGGGGGCAGAAGCAGGACCTGATGCCCACTTGCTGTTCAGGGCTGGCAGGGACAGCTGAAAGCATGGAAATTCCAGGAAACACCAGCTCCACACAGGAAATGAAGGCTGAAAATGTGAACACCCTCCAGCAGTGGCTCTGCTCACCCAGAGGGCTGGGAGGAGATTATAGAATGGTGGGACTGGAACAGTTCTGATGTCTCTGGACTCCTGCAGTCCCACCCTTCACTGTCCATCATTGACTTCCCTTTGGCACTAGTCATACAGTAAAATGAAATTATTTTATCTATAAATAGAAGAGCCAAGTGCTGGAAGTCAAAATCTGTCAGTGAAGCCTGGGGATATCAAACTGTTGGCAGGAGGTGGGAGCCAGATGCAGCCCATGCTGCATGGGAGGAGCCCCCGCTCTCCTCTGCCACTTCTCACCCTCCTGGGCTGCAGCTGAAGGACAAAATCTTTGCCTGTAGCAGAGGTGAATAGGACATAAGTCTACAGGGAAAACACAGCCTCTCACATTGCAGGGGGTTTTTTGTATGAACAATTATTTCTGGTCTGAAATTTCTGAAAAGGAATGAAATTGTCTCAACATATTTAACTTTTGAGAGAAAGCCTATTCTGAAAAAAAAAAACAAAACAAAAAAAACCTTTGGATTTTTCATCTTCATTTTCACATTTTGCTTTTTTTCCAACGTGTTGCCCTCTCTTTACAGCAAAACCCCATTTTTTTACTGCCTTCTTCACTTTGCCATTGATAAAGAACATACTCCTCCCCTACCAACACACACACACAAAAAAAAAATTAAAAGGTAATAGATATTCTCAGTCCATATCAGAAAGTCTTTATTGCAATTTTGCCCCAAAAGATATTCTGTTGTGTCTGGATCGTTCTACTAAGAAAGACAGTGTGGATTGTGTTCCTTTTATATGGGTGCCTAAGGAAAGAGAAGGTTCAAACACTGTGTAAGTCAACATCAGTATTTAGTTTAGTAGCCAAACAGCCTGCAATGCATACCTCCTGTCTCAGCTTCTGGTTTGAAACAATAATCACATTTGGAGGATCTCCAACAGCTGTGGCAGCCCCCCCAATATTCGTGAAGATTACTTCTGCAATCAGGACATGCCTAGGATCAAGATTAAGTACTTCACAGAGCCTGCAGTATAAAGAGAATAAAATTAACCTCTTATCCTATGACTAAATTACCTTCAATCTTAAAATTTATAAAATTTATAACATTTACAATATACAGTCATTCCACTGAAAAAATCCAGGACTTTAAACATGATATTTGTGTGTGTGCATTGTTAAAGTTTTAACTGTGCTACACGATGATAGTGTTGCAGTAATTACAGCAATATAAATATAAAAAAGATTTTTTTTTTTTACATTACTAATGCAATAAATAATGGCAATAAAAATGATGTATTTTTAAAAGCATTTCATTAAAAGTAATCAACTATTGCAAGAGTTGAACTACACAGAAAATAGCATTTCAAATTTTCAGCATCATACTACTTTTTAAACCCTGGTTCCCACACTGCACTGACCTATGGAAAACTACTCCAAGCAACCACAGGCTCTGCACTTAGCTCCAGTTGTTAACTTTCATGTGGGAAGCAGTGACAGAGGATTGTGCAAGCAACTTATTAGCCATGAATCATCTATTAGAGACTTCCACTTCCAGCCTACTTTTATCCAGTTTATTCCTACAATTCTCTTCCTCTAAAGCTTCGCCATGAGTATTTCTATTTGTAATGCAGTAAGAGCAGAAAAGGCACATTCCTTGTAATTAAAAAAAATCTCAGAATGCAGAATGTTTTTAGAAGGTTAAAAATACTTAACACTTCTTTAGTAAGATGCTTTTTTTAGTAAGAAGCATCTTAAAGTGTTCCAGCAAATACTAGGATTGACTCAGTAACCTCATGATCCATTTCAACACGGAGCCCACTTACACACAGTAATCTTCCTGTAGATTCCTTTAGTTCTCACAAACTGCATTTATGCACACATCCACACAGTCTGCTCGTTTCTGAGGTACATGTTCAAATTTAAACTTGGGCCAAAAGGCTGAAAGTTAAGGTGTCATCTAAGGACTTTGGAATAAGGAATGTCTCTTCTGTTCTTGGCTTCTTAAAATGTTGCTCTGGTGCGTATGAGTCAAGTCTACCCTTAAACTATTGCCCCCTCTGCCTACTACAGTGTGTGGGGAAGAGTGGGCAGTAAAAATGTTTTGTCAATATTGCTCTGATGGAGTGTCACATGTTTCCCTGAAGGAAGAGCTTCACTGTTCAGCCTAAGCCTATATTATTAAAAAACATATTTCAAAGAGAAAAAAGTGTATTGCACAAAAAAGTGTATTGCACAAAATCTTAACTTGATAAACTTACACTGCCATAAAAAGTGTCAATTTAAAACTCAGTAAAATCAGTCAAATCACATGTATGTTAACATATAACTACAATAAAAAATGTTACTTCCCCCACTGCATAAAATTAGGCAGTTAAAGGGTATTTTGTAGTACAACTGGACCACATTACAAGACCACAATTGGACTTGTAATTTTGTCTTCAGCACTCCTTGATTTCCAAATGTTACAAAGTACAACCTTAACTTAAGTGATTCTTTCTTTTTGACCAAATTAGTGATAGCTTGAAGAAAGAATGTGATGTACACTAGGAAGGGTTAAGCCCAACATATAAAGCCATCAGAATGTGTAATCTGTATGGCAGGATCAAACTTCTTCAATTTACTAACCCTAGCTATATTGTTGTCCATGTGAACAACTATTAGCCTTTTCCAGTTCCCAATAACAAATAATTTTGATAATAAGCTACCACTAAAAAGGACTAGTTATTAATTTCTTTTATAAGTTTACTCCAAAATTCAGAGAAACAAGTATCATGCTTGGTGCCTTATTAATGAAAAAATAAATCCTTATATTCATAGTCAATAGGATTTTCTGCAGGCTTTATCTCCATGGCAATGACACACAGTGCAATGTAGTGAAGCTGTAAGACAAGGGCTGAAGACAATGGCAGTAAGATAAAACCAAAAAAAATTACCCCCAGTATGAAGCATTTAGAAATAGGCAACCATTTCATTTTACCAGATGAGATGAAATCTTATCTTAGCTTTGACAGTGATTCAAATATAGATGCATTCCAATTTTCCCCTCCTTCAGCATTACAAACTCATTTAGTGTAAAGCTGAAGTTCTTAGTATACATGTAGTATAAAATCCTGTACTTAAAGACTGTCTACAAAGACAGATGCTCTCTCCTCACAAGGAGCCACATGAAGAAACAAGGGGCAACAAGTACAAGTTGCACTGGGAGAAGTTTCATCTAAAGAAAAGAAAAAAATTTTATGGTGAGAAAAATTAACTACTGGAAAAATCTCCCCTGGGACACTGTAGAGCCACCATCACTGGAGGCTTTCAAGATGTGACCACACAGGACAACCTAGGATATTCTATGCTTTTTTTGAAAATTGAATAAATGCTACGGTAGCTCTGCCTGTGAACTTCAAGTTCTTCAAGTTGCATGAATGTCTGGGTTTCAATTAGTGAAATCTAAAAAATTTGTGTTCTAGTGAATTCTACATAATCTGTAACACAGCTGAAGAAAACTCAGTGTCCAATAGTTCCAGGAGTGTTTACTGCTAGAGATGGAATTATTGATTGGAGTAAGACAAAGTGATGTCTCTAAAATCTAGTCGGACAGAAGACAAATGGTGCTTCCGCTCACCAGCTGTTACCCAATTTGGAATAAATTCCACTTGCAAAATTGGTTTTTACAGCTTTACATTACATCTTTAATTGGAAGCATATCTTAGTAGAATTTTGCATACTTTCATGTGATAATGACTGCAAGAATACATACGGGATCATTTTAAAAATCACTGGAACTTCTAGAAATTGAGCTGGATTAGTGAGGTTTGCCTGGCCAGACACAGGTTAAATTCAGGTTGAACAGTAATTTATACCCATATATTGATTGAATGTAGATGCAAATCACATTTTATTAATTTATAGAAATTTGAAATCATTAACATCACTGTTCTCTAATAAAAAAACCAAATATGCAATCTAAATTGTACAATTAACCTGTGGTGGTACCAACATCATAATCACCATTAGGAAGAAAATTCAGAGTCTCATATTTCAAAACGAAGATTTTAGTTGAAATCCTCGGAGTTTTTTGATCCATTTGTCACTAGTCTTAGAAAGGATAAGTTCTCTAAAACATAGATAACTATCTAAAATTTTATTCAAATATTAGTAACTAAGGGAGAAAGAAGTTTTAATTTGAAAATTCTCTCAGAGGAGGAAAAAATCATCTAATAGGCATCATTTGGTGTGATGTCATTGTAGTTCAGATATGGAGACAGACCAGAATAGTTACCTGCCAAGGCAGTACAACAACCTTCACATACGTGCTTGCTGTTAGCACAAAAGGAAAAAGTAACCAATCCTTTTGAAAATAGTTAGCTCTTTACCCTACTACAATAGGAGTATCTTGAGTTTTAATTTCTATTTTAAAAAAAACAGAAACAAAACTAACCAAACAAGCATTTTGCCCATATGTCTACTACTGATTGCCATAAAAAAAACCAAGTCCAAAACCATAACAATAAAGTACCTTATGGTTACCGGAGTAAAGAGCAGCATAGTGGTAACATTATCCAAAAATGCAGAAAGAATTGCAGCAATTAGGCACAGGAGCGTAATCATGGCCCACACCTTGCCTCTGGAGAATCGATAAGCCTAATATACAAAGAGAAACAAAATTAAGGGACTAGATCACTCCCGTTTAGCTTTCAAACATGATAGATAAAACAACTTCGTCAAAGAGGCAACAACAGCGAGCGTGGAGTGTTTCCTTCTCCATGCACGTCCAAACAGCACCTTGTCCAATGTTAATGAATTTATCAAGAAAACACTTTCTGATGGGCAAGCATTTCTACTGTGCAGAGGAAGAAACAAGTCTGAAGAAATGCTGTACTCTGCTACTAGTAGTGAAGGGGGCCTGTGGCAGGAGCAGGGCTGAGCTCCCAACCTTCAGGTGAATTAATGTAGTTCAGACCTCCCAGCCCCTCCACACACTGGGACATCTTCTCCATCCTCAGAGCAGCACTGCCAGGGCTTCACAGTCTGAGTATCTATGTAGGCAAGAGTTATGTCTATCCATGTGTTGTTTAGGGGTTCTGTGCTCAAATCAGTCTTCCTTGCCACTTGGGTTTACTGTCTTTTCACCTTGCTCAAGAAAATTACATTTGCAGCAGGTGAAGGAGTCCCTCACCCAATCTATCAGAATTACCCTTTTCATGTAACCTTTGGTTCTGGTACTGTGCAAAAGGTCTGTGGCCATTTATCACATGTGATTGTAACGCTAATGATAGTTCCCAAACTTCCTCTCTCCCCACTGCCAGGCATAATACTGAAGAATTGAGTGGAATTACTCAGTTATATGTTGTCTACATGCTTGTGTAGCCTACTGGGGGCCTTTGCCTTTCTCCTCTAGAAACAGAATTGACTTAAAGGCTTCCTTTCATCCAAAGGCTTCCTTTCATCCCTAGGAGATTTTTTAAAACCACAAGTTGACCACAGTAATTTCTAATGTGACCTAAGAAAGGTTCTTCAAAGATAGTTTGCTGTAACATATCTAATTAAATACTAACTTGATTAACCAAGGAATAATTAAGAGTACCAAAACAAGCCTACCTTTACTGCACAGTAGTCAAAGAATCCAGTCTCTGAAAATATGGCCACCAACACCATCTACCAAAAGATGAAGAAAAAGAATAGCTTGCAACTGAATTATGACACAAAATCAAAGGGATGTAGTCTGTGATCCTAACAAAAGTCCTCATCTGACACAGCTCTGAGACTCTGATCACCTTCATTTTAGTGTTGCCGCTACAGCTCCCTGATATCTCCTGTTAATATATCATATGGTGAAGTTTAGTTTTCAGCATAAACAGCCTGTAAATGTCATACTAGTCTGGTTGAATTTTATTTTTAATGACTAAGTGGGCATCATATATACAGTATTCAATGTATCTCCCTTACATAATCAATCAAGAAAAGCCAGTAAGTGTTTTTGCCTTCTGCAGTAACTCTACAGAACACAGAAGACAGCATCTCAACAATAAGTTGAATTTTCTCACACTTAAAGAAGGTTTCATGTCCTTCCATCTTTGTTCCCAACGAATGTTTTACTTTCTTTTTCTGTGAGGTGGGAAGGCAGTGGGAAGCCACACCAGGAAATAAGAAAAGTTCAGAATGGCAAAAAATAATTGTAATTTTGTTTCTGTATATTGTACATTTTGTGAGAGAGTTCAATAGTGCTTGGACAAGTCTTTTTACTATAAATAACTCTTGGCAAAGTGATTAAAGTAGATTATAGTAAATATTACTATAATCTAATCAGATATTTCTCCTCCATTTCTAGTTTACTTTTTTTGGCTCCAAACATAGCACTAAGGCCAAGGAAACCACTTCTCCAGCAGAGTGCATTCAAGGAAGCATTTGAGTAAACAAAATTAAAAAGATAAGTGACAGTGATGGTATTTAGCACCTAAGGAAGCCTTTACATTTAGAAACATCAAGGGTGTTTTTACTATGTTATCAACACCATTTTATTAAAATGTTAAAAAAGGAATAAAAGCATTTTCAAAAGGCTCTTTCATAGATCCAATCCTCCCATTTTTTGAAAAATCCTAAGGCCCAAGTATTCATAATAACACATCTCAGTAAAGAAAAACTAATAAAAAAATTTAAAGGGAAACATCTCTATATTGACTGTTATAATTTCAGTAAATTTAGAGCAAAAGATACGTTTTAGTTACCATTCCAAACAGCAGTGCCAGTGTCTCATAATCAATCCACTCCACCACTTTGGCCATATCTGGCCTCTGCAATCAAAAAACACCATTACCTGTGAATGCCACAAAACATCTAACTTGTGATTAGCTATGGAGCATAAACTCCACTTAAATTGATGAACCATTGAAATAAGCCATGATGGAAATTATTAAATGTTCCTACAAGGTACACAAAAAGGACTCTTTCTAATTGTCTTTTTTACTGTTATTATTACTACTGTTATTACCATTATTACGAATTCAAAGAACTGCCATCCCAAGGTGGGTCACTATCAAAAGCCTACATTAGACTGTTGGTTTATCTAGCTGTTCCTTATGGCATCTTACAGAAATAAAACTTAACCAATTTGTATGGTACACCCCAGTTTCCTTTTTGGTAAGAGACCAAAAGCGTAACACTTTATCTGTGAACAAACTGGAAGGAATTTAAGGGAACATAGCCTTGATATAGTGATCAGTCATGAGAAAAACAGAAAATCAGCTGGAGTTTTCCCTAAATATCAACTAAGAGTAAGCAGGGGGGGTGGAGGTGAACAAAAGGTTTGGCATTTGCAAACATGAGGTATAATTATTTAGGTTAGTATAAGGCAATGTATTTTTATTTAGGTTTGCTTGGTAACTTAAAATTACTGAAAATAACAGTGTTCAAGCAACTCTGAATTAAGTTCAAAAAAGGCTGTACTCATCTTCCAGAAAATCTGAACAAAATAGCATCGACTGACTTTTTTCTACTCTTGTCTGTACTCTAAACTGGCTTTTTTTCCCCAGAATGCTTCCTCATCTCATTAGCTGCTCTACCAACTCACTTAAAAAAATACAGCTCTGTCATGTGCCCAATTACAACAGTGCAAACACTGAAAGTTATGACATCATACCCAGAAACAAAGTGAGCACTTAGTTTGATTACTTACCTCCCCAGTTTGATTACTTACCTCTCCAACAGTGGCCAAGGCAGCTATAGCTGCCAAAGAGCCCAACATTGCTGCCAGGGTCCTGTGAACGATCTGTAACAAAGGGTAAGAATTGACCAGAGACTCCTGTAAACATCTTGTTACTACTAAAAAGGAAGAGGTAAATAGATAAAAATTTCTGCCGTTGATTCTTTTCTGGGATTTTTTGGTTTTATTTTTTCTTTATTCCACTTCACCCTTCTTCAAAAGTACTTTATCTGAGAATTACTGATTACTTTGCAGCACTAGAGGATGTAATTTAAAATTTTTAAAAAGCCACACCTGTTCACAACCCTACTTGGAATTCTCAGATCTGATTTCAAGGCAGAGAAGGGACTTCAGCACCAATTTCTTATACCCATCAACAGGTGACTCAAGAAGAAAAGCAGCTGATAGTGAATAGTGAGCACAAAGCCAAGGCCTTTTGGTTTCCCTCCACAACCCACAGGAAGAAGACATGCCCAGGAGGTGAGCCACCTCCTTCTTCATAGGTGATCATATATCTATAATGTCTACAAAGCAATTCCCAAACAAACAGCTCAGACCTGTGTAGATGAATTCTACACGTACACAAAGATATCAGACTTCAAGTTTCCAGGTCCAGTTTGTTGTCTGGGGGCCAGGTAGACCTGCCAAGCCTGTGCTTCTGCTTTCTGTCTTGCTCTTTCATAAAGTTTTTTGCTTTTTTTTTACATCAGCATTTTCTCTACAAAGTTTGGCTTCAAGAAAGCCATGTACTTCAGCTAGAACCTGTTGGACATCTTGGCCACTGTCTACTCAACTCCTCAAAACCTACTTTTACCAGTGTATAGACTACTCAAGACCTTGACAGAGCTTCTCTTTCACCTCTGTTGTTTCTTTAACATACGAGCCATGTATCTGAAAATAAGATCCAATCTTTGACCACAACACAGATATTAATTTTGCACTGCAACAATTACTATAGTACACAAACTTTTTCCCTATCTATGTATCTAATGACTAAAATGCACTTAAAATTCTCAAGGAGAAAGTGTAAAAGCAAGCATGCCCTAAAAATGTGCTTTTTCTTCCTACTGCTTATTTATAGCTATTTAATTCACCATGTCTGGAAGATCATAGATTGTGTAAAATAACTCAGTTAAAGTAAAAATGTAATTAATTAAAATCACACTGCAAAAGATCAAATCTAATTAATAGCATTTACTATTAATGTCTTTAAATATTATTCAGACACAGAATTATTTCTGAGAAAGAAATAAGGTAGTCCAGAAATACAGAAATATTTCATTTGCTGCAAGTTTCATAAGGATCTTGCTGTTTAAAAACAGTAGAATGGGAGCATTTCAAGGCAACAGTCAAAAGAAAAATCTCTCTCATTTTCCTATGTTTTTCTTCAAAAGGCACTGGAGAATAACCTATTCATAGTAATGAAGCAGGAGATCAGAGCAAGGTTTTTGTCTTAATGGCCCAAAAGTACATAGCACAGACTAGAGCTCCCACAGAAATGTGTGTGCTATAAGCCACACTTTCATATTTGATTTCCAGGTTCAGAGCACTGGTGAGAGGGTGCACTAATTGGACCTTCCAGTTCTCTCCAAATGATCAGACACTGGAATGGACTGCCCGAGGAAGTGGTGGAGTCACCATCCCTGGAGGTGTTTAAGGAAAGCCTGGATGTGGCACTTAGTGTCATGGTATAGCTGATATGGTGGGGTTAGGTTGGACTCGGTGACCTCAGAGGTCCTGCCCAGTGATTTTGTGATTCTGTGAAGCAGAGAAAGGGAAAGAGATCAGCTTCTTGCCAGGACAAAATAACATCCAGGGGAACCTGCTGGGGAATCCTCAGCTGTCCTCAGACTGGAGACTTTCTCCTCATCTAATCACCACCCACGTTAGACAGCTCTTTTGAAGTTCTTAGATAGATATCTTGGGTTTTCCTGAGATTTAATGAGGTTTCAATTTTTTGCATTGTTCCCTTTGCATATTTCTACATAACTATTTTTTGCTGCCACCACTGCATACTTAACTGCATACATTGGATTGTGATTCTGTGATTGACAGCATCTTCAATTTTCAAGAGTTTGCTGTCACCTATAGGTGGAATTTCCTTTAATTTCTGCAGAAAGATGGGAAATAATGCTGTACGAATGCAGTTATGTCTGTTCCCTCAGCCTAGTGATTTTTCAAGAAAGATACTCAAAAGTATATCCTGAAGAACAGCCAGACTATTCAGATGCAAAGCTCTATGACAAAATACTTGCCAAATATAGAACTCTTCAAGCAGAAGCCATACAGTAACATAAATCTTGAAAGCACACATATGTAGACTCTAAGACATGTAACTATTCAAATGTTGAGATTTGAGGAGGATTACATAATTTTCTTTTCACATAAAGCAAACCCCAAACAATTAACATATTTGTAAAGACTTTTTTTTAAATCTTACAAATGCAGAAATTAAGTGATATAGGTTATCAACCATGACACTCTTTGAACCACTAGTTCCATCTAGTGCACATTTGGAGGACATTATATCAGGTAAAATTCCATTCTTATTCTTTTGGAAAACAGCAGAGATGTGATCCAAACCCTCACAAAGACTGGGAGGAGAATGAAAATCGTTTAAGGGTTAATCTCAGAGTGTATCCATACACAAAAGCTCAGGTATAGAATTGAGGGAGGTCAGAAAGAAATTAACACAGAGATTAAGCACCAAGAAAGCTGAGAGATTTGGTGAACTTTTGACACTGAAGACATATTGAAAGATGAACTGCAAAATTATCAGTACTCATCTGATCCTTCTCATGCTTAAGAAAGTGCAAAGCTTTGTGAATTCTCTGGTAAACAAAGGTGATTACAAGGAAGGAGCCCGAATACATGATGCGTTTCATTTTGTGAACCTGTGCTTCAATAGGAATTGCCTATAGGATCACAAATTTGGGTTGGCTGAATCAGTTTCATTGGGTAGAATTCTAATTTTACAAGCTAGGAATGGAAGCAGAAGGAAATAATGGTCCAAAAGTTACTTCAGTAGCAAGGGCACCTGAACTCAGGTAGGGAGCCCAGGGCTACAGCCCTAAATCCTGCTCACTGCAGCCACTCTAAGGAGACAACTGGTGTCAAAGAGAACTGGTTGCAACTTCCTAAAACCACTGAGAGATTTATTTCTGGATCTGCTCTCTTGTACCTAAATACCTCCTCAGATTCTCCCAAACCTTGCTGGTTCTTCTTATTCTATCGAAGCCACATGCCATAGTGCCTATTTTGTTCTTTCATCTCACGATAGAATTCCCACATTTCAGTGAATCAGTCATTTCTATCATGTTCTGTATTATGCACTTATTTTAAGAGTTCCTTGCCTCGTTTCCTGGAAAGTTTTCTTAAAAAAAAAAACAAAAAACAAAAAAGGCAGTGGTCATTGAGAAAAAAAAAAAAAAAGGCAAAGGATGTTGCTTGCCTTGTACAAGAGGACAGTTATCTCAATACAAACTGCTACTAAAAACAGTGCAGTCCCCATTTCACCCTTTACAATGTATGATGCCACCATAGAGCTCCCTGATACAGGGTATCACTAGACTGAGAGCTGAAAAGATTTCAAAAAAACCAAATGGATATTTTCAGAGTTTTATATAAGTAATGAAAAGACCCAAAACAGAAGTAACGGAGGCTATTAAAAATTGCATGTGCTGAATGCAGCATCACAGGGTTATGGTATAAGGTCAGTTTATAATGAGCAATATATCTAAAAGTGCATTGGAGTGTTTGCACAGTGCTCATCAAATCTTTTGGTAGACTACAACAACAACATTATAAAAATTATTCAAAATTCAAAACATTTTCTCTTCTGCAATGCTCCAGGAGGTAAAAGGAAATTATTTAGAAGCTAATTGCATGTATAGCTAATAGACCTGTATGCTATTTCAGAGCATACATTTGCCAGCAGAAATCCAGAGAATTCATATTTCCAAAACGTGCTTCTTAAGATATTTGATAAACGACACATCACAGAATACATACCCAATGGTTTTGGTTGGAAGGGACCTTAGCACTCATCCAGTTCCAAACCCCACTAGACACCTCCCACCAGACCAGGTTGCTCAAAGCCCCATCCAACCTGGTCTTGAACACTGCCAGGGAGGGGGCAGCCACAGCTTCCCTGTGCAGCCTGTGTCAGTGTCTCACCACCTTCACAGAAGAGAAATTCTTCGTGGTGTTCAATGTAAATCAACCCTCTTTCAGGCAGATTTTAAAACTGTTCTCCCTCATCTTAACCACTACCTGACCTTGTAAAAAGTACCTCTTCAGCTTTTCTCTAAGCCCCCTCATGCGCTGAAAGGCCACTACAAGTTCTCCCCAGAGCCTTAACTTCTCCAGACTGAACAACTCCAGCATCACACCAAACATTTTGTTTCCTCAAGTCCCTCTTAATAAATGATAAATGGCATTTCAAATATGACTGTGACTTTATTGTAAAGCTTCAAAAGCTTCTCAATTCATTTTTTATGAAGCCTATTGCATTAAAATACTTCTTTTACTGAGAAATTAATTTTCATTTGATCGACTGTCAGCATTGCAGCATTTCAACAGGAAGAAGTTATTCCCAGTGCTATATCCACATATTGGTTTTACACATTTTTCCACCTGCCTCCTGAGTAGCTGAGACCTTCCCTATAAAATCAACAGCCAAATTCCTCTTAGCCTTTATAAAGGTTCTAGTTCAGTTCTTTATTCTCAGGACACAGGGAGGGAGAAAAGAGAAGTAAAATTTGCTGTAGGATAGGGTTTTTTCTGACTAGGTTTTATATCTATTCCTTTTTATGTTTTAATAAGGGCTTCTTGGGTTAAAAGAAGATATACCCTCAGCAGCAGAAGTTTTCAAAGACAAAGAGTTTATTTTTCCTAAAGATAATTAAGGCAGTATTAGCCTGACGGTCTCTGGAAATGTGTTTATCAGCCAGAGCCTCTGGTGGAGATTATCTTACCCTTTGCTGTTACATACTTTATACTTTTGGTGGTCTGCATTGCCCTGGTTTATTCCAGTTATTTTAACAGGATGCAGACAAAGATGCAGTCTTTCACATTACATGTTTGATCTACTAACAGTACGGAAAATTAATAGTGAGGTCAACTTGCAGAAAAATAATGGTAATTTAGCTAATGAATTCAGGTAATTTTTTCTACTTCAGTCAAGAAAAATAACTGAAAATCTGGGTATACATTAAAAAACAACAAAGGTCAAAAAGAGCCTTTCAGTACTTAGAACTCTGCCCCGCAGCAGATCCACTTCAAAGTTGAATTCTCAGTTCATGAGAATGTGATTTTTTTCTGTCATATTGCACCATTTGGACAGAAAGCAAGCCGATAGTCCAGAAATACAGCATTTAGTCAGGTCCAGATGAGCTCAGGGCAGTGGAAAAGCAAGGTCAGTGGAGCCAGCCATATTTATTTGTTTTTTCATGCCTACTTATATTAAAGAGGCCAAATAACACCAGTTAGTGAAGGCATAGCCACCCCCTCAGGTGGTGACTCCAGTTTATGTGTTACCTTCTCATCCCTCTCCCCTTGGTTTGCTCCCTAGATGAGCTCTACAGAAGGAGTTCTGCAGCTTCTTCAGCTGCAGGGCACTCTCCCTAGCACGTGGGATACATGTGGGATGTGTATCAACAGCTAATGCAAAATGAATTATACCAGAAAATTAATTGCCTTAGAATTTCTATACATAACAGCAGCAAGTAAATTCTGCAGGGGTTTTAATGAAGCAAAAGGGAGTTGTTTGGCATTGTTTAGAAAGTGTGACTTACACTGATGCAGTATTTAGGGGTGGAGACTAAAGTAGCTCTTGAGGCAAGCACATGGGTTACAGCTGCTGAAAGATGAACCCCAAGTGACTACAAGCACCACAAAAATCAGTGGCAGCAAGAACAGCTATTTATATTTTCATCTGCAGATTAGGTCGCTGTAGCTGTTCTATATACTGAGCCATGCAAATAATAAAAAAAGGTTTTACACTAGGTTAAATTTTTAGGAAAATCTCATTCGTTACATTAAATCAAACTATGTCAAAATCAGATCACTGTGTTTAAGTATTCCTCATGTGGAAAAAATGAAAATAAAAAACCTGTACCAACAGCTTACTCATTTTTTCAAGAATTTAGTAGTAATTTGGTTTTATAGTACAAACACATGTATGAAATATGTGCCCAAGATCAGTTAAGAGCACAGACTGGAGTGGTCTGGGGTCTTGAAAACATGAACCACACATTAAGTACTAACATGCATTCTTATCAATTGTACAATTAATAGCTGATCCTTTTACCTCTGTGAAAATAACCTTCCATATACATTCATTTCTATTCTATATACACATATTTTCTTTTTACAGAGAAAATTCCCAATCCTAAAAGGTTTTTTAGATAGAAACATTAGATTCTATAGCTAACTGTGTGACTCCTGGAGAACAGCTACATGATCCCAAGGTAAGAAAGCATCCACATTCTGCTGCAATATCCATTTTCACCTAGATATTGTGCCAAATTACTTGTTCTTATTCAAAGTCTATGGAGAAAGTCATTGTATACACAACCCTGCTTTAGGGAAAGACATAAAAGGCAGCAATTTACCACTTTCTAATGCAGTGTTTCAAAATACAAGATGCACTACCTAAGATAATTATCTTAAATAGCAGGTGATTAAAAGTAATACTATATGGTACCCAAGGCAAGTTAATACAAGGTGGGATATCTTCAGGGTTTTGTCTAGGAAAGAGAGCTCTGAACTACCCTGATTCATTGACTACATAAGGTTCCACCATCTGACATGAATGCTTTCTATACAGAAAACACAATGCATAGAAGGGGAGAGACAAAGAGAGAGAGAGACTTAAGCACATCAATTTTTCTGAGAATAAGTTAACAGATTAACTCATTCCCTTCATCTCTGTGGAACATCTGTAAGTCAGCACCGGATTCTGCATTTATATTCATCACTCCATAGCTTTATCAAAAGCTTGGAATGATCTGGTTTTTTCACTGTTTATGAGATTTTATCCTCAGCTACATCACCATTTGCTGTTTGTAGAGAAAGCTGGAGGAGCTAAAGCTTCATGCTGATACAGAACATTGAGTTAACTGGTTTAAAGTAGCTCTCAAATGATGTAAAGATAAGCATACCCTTACTGTGTGAGATGAGCAAGACTACTGAAAATCTTAGATTTTCATGCCTTGCAGAAGAGTGTAGAGTCAGGATGGAAGGAGGGAAACAGCATTTGTACAGATGCTGGCCTGAGGACCCAGAAGAGGGTTTGTTCCTATATGATGAGGGTCGAAATGGCTGCTTCTAAACTGAGTCTGGTTTTGAGAAAACCTCCCAGCTCAGAATGAGGGTTAAAAATGTATAGCATCATACCTAGTAAATATTTATATCAGGTTCATACAGAGGAGTCTGTAATATCCATATCATTACAGTAATAAGTGGATATTTTCCAGCCTCTGATGTCTGAAAATTAATTTTATACACCTGTGGGAAACACCAGTAGGAGAAAGTCCAGTAACATCTGATATTTTGAGAGCTCTGCAGAACCAAACTTTAAAAGTTAGTTCTTTTATTTGCTATGAATTTGGGGGTTGTCTTAATGTTCAATTGGAAAGAGACACCCAGGGATGAATGAGCTGATGTACTCTAAATCAGGGCCTTGAGTCAGGACAGAAAAATAAGGTGGAGCCCTATGGAAATACAGAATGATTTCTGTGCTATGGTGTCTCAATCCTGTAATATTTTAGCTATGAAAAAAAATGTATTTGCTATGTGAATAAAGTAGAGAGAGTTGATCACAAGCCAGCAAAGGACTAATGTCTCTATCTAGAAGATGATAAACCAGCCCACTACTATGGGCTGAAATGACCAAAGCCACTGTATTATCAGCAGGCTGGCCTGGCAACAGGTTAATAGCATTTTGCAAAGGTCAATCCAGTCCTCCAGCACCTACCTCAGGAGACTTCTCTGCTTCCTCCCATTCTGTGTGCCTTAATACCTTTCCAAATGCACACCCTCTTTTCTCTGTCCTAAAAGCATCACTCATGGAGACAGCAAGAGCCCCATTATATCTGCAGTGTCCAAATGTTTTCTGAAACTGAAGAAGATGCCACCACAGTTTTTCCCCAGTTACCTCTAAATACCCAAGATTAACAAGATTGTGAGTTTCTAGCAAAGAAATTAAATTGAACAAATCACAGAATCAAAGACCAACCTGCTTTACTTACCCTGCCTAACCCTTTGCCAGCTTACTTTTAACAGCAGAATGATACAACCATACAGAATTACAGCCATGTACTGTGAACAGCAGTATAGCAAACTGCAGCACTCACATTACCTTTACAGGGAGCTCTAGCCAGCAGATCCTCTGGAGAGTCTTTTACCCCTGACATCTCTCCTCAACTGTATTTTCCTTCTCTGGATTTCTTTTTCCTCTTTTGATCATGCCATCGCATCTCCCTGCAAATCAGGCCCCCTAAACTCTCTAATATTAGTTTATCGTTTGCTTTTTCCCTTGATCTTGCTAAAGGAAGACATCATTTGCAGTCCCAGAAGAACCTGAGTGGTTCTTGTCCCTGTCTGTGTGCATTAGAAGTTTATGTGTGTTCTAATACCTTGTTAAAATGTTAAGACTTCATAGCACTCTACCCCTCTGGTTGCCATAGGCAAGGTAGAGGCTGAACAGCAGCATTCAATTAAGCTAATTTAATGTTCCATTGCCTGGCTCAAGCAGAAAGGAAAAAAAAACCACAACCTACTACATACATAACATGCAAGGCAGAGCAACAACATTTGTGCTTGGCAGTCTTTCGCAAACTGACCAAAATACAATTCAGAATCTTTTTGAAAGGCAATAGAAAATAGCAAGTGAACCTTTGGAAATTATTTTTTACACTTAGTGTTGAGAATATGACTCGTGTTGTTTAAAAAAAATAGCATTCTGTAAAAGGTGAAGCCTGAGTGAGAGCATCTTTTAAAGCAGACAGTCTTACTGAGTCCTTAGAATAGCAAGCAGCACCATCCAGTGGTGATTTTTTCCTATTAGGTTCTTAATTAAGATCAATTTACATGCTACAAAAGTACCATGGCATCCAAAATAAGTTATTTTTCCTTAAAGCAGACATATTAAGAGCAGAGACAGACTTCTACCAAGATAGATCTTAACAGTTAGGCAGGCAATAGTCCATGTAAAATCAATATTCACATTGGATTAATAATACAAAATCATTGTCTTGACATATAAAGCTGAAATCCAGATGAGGATTTTGCTAACTCTTTTACCGTATTTTTTTTTTTTTAATTTAAACGTGTCCTGGCCTTAACTTACAGGACTCACTACTTCCTTTACACTTCTTTGTTGAAATTATAGAGGATAAAAATGACTGTAGTTCATCTAACTGGTGATGTCTTCTTCCTGCTGGAACCTCCTTGTTGGTGGCAGTAGGTCGGCTCTACCCAAGTGGTAGAAATCATGGCACCTCAGGGGTAGTGATCCACTGTCTTCATAAGGAGCAACTTGTAATACTCCTGCACAGCTGCTTTAAAGTAATTTTGAGCCTCTCAGACTGCACAGAGGTCACAGCCTGCTCTTGAGTGCAAAAAGTAGAAAACGACCATAAGCCTTGATAGCCCTTATTGCTTAACTGCCAGCTCAGGCATAGGCAGCTCTCTGGGAGAACATCCAGGGTACTGCCCAGTGAATTCTTCATTCTGGGGGACTGGACAGATGGATTCACTCTACATCTGCATCCCCTTAGTCAATCCAGTCCTCCAGAACCTATCTCAGCAGGCTTTGCTGCCTTCTTCTGCTCCACATGCCTTGATACCACTCCTAATGCACACACACAGTTTATGTCCTAAAAGCCTGCGGACTGCAAGATTGCCCTCATTACATTGCACACTGTCAGCTGGAGGAAAAATAAATAAATAAATAAATAAATTAAATCTAACGTTTCAAATGGTAATGATCCTTTAGGGGTATGGGATCTCCAAACCAGACTCACAACTGTGTGCTTCACAGGAAGGATAGAGCCATCTTGCTCAAGAGAGAGGTAGATTTTTCTTCCAGCTAGGTTCCTCTACTTGATTTTATGGTCTAGGTTTCAGTACATTGGATTCAGATACCAGGCAACACCCAGGGTCACAGCATGGATGACTTCTGCCTCAGGCTGGAAACACTGCTCTCTGAGCCCAACCTCCTGGCTCCATTTCTACCTCACTGTAAAACACTGCAGATCAAAGGCAGGCAGAATTCTTTCTCCCCAGATCAGGACCCAAGCTCTCTCAAAGAAGGAAAGGTGTACAAGAAACCATCCTTGTCCTGCTGGAAGATGGTCAGCACACCCAGGAGCATTGCCTTTCCTCCTCTGCCCTGATCCTGGGCTCTTTCACTCCCACCCACCTCTAGACAAGGAAGCAGATATGAGTAAACTTTTATTCTTTCCCAGTGAGGTCAGGTTCAGACTCTTCACCAGAGGGGATAGATGATTCGCTCTGATAACCCACTCCTAATTTTCTATCAAGCCCTACAGCAGTGTTTTAATTCCCTTCACAATTTTTCCATCCTTGCACAACTGTGTAGTGCCATCAGGAATATATTCTTTCCCACAAAGGCCAGGTAGAGCAATAGCTATATTTTTTTTTTCTAAAACATCGTTTCCAATAAAGACTATGGATTTTCTTCTGTCCCTTTACTACCAATCTTTTCATAGGAAATATGTGGAGGTGGGAACACTAATCCACACTCTTCTCTGTCTCTAAATAGAGACAGATCGATATGAGAATGAATAGGAAGTGAGAAACCATGCTGAGTAAGCTAATCCATAGTTTCTGTGACTTTCCTCATTTGAAAATTCTCCTTTACACTCAGCCTATTGCCATCACTTTAGATTATGTAGTGTATACCAGTGAATAGCTCCTCTGTTTTCCTACTTCTTCCCTGAAGCATCATTTTCCATGTGCAAACAAATAGCCTCATTACTGAAAATAAGCAAAAACTGGACGATGTGAGCATAGACAGCAGTAAAAACAAATATCTTACTTCATTTGTGAAAATGCTTCCTGCAAAGAAAGACTGGTTCAACTTGCCCCTTAACACCAGAAAATGGTCAGTCTGAGCCACATAAATATTGTGCTGTCTGCAGAAAATCTCTGCTGGTTAGATGCTCTTAAAAATCACTCTGCTTTGAGTTAAAGAAATTAAGCTTAAGGGATGTTTATTCATAATTTAAGATAGTTAATAATAGAAAAGTAATATGGAGAGAAACTGACACTCTCCATTTCCACTAAAGTAATAAAAATTGTGATTATAAGCCCATGCTTCATTCTGGTAAGAAGCTAGAGCTTTTAAGGCCAGATCTTGCACTTTCAAGTATTTGTGTTTTAAGGGGAAACAGAAGCATTTAAATGTTATTCAAGATGCCACATCACTAAAATGCCATATGAAAGATCCTGTCAAGGGCTCCTACCTACAAGACAGGATATGAAACTAGATGATAGTACCTATGAAGATACTAGAGGTAGGTTCCTAGGTAGGCTCTCAGAAGCTCTGTACTTTAATAAAACATGTTTAGCATTACTCCTTACATATTGCTAATTAATGCAGCCTCAATTGAGTTGTTATTATTATTTGTACATTTGCAGCTAATAGCTTTATCAGCTCAAGAAACTTTTCTAAATACCAATAAAACTTTATAATATTAACAGATACACTAAGATACAGATAGGCAGATAGATTTCTTCTCAGGATAACCAGTATATTATTCCATTCTTGATGTACACAAATAGAGGCAAAAGGGGAGAAATCAAAGATATCTTACTGTATTGCAAAGAGTGAATGAGATTTTACTTATACTACTTTTTCTTGACAATGCTGTACCACCAGATGTAACCATTACTAAAGCTGAGACAATAGAGTGTAAATAGTCACTTTCTTTATATATATAGATACAGAAAAAGGCTTTGCTGGAAAAAGAATGAGAATCAAAGGAGGCAAAAGATGAAACACTTTTAGCTGGAACAAAGATGTTTGAACCAGAAAAGTATAAAAATTCACTTTTTGCTTGATTTTTTTTTTCAACTTCTCAGTTGAAAGAGACTACACAGCTTGAGATCCAAATCTAGAAAGAGCCTTTCTTTAAATACATTGTGAACTAATTTAGTACAGCAACATTAACATGCAACTCTGTACATCAGCACTTTATGCCAGATCTCCCTGGAGACCTATGTGAAAAAATACTTATAGCTTATCTTACCTATGCTTGTCAGTAATCCTGAAGGCTCAGATGGTTGAGCTGAGATCAACAAAGATAAACCTGAAAAACTCTTTTTTTTTTTTTTTTTTAAACATACACTTGTTTTTATTTCCTGTGCAGCATAGTTTTCCAAGAACAGAATAAAATACTAATTGTTTCCAAAAGGTCTATAAAAGAGCATTAGATTAGGTTGATTAGAAAATATCACAAGAAGCAAAACTTTTTTCTCCTTTCTCCTCTGGAAGAAGGGGAGGGGACAGAAAATTGAAATGCAAAGAGGGAATTGATCAATATTTGAAAAAAAATCAGATGTATAGTTACTTAAAGAAATTATGATTACATGTGGAAAAAAACAGAAAGTCCCACAGATTTCAAAGAGAAAATGTAACTAAGAGATACCCATCAAAAGAGAATTAAAAGCAATATACCAGAATTTTGAAGAACAGAATAGAACTGTGGAGTAAAAAATGCTCATGTTTGTGATAAGCATGAAAAAAAAAAAAACATTTGAAATTAAAGATAAAAAAGAAGCATGTTCTTTTAACAAAAACATATTTGCATATTATGAATACCTAGCAAGAAATAAGTTTCAAAAGAAAAAAGACTTAAATACATGCCTGAAGAAACAAGGCTAAACAGCTTAACATGTTCCCTGAAACATATTAAGAACAGGACATCCTGAGATGGTAAGATTTCTCCACTGATGAGGACTGGTACTTCACATATATTGAAGTCCTTGACACTTGATACCAACTTAGAGGCAAAGAGCTGCCTCAATGCAGAATTCACCCTGTGTCTTTACCATGATGCAGGTTTGGAGAAGATGCCAGTTTACAGTAAATTCACTTCATTTTTCAACGGGAACATCATCAGCTTTTCCCATCATCTGTATTTGGAGGAGGCAGAAGCTCTTGCAGCCTGTTTTCCTGCAGCTTCCCCAGTGACTAAGGTTACACAGGGCAAGGGGAGAAGAGGAAGGAAAGATTAAAAGATGAGGACAGTGGGGCTGAGGAGGTTGGGAGCACAGGACCTACCAGTCATGTTTGGAGAAAAAGGCTGTGCAGGGGGATCATACCTTCAGGTGGCTCTTACGAGTGGTAACAGATAAAATGCTTCCTCTTTCTTCATTATTATAAGAAAATACGTGAAAGTATAACTCTAAAATTTGTTTTAGTGTCCCTACTGGTGGATGTTGAACTCCTATTGCCAATGACAATGAAGAAAACACAGGAAACTTGTAAAGACTGATAAAAGATGAGGAGCAGCAACACAGAAAATGGGAGTCCAGGAGAGATCCCTCCTGCAGCAACACGAATTTCTTTAGAAATTATAACCACTGGTAAAATGGAAAGTGCAATGTGTTGAGAGAGAGGGACTTCAGGCACTGAAATTATAAATACCAAATATAAAATAAGCTACTATTACATTTAACATCCATCTCTTGCAATAGATCCATGAGGGAAGCAAAAAACAGACAACTTTTTCTATGATAATTATTTCCAGCTTATATATTTAGTGTTTAAAATTTCCTCCGATTGTAGCATTTGTCATTCTTATAGATGTTGTGGAGAAAACAACACCATGGTGTAATAGGTTGCTTTCTACACTTTGAAATTAAAAAAAAAAAAAAGAAAACTTATAAGTATATATACCTTTGGATTTGCAGAAATAATGTTTCTGCCAACAAGAGAAGGCTTGAAATATTGATTTTGCACAGAAACTATCTGCCAATAAGTTGTTTTAAAACTTCCCCACAGAAACAACACAAAAAGTTATGTTTTCCATGGCTTTGCTTTTCAATTTAAAGCTTTTATTTCCTTTGACACATCAGTTGTTTCCAAGTGGCTTTCTAGGATGCATACAAACACAAAACCACCTTTCCCATACATTAAAAAACTAATGGTTTTTGCAATTGGTAAAGTGTTGCATATTTGGGGTGTTTTGTTGTTTTTTTTTTAATGAAAGCTGCTTTTTAAAGGATTAAGATTCTTTTGGTACTGGGCAGCATGCCGGCACATATTTATAGTAAAATCTAGTCCAATTCTCTTTCACACCAAATATGCTCTCTCTTTGCTCATTTATAAAGTTCATAGGGGTCTTTTTATCTTCATAAATAAATCACCATTGCAGAACAGCATAATCTAAATGCCCAAAGCATCTGTCATGCTGTGTGCACACTTTATTGATATTTGATTAGAAGGTGTTCAGCCATTTTACTGTTTCAGTGGGTAACAGGATGAAAATCTTAAAATATACAAGGGATGTGGAAATAAAATGAGCCTGCTGGGTGTATTTACTATTTACCTCCTTGTAGGCTTGATTTACTTCTGGTTTATACTAGTGTCAACCAAGTGTGATTCAACCTAGAGAATTTATTGACAATGTGAATGCTCACAAGAATAAAAAAAAAAAAAAATCTGCCCTTGTATCTGCTGTTTATTTCAAGATAATCAGACAGCAGGTGTTTTCAGTGCAAAGTAATCAGTTGGACTCCTGTGCTCTTTCTGACATGTTTTCCATCCTTAGTGTTGATGCAGCACCTTTTCATTGAGTTTGGTACCTCAAGACTTTGGAATGAAGATGCCATATATATTTATGCAATATATATTTAAAGTTCCCTCTCCCTTGACTTCTTCATGTTAACTCAGATTATATTTCCTCTTTAATACAGTAGAAGGATTCCTAAATGTTACTCGCTAAAAAGTGTGGTCAGTTTAACCTTTTAAAACTACATTAAGTTTAAAGTGCCTTAAAGGAGGGAATAACCAAATTTTTCCTTTCTTTTACATTATCTTAAAACCCAATTAACTTAAAACCAGATTTTACAAACTTTATATAAACCTGACTTATTTTCACTCCCACGGCCAAACTATAATCCTGTTAAAATATTAAAACACTAATAGGTCCTAATATAAAAAACCACGAGATCACTGCAACATCTAATAACTTGCCAAAATCAGTTACATTTCAGAAAAATTTCCTTGCAGATTTCTTATTTATGCCATTTGCAACACTGGTGGTACAGAAATAATTCATACACACATTTTAAAAGTCCATTAAAGCCCCCAAATTAGATCCTTCCTTGTACACCATTTATAGTGTAAGGCAAATATAAAATAAACAAAAAAACATGACTTACTTCCAGTATGATCAGCACATAGACACCTACTAAGATGACGGATGCAATAGTTACTTGTGCCTCTATATTTGCATGAAGGTACTGGTACTTCATGGAGAAAGGAACATTTCCAGGCTCCTTTAGGAAAGCTTGAATGTTTATGTTTAAGAGGGGGCCTCTGGTGAAAGAAAGATATTTTTTCTTATTTATGGAAAGAAATAAACTAATTTTATTTATGCATTAATGTTATATTGAATACCTATAAATTTATGCATGTGTTAAATCTTTACAATTGCAAGCAACTTTTAAAACATTTTCACTTTATTCTTCTTAATGTCACTGTTTAGAAAGTAACTCAAGAACAAACCTGCCTTGTAAATCCATTAAAAAAAAAAAAAAAAAAAAAAAGACATTCTTTCTTTCCCCCCTGTAACAGGCAGTGCTAGATTATTTTTAAACATTATCTATCCCATCATAGTTAAGTCTCTGCAAACTACTGCTTCAACAGACCATTTCTCAGTCTCTCAGCCAACCTGTTTGCTATCGGGAAGTTCCTGGTTGTGATGATTCGCTCATTCCTTTGTGAGGTTAAGGGTAGAGACCAGCTGTATAACACCTGCAAAAAAGTCACAGTTGGAAATATTAATAAAGGTCACTGAAAGCTATATGTCTCTTTTCTAGGGTTTTACTCCTTTATTCACTCTCCTGTCCATTTAAGAGAATTTAAGGGCATGACAGACATCAGGGTACATTAATTACTCCTCCTCGGGCATGTTAGAGGTGCTCAGGTTGGAGCAAACTCATTCTCATCCCCTAACTCAATCAATGAGGTCAGACACTTACAGGAGGTGCTCCAGGGTGGGAATGCCAAATCACACTTTGCATTGACTATAAAGAGTACCTGGGGCAGCCAGGCTCAACAGGAAAAAGGTTCACCCCCATCAACTGCCTGGGAAGAAAACTAACACAGAGAAGGTACAGGGCATGAAAGGCCCAGGAGCAACAAGGGTCCAGGCATTATGAAGAGGACATGGTAGAATTTCAGTAAACAAAATTACTGTCTGCTGCTCTTCTAGCAAAAAGAAAAAAAAAAACAGCAAATCCTTCAGAAAATAAAGACTTTCTGAAACTTTGCCCAATTAACTACACACTGATATTCAAACAAGTTTAGCCACATATAGTCTTTAAATGTGGATACAGATATTCTCTTTTTTTAAAAAATGGAACTTTAAAAAAAGTCAAATTTGGTTAACCTAAATCCTGAGCCTGTCCTGAGTCTGTATGTTACAAAGTGGAGGAAAATAACAGCTTAATCAACCAACACTGAACACCTGATCTAGCTGAAGATGCCCCTGCTTCACTGCAGGAGGTTGAGTTAGATGACCTTCGAAGGCTCCTTCCAGCCCAAACCATTCTGTAATCTGACACAGAGAAATGGGTTGGACTTGATGATCTCTGAGGTCCCTTCCAACCCAGCCAATTCTATGAATGCCTCAGGATTCTGCAGAGAGGCAAGGTTATTTTGGTTACCTACTCCTTGCATCAGGACCACTGCTGGCAGGCCAGCAGGAGGTGGGATGCTGCAGCCAAGTGTGGGCTGGCTACCCCACAGCTGCATGAAGGCTCCTTGGGGATCACTGCCATCAGCACGTGTTACAGCAGCCTTCCCATCACAGGAGTGGATGGATTAAGGGAGTAATTGCCATTATGGCATTGTCTGCTGAGGCAGTGGGACTGACATTTTTGCCATAGACTGTGAGATGGGATGTAAGCAGGAATATTGGTGGTGTTGGTGGTAAGCAGGAATATTGAGCTGTGCTGTCAGTGGCAGAGGCAGGCTGTCCTGTAGCTGCTACAGAATAAGAGGGAGTTGTTTGTATGTCAATGCAATTCATTAAGCTTTGAAGCTTCTTTTTGTTTTTCAGTGGTACAGATGACAGGCTGTAAAAAAACCCTCTTCACCAAGTTCTCTGCCAGAGAGCAGAAGCAACTTTTTACAAACAATGTCAACAATAAGAAAGCCTTAAGAGAAATAAAGCCGATAAATGTGACACATTAGAGAAAATAGTTTGCAACAAAATGTGAAACTGCATTTCAGTGAGTGCAAAAAGGCACTTTACACTTCTTTTTCTTCCTTCTAAAACAACTTTTGAAACATTGCCAACTTAAAACATGAGAACTTCTGTGGTAATTGTCAGTCAGTTTTACAAAATTTTAGAATAGGAACCTATTCTAAGCTTCCTAGTCTAAGGGATTTCCATTTGTGAATGCTTTGTGCACCATTACACAGTGGCTGTCTGTATTTACATCTGGCCAGGTCCACCGCACAGAACCTATAGTAAGCCTCATCAAGACAAAAGAAAAATGTCATTTTGCTCTTATTCTAATAAGTTTTCTAATTCTGACATTGGCACACTTTGCAGGAGGAAAAAGCACAAGCACTTAAACAATGGTGATGGAAATACAAGTGATACAAGAGACCTCAGAAAAAAATGAAAGAAAATTTACAGACCATGAACTGCTGCTGACGTCTCCTCCTTGATCCAGCTGCTTCTGCCTGGCTGATTTGTATTAAAATGTACTCCTCTGTTTGTCCACCAATTACATCTGTTATAAATGGTCCTCCTACATCTAACTTTAACAGGGCAGTATCACGAAAATCAGTCAGGTTCATAGCTGTTAATGAAGTTGTTAAGGTGTAAGCATCGAGTACAAATAACTGTTGGCTGTACAAATTCCAGAAAAAGAAAGGTTTATTCAACTTATATTGAAAAATACATTCTTTGCCTAAAATGCTTGACAAACTATGAAAAGAACAAAATAAAGGTTTCCTGAAGAAACAGGAATTATGGGTTCAGAACAAATACATCTGTCCTTTCCCAGCAGCTTTTGAGATCACTAATGCTTTCAGCTGGCACTGTAGATGTACCAAAGCTCCAGTATAGCATATGGAGATAGACAGAGAAGTGAGGCCCTTTAAGTGCTTGTACCAGATGAAAAGCTGCAGCATTAGCTCAGCAATTTAAATATTACATAATTCGTACTGGGGAAAACACTGTGGAAGGTCCATCCAGGGGGAAAACTAGATCAGAATGAACATCCTGTTCATGCCAGACAATTTGGGTTTTGGTCAAAATTTTACTCACATGTTTTCAAACATCTGAAAGACATATTTTCAAGCTCCTCTTGGTTGGAGTGTTCATAGTCTCTTTCTCCTCCATCCCTCTCTTCTGCTTTTGCTTTCTTCATCCTTTGGATGTCTAGCATGGTCTGTGGTCAAACTAGGTTGCTGGTCTAATATAATTGTGATGTCAGCCAACCATGATCCCCAAATCTAATTTAAACGTGGCTCTATTAGTCCAAATACATCTAGGGCTATTTAAACTCAAACTCAGTATTTTGAGAAGCCCACTTCTGGCATGGTTGAGAAAGAAGTGGCCCTGAGGGGAATAGGGAAAGCCTAAGGTCTTAAAACCTTCAAAGTGTTTTTGTTACTGTAACAGAGAGATACTGTATTGCATTTCTTTTGTTCCTGTCTGACCAGATAGAGAGCTAAGGTATTACCACATTAAAAAAAAAAAAATTTAAAAAATCCTAAAAAGGGAACATATGTCTTTACACATATATGTTTTGGTTAAAACATGCTACTTAATCACATGCTTGAGTATCTTAATGGTCTTTACACCTGACATTTAATTGAGCATACTGCAAAGAATGAATCTGTTAATGAAAAAAAAAAAAAATGTACAAGACCCATATACCTACCAGAAGGGGTTTCCCAGCAAGACATTTTTTGCCCACAGAACTCTAAGATTTTAACAGAAAAATACAGGACAGTTAGAGAGGACCCAGTGCAGTGCTGTGCCCTCCTTCCCAGGTAGACCCAGTAAGGCCACCATGTCAGACCAGGCTCTAAGAAGGAAAACTTGGCATCTTTATGCAGGAGTCATTCATCTCAAAAATAGGTGTTGCTTCTGTCTGCATTTCCTGAAGGAGAACTGAACCTAAAAAAGAGATGTCTCTCACAATAACCAAAAAAGCACCTGGTGGCAGGTGAGTAGCCAGTGCATTGCAAAGTAACGTAAGGATCACCATGCCTATCATTGCAAGCTCAGCAAGTACCATTAGTGCCTCTCATATGCCTTTCATTAAGAATGAGCCTCCCAAGCATCTATTTACTTCAAGGAATCAGTCAGGAAAGGCAAAATGAAAAGCACAGATGCAAAAGTCAGAAGAGCAGTTGCAGTCAGGAGAATTTACAAACACAGCCCTCAAAGAGGGTAAATAAAAATTATAATGGTGGTCTCCTGGCTCTGAAGGTTTTAAGTGTGATTTGGCATCTCAGTTTTCTGTGTTCAAATTAATACATAATATTAATCTCAACTGGAACTATATCTATATCTTTAACTAAGAACATTAATTATACCTTCTAAAAGCCCTGCTGACCTGAAGTCATTAACTCAATTTGGGACACCTCTTGACAGTCTGCTTTTTATTAGGATTGTAGCCAGTAATTTATGTCTTGAAAAGCCTCAGGTGCATATAATTATGGTAACTTCCTTTTAAGCGATACCTTTAAAATAAGTCCTGTAATTATCCAGATGACACATTCAGGAGCTATTATAAAGGATGCTTAAAATTAAAGAGGGAAAAAAGAAACCTTATTTTCAAGAAGAGTGGTTCCTTCTTCTTCTACAAAGATGAGGATAGTTTAATGTTTTTTCATTCCTTTCTGTGCATTTATAAAACCATCAGAAAGAGCCCTAGCAATACAGATGTTAAAGTTCTCTGAGCATCCCTGCCCTTACTGGTCTGTACTGAGGTTCTTAAATCCTATCAGGGTTACCTTTCTTCAGACAGTATTTAGAGACTGTCATAATTCCATTGTTAGACTGTAGCAGATCACAGCCTTTATGAAAGGTGAAATCAAAGTAAATCAGGAAAAAACTTCAGCCACACTTATGTGAATAAAAAAGTTTTGGTATTTTTTTAATAGGCTACTCTTCAGAATATTTTTGTTTTCTTTATCTTGGTTTTATGTTTTCCTTAAACTCCCAGAATATCACTTCGTCTATATTTTAATCAGCCAGATGTGACAAACATTTGGAAAAAACTTCTTTTCACTTATAGACTAATTTTTACTCTGCAAGTTAGCCATGCTGGAAATTATTATTTTTTCTAAACTTTTTTATATCGTGGCATCCAGTCTGCTTCTTTAAAGCAAAAAATTGTCCCTGACAAGATTTACAGCCAGAGCTGTTATTTTTTATTCCACTTCAACTAAGCTGCCTCATTTTTGTGTCATTCCATTCTTGAAATTATATTACTGCTGTGAATTATCCTGTCAAGGGATTTGCATTTGTGAATGCTTTGTGCACCATTACACAGTGGCTGTCTGTATTTACATCTGGCACCAGACCAGGTCCACCGCACAGAGCTAAACTAAGAGCTGTTTTTTTTCTGATCTTGGTTTCCAACTCCTACAAGGCATTGAAAGGCATACTAATCACTTTGGGTTTTTTGTAGCTCATGTAGACAACATGACGGAATGGGACACGCTGGACAAATTATTAAATTGGTATTCATTTGCCTTCTGTACTGCAGGCGTCTACATCTGAGTTGGTTACTCCCTTAAAATCAGTGAAAAGAGGGTGTTTTTAAGATGGAACTCATTGCTTCATTTTAGACCACCACACAAAGAGGAATCACTCATGAGAAGGACCCATTCCCTCTATTAACTATAAAAAGAGCCTAGGATGACTAAGTCAGGTGTAGCTGAGATGAATCACTCCCTACATACTGAGTACCTGCTCTAACCTCCATCATGCCATAAATTCAGAATGTACAGAGCCAACTGAAAAGCCATGACTGGCAGAGACTTATATTTGCATGCAGATGACTGACTTTATGCTTTCTTAAATATTTACTTGTGTTACTTGGTCTGTCTACTGCAAAATGTAACTTGAGAATACCATTTGTCACCAACTGTCTGTTATACTTTTATACTGTTGATCCTGATTTGTAACCAGGGCACTTATGCTAGTTTCTCTAGGATCTCACCATTTTAAAGAAGGCATTTTGCCTGATTCTTTCCATCTATTTTTACATGTTGTCTGTAACTGGGGTTATTGCTGCATCACTCTGTCTTATCCCCTTTTGTAGCTCATGACATTTTTTTTCATAAGCCCAACACAATATTCCAAGTCAACCCATCTGCTTTTCTATACCTACAGGTTTCCCCATCTGAAGAATCGTCCATATCTTTTCTCCTTTTTTCCTTTCTATCCCCTTCCCCCCCCCCTTTGTCAGCAATCTGGTTCCATTTTTGGGAAAACATTGGGTTTATCCTTTCTCCCTGTGTTCCATCATTTCTTTTAGAAGTTTGTGAGTCCTAATACACTTTTTTTTCTCCAGCATTTTCTGAAGGATGCCTTGAGATTCTGATTCTTTTCGTGCCTCCTCAAGTGGTTTGGGTCTTCATCCATCTACTTCACAGCTTGGACACTGCCAGCAGGCCAAAATGTTTAGTACATTTCCAATAGCATCAACAAACAAAAAATATTTTTAAATATGTTCTACAAGGAAAAGTGATGGTGCAGTGTCGGACAGGAGAGAACTAGAGTCACAAAATTAAAGAAACACTGGGAAAGGGATTAGAGAGGTTGTTTCATTCCTTAAGTTAATTTATGCTCCCTGGGAGAAGAATTCATTTTTAGGACCTTCAAGAGAGCTGAAAAGTCTACTAAAAATTGACCATATTCTTTCCCTCACAGTCTGTCTTTCTGTATGTACCTTTGGCTTAGGGAGTAGGAAAGGTTGTTTTCAGTCTTACTAATGACATGATTGCAAGTTTACCTGGTCACCTTTTCTTGCTCCATATTTAACACAATTGCACCAATCATTCAGACTCATGCAAATATTTTATAATAAGGTCAGCACATTTACCCATCTTATGTCTGCTCAGTCTAGACTTCCCATCAATTTCCCATCAACTGCCATATGTGGGATTGTTCTAATTAGTTCCACCATATTCAAATGAAGTGAGACACCTCATCTATGATGTAAATTTCAACATATTATTGCTATTGAAATACATCTTCTACATTCTGAATTTGAAATCCTTGACTGGATGTGATGGAATCTCTTGGAGTTACTAAGGAAGGAGGTAAGTCAGTGAAAATGGCCACAGCTTGCCAGTTTGATATCTCTTGTTTTGTGGACTGACCATAAACCTGTTCAGCCATGACTTGAGGTGATTTATTTTCATTAAGTTTTGTTTTGCCTGCAAAGTGCAAGTGAGTAAGGAACCCTTCACGGTGGGTGCTGTGCAAATAGAGACCTTGCAAAATGTCAATCCTTGCTTCGAGAATTTTACTGAGGAAATGTCAAACATTTAAAGCAAACAATCAGAATAGGACTGAAAGGCTTTTAAATGGATTTATAAAAATGCAGGTTCCTTGGCCAAACTTGGGAAAAATTCAAAATCCACTCCCCAGTTAGCAGCTTTCAGGTCCAACAGAAGGAAGTTTTGGAAATCAGTCTGAAAAAGGATAATAAAATTTTTTCACCTAGGCTGATATAACCTTCCCTCAGCTACAAGAAGAACTGGCACAAGTACAGAGGTTGGAAGGGAAGCAAACAAGCCAGGTGCTGATACAGTTGTCAGGGACATTGTTAAGATGAAAATTCACATCTCAGTGAGGTACTTGTGAAACCCATTGTACAGAAATGTGTTGGAAGAAGATTCACCTTTTCTTGTATAAAGAAAGTGTTTCTACTATTAACAAGTGTAGAAATAGTAAAAGTTGTATCAGGCACAGTGAAAGAAAAGGCACTGTATCAAGGCAACACTTCTTTAAATGACAGTGAAGTAGCTTAGATTTTGAATGCATAATTCCTTAATAGCATCCACAAATCCCTATTGCTTTTTAATTTCATAAAGCCTTGTTCAATGCAAAAAAAATACTGCACAGTTCTGCTACAGCTGCCTGATCTCCTCTGCTGGAGAAAAATTTAAAATTTTGTTTAGATCGGGGCAGAAGTTACTAGAATTGAAGGAATGAGTACAGAGCATATTTAGCCTTTCGGAAGATTCTTCAAATCTGAAAACCTGTGAAAGTTGTGAAGAAGAGAAATAATTCTCACTAACTCTTTGGTCGACTAGTTAATGTAGACAGGTTACCTGGAGGTTTGAATTGTCAAATAGCTACAAAAAATAAAAATGTTCATGTCATAGAACAGGTACATGTAACTAAACTAAGAAATATAGGAATTTATTCAGACTCTGTATCTCTATATCTCTTCTTATGTTTTTAGAACCCACTTCCCAAAGGCATGTCATCCTATTAGTGCTTCCCACTTAACATACAATCTTTGAGCCAAAGATCTGAATGTTTCACAAAGTGAAATCAAAAGGGTATTTCACCTTGCTTCCTGCACAAGAGAGTTCTCTAGACAGACTTCAGTACCAGCACTTCTTTCTGGCAGGAAAGAGCTGACTATTAGAATTCATAAGCCAACAAATACCAAACTTTTTCAAAAAGGAACAGTATTCCCGTTGTTTTGGAAAACTATACTAAATCCACCAAATCTCAATCTAGTGCTTGGAAGGGAAATCAGTATCAAAAAAAGAAAAGCAAAAATAAAAACCAAAAACTTACAGATTCAAAAAGCTTAGAGCTTCTATTAATTCACAGGAGGCAAAATTTTCTTTTCAGAAACTGCAGCCAGCACACGTCAGTGCTACGTGCCAGGTTTGTATCCATGGGGATGGGAAAAAAAAAAGGAAGATACAGGTGGACTAATAGACAGTGGGAAGAAAAACAGAGTAAATCCAAGGAAGAGAAAAAGGTATAGAAACATAAACAGGAAACAGAGCAAGTGGAAAAGTGCTAAAGAGATATATGAAAAGCAGGTCACCCCCCTACTAGCAGATGCTAGTCTCTTCTAGCAGCCAGAAAGTCCTTCCTCTGAGACATTCTAATGCCCAAATTCTAATGGGCATGGCAGAAAAAAAGCAAATTCCTAAGTGACATGGGATGACAAAGGAGAAAAAAATCCAAAGGGGACCACCGGATTCTTTTTTAAAAAATATTTCTAATTTTTTTGTTTTAGTGTATGCAGAAACATTGTAAAAAAGTATATAGTGGTTAGTACCCATTCCATACTTCTTAACAGCTTTTGAGGCATGAGCATTCATTGGCATAATTTGGCATCATATGAGCTAGGAGATTTATTTTCCACCCAAAGCAGTCTCTTATAATTACTTCTAAGGGTTTTGTGTCAAGGACTGCTGCATCACACCTACCAACCTACCATGGAATTCTTGTAGACATTCAGACTCCTAAAGTCCATGGGAATATTACAGTCTGTCTGCCAGCAGAAATCACATCTTCAACACTGCTGTGTCACTGGTTAACATTATCCATGCCTAGCCAAAAAGGGGAATACTTTCTTCACTATGTAACAAGGTGGAGGACAACCATGTGAGCTTACCCCTGTTTGAATTACCACATCATCTTGAAAATCAAGCAGGGCTTTGCTGAGCTGCTTGCCTCTCCCACATTTTTCCTCAGCTCAGTGACCTCAGGTAAGAACACAGGCACAGAACATCCAGTTTTCAACACACATGGCACAAATTGAGAAGGTTCAGCTCCAGGTTTGTCAAGGAAGAAAGGGAAATTCTATGTTATGATTGGCTCAAAGCATCCTGACATGGTAGGTAAAATGTGGGAATGCTCTTGTGTACTCAAATCCCAGCACTTCCCTGCAACAAGCAAAAGTAATAACTGCTTGCAGGCTCAATATGCACAATTCAACGTGTACAATTCCAAACCAAAACCTGTGGAAAGAAACCAAATTCTCAGGTTATGCTATGGCAATTGATTAAATCTTGGCCTCAAAACCTTGCTTTGGCAGGAGGGTGGCAATAGACCCCCTCTCCTTTGGCAAACTGGTCCATGACAGCCCTGATGCTGCTCGACACCACACTTAAATAGGAGTTTTTAACAGCTTCAAGGAGGAAAAAAATATTGGTGCAAACAGGATACTGATGGGAGTTCACAGCTGATATATTCATTGGTCCTACTAAGTGTTTACTTGTTTTCCTCCAAAAAGCAATCTCAACTTCAAATTATAAATGGCCCTCAAGCACTAACTTTTTCATTTACTCTACTAATTGTTCCAATATATTGTGTTTCAACAGTGAGAGTGCTAGTAATTGACTCTTCCTGATGAAAGCAATGGAACTGCCCAGTGAAATAGAAAAAAAGTAACATTTAAAACATTAAGACACCTCCCAGGAGCTTGTGAAATATCTATAGGTGAATTATTTTTAACACTAGTGAAACGAGAGCCAAGCAGATTGAAGACCAGACTGATTAAACTAGAAATATAGTGGGAACAAGAAATGTAAGTTATTTGAAAAAGTTTTTGTTTGTTTGCTGAATGAATGCTCCTCCCTCAAAGACTTTTCACATTTAGGACTTCATTCACCTGCAATGAATGTTTTATTCTGGGTTATTACGTTGCTTGTTCTCCTGAACATTTCTTGTCAGTTTGTGGGCTTAAGTTCACTATTCATCAATTTTGCACGGAAAAATTGTAAAGGACTCTGCACTCCCACTGAAAAACATCTACAGATCCATAGGTCCATACATATGGATGGGCTAAGCTGTCCTGGAAACATATCCATGTATAATCTAATTTCTGGCTTTTGAATGAGTAGCATCATGGTCCAAGTATACACAATATCCCACTAGCTCTGCAATACTTTTGGCTTCATGCAGACAGACACTAGACACAGGGCCTGGATGGATACCAGAAATTTCCTCAAATAGGTGCTATCCAGTATGACTTGGATAGGAAGCAGAATTTTGGCCTGTAGCAAAGGACATGTCTACGTGCAGTCCAGGCTCTGAGGATACCTAATCCTCTCAAAGTATAAGGCAGGAAACTCCAACCATTTCCACCAGTTCATCAATGAAACTTCAGTTCCCCTTTTTTTCAGAGAAAGAAGGATACAGAAGTTTTCCGCAGGTGATACTGCCAACATCTGCCAGGAAATACCTTGGTCTGGATAAATGCCAAATAAAATCTAGGGCAAGGACAAAAAACAGACATGCATTACTAACACAAAAACTGAAAAAAAACCTATTAAATTCATCTCAAATACATAAATGAGACTCGTTCAAACTGTATATTAAATTGTAAAATTGCTTTCAGTACTTTCAGGTACATTTCCACCAGAGCTGAAATACTTAACAGGGAGGAGTGGGATTTCTTCACAGACTTATGCCAAAGAGATTTGGCATAAGTCAAAGGCAATGTATTTTATCAAAGTACCTCTTAGGGTAATCTTAAGGATCTATATGGAAGGCAACAACCACAGCAGTTAAAGAGGATAAATTCAAGCATTTTTAAACATTCCTCAAGACTTGAAATCAATTTCTCTGATACTGAAAGTTTTGGTAAGGGAAGGAAGCACCCAGGCAGCCCTGGTACAGAGCTGCCTAACCCACTATGGCCTTTTGTAGCAATTGATGATGCATCCTCTCCAGCATCCTCAGGTGTCAGCCAGTATCTAAAGATTCATTCTAAATTCAACCAGCAGCAGTAAAGAATACACAAATTCACATTAAAGCTGCCTCCTGAAACTCAGCTGCTTACCTTACCACATTGTCCAGGGTGGCGGCTAGTGCAGCAAACAGTAATCTGATTAGGTATAAGGTCCTTCACAGTATTTTCATTTTTACCATCTTAAAGACATCTATTCATTAGCTAAGACCAAATATCACATCTCATTTTGAACTAATTCTAAGAAACTGGGGAGGTGGGGAAGGGAAGGGTTCCAAATTCAATACTTACAGAGCAGACAACTACAATGACAAAAAGGCCTGAAACTTTAAGGAATTTTAGACAGCATCTGAAAGGTAAAGAAGCATGTATTTACTATATGGCTAGTTTAAAATAAATCTTTTGTGTTCTCTTAATAACTCTGACATTTCAGAAACATCATGGTAAGCACATATGGGTGATACCACATTAGAATACACACACCACTAGGCAGGGTCAGTGGGATCTTGCCAAGCCTATGTGACTACATGAGCCTCCTGCCCCACATCTGCTACCAGCCAGGTCTCATTACATGGGAAGGAGGATTTTACTCCTTGGGTTGCAGCATGAGCTGATGCTGGGACCTGGAGCCCCTTCTCTGCTGCTACTGCCTCCTCTCAACAGACCTGCAGCCCCAGCATCTCACCCTGGTCTCTCCCAGGAAGGCAAAGGAGCATCACCACAGTGGGGATGGGGGCACAGCCCAGCAGAAAGCACAGCTTGTTGCAGAGAGGGGTGGTGTATAAATCCCTCAAAACTGGAATTCTAACATCCATCCTAAAAGGTGCTGGGGACTGACACTTTGAAGATGAGAACAAGCTTTACGAATCTCCTGGTTTTAACAGTGCCTTTTCAAGCCAAATGCACTTCATGAGCTTCTTCAGAAAAACCAACTAGCAAAACTAGGTATTTTTTTCCATGGAACACCTGCACCTTTTGAGGGAATGCCCAGTCTTGGGGATTGTCCTGGTTTGGGCCAGGATAAAGGTGATTTTCTGTCTTGTACTTTTGCTTTTAACTAAGTCTCTTGTAAGTAGTTGCAATTAAACCGAGTAACAGGGATCTGATGCTATCAAGTTTTCTAAGTGTCAGAGCTTAGTCTGAGTGGGTTAAGCAAGAATAACACTAAATTATAATGAGGATGTTTAAAACTCCATGCTCTTGAATAACAAATATTAAGGTTTAGCACTTTTGTAGTACCGAATTTTTTATTTTACTGTAAAATGCAACTCTTAACTAATTAGTTTCTTGCTTCCCATCAGTTTGTTACACAGATGTCTTAATTTACAGATCTCTTTCTGGTGATTTGCCATAATTACATTTTTTCAGTAATTGAAGGCATTGATGTTTTCATCCCATTTTTTCGAAAGTAAATATTCAAACATTGACTTCTGACAAAATGACAAATGTAAGGATTGATTTAAGCCTGATGACAAGCAAGAGGAAAAACATTTCAAGTCAGTAGGATAATTAGTTGAGAAGGGAACAGTGCAATAAATAGCTGCATTGATAGATGCAATAGAACAAAATATTAAGGCAGAGTAGTCTGAAAAGAGTCAGAAATAATTTTTTAATCACACTGGAAACAAGTCCCTAAATCAAGTGCATTGACTGAAAGAATTATGAGTGACTCAAGACCCATTTTATAGAAACATTATTTTCTAAAGATCCTATCATCTTTTGAGTCCCCCAAACAGGGTGTTAAAAACAAACAAACAAACAAAAAAACAAACCAAAAAAAAAAACAACCAGCACTAATAAAAATGTTGCCATAGACACACAGGTACAAAGGGACTATAAGATGTCCAAAATACAAGTGGTAGCAACTTCACACAACATGAAAAAGTCAAGGAGGTGGAAGAAGAGGGGAAGCCAATTAGGTGGCTTCCAGAAATGACTGGTAGCCCTTCTCTACTGAAAAAAAAACTAATGTTGCATAGAGAGACAACAGGATAATAAAGCTGTGAAGATAGAGACAACAAAATCCATTATCAGCAACTCCTAACTTGTTAACTTCTCAGGGTACTCTGTGATTTATGGAAAATACCTAGTGCCAGCTTAGTCATGCATCCACTGTCCTGCTTGTCTCTTCTTCCCATCTCTACACTAAAGTTCTAATTTGGTATTTTTGAGAATTTATTCTTTTAGGAATTACTAGAGCCCATTCTAAGGTGGCTTAGTTTTAATGTACTTGACATTTTCTCCTTGTACCTCCAAATTATCATTTCTAGTAGTAATAATTCGAATTATTATTATTGATATGATAAACCCCAATAGCTTAATTTTAAAACACAAGAGAAATAAAAATGCATTCAGTATTATAAATTCATGACCACTTCTCCATAAAAACCAGAAAGTCATACAACAGAACTGGCAAGTTATAATAGAAAAGCTTTTGGAGATGTTTATTTCTTTTCCTCCTGTCTGTTTTTTTGATGGCATTTTGTATTAGGGAAGTAGGGCTTTTAGCAGCTTACAGTTGAGAAGTGATCAGCCTTTGACTCACCCATGGTTTGCAATCTGTCTCCTCCTACAGCACTAGTCTGGCACGATGGGGCAAGTACAAACCCCGTGCCAAATCCTGGGCTGACATATACGCGTCCAGCACAATCCTATTTGCCTTCAATTGGAAATGCATAAAGTATAAATCGATGAAGGATTTCAAGCCCTGTGCTAAACCAAATGACTTTTAGTCCTATCTGCATGGTGCTGGGCAGCCAGCTGCATTTAATCTCTTGCTAGAGTTATGCTGATTTCCAGCAGCCAGAGAGCCGGAGCCCTACGTACAACCAGCGCTATAGCAACGAAAATGTATCACAGGAAGATCTGCTAGAGAAATGTGCAGAGTTATAAACCTATGCTGTACTGGAAACAATGGATCCTCCAGTCTCCCTTGATGCCTTTGTTCCACCAAATGCCAGGGAAAGTTACTGCAAGAGGGAAGGAAGACACCTGCTGAACTCCTTCCCATCTGCTCGTGCTGCACTAATTGCAGCAATTTAAATACCCCTGCTCCATTTGCTCAGCAGCAGTGCAGGAGAGCAGCAACTCCACACAACACCATATGCACAATGAAAGGAGGAAAACAATTGTGAAGTGAGGAGCTAAGAAAACATATGGATTGGGACATCTTGTTGGAAAGGCTCTGCGGATCAAGAAGAAGATGTGCAGGTGCAGGGCTGGCCTCCACGTGTCACTGCAGAGCTACCTGCAGAGGCCAAACTAAACTAGTAGGAAATGATGAAACCTTGAGGTAAAGAATTAAATATATTAATGTACATAAAGACAGAAAAATGCTCAGATTTTACATTGTCTACACGTGAGAAGTTACTATAATGACTGCAGGCAGACTCTGTTAGATACTTATTTTAATTAAAGTGAAGTATTACATAAAAGAAACAAAACACTGAAGAATAAATCTGGAATCAACCAAGGGGCTTTGAAGAAATGGTTTCAAAGAAATGTTAAAAGCAGTATAGAAGGTATTTAATTACAAATATGAAATAGGTGCTTGTAAGAAGGAGCTATGATCAATAGTTAGAGGTTGTAATCCATTTCACCAAATCCATTTCATATTTATAAACTATCAATGGCAAGGTATGCCGTAAGTATGGAGTGTTATTTTATCCCTTTGCAGAAAATAAATCATTTTCTAGTCATCTATACTTAAAAGCTAATCTCTGCAGAAAATAAAAAAGTAAAAAAAAATATATATAAATATGGAAAAAGAAATAAAGGGATGTCTGAATTCAGACCTCATCTTTGATAAATTGAACTTGACATGAAGGTTGTCCAAGATTTCATATTTCTCAGAAGCAGATCTGGACCAACTTGTGATTTCATTTCCCTTTTGAAACATTTGCTCAAATTCTGCAGAGCTGTCCCATGAATCATCATCTGTGGTGAAATCTGGATTATGAAAACCAACGGACTGCCACCTGTCACAGATTTTCAGGAGACATAATAAAACAAAATAGTTGTTTATTTCAACAGGTAATAGATGCAACTGACCTTGCATATGCTTAAGTAAACTCTGAGGGACTTTAATGGAAAAATTCAGAGAAAGAGATTTATTCAGTACAGGCTGTGCTCCCCTTGGTGATCTGGCTGTGTAGAGTGGGGAGCAAAAACAAAGATCCCATGAGATTTAGGTGTACCTGGGAGAACCAGGTCTCTGATGCAGATATACCTCAGCATTTGGTGTGTAAACCCCTTCCATAGGTCATCTGTGTCTTTCAGTGCACCTGATACAACACTGCATAAAGGAACTAAGAGCATCCGACCTGCAGTTGCCTGTCCTTAGGGATCTCTAACCACCTTGACCTCAGACCTTACATCCTTCCCTTCCCCAGTTTTACAGCTTCTTCTTTCCACTCAGGGTTCTCCAGAATAGTTCTCTGCCTACAGACCCTGCTGTTCACTTTATTTCCCAGCAGATTTGGTGTCAGAATATGAGAATGAACCATGCACAATTAAATAGAAAAGAGCTTAGGAAAAAAAAAATTCAAGTAAAATGAAAGAAACTCACCCACTTTCCTCTGAGGAAGCCTTCAGCAGTGGTGTCCTCTCTGTAAAGCCGCTGGTTTTTGACCTTAGGCTGAATAACTTGGAAAAATTGAAGTGATATCTTTGGAGAAAAAACAAACAAACAAACAAACAAACATACAAAAAAAGAAAACAAAAACAGTAAGCCTGCAGTTTCACTCACTAAAGTTCTACAGAATATTTTGCTACAAGTGCATGAAACTAGTTAAATATTCTTTATGATGTTCACTTAAATTAAGGTTTTCATTAAGCTTTAACTAATTGTTGCAGTTACTTCCTAGTAGTCAATTAAAATCCCCCTGAATACCAGTAGTTCATGAGACACTTAATTCACACTCACATGTTTAAATTTTAGACACCTAAATTTACAGAGGAACAGCTGCACTGTAATTTCTTAAGGTAAGTAGTTATATATCAGTATACTAACATATATAGTATATATACACTATATATATACACTATATATATTAGTATATGTACTATATACTATATATACTATATGAATGTATAGTTCATAATAACATTCTTCATAAAACATTAAATAATAGGATAAACTCTGTCCCACAAATGTAATTTGAGACATGGATCACCCGAAACCTACTACTTTCTACAACAATTGCAGCACCCTTTGTCTTGTGGAAGAAAGCTTTATCTGAAGTACTTCATTCCTGCAGTACAACCCTCAAAGGGTTTCTGTCAAGTCTTCGGCCTGGTGCTGCAGATAATTATAAGGCAGTTAGCTACTTCTTGCCATATTGCAGCTTAGCATTGTTTAGAAGCCTTTTTGCTAAAATATAAATCCCAAACCTGAAGAAACAGCTGAAGAGAATCAAGCACAATCACAGGGGTCTTACTTTGGGGCAGGATTAAACAATTGAGCTATTTTAGAGCACTCTCCAAGGCTGGCTTTTTCCCAGGCAGGCACCATTTCCCATCAACACTGCCACTATTCAGATGCACTCAGATTTACTCCATTCACAATTGTGGCCACCCACCACCAGAAAGTCCTGAATAAATCTGCTAGAAATACAGTTAACAGATCTCATGGGTCCCAGAGACACTTAGAGGAAACCTAAAATGACTTCTGCTATTGTTAGAGTGTGAGGGGAAAGAAATTATAAAAACCTAGACAAATAAATAAATATTCAAAGGTGATTGGCAATTCAATCTTCTAAATGTAAGGCCAGTTCTAAAAGAAGTATCTGTATACTTAACTTTAAAACACAATGTAAGATTGTGACATTTCTTGCAATTTGTAGAGATATGCATGAGCTCAGTCTTTTTTAAAATTAAAACCTCCAGTTAAATGTGTCAGCTTGCTTCTTTAGCAGTGTTATCATTCAGAAGCCATGCTAGGTGTGGAGCAATGGGATATTGTTACTTCAGCCTTGAGTTGCCCCAGTCCTCGTTCAAACTCTATCATAAGAGAATGATTGAGTTAGAGAGACTGAATTATCCTGTTCCTCAGGTCAAATGTTGGTCGGGTTACAATTCAGCTGCTACACTGCACTGACACTTCATCTGTGGAGAGATGATTGCACACTGAAGGTATTGAAGTACTTCCTTTTTTAAATGCAATACTATTCACACAAAAAATGTATGTGGAGAAACACCAGTATTTTGAAGCAAGTGCTAATCTTATCATAGCTTTACATGCAAAAGATTGCTGAGAGCTTTATACAAAATGGCATCCACAATTATAGCAAAAAACACTATCAGGACTTTAAATGTGTGCCCACTGAGCACCACTGTTATGGCCCTGGCTAATGCCAGTATCTCACTACATTGAAAGTTTGCATCCAGTGATGGTGATTTTAGTACAAATTCTGATGCTGGACCTTGAACATTTGGAAATTTAACTCATGCAAAGATTGATTAGCTGCTTCTGCAGTTTATCAAAATACTGTCACTTGGTACACACACACACACACACAAAAATAGGCTCCTAATACATACATACATACAATATTCTGTCCTGCCCTAACCTCACTTTGCATAACCATTAACCTTTCCACGCTTTTTTTCTTTTTGTCCTGGGACATGTGCAAAATCTGACAATAGTAACCAGAAAGCTTTCTATAAAAATTTCCATTTTTTCTAGTTTTTAGACATGGGTACCAATACTACTTTGTGTTACACAGGTATGTACATACCTACTGACAATCCTGCACTCAGCAGGTCTTCACCACTACTGTAAGTGCAAAGAATGATACAGGGCAAAGCAACTACAGCAATGGCAACCAGAAGGAGAGGATAAAAGATTGGCTGAAAGTGGTTTAAATGAGAGAACCTGAGGTGAAAGATCCAGAAGGCTAGCTGAAGGCATCACCTCCACTTTCTCTTTGCACATTTGTTATTCCCACTTGCTGCTAAAGATCTTGCCACTTTTAAATGGAACTGTACAGCTTCACAAATTGCCAAGAATGGCCAACGCAGTAAAAATGGAACAGATCTTCAGATAAAGTGAAAACAATTAGTACATGACAACATCAATTTGTAGAGAGTAAAAACACATGGATAAAAATAAGCAACAGGAAACAGCTTGAGAAAACAAAAATAATTAGATAAAAAGCAGAAGAGCTTCAACTCCTCCATGATGTGATTACTCTAATTAGAGAATGAGAGTAAAATAAACAATAAAGCTAATTAGGGCATAAAAGAATCTTGAAGGCTGAAAGCTCTGGAAAGAAAAGTTGTAAAAACATAATGAAAAAACCAGCATAGATTATAAAAATTCAAGTCATCCCCAAAAGGAGGGTCTAATGTAAGCCCCTCTGATCCTGTCACAGTTCTGCAGGGATACGATTGTTGAGATTTTGTCATCCACTTCATCAAAAGACAACAGAGATCATCTGCAAGCAAATCTAGGAAGGCCCAAAGACCCTCTTGCTATTATAGAAGCAAGTCTGCAGTGCTCAAAAACCTTCTTAGCATCATTTATTTATTGGTGCTCCTTGGTTCTGCAAGTGGATGGCAATTATGACACTGTGTAAATAAAGGAAAGAAAACAGAGCGACCCGTTTCAAAACTTAGGAACAATTACACTTTGAATATTTCTTTACAATCAAAAGAGCTAGAAACTTTGGCTATACCTAACCTGCTAGAATGGAGTGTGTTCTATCTCTACTGAGCAATTCAGCAACATTACCAAGGATCTAATCATCAGGTCAGCCTCATTAGCCTATTGTTTATAGGCCCATTCCTAGGATGAGAAGATTGCTCTGGAGTTGTATTATACTATGTGCAGGTGAGGAGATGGTAAGCTGGGCACCAGTTGTGTTCCCTGTTCTTCTCTCATGGTTCACACTCAAAAATTTTTAGCCTTTCATACATCAAATATGAAAAGAGACATGAAATAATTGCATTTGCAAATGTAAACATTAATATGTAGATATGCACATAGATCTTCACAGACAAAAAAATAACAATGTCATTTCTCTTTGATTCAAAAGTGATGTGGGAAAATTAGAACCAAAAGCTGTGGGAAAAAGTATTTGACAAGGACTTTTTAAAGACTTACAAAGCACTACTCATACAGAAAAATCCATGTAGAATTGACATCAGAAAAAGAAGAGTGTGTCTTGCCTCCTGTACAACCACTGCTGTGTCCACATTAATTTTCACATTTGCTACAGCTGTGCATGTTTTTTTTTTAATTAAGATAAATCTTTCAAACAGAAGATTGTGTTCTTAACCACTCGGCTACTGCTGTGACAGACATGTATACAGATTCTGGCTCTCTCTGCAGGAGTATAGGTTTGTTCCAAGGAAGTGTTTTCTGAGCTAGTTACTTGCAGTCAAAGTCATTCTTTCCCATCCTTAATCTTTAAAGCAATTATAATTTCTGACTATCTCCACAGTAACTCAGAGGAAGAGCTAATATGGACAGAGCTAATGTGGACAGCAAGGCTGTCCACACCCCAGATGACAGAACCAGGTAACAGAGGTGTCCAGAGACAAAGGTCCCACTTGCCTGACAGCAGCTGGAGAAGGATCTCACCCACAGCATTAAAAAAGACAAAGCCCCAAATGCAAGTCCCAGATATCTATTGCAGAAGCCCCACAGCCTGTGGCTGTGCCACTGCTCCTACAGATGAGCAAGGTTCATGCTATTTGGTGGCAATTTGTATTTCTCTACAGGAGAGAGACACCCTGCAACCTCCTACATTCCTTCAGACAGTATAAGGAGAAGAAGGCTCCCCCTCGTATCCAGGCCAGGTGGAGAGGTACAGAGAGAGTAGGAGAAGAAAGGAAAAGATGTGAGAGACTCCAGTTGCTCCTGCTGATGGTCTGATGACACCTTGGATGTTATTCAGAATCTACAGCTGAAGAGTGCTGCAGGTTCCATCTGCAATACACCCCTGTTTCCCTTTACCTGCAGGTGATAACTTCTAGTCTTCATCAGACTTTTGGGGAAGTCCAAAGAAGGAGCTCAATTCCTGCCACTGAGAACCAGACCTGCTTCCTGACCACATTTTCAGGCACTTCCCAATGTTTTTATACATGCAAAAAAGACTCTGTTGTAGGAGCTGTTGTTCAGCACTGAGCAGCCTTTCAATCCCAGATCTGTTACAGCAGAGGACATAAAAAAAGTAATCATCCTACAAAAAGCTGGGAAAGAAAAGACTATATTCATCCAAGTTATCTTACAAACAAAATAATCAGTAGATTTCACTGGAACCTGTTATTTAACCCTATAGTGAAAAGATTAATCATGCCACAAAATCCATTAAAATTTTACTCCCTATAATAAAAATATACATTTCAAACATCAGCTAATATAATGCTTTATCTCCCACATGCTACATTGTGCACACAACTAACAGTAAAAAGCTATTTCTATGACAACAGAAAGCAAAAATTCTCACATCCATGGAAAGGATTTTCTCAGAGAGGAAGAAGAGGTGAACATGGAAGCATATATACTATGCAAGAACATCAACAGTTTTGAACATAACTTACTGGAAAATTCACTAAATAAAAAATTGAAAGCTGAAGTTCTTCGGGAAAAAAAAGCTTGCCATGCTTCCTTGAATTAGTATTCACCAAAACCACTGTGTGAGATTGCTTCGTAAACAAAAGTCAGGTAATAGTACAAAGCCAAGAGTTCATTAAAAAATACAATAAAAATCTAAGCAAAATTTGCTAAAGGAGAAGGTCAGAGTGAGAATATGAGAAATAATTAATCATGCAGGAGAGACTAGCTAACACCTGTAAGACTTTAATTTATCATTTCTACATTCTTATAGGTCAAAGCCTAATTTCAGAAACATCATCTTCCCTGACCAGAGAAAATTTATACAAACCATATATACTGAACTCATTACTTTTAGTATAACTGTAAACAAGAACAGCGCAGAAATTAACTGAAAAATAGAGAGGGGGATGTTTTTTTAAAAAAAAAAAACAACTTTGCAGTTTCTGACTGCACTTGACACACATTCTTATACTCTTTCACCAGACTGGGTATTTATCAGTGTCTGATAAAGTCCAGTTTTGAACAACTGTTACAAGGCACAAACTGGGCTGACCAACATCAGCTGTACATATATATCCATCAACATTATTATGACGTTTATGTGTCTATACAATAAAACAGCCCCCCCAACACATTTTCTCCTCAGTGGTAGCAGTGCTCCTCACGGGAGAGCTGGTATGACTGCCCATCATAAATGAAGTCGGGTCAACTGATACACTGAGAGTCAAGGGAAAGATCAATGACTGCAGTGTTGACATCTCTAAACAGGCTCCAGACATTTTCTGATGACAGTTTTTTTGTAGCTTCAACTAAATCAGCAAATAACCTCTAGACCCTTTAAAAGCATGCACCATTAAGATGTCAGAGAAATTTAGCAATGAAAGCATTACTTAATACAGGCTCATCTTCTCTTTGACTTTCCTAATTTTCAGCTAGTCAGGGCTGTGCAGGATTCCCCAGAGGACCACTGTGATGGCACTACCTGACAGCAAGACACTGCAAGAGTCACAGCCATCTGGCAGGTCTCATATTGAGAAGCATCTAACATGCCAAGATCCCAGGCAAAGAAAGAATGTGCTCAAGAAAGATGTTGTGAAGTATGTGCCAAGACAGAAATGGTTCCTTTAAAAGGACATACACAATGTGTTTTCCTCATTCCCTTTTGCTGGATTTGGAGAGTGATTGTGTCCTGCAAGGCCATGTGGTAATGATCTCTCCTCCTTCACTTGTGCTATATTCTGCTATTTTAAGAAGTAGGGCAACATTTAAATTCAGAAATAGCTTGGAAAATAGAGTGCTTCATGTGTTTCCCCTTTTTGAATCTAAATGCTTTGTACAGATATTGTACTTCCCTGAAAAAAAAAAGAAAAAAACCCCAAAAAACAACAACAACAACAACAACAACAACAAAACTCCAGGATTTGGTAGCTGTTTTTCCTAAGGAGTCTTTGCCTTCTGTCATAGGAAGCTTCCATCAGGAAGACATTGGGACATAGTTAAAAACTTACACGCAGGAGGACCCCACTGTGAGTGAAGTTACAGAAAGTACTTAGTCCTGTAGTACTGCCCTGAAGCTCCTCTGACCCTACCTGAGAGTACTAAGCTGTTCTCCACATAGTTTTCATTCCTCTGTCAGGGTGCCATGAGAGGTGGCTGCCTGGCAGGAGAGAGCCAGGATCATAGGGTGGTCGTGTTTCTTGGCAAGGCTGTGCCCTCCTGAACCAGGGTCTTCCTCAGAGCATTCAGAGAGGGAGCAGGGGTGGGATGGGGACAGAGAACAAGTTCATCCCAGGGCCTCATGACAACCCAGCAGGGTCACAGGGAAGGGACAGGACTAAAAAGTCTACCCCTTGGAGGACTAAGAAGTCGCACTAAGAAAGCTGAACTGCTGCTTCCTCCTCTCCATTTTCTGCTTCAGCAGAGAAAATTGGAAAACTACAGGAGAGAGCATGCAAAAAATGCAGATAATCTAAAGGAGAAAATACATTTCAGGAGCAGGTGCTGCCAAACCTGTTTAGCTGTTGGCGACTGCCAGCAAGCTGCAAATTCAAAATAGTCGGCAGTAGATGGGTGTTGGTAGTGCTCCAAGCTCCAGAAGCCCAGTTTCTCCATGGATTATACAGATAACCTCTTAGGAGGAATTATTCTCAAATGTTGCAGGCCATATTGAGAAATGAATCTGCTACAATAAGGCAATTTATCAGCAGCACTTTGAGCATGGCTGCACTTGTAATTCTGTGGCTTACTCTGCAAGCCTGGCTTTTAAATGCCAGCAATTCTCTTTGGCATTCATGACGTGCTTTTAACCAACTCTGATGATAACTGAATTTATGATACATAAAGGTAAGTTCACACTTTTTTTGTAGTCTTTGAGGTAAGTCCAATGATGTCAGTTTATAAATGTTATAAGTTTCTATCTGACCATACTCTTTTGAAGGTATAACATGAGGCACTTGGATGATGGAAAGCCAAACAGAAGGATAAGTTTGAGAAACAAATGGATGATGTGAGTGTCTCTAAAGAAGGTCATTCTTCAAGTATTGCAGTGATATTATCTTGTAGTCTCAAAGGTTTGGGGGAATATATGCTGAAGTATGAAAATGCACTTTCAGATCAGATGAGTTTTTGGGTGGTAGAGAAAAATGGAGCACCCTTAAAAGACCACTGACCACTTTCCAGATGACAGAACACTTTCTTACACAATGGTGGGAAGTAATTATTCTGATATAATTTTCCTTAATCCAAGCAATGTACTGAGAAGTTGTTACACTTTACTTATTCTTCTTGTCTTGCATAGTCTTGTAACATACTCTTATGCTACTCAGTTTTGGAGACTGAAAAGAGTAATTAGTGATCTGTACTGAAAGATGAGGTCACAGAGAATCTATTTTTCTTCTTTTTTAAGCATCAAAAGGGGGAAAAAAAAAGGAAAAAAAAAAACAAAAGCCAGACAGATGCACACAAAAGCTCATTAACTTGAAAAAAATGTGACTGATTTCAGTGCCTGGTGAGGTGTTAAAGAGACGAGGTGAAGGCAACTCAATTTGTCATCACATTGAGCTTTCATTTTAAAAAGAAAACATGATGGAACCCAGCTATTATAAGCTTGCTGGAACTTGCATTTTTCCTTTGGTCCCAGTAAAATGAAACAAGTCAAGCTCAAGTACCATCTTATCTGATAAATAGTTGGGTTCCCTTAAGTTATCACAATATCACTAGGATAACTAGTATATCCTTTATGTAGATCCTGATCTTAGTGAGCTGGACTCAGAAACAAATCCTAAAATTCACTCCAAAGATAGGGCATGCAACACAGTACTCAGAGCAGGCAAAGAATAAACAGCAGTAAAATTTTAAGATTAAAAAATAATTTTTGGAAGGGATATAACAATCATATAGTGAAAAAACACAAATTGACAAAGCAATTGGTATTTGTCATTATAATGAAATAGTAATAATTAATAAGAAGTCCTCCCGTAATAACAATTTTTCCTATTATTTGATTGTAATGAAGATACTAAGTTTTCCTTTTCAGCTTGCAGCTGAGCATGGGGCACTGAGATTATTCATGTGACTTTTGCCAGCTAGAAGTCTGACAGGGGACAGACCTCTTGAAATCATATTCAGACCCCCCCATCTTCCATATTGACTATTCAAGGAACATAGAGAATTAACTTTGATTTAACAGAAAGATTCCTTTGCTAAATAACCTATAAGCCACACATAAATAACATCTATAATAGTATACCAAAAAGTACGTTTTTCACACATTTTTTCTTTGCTCTTACATGAAAGCTCTTTTTAGTACAGAAGACTTTAACCAAAGAAGCTATTCAATGGTGATTAAAAAGAACTATGAACAAGTCCTTCCAAACATTACTTCCTCATAACTTCCTTGCAAGTAGCTTCCAATAGAGAGTACATCTACATCACTGGTCATTGCTTTTCACCTCCAGATATAACACAGACAAAAATACTTTGAAGCTCTGAAAAGCTGAGACGAACAAATTAGAGAAACCAAACAGAATGAAATGGCTCATGACAATAATACAATAATTGCTCTGAATTCTTGGAGTTTATTCAGCAAAACCATTCAAGAATCAATGAAGTTTTATCTCACAAAAATGATGCTCTTTCCCCAATAGCCCTTCACTAAGATCACTGTAACATGTTAACATATAAAGTTTCCAAGCCTCAGAAAGCTCATTACAGTGTTGTATATTTTTTTACCATCAAGTACCTTTTTATATGCCTTAGAAGGCCTCAGCTAGGTACCTGAAGAATTTGTATATTAACAAGAAACTACAAAACACAGATTTGATTCATTGACAAAAGGAGATTAATTCAAAACACAAGATCAGATTCCATAAACACAGTCAACTTAGATTCTCAAATAAACATGGGAGGGGAAAAATTATAAATAATATATAAACCATACATTCCAAAAAATCTCTGAGAATTTCTGTCTCATGCAGAGTAGCATGCAAATTATATTTGGCAAGCCTCCCCCATGCCATAATGATGCCATATGAGATTCCCTTCCTCCTGATTTAAGGTGTAATTTTTTTCAATTTACAGCCATGTCCACAATATTACAGTCAACAAAATAAAATCATGTCTCTCAGGGCTCAGAAGGAAATTCTACATGGCAGGTGGCTTTGTTCCAGCAAAACAGTCTAACTATGCATTGTGTTTTTTGATTGCAATGATGCACATTTTCCCTTCCAATCACATAAATGCCAGATACTTTGCTCCCAGACACTGCATTTCCTTTGGCCATATATAAAGCAGAACTTCAATTACTCCATAGCCTCACAAAGGTGGCTTCCTTCCATCTTACTCCTGACAAAACACATTCATGATAAAGGAAGCTATAAATATTCTAAAAATCTGCACCATCCCAAAATGGAATAAATCCTGGATGATGATCACCAAAAGCCCCGTAGGATTCTACTCAGTAGCCATATGTATAATAATTCTTTGTATATGCATGAAAATTTCTGGCCATCCAGATATGGGTGTACATAAATAAAACCACATTTTGTGCTTCCAAAGAAAAAGAAAAATATCAGTGCTTCTGACTAAAAAAAAAAACTAAACCAAACAACTTCTTCAGCAAGAGACAGCTGCAGAAAAGAGGAAATCCCATGCTGACATAGCTGCCTATTGGCATTAACTTCTTTCTGTCTTTCCTCATTAAAGGCAGAAGGCTACAAGCTGCTATACAGAGAGATGGGGGAAAAAAAAAAGCAGAAAAGTTGAGATGAAGCATCTCTGTTACTGGTCCCACCCTGGCAGAGATGCCATTGAGGATAATTTAGACAGCTGAAAACAGAAGGAAGTTTACAAATGTTTGGGGGTTTTGTTTTTGGTTTTGTTTCTGTTTCAGGCAGCTGTATGAATGATCTATTAATTTGTGATCAGAAACATTTGTTAGCATTTTAAAAAGCATGAAAAAAACAGGCATTTCATAAAAAATAAGCAAAGCTTACCCTTTGAGGCATTTAAGTAGCAACTTGATTAGAAACTCAAATGGATCAAAAAAGGTTTAGTGCTCTACAATCAACATCACCTCCAAAAAGAGAAGCTCTAAGCACACATCAGATGCCTGAAAGTTGAATCAAGTACAGTACTAACAAAACATAATTTCTCACATGCCTTTTGAATAAAAAACTCCAAAAACTGCTGCCAAGATAAACAGCTACTGTACTAAAAAATGTCTTTTTGATATAGTCTGAAGAAGCAGTTTGCCACAAGTTACCAATGGCGTGTGACACAGAACTAAAACGGAAGGATATTCTAACAATATGGAAATACAAAGGAAAAAGAAAGTCAAATTGATACTGTTAGCAGTGGAGCAGCAAAAAAAGTAACAAAAAAAAGCAGGAAAAAGAAGAGGGACACTAAAATTGCAATAGCCAGACACTGTTCTTAAAAGTTGGTGTGTAAGTAGCTCTTCTGCACTTTAAGAATCAACACAAAATAATGGTTGTTCCTCTACACAAAAGTAATAGCTTTACAGCCCAGAAAATTGAATCACATTGGAGAAGTGGCACTTAAAACTAGGGCACAATTGCAAAGAAATGTTTTAAAAACAAACAAACAAAATGTCTATGAGAAGCAAAATTCCATAGATGATTGTCAAAGCAAAAAAAAAATCTTTTTATACTGTTTTAATGTTATGCAATGTGAAAGTTAATAAGAATAGTGAAGAATGAAAGCTACAGAAATTATTTTGTCTAGAAGCATTAGGAAACAACTGTGGGATGCAGAGAAAAAAAATCATGACACATGGCAGAGATAAAAGAACAGATTTTAACTTAAGACAGAAGCTTACAGTCATATTAAATTTTAAAAAGGTCATTAATTTAGAAAGGGAGGATGGACCCCTGTGTGGTGCTACATTAATACAGTTCATACATTGAATAATTTTAGTCAACAATCAAAAATTGTAACCTAAATAGGACAAAGTATGCTTCTACTTGCAACTTTCTTGTTATTAAAGACTAAACATGATGTAGACCATGATACCATGAAGACCTTATCCCTGAGGAGATACATGTAGGACCCTGATGACTAATTCTTCATAAAAGTAAATAGATTTTACTTGTAAAATGTTGAAAAAGCAAAGTTTCTCAACACTTTCTTCCCCTCTGTCTTTACCAACACTGTTGGGTCTCAGGCTTTGGGAAAAAAAATCTGGTAGCAAAAACATAGACCCACTTCTAATGAAGGAAGAGTTTGCGTGCAAACTATTACAGGGGCTTGATCCCTATAAATCGATGGGCCCAGAGCATATTTGATCAAGGATGTTGAGATCTGGCTGACATCATTGCAAGGCTGCTCTGCACAATCTTTAATAAGTCATGGAGACTGGGGGATACCCCTGAACACTGGAAGAAGGTTAATGTCACTCACATCTTTAAGAAGGGCTTAAACAAAGCTTTACAATAAAGCAGCCTGCTCGGTTGATGTGGGGCAAGCAGTGGACACTGTTTACCTGGATCTCTCCAAGGCATTTGACACATTACCCCACAGCCTCCTCCAGGGAAAATTATGTGTTGTGATCCAGACAAATGGTCTGTGCAGTGGATGGGGAGCTGGCTGAGAGGCCAGACCCAGATAGTGTTAGTAATTCTTTTTCAAACTGGCAACCTGTAACCAGTGAGGCTCCTTAGGGTATGATATTTGGGTCCAGCACTCTCTCCCAGAAGGGAGAGCCACCCTGAAGAAAGACCTGGACAGGCTGGAAGAGTGAGCTAACAAGAACCTTTGAAGCTGAACATGGACAAATGTAAGGTCTTTCATATGAGAAAACATAATCCAGTACACAAAACATCTTGGCAAAGAAGCCACATGCTGTCAATGGATGCAACAATACTGTGGATTTATAAATTATCATGATGTAGCCCTCTTGTTTCAGCTTATACAACTAAAGACACATCACTTAAACCAGAAATGCATTCCTTGTTACCCTCCATTCTGAGTTTACCATTCCTTTTATAAGACAGATTTGCTAAATTCATGTTCATGCTTTTCACTTTAAGAGGTTTACATGATGAACCAGATGTCAATAGACTGCTAAAGAGGATTGCAGCTCACACATCACTGATATGGCTTAGGAGGTAGAGTTGCTCCTAGAAATATTAGAGACAAAAGAATATTTGAAGCTGCTTTTCCTTTATATTTTCTAATCAACAGAAAAAAAATAAATTGGATAAGACTGCAAGAGTGGGTGGAGAAGTCACTGGGAAATATTTACCTACCCTATTCAAGTAAATATTTATTAGTTCATTATTAGATTTCTTGCAATAATTTAATCAATATACACACATTCTCCTCAAAAAGCAAGTGCAATGTCCTGTCAGCCAAACCAGTTCAGTTTAAGTGCCAGCATGGTCACTTGAGAGAAATTATTTCATGCTCCACCATCATCACCAGAGCTCTACTTCAGGCAAGGGAGTCCTTTCAAAACTCAAGCATACCAGGGAATGAATGGCAGATGGACTATGTCTAGAGTCCTTACTGACTAGCACTGAAAAGGGAATACTTCAGAAAGTGTGAGCAACATCCTCAGCCTTTCACAGCAGCTTCTGAATTATGCTAATTCCCAGACAGTACTGAGTCAGTATCCTCCTGCATTTCTAAAAAACTGCCAGTCTGTTTTCTATTTCACCCTGTCCGAAATTAAATGTATTTAAATTAAAAAACAAAAAAACAAAAAACAAAAACAAAAACAAAAAACCAAAAAAACCAAACAAACAAACAAACAAAAAAAAAAAAAAAAAAAAAAAGCAACAACACCTTAGTGCATTAACTCATTAACTTTTAATCTACCTAGTTCTGCAAGGCCTGGCTCAAGCTCACTGTGCTAACCAGCCTTGCCTTCGCTCTGACCTGCTGTGGACAGAACTCTGCATGGTCTCTGACTTCTACTGGTCCATTAGAACCATTATTGCAGTTTGTCCCTGCAGTCCCATTAGTACCTATCAAGCAGAATTGTTTGCTTGGTCACCGTCTGTAAGCGTTTTGGTGACTCATTTATCAGCTTTTGCTGTAATTCAGAGAGTAAATCACTTGAGCTCCTTATGAATATCAGGTTTTTTAAAAAGCCATACGATTTGCCAGACTACAGACTGTGACCCTATTTTTTTTTTTAATTCAATGGCTAATTTCTTCCATCTGCATTAATCTATATTTCCATCAACTACATTCTATTCACCGTGAACTGCAGTTCTTAAATGTATGGCCACCACTACCCTGGAACTGCTCACTAAGGCTGAGGAATGATTCCCAGTGCTTCTAACACAAGAGGACAAACCACTACCACTCTGGCACTAATTAATTCCACTGGGAAAGAGATTTAAAGTGCTGGGCAGAAAGAATTACATCTCAGAAGCACACTGGTACTCAGACCAGCGCTGTTTAACATCTTTGTAATCAACATGGACAGTGGAATCAAGTGTATCCTCAACAAGTTTGCTGAGAACACCAAGCTGTGTGCTGAAGTCAACAGTCTAGAGAAGATGGATGCCATCCAGAGGGATCTTGACAGGCTTGGGAAGCGGGCTCATGCAAACAGCACATAGTTCAACAAGGCCAAGTGCAATGTTCTGCACCTGGGATGAGGCAATCCCATGCACAAATACAGGCTGGGAGGAGAAAGGATTGCAGACAGCCCTGAGGAGAAGGGCTTGGGATGAGTGGTGGACCAGAAGCTCAACGTGAGCTGTCCATGTGTGTTTGCAGCCCAGAAAGCCAACCCTGTCCTGGGCTGCATCAAAAGAAGCACAGACAGACAGACAGTCAAGTGAGGTGATTCTCCCACTCTGCTCTGCTCTTGTGAGACCCCACCTGGGGTACTGTGTCCAGTTCTGGAGTAACAAACTTAAGAAGGACATAGAACTCCTGGAACATGTCCAGAGGAGAGTCACAGAAATGATCAGAGGGGATGGAGCACCTCCCCTATGAAGACAGGCTGAGGAAGTTGGGGTTATTCATCCTGGAGAAGAGGTGGCTCCAAGGTGACCTAATAGTGACCTCCCAGTGTCAGAAGGGAAAAAAAGCTACAAAAAAGATGGGGTAGGACTTTTTATATGGGTGTGTAGCAAGAGGACAATGGGAAATGGTTTAAAACTTGAAAAGGGGAGATTTAAATTAGACATTAGGAAGAAATGCTTTCCTGTGAGGGTGGCAAGATGCTGGAACAGACTCCCTGGAACAGGGAAGTTGTGGCTGCCCCCTCCCTGGAAGTGTTCAAGGCCAGGTTGGATGGGGCTTTGAGCAACCTGTTTTATTGGGAGGTGTCCCTGCCCATGCAGGGGGGTTGAAAGTCGATGATCTTTAAGGTGCCTTCCAACACCAGCCATTCTATGATTCTCTATCATGAAGAACTACACTTCAAAACATCTGCCCCTAAGGGTAATCTATGGAAAAAAAAAAAAAAAAAAAAAAAAAGGCAAATAAAGGAAGGAAAGAATTTTTTTTCTACTCAGTGCAGGGTAGGAATGTTTTATTTTTTGAGGGATCATGAACATCCATGTTTTTATCTTGCTAACATGTCTTACTTTTGTTTGGAAGATCAAGCTCTGAAAGGTGTTTGGAGTATGAGAAGGACTGCCATTAACTCAGCTGCATCTCTTCAAGGTTTGGAACTGACTGTTTTGTACTCTTTTATCAACTGCAGGTTTGGCTAGAATTAGGATTTTTGTTTTGTAATTGAGGATTGACTACATCAGAGTCTGGCTTATAACCATGACATTAACTTTTTTTTAATCTAGTTTACCCCATAGCTCACTACACTCTGCTACCAGTCTGTGGTTTACACTGTATTTCAACTTCACCCACTGTCCCTCTGTAGCCAGATGGAAGGGTTTCCATTCATCCTTCTAACTATTCCTACTGTCTGTGTCTTTCTTTTCAGACACTCCTCCTTCCAACACTGTTTTGGACTCAGAGACACACGCTCTGCTCAGCAGCAGCTCTTTGGTAGCTTGGGCAGGGGTTAAGGCATATTTTTGGCCAAATTCTCAGTATGAGCCATACTACCCAAGTTTTCATCTGATTAAGCTGACTACTAGGAAAGACAGTAATTTTAAAACTTCCTCTCCTCTTCCTTCAGGCCTTTATTTTTCAACAAAATTATAGTCACTGCAAGAGGAAGCAAGAGAATGAGATAAACAAAGGAATGTTGATTAAAAATAAAATTACTTAGAGAACAGAATACATGAGTTACTGCTGCTGTTTCAATTGAGGTTTCATTATTTATTTAGAGTCACGAAGTGAAAGAGCAGAAAAAATATTAGTGCCTTGAAGCCTGATGGCCCATAAACTTACTTACAGGTTGTTAGGAGGTGTTTATGGTCCCCCAAAGCAGAGTGAAGATTGTTCAAAGAGCCCATTTAGGACTTTAACTGTAAGAGAGACCCATTAGCATGACTTCTTTTTTGACTGGACTATGAAATGAAGCTGTTTTTTTCCTTGGCTGTCCTGTCTCTTAGACTCTGCAAAGTTCATGGGCTCTGGACCTACAGAGGCTCATTGAAGTTCAAGACTTAAATAGTCAAAACTTACTATCAAACATCATATTCCTCTCCATTACTACCTTTTGCAACTATTTTTAGCTGCCCTTTCAGAATTTGTCTTGCTCTATCCTTCAACCACAGGTCCTAGGCCCATAGAAAAATTACCATGTTATCATTCAGACCATTTATTCAAAGGGCTCTGGATTTTCAATGCATCTTCTTCTCCCCAGTAGTCACTGTCAGAAAATACTGAACTGTTTTCCCCACATAAAGATTTTGCACACCTACATGGCAGAAAATAGGGGACAAAACTGAATTCTTATTAATTAGTACCATCTGACTCCCTGCTAATGCAAAGTTCTGATTCCCACAGGTTTGTGAGATACGCACATTGGCCAGGAGTGAAGCACACAGCACAGTTTTTCAAAGAAAAAGCTCCATTGAGCCACCAAAGTATTTTCTTCATCTCACACTGACAGCTACTCCTCACAGCAGCAATTTAAGCACCATGCATGCCCTCCTTCTCAGCTGTGACTGCTTCTGTGCAACACATTTCTTCTCAAAGTCTGGCTATTTGGTTGGCTTAACCCTTCAACTTCATAATCAGGGCAACCAGGCTGGTGAAGGGACTCGAGCACAGATCCTATGAGGAGAGGCTGAGGGAGCTGGGGCTGTTTAGCCTGGAGAGGAGGAGGCTCAGAGGAGACCTCACCACTCTCTACAACTCCCTGAAAGGAGGGGGTAGCCAGGTGGGGGTTGGTCTCTTTTCCCAGGCAACTCTCAGCAAGACAAGAGGGCACGGTCTCAAGTTGTGCCGGGGGAGGTTTAGGTTGGACATTAGAAAGAATTTCTTTACTGAGAGGGTGATCAAGCATTGGAATGGGCTGCCCTGGGAAGTGGTGGATTCTCTGTCCCTGGAGATATTTAAAAAGAGACTGGATGTGGCACTCAGTGGTAACTGCAGCAGTGGGTCAAGGGTTGGACTTGATGATCTCTGAGGTCCCTTCCAACCCAGCCAGTTCTATGATTCTATTATTCTATGATAAAGTAAAAAAATCATTGCTGACGTTTAAAGCCTTCCCCTGTTTAAACAGAGGTTTACATGAGGAAACAGCTGTCCAGCCCCAGAGAGGACTGAAGCTTGTATGTTGCTGGCATCTTTCCACAACTGGCCTAAGAGGTCAAACAAAGATGAACCCCACATAAACATATTACTAACCATTAGGAAGATAGGAGCTGCTTGCAAAATTCAACAGTTTTCTGGAATATCACTGGGATTCAGTTGAAATATTTGATCTTTGGAGGCCGGTACACTACAGATTTTTCAACAAGTGCTCAGTTCAGTTTTTAGCCTGAAGGTGGGAAAAGGGTGAGGCAGTTTATTAGTACCCCCTAATCCTTCTAACAGAGCACCTAGAAACCAAAATTATTAGTGGTTTACCAAAATGTCCAGTCAGAATAAAAATGCATTTGAGTGGCTACATGGGAGTGCTATGATTTTGGTCCATCGATGACATCAGCCAGGTAGTACATGACCAGTCCAAGACATAGTGAATAATTATGAGAAATAAGCACTAAGATGATGAATAGTACGTAGGAATGGAGAAACTGAATAACTCTTAACACAGAGAAATTTGTCATGAGTGAGATCTGTATCTGGATGTTTCATTAAGAGCAAAACCTAAAGTTAAAAGCAGTCCTTTGCTGAGCACATCTTTTATGCAAATAAAGCCAAACTACTCTCCTGAAGTTACGCTGTACAATCACATTTCTCTCTTCCTTCCATTGCCACTCCAAGATACTTTTCGTCCAGGAAATAGAAGGCAGAGAGGTGGGAAGGGAGCATCAGAACTTTCCAATAACTCATTTATTTGCCTACTGTGCATAATGTTGTCTTTGTTATGCTTCCTACCATTCAAGCTAAAGGTTTGCTGGAGCTGCTCATTGCTTCTTTTGAGTTTTTCAGGTTCTGAATGGAATTCTGTGATGTGGTGATGGCAACAGCAGGAAGCTGCAAACTGAGCTAAGAGGCTCAGCAGTCGTGTGCCCCTACGCAGTTTGGGCATGACAAGCTCTGTTGCAGCCACATATCTCCATGTTAGCAACAAAGGCTTGAGGGACTATATTCAGAACCAAATGAAATCAACTAGTAAAGTTGTTTCTTTAAAACTTTTTATATTGCTTTTTCACTGCAGTGTCAATCCATTTAAAGATCACAGAAGAATGGTGAATGTAGTGGTTTGCTGTGAAGTCATCTATCTGTCCTGGAATCTTCTCTAATGTTAGTGACATGAAATATCAGAATGGTTCCTACACAAACATGCAATTCTGATGTGAATATGACCACTTCCCTTGTTTGACTGCTGAACAGAAGATGATCCTGCTTTATTCTAACAACCAAAGACCAAAATTAGTCTTAGGACACACAAAAAAAATTGTTTCAAAAGTCTGAGGTTTTTTCTCCTCAGTCTTTTTCTCTGGTCTGAAGAAGCTCTTAAATTGTCACATCAGTTTTACTTATTTAGATAGTAACCATGTCTTCTTGGCACCTAAGTCTCATAAGTGTCCTTTAAAAGCATCAACATAATTAAAAATCAAAATGAAGGTTTATAATCCCCCACTGCTAAAGGCATAGCTTCACTTTTATACTGACTTTTCACTGTACAATAGCTTATCTTTTCTTAGCTTCTCCAGCTAACAGGAAATACAATTGCAATCTTTCCATTCCATTGCTGCAAACTTAGAATTCAATAGACATTTTTAGCTCATTGACCTTGTCGTGGCAAACCAACCTGATCCTGGGACCACAGATTCAGGGCAAAGGAAGAGCTGGGCATTTTTTCGTTTGCTTCTTTATTGGTTTTCCATTCTCTTACATGAGTGAGAATTACAAAACTAAAACTGAGGGACAAGGGAAATACTGAGCGAAATACTTTTGCTTGATGAAACACAAATTCAATCAGATTTTTTTTTTTAAGTGTGAATTTTTTATCCCAGAGATGAATCCCCTTCATAAGGCGCAAAGATTGAAGAAAAAAAGCTTCCAAGGACTATAATATTAAACCACAAGTGAATTTCAGTGCCAAAATCACTCAAACATAACTTTTAACAGTGCTAGAGCTTGGTTTCATCACCCTTCTTCCACAGCCTAATTTTATGTGAAAAGTTCAGGACATAATGAATGCACAACTGCCAATCTTTTTTATTTTTTTCTTAAGAAGATAATGTTATTTTCTGGCCACCTAAAGGAGGTAAAGCCAGAAATTATATCAAAGAAAAAAAAGGGAACACAAGGCAATCTGAGATGAATGCCACAAGGTCTAGTTGCTCTTTTATTCCCTTCTTCCACAACCTTCTACCACTTTCATATTCCAGTGAATGTTCTTTTTTTTTCCAGTAACATGGTTTTAAATAGCAACCCAAAGCAATTGGTTACATGGGACTAAGTATTACTTTTAATCCCCTTTCTATTGATGGCCTTCTACTAAGGCTCACTAACTCCTAAGCTGAAAACAGCTGACTTCACCCCATTCCTGTGGATCACAAAGAAGGATTTCAAATTTGGTTGATTTAAAGCCATGCCATTAGACTTTTCCCAAGCAAGTAGCACTGATGATAAGACCAAAGCAACGAAGGGGCCTTTCTTGTGGCCACATCCTGTGCGTGCAGAGACATGTTAGAAGTAGCCTGTGGTTTTGGAGACATGAGGGCTGACCTGAAGAGCATTGCTCATGCTGCCACAGAACAACATGAAATCTTCCTGCAAGAGGTTTGGCTTAGGACAATTTGGACCAGTGTCAATCAGCTGCAAAAACCACTTTGATGTCACTTACTGAAAAAGAGCCTGGTCAATCCATTGTTTAAAGGCTGAGAATGAGAGATGTTGAAAACCAAATCCAGACATCACCATTGATGTTCAGTACTTTAAAATCTATATTTCCAATAGATCAATCTACACCACAATTCACTGTAAACCAACACCTAGGCCAGGTGCATTCCCACTGAAAGCTACTGGAGCTCATTCATAGGGGCATGAAGCTCATTCAGGGGCATGGTGGCAGTTCCCACAGTGAGCAGGACTGAAGGGAGAATGTTGCTCACAAGAAGATGGACCAGGGAGAAGGATGCCCTGGAAAGATGAAGTCACTCAAGTGACCACTGTGGCTGGTCCAGACCTCTTAAAGCAGAATGCAGGGAGCCTAAGGCAATGCAGCAATAGCTGAAGTCAGAAGATATGGTTCTTCACTAAGGGAGGTAAATGAGAAGGTATTTTGACACCCAGGCAGCCCAACACAAACCACAAGATTACTAAAAGATTGTGCTGCTGTTACATGGAAATGTTCAGTCCAGAAAAGACTGGACATAAACGTCCCCAGGAAAAGGGCCCCACTTAAGTCAAGAGCACTTTCTTAAGGGTAGTTTTAGAGACTGTGATAAATCCCCTGTTAGGTTCAATAGATTCTTTAGAAAGTCTTGTGGCAGCATACATTTGAACAATTTTGAGAACCTAGGAATTATCTCTGAGAGATAAATCAACAATTTAAATTAAGTAGATGTATGGCAATTTAGTAAACCCCTTTGTGGGGGAAACAAAAAAAAAAAAGGATTTGGTCTCTTTTTTAATCATTAGTAGTTTTCTTTTGCAAGCAAATGCACAATTTACATTAAAAGCTACCTCTGATCCTAAAAAAGCTAATCTAACAACTTTTGAGTCTGAAAGTCCATGTTTCTATCCCTGTTCTGGTGAGTAAGCCAAATGATTACTCATACTGAAAGGTTCACACAGATCACATCAGTATTTTAACTGCACCTGTTGTCCATTGGCTAAAATGCATGATAAGAAAAGTGAAATAAGATTTATCACCACTCAAAATAATAAAAAAAAAAAATAGAAGTCAGTATTGGAGGAATGTCCTGGTTTGGGCCAGGATAAAGGCAATTTTCTGTCTCGTACTTTTGTTTTCAGCTCAGTCTCTTATAAGTAGCTGCACTTGCTGAAATTAACAGCAAGTTTCTCAGACAGTGTCTGCTTCTGGGACTGATAACACTCGATGTTTATAGTTACAGCCAGAGACTGGTGTGCAGAGCCAAGGACACTGCTCAGCTCTGAGGAACATTTTGCCCTCTGGAAAGAGTAAAAAGGTCCCACCTGAAACCCTCCTTTGGGGAGGAAACGACAAAATAGATGCCAAAATTGACCAAACAGAGTATTCCATCCCATACAAGTCATACTCAGTATAAATTTGTGGGATCACAAGGGTCAAACCCCTTCCTGCTTCCCTTCTTCACCTGTCCCTGTTTGCTTCAGCATCCTGGGAGGATTCCATCCATTCATCTGCCTCTGGTTCTGATCCATGCCAGCCTGAATCTGTGTGTTCCTGCCTCCAGCTCCCAACTGCTGTCAGCTCCAGGAGTCCAGCCTGGACTTTCCCAGGGCTGCCCTGCAGCCTCGGTGGTGATGTGAGAGTTATTGCGGGAAAAGGGGGAGGAATGTGGTATCAATTTTCCTGTATATTTTTGTATATATATTTATATATATACATATATATATTGTATATATATATATATTTAGTAATATATATATTTATATATATTTAGTATATATTTAGTAATATTTTTGCTATTTATCATTACTGTTTCATTAAAGCTGTGTAGTTTAGTTCCCAACTGATGAGTCTCTCTCCCTTATTCTCTCTCCTTTCTTTATCAGGGAGGGGAGGGGATTACTAGCAGGCATCTGTTATTCAGTGTAATTGCCAGGACAGTGTTAAACCGTGACAAGGAGCAAGAGAGGTAAAGATCAACAAGGTGAAATTTCAGGAGATCCTTTTCTGAGCACTAATATATTACTATAGAAGATTAGATATACATTGGTCTGTGAGGGAGCATGGGGATGTCTCTCTAATTGTACAATTATTCCTAATCACTCTCAGTGACTATAGGTCACTCAACAGAAAAGATGTTATCAGAAGACCTGGAGCTACTGCCTGCACTCGTAGTAAGTTACTCATCCATGATTTATTATTTTTCACCTCTGGCACCTGTGGCCATGATTTACAAACTGTGGTTTATAAGTTCACAAATTCCCAGCGAGTTGCGTATTACTGGTACACAAATACCTATCACCTACTGGGAAATAACAGGAAGAAGTTTAGCCAGAAGGGAGAGAGCTGGCCCATATTAATGCCATTGTGGTTTTTGTTCCTGTACCAGGACAGTTAACTCCAGAGTAAATACCATGTGTGCACACACTTATAGTAAGATATATTTGTGAAATCACAAAATAAAAAACTTATCTCCACATCTCAGTCCTTCCCTTCCCCTGACTGCCTCTCATCTGCACTTAAACATTGTACTTACTGTGCTCTTTCAAACCAAGACAACATTAACTCTTCCCCCCATGTGATGAACTAAAGAACTTTGCCAGTCAGAATTTCAGTCAACGCAACAAATCTTGAAATACTCGAAAAATAATTTCTAAAGGATTTTATGGCCATCGCAGTCAAGCTGTCAATTTGATTTTTTTTTTTTTAATATTTGGAAAGCATAGCTATATTGATTTCCAATTCTCACACTGAAGGGAATACTTTAAGATACACATAAAACCTTGACTCAGTTTGCTGTAGACTTACAGGACATGCTTAATTTGTAGGTAAGTAAGGGGTGCATAAAAGCTCATCCAACCAGCCTGCATCACCCTCGCCCAGATCAGGGAACTTCCTAAAATTAAAAACTAAGCTTACTAAAGCCTCCTTTGGTCACAGTATAAGCAGATGTCCTTCTAAAAGAGATACAAGGACAGGGGACAGACTTCAGCCCTGTTCAGCAATGCAGGTTTGTAACCAGAATGCACAGAACTGTGGGGAGCCCCAGGACTGCACCACTCACCTGACACAAACAGCTGTGAACACCACATGGAAAGGAAGGAAGGAAGGAAGGAAGGAAGGAAGGAAGGAAGGAAGGAAGGAAGGAAGGAAGGAAGGAAGGAAGGAAGGAAGGAAGGAAGGAAGGAAGGAAGGAAGGAAGGAAGGAAAATAAAAAAATAAAAATGTTCTTTACCTGAAAAGTCTAACTGACTTCGAGTAAGACTTACCCAGGTTTCAGATCTGTATTACATTTCTGACCCACTTTAATTACATAATTAAATAAATTGTACATTTATGCTTACATAATTTTAATTAGTTTTTTGTAAAATATGATTCAAACATTAAACTGCTTTGACATCTACAATTTTTTTCCTGATTTGTAGCAGTGCAACAAGACTCTCCAGCATGAGATGCTCTGTAGGAGCTCAGATTAAGTACAGCATTGCTGTTGCTTTAGCCTCTATCAAATCACCTCTACAAATCCTAAAAACTACCCAAAAAGACTGACAGTCCCCCCTGGCTGTTCAGCCTTCCACATGCTGTGGCTGCTGCTCGTACAAAGCTTGCTTCACCCTGCTACTAGAGAGGTTGAACAAAGTGAGCATATGAACAAGAAAGGTTTAAAAAGTTAGCTTCAGTATTTTAGAATCTATAAAATATTTTTAAATAGCTACAAGTACAATTTCTGGTGTTGTATCTGTCACAACAGGAAAGACTGGCACCCCTGCCACCAGGTGTGCACCTTTCCTGACGCAGAGGAAAATGTGTGCACACACACAAGGAGCATGAGCTCCTTGTGCACATCTCAGGTGATGTGGTAACAGTTGCAGTGGTGTTACTTATCCCATTTGTGTGATCCCAGTCTTAACCATAGGGATGAAGTTTATGGCCTCATGGTGCATTTTTTCTGAAAAGGTGGGAGATGGGACATGAAAACTGCTATAATTATCTCTGTGCGTTTTGTGACATTTGATGACACCAAAGAGGGGAAAAAAAAATCCATGTGGCTGATCTTGAAAACGCAAATAAAAGGCTCCTGGCTGCTATTAAAGCTGAGATTAGTTCAGAAACATGGTGATCCAGAACCTCCCCATGACAATAAAGACTGCTCCAACGTCCCATTAAGCTTCCTGTTCTCTATGTGGAAGAAGCAACATTCACTTAATGAACATACTTATCTTCTCTGCAAAGAAATAAAAATTAATATGGACAAAGTAAAAAAAGAAAAAAATCTGTTTGCCCTTATTCTTACCTTCCCTGCATGGGGACAGGAGTGAAATCCTCCACTGGAGTAACACAGTCATCCTTTCCTATTGCTGGTTTTTCACACAGGGTCTGTGGCTCTCCAAGACTGGCTACCATGCCATGATACTCTTTCAATAGCCCCAGATTACTAAAATTTCTGGTCGTTGCCCTGGCTGCTGCACTTGAAGATAATCTCTCTTGCTGTAAAGGTGTCTGATTCAGCTCCATCTCTTGTTGTCTAGAAATTATACTGTCACTTTTGTTATCCAAGTACATCTGTCCCTAGAGAGTGTTCTCCTAAAGAAAGGGAAAACAAATATATTAGGACTAAATTGAATTGACTCAATGTTTACTTCAGTGAAAGCACATTAAAATTGACAAGCAGAAGATTTTTGTACACCTCTAGATATTTCTCTTGGTGGTTTATTTCCACCAGGTTGATTAATTCCAACATTTTAAACCTCTCGCAAACTTCAAAATTAGCCATTATAAAAATGTTTGAAACACACAAAGAGGTGGCTTTTCTATTTTTTTACATGTCTACCATGATTTTCTCCCACAATTTTCCCCAGAACTAGAGGCATTGACCTATCCCAAAGAAGAAGACAAAACCATCTCCACGTCAGAGGTGCAAGAGACACCAATGGAGAACATCTTCCTGACTTAGAGCAGCACTGCTTAACCCCCACAGAACACCCTTTTTTGGTGGCCACACACTTTTTTTTTCATCCCACCAAAGCCACCACTCTCCTTCCAGCATTCTGGGCTCCTTCAGAAAGCTGGCATCACCCTGAAGCTCTGCCACAGCTGATGGCCCCTCATTAAGCAGAGCAGGTACTCAAGTTCTGTGAAGACAGTGTGCCATTTCAGCAGCTGCCAGTGGCATTTATGAAATGTGAATCAAACCTTATGATGAAAAATAGGTTCTATTATATGATTATTAACAGTGATTATACTAAAACTTAGTGGATAACAATCAAAAAGCTTTTATCCTCTCAATATTAAAATTCAGTGTGAAAAGTTATAAACACACTTCAGAATCCCACAAAGTGCACAAATCAGACATGAAGACTGAGTTAAAGATCAGTCTGTCTTAAACACATGCTGTGGATTCTAATCACAGAAATACTTCTGTCTAAAGTGCCAAAGCCACTGCAGAGGACAGCATGAGTTCAGGAACTGACCCTTCAGCCTCAGACATCCCCACAGCAGGGGAAAGCAGCATTTTTGGAGCACATCCCTGCTTAGACCTCAGCACAGGACACACCAGAAGACATGCAGGGCTGTGGGGCAAAAATAGTGCAGTAATGGGGAACAGGCTCTGCTTTGGTCTCAGCAGGAGAGTTCACTAGAAACAGAAATAACAAAAAGCTAATGATGATTTTGTGCAGCTTTGAGCTCTCTCAGCCTTACATGCTAGAAAGGAATGGAGGCTTCTGAAAGAAAAGGCTGAACATACAGGTCACCACAAATGCAAATCTTGGCTCCAAGCAAAGACAGGCTTGCTAGCTCAAACTAAATCAGAATTTCCCAAAGTGCCATTTCCTTTTCCAGCCCTGCATTTCTTTTTCTTTCTACTGCCAATGCCCTTAGTTCTAATATTCTAATCTTCACCTGTCTTTACAAGTAGATTGACAAAGTTGACTCTCCCCATCATTACACAGTAGCTTGAATACTGTGACCTGTCTGGCCCCCACAGTTCAAAAGACAGAGAAAGCCTGCAGTGGGTCCAAAGGAGAGTCATGAGGGTGATCAAAGGGACAGAAAACCTGCCCTGTGAGGAAAGGCTGAAGGGCATTAGGTCTTTTCCCTGAGAAGGCTCAGAGGGGAACTCATCACATTATCCTGGTCCTTGAGGGGCAGCTACAAATCGAACAGACGCTGTTGCTTCACAAGCAGCCACATGGAGAAGAGAAGGGGTAATAGGAAACAACTGTATCAGGAGAGATTCCATCTTGATACAAACAAAGAAATTTTTTACAGTGAGAACAATCACTCACTGAAACAACCTCCCCAGGACACTGTAGAGTCCCCATCGATGGAGGATTTCCAGATGTGACCAAATAGGACACTAGACAATCTCACCAAGGCTTCCTTTCCCATGGAAGATCAGACTAGATGTTTTTTTCAAGGTCCTTTCCAAACTGGAGTCCTGTGATTAGCAGCCTGTAAAACAAACATAAGGAACACAAATGTAGATGATGTAATATCAGGCACACTGTCACAGAGTTGGCCTATGGCTTCTCTGATTAATTTTGGTAATCCCAGACAAAATCTTAAGTGAGATTCCTGGAAAGACAGGCTTGCCACTTCTGCACCATGGGGTCTGAGGCTGGAAAGGCTGGGATTGCAAACACACACTACACAAGGGCCACCACTGCCCCACCAACACCTTCTTGCCACCTCTGAGACTCTACTGCCCTACCAGGTATGCTGGTTTGAGAGGATCAGGGTGAAAATTGCCTGCAGCTACGCTGACCTTCTGCATCCCCAGCAGGAGCTGCCAGGCTGGGGCAGTGCCAGCGGGGGAGCAGCTGTGCCTATGAGGAGGAGAGGGGGGTCAGGGGACACAAATGGACAGATCACAGTGCTCCTGCTTATGGTGCTCAGGATAAAATGGCTCCTGGGCAAGCCAACACCTGGTCTCTCTGGTTGGTGGGGTGGCTAGGTTGGATGGTTGGATGGTTGGATGGTTGTTTGGATAGATGGTTGGATGGTTGGATGGATGGTTGCATGGTTGGATGGTTGGATGGTTAGATGGATAGACGGTTGGATGGTTGGTTGGATGGATGGCTGGATGGTTGTCAATCAGTCAGTCAGTTATCTACCTACCTACCTACCTGTCCTTCTGCTTCTGGTGTTCTTGCATCCTGTTTTCTTGCCAGAGAACATTGCTCATCAAGACAGGTTGTCTCTTCCTGCCTCCCTGAGTTGGACAGGCTTGGCTGCTCCAAGGCTTTTGGGGGCTGTCACTAGGACCCTGGACTTGAGCACTCCCATCTGCTCCTGAGTCCAGTTTGGAACTTTTCTTCTTGGGAAGTAATTGCCAAAAGTATGGGTTCCATATTTGTATAGAATTCACCACTATAATTATTATTATTACATTTATAATTTCATTAAACGTATTTGGGTGTGGGGGTTTTGTTTGAACCTTAAAATCTCTCTCCCTCACACTCCTTATATATGGGGGAATAAAAGAGGATCCATCACCTGATTAAAACCATGACACCAGAGCAGCCAGTTTTGCCTGTGTTCAAACCACAAACTGCCCTCCCTCCCAATAGAGAACTTTGAAATGCAAATATTTGCAAATCCAAATGGAAAAGATAATTGCTCGTCTTCAATCTCACTTTATATGTTTACATACTGATTTTATTAAGACACTCTATAAATCATAATTGAAATATCTGCCCACTTACTCCGATCTTCATTACATGTGCTTTTGTCTGAGCATCTGCAGTGAAAACACACAGATTTTTAATGGATGTCAGACTGTGAAAACACAAGCAGTAAACCCACAGCAATTCAGACTGTGCTATCTTTTAGAAGATAAAACCTGAACACAACCTTTAAAACTGATCTTGTCTCACCCCAGAAGTGGCAATTTTTTATCTCTAGGTGAGTAAGAACTAAATTTGTGAGGCTCTCATGTACAACGTGTTAGCATGAAAGACATTTATTTTTTCACTGCTGCTAATTCTGAAAATAAAAGAGTGCCAAGAACACAAAGTCTGAGAGAGAACTTGATGTCTAGATATAAAACCATAAACCACATTACTGCGCATTCACAAAAGCTTTGCAGAAAAATAAAAAATACAGCATCATTTTGCCACAAGAAGCAGGTTTGACCTTGATTACCTACGTAGTTAAAAATTGCTAAGGCAACTATCACCATGGTATCTAAGCTTCTAAGACATCTGTGCATTTACCGTTCAAAAAATTCTCAAATGATCACATTCCTCTGAAGTTACGGACATTTTCTTTGCTTTTTTTTCATTTTTTCTTATCTTGCCATGCCAAAGCAGTAGAGTATAGGTGAGATGTTACAGTGTAAAGATGGCGAGAGATTTGAGGTGAGGAAATTTCATTTTGGGACCATCTTTCTGGAGCCATGTACCAGCAAAGGTTTTCTAGCCACAGCTGGAAACTGATCCAGCAATGACCCATCCAGAGTTTGACTATAAAAGGGTTAATACCATGTATTTAGACCATGTCTCTTACCTCTTTCATCCCTTTCATTCCAGTCCAAGCAGCTAAACATACACTTCAAAATTAATAGTGCAGAATACATTTTTCCTTCGACTTTTCAGGTGGAAGACCAACAGATCAACAGGCTAAATTATTTTCTGTAAGATGCTTTGTGTAGCCTGCTTTTTGGTTGCAAAAACAAAATGCTGGAGGCAAACAATGTAGTTGGCAATACATCATCATTTACAACATTATTTTCCTGAGTACCAATAAGCACAACATCATATAGTTGCAATGAAAAACGAAGCATAATTTTAGAGGCCCTGAGTCTACAAAATATTGCACCTTCTTTAGGTAATATTCATAAATTGCACACTTCCTGACTTGTTCATCTTATTATCCATCAAAGCCTTTCTCCCACCAGGACTGGAGAAAATATTATCCCTGCACTAAGTCACCTTCCCATTACCAAACAGGAAGCCAAATTCTAAAAAATAACTAGCTGAAGAGGGAGGTTAGGGTGCTGTCACACAAAGTGGTAGAGAAGGAGAACATGGCTCCCAAAGCAACACTCACACTCAGCCTCCAGAGCTTGCATCTGCCAGGGATGCTCTCTCCCTGGCAAGGAAATTTCAAGGCAAATCTTCCCTGTCTGGGAAGTGTCTCTGTAGCATCTAAATAAACTTGTCTCTGGTTCCTTTTTAGTGTGCCCCTGTGCCAGGAGCACTGCAGAGGCCACAGGTAACAAGCTGCTGCAAGAAACTCCCACAGCATTCACACTGACAGAGTACACCCAGGCAGACGTGTCCCTGAGGAACCTTTATAGAAAGGTATATATATCTCCTTCCAGATATGCATTTCATGACAGCTTCCCCACAGGTTAGACAGGTAATGTGGTGATGTTGTACTTGCCTCCTGTAGTAAAGACTCCTAAAAATGGTCACAGGAGAAGAGAGAAAGGAAGAGAAGAGAAGAGAAGAGAAGAGAAGAGAAGAGAAGAGAAGAGAAGAGAAGAGAAGAGAAGAGAAGAGAAGAGAAGAGAAGAGAAGAGAAGAGAAGAGAAAAGGAGAATAAAGAGAAAAGGAAAGGAGAATAAAGAGAAAAGAGAAAAGAGAAAAGAGAAAAGAGAAAAGAGGAAAGAGAAAAGAGAAAAGAGAAAAGAGAAAAGAGAAAAGAGAGAAGAGAGAAGAGAGAAGAGAGAAGAGAGAAGAGAGAAGAGCTGAGCTGTAGCTCCTGGTGAAACAGAGCAGGGCTTAATCCCATCAGAGGCTTGTCCCTTCATGGCCATTGCCCTATCCCCAACCCTGCCATCCTAGGCACAGTGTAGGACATTCCCAGGACTGGTTGAATAATATTTAGCTCAGCTAAATAAACTGAGTTATTTAGAGCTGCAACCTGGAAAAAAAAAAAAAAAAAAAAAAAAGACACTACATGCACACAAGTGCTCCCTCACTATCACTGCCAAAATACACTTACTTGTGTTTCTTTGAGTTAAGGAAAGGTACCGATGTGCCTAATGTAATGTTCAAGCAAGAATTCTCAGTATTTCTTAACTGGGTGTTTTCTCTTATAAATAAAAAGTCTTTCTAACTGTAGAAAGCAGGTAAGAATGATTTGGGAATACAGGGTGTAACAAAGGACTTTGACATCAAGAATATGAAAGTATGTTCCAGTGCTGTGTTCTTCCACAAACCCCCTATCCTACATATAGGATTCCCATTATCCCATAGGGTGGTGTTAGGGATTGCAGAGAAAAGTGATGTATGGAGCAGGTCCCCCTTGCCTGGCCAAGTGGGAAGATGATAGAGCTTGGCATGCAGAGCAGGGCTCTGAGGCTGGCTACAGCAGGTTGTCACCATTTACCTTTCCATTCTTTTGGGGTTGTCTTTTCTTGCCACTCTCATTAGTGGCAAGAGGAATAATGTGGATAAACCTTTATCATTATGCACCAACAGAACAAACAAGACTGCCTGAGGCTCATGACTAAGATGAGTAAGACTCCCTACTTACATGAATTCTTGGCCCAGGGTTGTGGGGATGATGATTTGGCAGGTGGAAGCAGGGTAATGAACTCTAAGAACCTTTGTCTCCTTTGGCCTGCCAGAGAAGAAATTGCTTTGAATTTTTCCCATGAGAGCTGTTCCCAGGTGGTGACTTCCAAGCAAAACAAACAATTACAGCCTAGACACCTTCTATTCTCTTCTATCAAGCTGTAAATTCTTGAAAATACCACGGTCATGAACTGGCAGAACTTCAAAGCTTCCAGCAAGTTGTTGTATTTCCTTGGTCAAGAGGAGGGTGACTGAGAGCAAAGTGCTTTCCTAATCCACATACTACACAGTCAGATCTGCTGGAGGTGCAGTAGTTTGGAGTCATTTGCTGTGGCCCCCTCTTTTATGCTGTTGATCTGGAATGGGCAGTAATGTGTCCAGCAAAGTGAAGAAGGGCTCCAGCCACAACATCTAGAAGGAATTCAGCTCAAGTCCCTAAACCTCACTGCTGAAAGGTGATCTCTGCTGCATCTTCAGAGGCTTCCTGCAGCCTGGACACAGCCTGTGCTGGAACACGGCTCTTACTGAACACAGCTCTGGCTCCTTGCTGCTCAGAACACACTGCTGAGACCTTGCTCCTCTGCTCCTGCTGACCAAACTGCTCAGAACTAGAGCTGTGTTAAGGCAACAGCCCTTGCTCCATACACCAGGCATTGACTTCATTAGTGCCTGGGTTGTTTGTCCCCCTCAGCTGCTCACAGGGTTTGACTGGGCTCAAGGGGATCCAGCACCACAGACCCACCCGATGATTCAGGGAACACAAGATAAAACCTTACTTTTCTCAGAGTCAAAGCCTTACCTTGGAAAGTTGTGGAGACCTCAGTCTCCTCTGTGCTCAGCCAATGCTGCTGTAATCCAGCAGCTGCTGTGCCTGGGACATGGCCTTGTTTCCTGGGAAATGGCCTTCACTAGCCATGCACCACAGAGCTCAGGGGAGATGTGGGAGTGAAGGCCTTGCAGATCAGAGGTCCCTCTCTGAAGTGAGGAGGTGGGTGGGCTAGAAAGTCCTCAGTGGGGAAGGGAATGGGCAAATTGGGACGGAGAGTCAGAATGAGGAAGAGGAATGTTTGCTCCGGGGAAGTGGTGAGGGAATCTGTGAGGGGTTTGTGGCATGGTTGGTGACAAGGTGCATGGAGTAAGCTCAGGGGCTGGTCATGATGATGATGGTCACGATGGAGGTATCTGCCCAGGGGATAAGCTTCTTGTACAGGTGTCATTCAAAAAGCTTAATAAGAGGGACCATTTGAGGGCCACAAGAGAAAAGAAAAGCAGCATTGTGGAGAAACCACTTGCAGGACAGAGGACAAAAGAAAATAAAAATTAACCCTTTGTTTTATTTTCCTTTGTAAAGTGTAGCCCCACACATAGTTGCATCCATGCAACAGCTCAGGAGCAAAGGCAATCAGCCCAAGTGGGATCTCCTTACAGAAATACAAAGTCTTGTCTAACTGCATCCCGAGAAAGCAGAAAGAAACCAGTCAGGCTGCACTAAGTAGGTGAGACATGAGTATGGCTAGTGACCATGCTGGGGCAGATGTTACAGAGAGAAAAAACAGTGTTGACACAACTTGGCAAAGCATCTTAAAAGCCATCCTGCTGGCAAAACGTTTAAGGAAGAGTGTCTCTCTCCTGGGTCACAACTCAGAGACTGTGTACAGCACGGAGAGACTTCAAGCGTGATGCCCGGGCACAGGGAGCTGTGGCAGCAGGACTCTTGCCTTCCCTGAGACGCTTTCGGGGTAGTTCTGAGGAGGCAGCACTAAACATCAGCGAAAGAGTTACAGCCCCGGGCAAGTCGCTAGAAAGGGCCGCAGCCTGTGCCCACCGCCCCGGCCCCGCAGCAGCCCTGCGCATAGGCGGGCACAGGCTGACCCCTGCTGGCAGCCAGAAACGAGTTTTCCCAGGAGGAATTAAAAAAAAAAAAAAAAAAAAGAAAAAGAAAAAAACACCCCAAACCAAAACAACCCTCCACTTAAGAGGAGAGCTCGTTTCTAAAGCCCAGTGTTACCGGAGGTGGGGATACACCCTACACCCTACACCCCCATCTCCCCGGCGTACGGGGGACGGGGCCGCAGCCGACAGGAAGAGGGGGACAGAGCCACCCCCCCAACACACACAGACACAGACACACACACGCAGCTACTGCTGTGTCCCTCAGCTGATTGCACATGGACTCAAACGCAGAACAGTTTGTGGTGGAAAGGATCTTACAATCCGTCTGATCCAGCCCCCACTAGACCAGGCTGCTCAAAGCCCCATCCAGCCTGGCCTTGGACACTTCCAGGGAGAGGGCAGCCACAGCTTCTCTCGGCAACCTGTGCCAGTGTCTCACCATCCTCACAGGAAAGGATTTCTTCCCAGTGTCTAACCCAAATCTACCTTCTTTCAGTTTTAAAAGGTTCCCCCCAGGTACTATTACTACATCTCCTTGTGAAAAGCCCCTCCCCAGCTTTCCCATATGCCCCTTCAGCTACTGGAAGGCCTTGAATAAGGTGGAAACCCTCTCCTCTCCCAGCTGAACAACCCTAGCCCTTAGCCTGTCTTCACAGGAGAGATGCTCCAGCTCCTGATCATCTTCATGGACCTCTCCCTGCTTCATTTCAACAGCTCCACATCCTTCTTGTCTTGGGGGCTCCAGAACTGGACACAGTACTCCAGGTGGGCTCTCATGAGAGCCAAGTGGAGGAACAGACTCACCTCTGGCCACATTTCTTCTGATGCAGCCCAGAATACTGCTGGCTTTCCAGGCTGCAAGGGCACATTGCTGGCTCATGTTGAGCTACTCATCAGCCAGTACCCCCAAGTCCTTTTATTCAGATAAAACAGATAACATACATATAATCAGTTAGGAGAAACTGTTTCTCAATACACAGGAATGGTCCGATTGGGCAGTGGTAGGAAGGTACCAGCTGAGGTAGGAAGTGCTTTGTACTTGTCTTACAATAATCAATAGCAGTGGATCATGCACAGGCTACATCAGTTCCCTATGAGACAGCTACCCTCTGAAAAAGATCCCCATAAACTAGGATTTTTTCTAAAAGAAAATTCTCTGTTCCTGAATGTGCCAATGCTCTGCTTTTGCTAACTGTGCAGTCTAAAGTTGGTTTGGGAAGCCTTTTAAAAGGAGCCTTACTGACAGAAAAATGTAAATTAAGAGCTATCAGCTTGGATATTCGGAGCATGGAGCACAGCAGACATAACGATAATCAAACAGGCCAGCTAGCAGAAAAAGGAAAAAAAATCCAGATAAAACAGTAATTTTCTTTTTCCTTTCTTATTGCATCTGTCAAAGAGATCAATCCAAAGTGCATTTAAATGAACAGAATGACTTCTAGTGAGTCTATTCAGATACAGATAACTAAGTTGCAATACATTGTGAAATTCACCCCCATCACTACCTTTGCATCACAGGTGCCCAGAGACCCCATGGAGTGAAACAGACACTGCTCCCATCCAGCTCCTGCTACAGCTAACCCTTGAGACAGGTTCAATGCACCATGGGCTGGAAGGGCCTGAACTGCCCCTGACTGCCAAGGGACCTAGGGCTGAGGAAGAGGTGTATTGTAAAAACATCTCAGCTTTGGTGAGATAAATTCCAGCAAGTAGCAGTAGCTTTGCATCTGAGACTGGAGTCACTGGGAACATGAAACCTGTAGCACCGAGAAATGGTGTCCAGTTACTGGGACCAACTTGGGGGCTTGGCCATTTGTTCAAGTACTTTGGCTCTTATCACAAGCAGTCACAGAATCACAGAATCATCTGGGTTGGAAAGGACCTCAGAGATCATCAAGTCCAACCCTAAATCCACTACCACCGTGGTCACCAGACCATGGCACTGAGTGCCACATCACATTTGAAGACTCACTTAACGTGGTCGCATTACTGAACCAGTATAAATCATAGAATCATAGAACTGGCTGGGTTGGAAGGGACCTCTGGGATCATCAAGTCCAACCCTTGATCCACTGCTGCAGTTACCAGACCATGGCACTGAGTGCCACATCCAGTCTCTTTTTAAATATCTCCAGGGACGGAGAATCCACCACTTCCCGGGCAACCCATTCCAATGCTTGATCACCCTCTCAGTAAAGAAATTCTTTCTAATGTCCAACCTACATACACTGAAGTAGATTTCTTACTGATAAGTTGCACAAGTTAAGGGGAAAGGGGAGGGGTTAGATGTCAAGATTAACACAACAAGCCACTGAACAACTTATTCAGCCAATGCTACTGAGGCATGAGAGCAGCAGCATCTGTACATAGGGACAGTGATGGACCATTAATGGAACAAAAATGGTGCCAACATCTGAGGCAAATGGGAGAGAAAAGCAGCTAACTACTAAGCAGCTAAATACCATCTAACTTTATGAGTCCACAGATTCAGGAGACTGTTAGAACTAGGCTGTATCAGAAGGAAAACGGTTCAGCTTTGAAATAGACTTTATTTGACTTAGGTCTTAGTTTGGGGAAAAATTAAGGAGACCCTAGAAGAGACTTGTAAAATGTAGATTGAGACCATTCCAACCATGGAGCTTGTTCTGAGAAACCATGCAGATTTGAAAGGAAAAAGAGTCTCCTTCCTGTCATGACCCAAGTGCAGCCCTAGAGAGGGTCGTCTTGTCTTCTTAAACTACTTTTTATGCCATAAAACTAACACTTCCACATTTCCTTAAAAATGAGATGAACATCCAATAATGATGTTTCAAGAAAGCTAAATATCCTGCAGAGGTGCCCAAGGCCTTTAGTTGCACCTCTGTGCAAGAGCATGGAATAATTCACACTGATGAGTAAAACTCCAGCAGTATAACCTTTCTTAAGGACCTTTGAGAGCTTGGTACTCCTCTATTGTGTTTTCATAACCCATCACTGTATGGCCATAGGGAAGCAATGAGACTTCACATTCTCAGATCACATTGAAGAGCTTTTGTGGGTAACTGCTGAATTCTCAAGGTAGAGACAGGCAAGAAATGCCTTGCTCTGCTTCGGATCTTCCCAGATGCTGCAAGCAAAGGCAGCAATGGGTGACAGCAGAAAAGGCTATTAGGAAAGAGTATCCTGAAATCTTAAATTACTTCTACTGGGGTTTTATTGGTTATTAAAGATTGCTCATGCTATATTTACTTTGGGTTCTTTGTCCATCAGACATGTCAGGCTAAGTATATAGCAGTGCTCTGTTCTGTAATTTTGTGCATACAGAAGTCTCTATGTCCTTTTTAATTTTTATTTTAGTAATGAGAATTACAGTAGGAGGGAGTTGATTGAGAATATATTTTGAAATAAATAAAATAAGCCTGGCTAGTTTCAGCTCTGCTTCAGAAAGAAAAAGTAATTTCAGGCTGACAAGTAGAAAAGAAACACCAATATCAAAGGTCAAGTTTTTATTATTTTTATGACCATGCTCTACTAGTAGATGCTACAAGTTCTAACAGATTATTCTACAGACTTCTAAGTGGAACACCAAGCTCCCTAAAACAAAGTGCAGAAAAATGTTCTTGCCTCCCCCCGAATGACATGTCTAGGACATTGTTATTCCCACAGTGTCAATCGTTCTTATGCCTAACTTGATAAATTGCAGGTGCTTGGAATTGCTGCAGCAGCTGGAATACTGATACACAATGAAAGTTCATGTCACATTTCTCCTGTCTTCTGTTAGTCTAAATTTACTTCAGAGAAAAGATGATGATAAGAACTCTCTTTGCACAAAAGAACTAGAGCCTCCATATGCATTGGCAGCTGTACCATGGAAAAACAGAATACCAACAGGTGCAGAAGAGCAGAGTGCAAGGTATTGCTGTTTTTCTCTTTATTCCAAACATGCCACAGAGCAGATTACAGGACCCAAGTCCAAATGGAGGTAACAGTGAGATAGACCTAAGAGTTTTTAGCTGGTCTTTTTTCTCCTAGTATTATCAGGTTGGAGATTGCTTTGTGAAATGACCTTTGGCACAGCATTTATTTTGACTAACAAACAAAGCATTATACCACCAATATGAATGTAAATTTTTCATAGCCTGCTAATATGATTGAATTTTTTCCTTCACTACTGGTAAAAATAGCTGCTATATGGTTTGTTGATACTGTCCATAATACATCCACGATGATTAAACCAAAGGGGGACATTAAGGTACCTAGTTCAGTATTCTATATAGATCTGTTTTCATAATCAATACTCAAAGAGCTTTGAAAAATTGTTTTTATTTTTTAAAATAATTGTTTCCTTCCTTTATTAAATAGCTTGCCAGCTATGTTGAGAAATTAATCATCACCACAGGACAAAAATATTTCCTGTTTTACAAAGTAATTAATACAAAAATAATACTCTTCTGGCACAGTCATAGCAAAAAGCAAAGAATTCCAGAAGCCAGACAGTGACCCTGCAAATGGATGTCACTTCACTGATTCCAGACATCTTTAATACTTTCTTCTTTCCACAGAGCCAGAGTTCTGCTCATAATAAACTTTTGCTTTGATTTTAGCTAAGACATTGTCAGACCTGACTGAGCTAATAAACCTCAGTTTGGATTTAAAATTTCAGTGCTATTCTAATAACCTATTCTGCTATGAATTAAAAATTGATGACACCTCTACTAAGTAAGCAAGGGTGAAAATGCAAGCAGGCATATTTAGAACTTTCTTTTCTGGATTTGGGTACTCCAGTAGCACCCTACTCTTGTAGACAGCTTTTTAGCTGTCTCATGTTGCCAATGAACCTTCTTTTATGTATATTCATATTTCTTAGATGCAAGCAATCATCTAGTGGAAGGAAACATGACATCTTCAATGATAACTGGTGTTCCCACACTGCTGATGGCACTGATTCATGTTGTGGTCCTGACAAATTCGTTAACTTCTCCCTCAGCTTTAAAGCATTTTAACAAAACCAAGGAGCTGAAAGCATACACTATAAGATGTAGATTTGTGAAGCTGGCAGCTTTCTGGAGTATTAAAGCTTATGAAAATCCAAATCCATGCTAAAATGTAGAGAATGTGAGCTTTGGCTCGAGGCTTTATCCAAAATGACTGAGGCAAGTGGGAGTCCTTCCACTGACTTCACTCGGCTCCAGACCAAGCCTTTCAAAGCTGCAAACAGGCTTGAAATGCTTAGCTTGTGAGATATATTTGGTTACAAATAAAAGTTTCCCAAATCCTTGACTCCAAGGTGAAAGCTGAACCATGCAAGCTCAGGGCCAGAGGTCAAAATCACACAAGGAGACTGCAACCACTGTGCTGGGAAGTAGGATCCATGGCCACAGACAGAGGGAAGGCTGGGAGGAAAAAACACCCACCAGACCAGGCCTGATCCACAGCAGCAAAGAAGGCATAAAAACAGAAATGCTGCAGCTGGTGTATTTCTTTTTCCTGGCACTGCTTCCTGGAGGCCACAATGTTTCCTCCTCCCTCACCCATGGAAGGCACTCTTTGCATGTTGGTGGGAATGTCATTGTGAATTATTTCATTATTTCATTTCATTGTGAATTATTTAGGCATACCTGGGAAGAAGATATTTCAAACATAGCACAGAAACAGGGCTTTTCTACCACAATAAAAAGGAAGAGTGAGGAAATCTCCAAAGTGATCAAGCAGTTTAAATGTTCCAGCAACCAGGGATTGCTTTAACCATTTAAGAGGAAAGGGAGTGGGGGAAGATGCAGCCTAGCATTTGTCACAAAACTGGAGAAAATAGAGAGGATTTTCTGTTCCCTGCTTCACTATGCATTTAAGCTTGTCTGAGGGCTAAGGTGTGCTCTGTCTAGTAAATAACATTGGTCCACTAGGTTTCATTCAGCAAAGCTGTAAAATACTTTGAGATTTTGAGGAAGCACGTTATAGTAGCAGCAGTTACCTCATCAAAATGTTTGGCTTATGCCTAAGAGTACACCTGAGTATGTTCCTCTAAAAGGGAGACACAGGGTGGCCTCTCTGTTGAGATTATTTTAAACAATCCTCCCCTCAGGAGTGATTATATCTGTTGGCATTTGCAGGAGACAAGTGTGTTCCTGGGCAGAAAGTTCACTGCACAGAGGAGTCATTAGAGAGCCTGTCTGTGAATCCCTCCCAAGTCTCCAGAAGGTCTGCAGCAAGAATGCATTTCTGAAGCAGCTGCTTAAAGATCTGAGGGAAACTTGGCTGGAAGAACAACCACATGATCCTCCAGTCTCTCGAGTAGCTTGGCTTTCAAATGTTAAGTCCAATGTGACATGACAGCCTTATGCAGTCAAAAACTCACCATTGACTGACAGAGCAGCACGACAGAGGCAGGGGGGGAGGCAGACATGTACACACCTTTCCCTTTCTTTTTTTATTCTCACTGTAAGTTTTTTAGGTCAGATGGAAGTGGAAATGCCCCGTGGTGGCTCTGGCTGTCATGCAGGGCAGCACACAGGCTGGGAAATGAGGGGCTGCCTTCCCTGGCCACACGTGGCACTCATAAGCATGATGATCACCTTGTGTCAGGGAAGCCCCACGGGCACAGCCAGCACTCAGCTTTAGAAAAGTTCAGATGAGTTTGTTTCATCTCTAGCACCAGCCCTCCATCATCACACTATCCCTTTAAAAATCCCTGTTGAAACTTAGCCCCTGAAAAATATAATTTGCAGATCACAGAGCTCAGCAGAGAACTAGAAGAAACTATCACCTTGTTGTGTGACATTTGGCTGCACTCTTCTCTTGGTCCTTACCATTGTATTCAGGAGTGGACACCATATTCCCAGCATGACACATAGGTACAAATAAGAAATGGAGAGGAGGTTAAACTCTTGGGCCTGATACTCACACTAATTAATGAGTCTTCTCCCTGCCTTAAGGCCAGAGCAGGATACGTTTGCACTTACTCTAAATCCTCTTTTCACAGTCAAAGCAGTGTAAATGAATGCTGGGGCTGGCAGGGGTTATTACCTTCAAAGAGATAATTTGGTCCATCTAAACTTCTGAGCAATTTCACTGGAATACAGAAATTTTCTTTACCCCAATACAATTTGGAAATCTCACCCTAGCATTCATAAGAAAGTGGAAGACAATGACTAGGTAATTCTGTGCATCCCAAAGTCTTCATTTAATCATGTTCAGGAGACACATTGTTCAAAAATATATATTAATTTCACATCAAAGTGCAGACATTTGTTTCTTTCACTTCATACAAGATAATTGCTAGATTATAGATAATTTTTAGATAAAATTGTCTTCTTTTCATTCATTTATCATAGTTCACAAATGTTACCTTGTAGCAGAAATAGTTCTCAGTTAAGAGTGCAACACAAAATTGTAAGTTATTAACTTTCCCTGTTAACAGTCTGCATTTTAAAATGCAGAACTGTTCTGAGTTAGTTATTTGAAAGTAAATCAACTGGTGCTCAGAGCTGTAGTTCAACTAATGTATTGCTTAGTATAGTCCAAAAAGAGTTTTATTTATTGCATTCAACTTTTTAAAAAATTTTCATTAAATGTGTTGAGTTCAATATATTAAACATCTTTTTTTCTGATTTACAGGACTTTCAAGCCATCTGTAGGTAGATGCAGAATAATCTTTTTGCCAAGAAGGAACACTAGTTTCTCTTCTTTTTTATTAAAGTCAAGAAGTTGGACCTTTGGGCTGATTCAGGAGGAGAGAATAGGTGGTGGCTGGCTCAAGAAACCAGATTTTCATGAAGAGGGGAAAAGGTGTCTATAAGCAATGAATGATTGGTAAATATCTATTAGGAATTTGAAAATGAATGTGTAAATTTGTTCCTTTCAATGTGTAAGGAAAACCAGCAAGAGCTGGGCAGCCCAAGTATTGCATTGCCTGGAACTGGTGTGAGAAGCTTCCCTTTGAAAATATAGACACCTTCAGCTAACAGTTATATGCCCCAGAATTAATGAGATACTCTTTGCTTAATGGAGACCATTGTCATTTGAATTTTTCTGTGATTATAAACCGGTTTTAAGGCAGCCACCTGGGCCTGTTTAGAGGAAGCATCTCTTCGTACAGACCTAATAGGCCAAGGAACAAGGTATGCAGAATACAGAAAATTAAGCTAGACAGTGGGGAGCAGTGGTCCTGCAAAATGACCCAGCATTTAACAGATAAAGAAAGCTTACAATCTCATTCACTCTGTGCTGAAAAAGGACCAAGTTAGTCCTTGAATGTGGAAGGCCAAGTAGTGGGTAGGAACTGAGATGGCTTTTTTCATGTAAAATTTTGTTACTCACCATATTGTGCTTGGAAAGGAATTTTGAAGAAGGGAGGCAATGTGGGAAAAAAACACAATTAAAATTATTCAGAGGCTGCAGCTACCTACTGCAAGCAAGACCAAAAGTACTCAATCTGCGATCTGTCCCATTAAAAAAAAAAAAAAAGATTCACTTCCTAAGCCACCTTCACAGAGGGAAAGTATCTGGTACTAAAAGACTCTTTACTTAGTGGACAAGGCGTGACATGAACTGATGGCAGAAAGCTAAAGCCAGATAAATTCAAACAGGAAATATACCACAAATTTTGATGATCTTTTTTTTAAGTTATCACATTGATCAACTACTGACACAAACTACTGAGGACAGCAGCCTAACATAATCTTCTCAGCTAGAGCTATCACTGGAATATCTGCTTAGACAAGTCACACCTATCGATCCAATGCTTGGAAAACTGGCTGAAATGTGCAAATGTGTGATAAAAGTGTGAGTGATGGAGTCAAGTCCCCCTTGAACCCCAAATGCTATGTAAGATCAGCTGTACAAATTCTCTTTCGGTTTTCAAAACCATTTGGGGTTAATTTTCCAGCTCAGGGAATAAAGCAGTGACAGTATCATATGGAATTTAATTTTTAGAGCTTGGCTTTGCAGATCTTTGATAAGAAGCAGGGAAAACAGAAATGGTTATCACAGTAGAAAAAGCTGTTGCAAAAATCCTTACAGTAATCTGTTCCTTTTGGACCTATAAAACTTTTAGGAGGCTTAAGCAAAAAAAAGAAAACCCTAAAAAAACTAAACTAAAAAAAAAATTTTAAAAAATTTAAAATCTGGTTATTGAGATTTTTTTTGTACATTTTCATGCTTTAAAAGCAGTGCTTCTGCCAGCAACTTTCATTGAACATTGTTATTTATAGAGCCACTTCAGCAATGAAATGGGAAACTGTAATCACACTCTACATGCTTTGGCAGCTCTTGACATGGCCAGGATGTCTGAGAGGTACCGTATCCAGAAGGATATCTTTTTTTTCTTTCTTAATAATAATTAAAAAGCTAATAAAAATCTATCTTCAGAGCTTCTGTATAAGAGGAGAACTCATTAACTGAGAGACACACAAAATGCAAAGAGCTCATTATGCTTCTGCAATTCAGATACCAAGTTTAGCCAGGCACTGTATTTTAATTGGATTTTCCAGCAGTAAGAGGACACTTTCAAAACCAGTCCTCTGAGGCAGGAGAGGGAGTTACTCTGCTATTTCCCTTTGAGCTCCTGCAGCCAAAGGAGCATTTTGAGTTCTTTGCTCCTCATGACTCCAGCCTCAGTGAGAGCAAATCTCTCACCCACCTTGCAGAAGAGGAAGATGATAATGATGATGATTCACCTCTCCTGTGAAGACAGGCTGGGAGAGTTGGAGTTATTCAGTCTGGAGAGGAGAAGGCTCTGAGGAGACCTTATTGTAGCCTTCCAGTATCTGAAGGGGTCCTACAAGACAGCTGGGGAGTGACTTTTTAGGATGTCAGGTTGTGACAGGACTAGGGGGATTGGATTCAAACTAGAGGAGGGTAGATTTAGATTAGATATTGGGAAGAAGTGTCTCACAATGAGGGTGGTGAGACACTGGAACAGGGTGGAAGCCCCATCCCTGGAAGTTTTTAAAGCCAGGCTGGAGAGGGCTCTGAGTGACCTGATCTAGTGGGAGGTGTCCCTGCCCGTGGCAGGGGAGTTGGAATTAGGTGATATTAAAGGTCCCTTCCAACCCTGAAAATTCTATGATTCCATGATGACTGCTGGTGCCTTTCCAGACTCAAGCTTCTGAACCTGTCGAAAATCCTTCCAAGAGGCCACACTTGAGGAGGCTTTTGCTATGTGTTCCCCTTGTCAACCAAACTCCTGTTCCAAACCCAAAATCGACCTGGGTAAAAAAGCAGGACTAAGGAGCTGTGGTGAATGGACTTAAATCCAGCTGGTGGCCATTCACCAGTCATAGAATCATAGAATCATAGAATCAGCTGGGCTGGAAGGGACCTCTGAGATCATCAAATCCAACCCTTGATCCACTACCACTGCAGTTACCAGACCATGGCACTAAGTGCCACATCCAGTCTCTTTTTAAATATCTCCAGGGATGGAGAATCCACTACTTCCCTGGGCATCCCATTCCAATGACTGGTCACCCTCTCGGTAAAGAAATTCTTTCTAATATCCAACCTAAACCTCCCCTGGCAGAGCTTAAGTCCATGCCCTCTTGTCTTAATGATGGCTGCCTGGGAAAAGAGACCGACCCCCCCTGCTACATCCTCCTTCCAGGGAGCTGTAGAGAGTGATGAGGTCTCCTCTGAGCCTCCTCTTCTCCAGATTGAGCACCCCCAGCTCCCTCAGCCCTTCCTCACAGGACTTGTGCTGGATCCCTTCACAGCCTCCTTGCTCTTCTCTGGACCTGCTCCAGCACCTCAATCTCCTTCCTGAACTGAGGGGCCCAGAACTGGACACAGGACTCAAGCTGTGGCCTCACCAGCTCTGAGTACATGTCCGTGATGGGCTCAGTGTTGTTTAAGATCTTTATCAGTGATCTGGTTGAGGGGATCAAATGAACCCTCAGTAAGTTTGCAGATGACACCAAGCTGGGCAGGGGTGTTGATCTGCCTGAAGGTAGGAAGGCTCTGCAGAGGGACCCAGAGAGCCTGGATCAATAGGCCCTGACCATGTGCATGAGACTGAACAAGGCCAAGATCCCGTGCTTGGGTCACAACAACCCCATGAATGCTGCCAGCCTGAGGAAGAGTGGCTGGAAAGCTGCCCAGAGGAAAAGGACAGGGAGGTGCTGGGCAACAGCCGCTGAATATGATCCAGCAGTGTGCCCAGGTGGCCAAAGAGGCCAACAGCACCCTGGCTTTTATCAGAAACAGTGCAGCCATAGGAAGCAGTAAGGAAGAGATTTACCGCTGGTACTTGGCACTGGTGGTGCTGCACCTCAACTACTGTGTTCAGTTCTGAGCCTCTCACTACAAGAAAGACACTGAGGTACTGGAGAGAGTCCAGAGAAGAGCAACAAAACATAGCCTTATGAGGAGCATCTCAGGGAACTTGAGTTCTTTAGCCTGAAGAATAGAAGGCTGAGGGGACAGCTCATTTTCTACTACTACCTGAAAGGAGATTGTAGTGAGGGGGATGGCAGTCTCTTCTCAGTAGTCAAGCACTAGGACAAGAGGCCAGGGTACGTTTAGATTGGATGCTAGGAAAAAAATGCTTTACTGCAAGGTTTGCCAGGCACTGAAGAGGCTGCCCAGGAAATGGTTGAATCACCTCCCTGGAGGTGTTTAAGGGGTAGATGTGCTTAGTGGTTTAGTGGTGGATTTGGCAGTTCTGGGTCAACAGTTGGGCTTGGTGATCTTATAGGTCTTTTCCAATGAAAACAATTCTGTGATTCTATGATTCTTCTCTTTGGGAAGCAGCTAAACCAGAACACCTGCACTCGAGGGGAGCTGCTTAGGGTCAGTGGGACACACAGGCAGTAGCCTCAGGTAGGCAGTCTCACTTCTCCAGGTGTGCCCCTGCCCCTCAGCACCCACAGGTGAACACAAATTCTCCTGCAGCAGAAGCAGAGTACGTCCTCCAGCCTTGACGAGCACATCACTGGCTCATGCTGTGGTTTTAATTCACTGCATGGCACAATAAGGGATTCGGGAAAATTAATGTAGCATTAATGCTTTGCTTCCTTTTAACACTCAAAATACAGGTAAACATCTCGGAGCAGGCTGCTCACATTACTCTCTAATACACACCACAGAATAATTCATGTTGGAAGGGACCAGTGGAGGTGTTCTAGTCTCAGTCCTGTCCAAACCAAGGCTAATACCAAAATAAATCCAGATTGCTCAGGGCCTATCCAGCCAGGTTTTAAATATTTCCTAGGATGGAGATTCCTCAGCCTCCTTCTGCTTGTTGCAGTGTTGACCCACTCTCAGCATGAGAAAAATTCCTTACATGCAAACAGAATTTTTCTTGCTGTAGCTTGTGCTGTCACCTCTTTCCTTTTATGATCTACATTTGAGAAGAACCCAGCTCTGTCTCCTCTATAACCATCTTTAATTGATGAAGACAACAGTAAGATCCCCTCAAAACCTTCTCTTTGCCAAGCTCTCTCTAGAGACAGTCAGACCATAACCTCCAAAGCCAATACATCACACATTTTGTATCCCTGACATCAGTGTGGGAAGTGAGTGTTGACTGGCACATGTTAACAGGGGGTTAAACATAGGTTTAAATGGATCCCTACCAGCCAGAACATGTTACCTCTGGTCAGCACCACTAACATCTTAGACATCAGCAAGGAAACCTTCTAAAACCTCTGTCTCAGATTTCCTACATCTAAACATTGCATCAATAAACCTTATCTCATCAGCAACATTGTCTGTGGCCAGCCAGAAAAAGAATAAAATATTCTGGTTTGAACTGAAAATGCATCCCAAGTACACTTACTCCTGCTTGCACTGAGCACCTAAGGCACAGAGACCGGGACTGCCAGTCCAGCAGCAGCCACGTTCCTGCCACCTCTAAGCCCAAGGGATTTTGTACATGGTAAAGAGCTTTGTGCAGAGGGTTTTGTTGGACTCAGGTCTTTTATTAGTTTTTTTGTTGGGTTTTTGTGTTTTTTTTTCAGCTGATCAGAGAAAAAAAGCCACAGGAAAATGGCCTACTGGGGACAATATCAAGCTCCCTGTGCTGTTATCCATAAGAAATAAAATACCTCCAGAAACACTTGCCTAAGAACTGGAACACAAAATCACTGCCATCAAGAACTACAGGGGAAGAGCTGCCACTTGTCCTGCACCCGAACCTAGCAAAGGAGAAATCCTGAGCTGTGTGATGGCAGCCTTCAAATGGGATCATACTGCAAACCTGGGAGTATGGTCATGGTGTGCTGGCTCTGACCCCTGAGCCACCCCCATGACTATCCTCACCAGAACCTCTAATGCAGGGCAGGAGATGTGCAACCATGGGGACACCTGCTGCAAAACACCAGAAACATTCGGTGTCTCAGAGTAGCTTTTCCTTTGACAAATTTTTTAGGTATTCATATCCTAAAGCTGCTTTAGAAAAATGCCCCAGATGTACCTTTGGTTCACTTGAAATGAGAAGCAATTTACCCTTGCTGAAGTCAATGACTTCAAGTATTTCCTTCTTTGTATCTCTGGCATAACACCAAAAGACACACAGTGGCTTCATAGGTTCAGCAAGACTGCAACAACTTAATTTCATTGTGCTTCCTACATGCACGCAGTTGAACTCATTTACTCTTATTCAATTTGGAACATTTAAGTTAATGAACCTGAAGAACATATGTTGTAACAGATCTGGGACCTAAACCTACTGCTGAATTTTACCACAGCAATGCCATAAATAGTAAGATAAGAAAGAGATGTACAAAACTGCTGTGAGTGGAGTGAGAGGGAATGTATAAAGCAGAGTCACTGATGACATCCTCTGTTATAAAAACTTCAGTACATGCAGTTTTATCAGGATCTTGAATGTGTCTCCTAGGATGATTTCTCTACAGAGATTTACCCCAATACACTCCTCTCAAGCACTTAAACAGCCTGTATGTCCAAGATAATAAAAGGACCGTGCAATGAAATCAGATTTCATTGCATTTACAATATTTATATAGAAGCGTTTGCAAAAAAATTTCTTATATATAAGACCTGCACATTAGGTTATAAAACTGCCATAAGGATATGTGATCATGTTAGGATGTGGTGTATGGAGGAAGAACCACAGGGCTGATGCTGAAATGTAGCAAGATTAAGGTTAAGACTCAGCTCTGTGAATCTGTTCATAGAGAGCCCAGGCCATGCTTACAGCCTGGCCATCCCAGCGTAGCTCAGAGCTGCCTTCCTTTGCCCTGACTCCTGTGTCTTGCTTTCCCCAGGATTCCCCAAGGATTTGCAGCTCCTGAGCAGGCGATGGTAGATTTTTCCTCCATAGCCTTTGTGAGGTTTCCTCAGCATGGAGTTGTCCAGCTACCTTTTGGGCTCCTGGTCCATGGCTGTATTGCAAGTGATATTTTCTTAGAAGAAGGTTTTTCCTTCCTCCTTTCCATCTGCAGACATTCTGGTTAAAACCAGACTGAGACTCTAAAGCATCAAAAAAACAAAAGGTTCGTTTGGAATACAGGGAAACTGGATTAAAATCTCTGATCCAAAAACAGATTTTCATCTGAATGTCCCCCCAACCCAGCATTGGACCTGAAATTGGGCATTCTTCTGCCTTTATCTACTAGTTCACTCTGTAGGAGCAGTAAAAGTTTCTCAAGCTGGTCAGCTATATCAGTTTTTGCACATCTCTTGGGCTGGGGAAAAAGACTGCAGCCTGTGGTCAGGCATTCTTTTTCTGTGGGTAAGATGCACCTAGAAGTTTCTTTCTCTGGAAGATCTGAAGCCATGTTAAGACCTTCTGCAAAGGAAGACACAGAATCTTAAACAGTCCATGTTGGGAGTGACCTCTGGAACTTGCCTAGTCCAGCTCCTGTTCAAACCAGGCCTGGCTTCAAAACTAGGAGGTAAGGCAGATAAGAGACCAAGATACTATCAGTTGGGGCCCTCAAAGCTTCTCAACGTTTGAGCCAGCAGTTCCCTGAGTAAGTGAACAAATGTAAAAAGATAATGGGGTCCCAGTAGGCAGTAAGTTTTTCCTTCTGGGACAGAAAGGCATGGAGCTTGTGTCTCCCATAACCAAGCTTGTAAGCACATTCACTAGTGTCCCAGTCCAGATCTATTTGGAACACTTGAGCAGCCTCATCTGCTCTTTGGTTGTTTTGATGTTCCTCAGTAGCTCAATATGAAGGTACGTGGGCATCTACATGACGCACTTTTACATCAAGTTTCCCTAACCTAGCAGCAATGTCTTTCCACAGTTCAGCAGCCCAGATAGGTTTATCTCTACGTTGCCAGTTGTTTTGTTTCCACTGCTTTAACCAACCCCATAAGGCATTTGCTACCATCCACTGAGTCTGTGCCCAAACCAGGACAACTAGACTGTACAAGGAGTCTTCATCTGCCTCTCATTACCAAATTTCTTTATTTCATCTAAACACCGATGATAAATGTTTTGAAGTGCCAAAGTTTCTGAGGAACAGAAGCCTAATTGCCTGTCTGGAAGGGTTTAGGCAGAACCAGGTATCTCTCTATCAATCTGTAAGGACAGTTGTCAAAGCTGATTTCGGCCCTTATTTCACCAAGGTTCTTCTGAAAAAATTATCCTCCACCACCTGAAACTACACCACAGGCTGGGCTCCAGCCCTCCCAAGGGATGTTTGCTGAAAAGGAGTCGGCAATGCCCCTAGGAGGCAGCACCATGCAAGGAGCAGACCCCGGCGCATATGACGGCAGCGAGAGGGCTTGGCTGATGCTCTCCTCTCAGCTGACCAGCCTGACATTATGTAAAATTCCTCAGATGGTGATGAGGCATTCCTGGTTAGACACAGATGGTCTGAGGAACTGCTGGATGCAAAACACACGGGGAAGTTATGAACTGACCCCCTCCTTCCCCCACATACATGCGTATGCCAACACACCCTCACCCCCTGCTCTGCCAGAGCTCTGTCACATGAAAACTCATCTTTGGCTGCAAGTTCGTGGAGCTCCAGCACAGATGAAATGTAAGATAAAATGTAACTGTCCACTGCTGGCTATAGTTAAGCACTTTTTCTCCAGTGCTTCTCAGCTTCTTAGTGTAACACACCAGGAGAAATCATTTCAGCAGGACATTGGATCTGAAGGGTGAAGCACCAAGGTATCCCATCCAACCCAGCCGATTCTCTGATTCTATGATTCAATTAAATTAGCCCCATTTAAGGCACTATGAAGTTTTAAAGTAAATCAAGCAAGGGCATACGAGCACAAGACTGTCAATTCAGAGAGAAAAAAAAAAAAAAAAAAAAAGTATTAGCAATTTTAAGAGCAAGTATAAAAACGCCAGCACAAAAAACTAAGAGGCTCTCACTTGCAACAGATTGTTCCAGTTGAGTTTATTCTTGAAAAAGCCAGGTCCTTGACTGAAGCTTGAGCCATGTTTGAGAGTATTTAAGGCTCTTCTGATATGTTTTCTTCTGCCTGTCAATGAGTGACTGTGTTCAGCTGCCTCATTTCATACAAAAGTGCTGCTGAAGTGTCTCTTCCTCTCTCTGCCTCACCGATTTTCAAGAGCTTTAGCTCTGAGGCTCACAGCTGTCTCATCCACGTACATCCCAAGGCTTACTTTGTTTTATTTTTTTTCCATTTTTTTCAGTGATATTTTTATTCAAGGCCCTGTAATGAACCCACTGCCCCTCGTGACTGCCAGGTAAAATTCTCCCTTGCTACTGATGAGACAGAACAAGAAAGTTCAATGCCTAGCCAGGGAATTAAAAGTTAATTAACAGACAGTGTTGAAGGTGAACTGTGTCTTTGAAAAGGTTAAAGAAAACACATTGCCAGAGCTACCAAACAGGTAGAAACTGTTCTTGCTTTAAAGAGACCCCTTAATCAGAAATCTTCCTGAGTACATTCCTGAATACAAATGGAAAATATTGGAAAGTGTTTTACTGTATGAACATTTCTGATGAGAAATTATAACACTTTGACAAATATTTCAGCCTACAGAACTCTGGTTAGCTTGACTGAAACAAATTTCTAAATTACCCATTTATCATGAGAACTCCACAGGGTTGTGAAATTTGCCGCAGCTTCTATACCATTATTTACTAGGAAGCAAAATTAAATGTCCTTGAAAAGAGCCACAATAGCCAGTTTCAACATCTCTCCAATTTTTACTTGATGTGTATCTTTCAGCGTTTTTCACCTTGAACATTGCCCTATTCCCACAGCACCAGAAAGAATCTTCAGTATTTGTGATGCTTGTGTTATGACTTAAATATAGTTTTCCCATTTTAAGTAGCACAGCTGTTCTGCTCAAAAAAACCCCAAATTCCAAACTTATAAACCTGCAAAGCCATAGCAAAAATATGTTTCTGGGACAAGCAATGACAAAGTGCTGCATTTCATTTCTTCTCTGAAAGAGAACCTCTTTCAGAAGGAAAATCACTCACAAAGGCCCTTTGGGGGTATGCAGGGAACAGAGACTGGCACCAAATGTCAGACACATTTCCCCTTTGATTTATTTTTCCAACAAATTCTCTTCCAGCAAACTTCCCAGCACCCCTCCTGAAGCAACTCTCACACTGGGAAGCTGGAAGAGGCAATTCAATGCTCTCACCCTGCTGCTGCCTCTCGCAGAGCACAAAATGCCTCCCAGCTCAGCCTTGTCCCTCACAGGGCAGCCACTTCCCAGCTCAGTAATTAACAAATCCACACTGCTCACTAATCCACAAATCAAAAAGAAGTCATGTAACCATACTGGCTTTCTGCTGCTCGACTGGGAGGAACAGCTATGCTTCGAGTCCTTCTGGTCTAATGACAGGTAAAAAAACTCAAGATTTTAACAAATGACTCCATGAACATTAGAGAAAAAAATTCTACAGAGTCCAATGCGAGGCCTGAGAGCAGAGCAAACCTATGGCTTTGGGGCAGCTCCAAAGCACCTCAAGATGAGCAAGTCTCTCTCCATTATATTTGACTAAACATTTCTCTGTCAGTATTTCAGTCAGGGAAAAATGATGACACCAAGTGTAACCCTACTGGAAAAGACCTCCATGTCAGCAACCTCTGGGAAGCTGCTGAGAACTGCGGCCCAGCTGTGGCAGTAGCTGAATGAGGTTCTGTGTCATTCCCCAGATCCACACCTTTGCTGGCTAAGCTGCAAGCTGCATCACCACAGAAGTACGAGCAGAAAGTAGATGTGTTTGGGGTTGAGCAGAATTCAATAGTTGGGAACTAGTGAAGGAAGAAAAAAAAAAAAATGGAAATCCAAAATCCAACAAATCTAAACCTGGGAGACTCCCCCCCTACACCCTACACAAAGCAGGGTGACAACCCTACTGTCCATTTGTGTGAAGCAAGCAAAGACATCATAGCCCAGTCTATGGAGAAAGAATAATCAATGCTGTTGTAGGTTTGTAAGTTTTGAAATTACAAGTTATAAAGCTCATCATGCCACGATGCTTTATATAATTAAAACAGAAATGCAGCTGATTGATTTTATGTTAAATTAAGCTAATGACTTTAATGATAAATGTAAAAGTGGTGAAGTTCTCTACTACAAGCAGTTCATGTGAGAAGACATGAAGTCTCCTCATGTTAGAGGAGCCCTCAAGCTCAGCATTCACAAGGCATGCTGATAGTTACATAGGTAAAATAAATGCAACAATAATTAGCCCTCCCAAAAGAGTAGAAGAGGTCACGAGCTTATGCAAACTAATAACAGGCAATGAGAACCAAATGAGACCACTACAGTGCTGAGCCAGGTGTTGCTGCAAGCCTCTGAAGGGGCTTATGACCATAGAAGAAGGTAAGGGTGTCTGCTGTTGATGGGGTAGAGGCTGGTGAATGGCAGGCAGGCTAAAAAACTTGTGGGGGACAGCCTTGTCCTGTGCCATGTAGCTAATGAGATTTCATTAGTCCTCCTAGCAGGTACCTTTTACACTTACTGAGGGTCTATTTGAAAAGCCAGTTCCTCTGGAACAAAATTTCAGAGCCCCAGAAATCCCTGCTGTGGTTGATCCTACCAATTGCCAAAGTTCCCATCTGAGAAGTTCTTTTACTCTTTTTTATAGAATCCTGAAATACCACAGATCTGGTACCTAAACCCATGAAATGCTGCAGAGGGATTCTGCAGGACCTAAGTCTTCTCTCAATTGGTCCCATGGAGATAGCTTCAAAAAATGGCAATGTATGCAAGAAAAAGTCATCAACCAGAAGATGCTGTGACCTGAATAGAAGCAGGTTCATCCATTCATTTGCAGAACAGGAATGCAGATTTTATTCCTTTCTAGGATACCATTTTTCTTCTAAAAAGACAACCCTTTTCCTGCCCTTTTAGATAGGAAAATGCTAGGTGTATCTATATTCCTGATGATATAAGAATTTCAACGTTTTCAACAAGATCACAGGGCTAGGATCAGGGCTAAAGTGAGGAAATTCAAGGAATATGAGAGTCAGAATGTTGATCTACAGCTAAGCACAGTGTTTATGTTCCACCCAGCTCAGTAGATACCCACCTAATGGATAGTTTTGGCAGCACTGTACAACTCTTCTACTGGACACAGAATTTTTTTCTTCTCTCAAGCAAATTCAAATCTTAGTGGTTTACATTTCTCTTCCCTGCTTGATCTGTTCCTAGCTGGATACACAGATTTTAGAGTGGATGATGATCCTACAGTGACCACATTAAAAATGCAACATCTGCCAAGCGTTACCATATGGTGATTTCTAAGATAATGCTCCATTTGTCCCTGCTCAGAGCAGTGACACACACAGTGTGCCTGTCAGAAAAGCATGAGAATTATTTCCCTATTCTGGCTCCTCTGCCCCAAAATTGTGAGAAAGCTCATCCAGCCTTTGGTACATATATTTTAGTAGTTTTCTTTTGTAAATAGGACAGGCTGATGGCGTTTTGTAAAGCTCTTGAAGAAGAAACAAAGCCATCCCTGTATGGATAAGCTAACTTTATAACTTCATTGCCCCTGTCTCAAATTCAGGTTTTTCCCCTTGCTTTTAATGAAATGAAATAACCTGAAGTAAATGCAGTTGTTACACTTCCACTAAAAATATATCTTGACTATGTGGGTATTCTAGAAAAGTTATTTACCAAAATCCCAGTAGTTTAATCTATTCTGTGAGAGAGACAATGGCCAAATTTTAACATTAAGAACCTGAAGGCTTTCTGCTGTAACAGGATTTAGCAATAACTTTTAATTGGCAGTTCAAAGTTAATCCTCAGGGGAAAATGTGATCTGGCAAAAGCACCCAGTCACAGAAAGAAAAAAAAATATTAATTAGTCTGTGGAGGTTTTTTTCTCAGTATTTCTGTACCTCTCAAGAAACATTGTAGAAATAATTGTCTCAGACTAAAAAGGCTCTTCTTAGGTGATAGTTTTTAGTCCTTTTATTTCTCTACCATTGAAAAAAGAGGGCAGAAGTTTATATTTCTCAGTTCTCCTAGAAGGCTGTATCTTTATGTAACACACCTTCTGAAGGGAAAATCACAAGCAAATCTCTTAGACTAGCACTCTGCTCTTCCCTTTTTCTCCCTCAACAGCAGTTTCACATGGCCACAAGCCTAATTTTTCCTCCTGTTTCTACTCAAACATTATCCCCAGAGGCTTGCAGCAAGGAACAATTTCTCCTCCTGTATTTAGCTGTAGGAAAAACCCATAACTCAGACAAACCTTCTCATTAACTCACCAGGACCTACTCAGCCCTAAATTTCAGCAATTCTGTCATCCATGGTTTCCCTTCGTTCCAGTGATGTTTAAGGCTAACTCATGGTGACCTGCTTAACCCAGAAGAAAGAATATGGACTTTTCAAGAGAGACCTGATGAGGCCCAAATTAGCTCCTACCAATAGATCAAAGTCTGCATTAAGAGCCAAGCTTTCAGCAGCTATTCAGGAGCTGCCCTCATGAAGCTACCAGGAATTTTGGTGGCAGCATGTGAGAAGTTCGACTTCTTTTGGGAAAGTGCAGGTAGCAAATAAGTGTCTGTTTTCCATCTATAACTGTATTAAGTTAAAAAGATTCCTACACGTCAACTGAGCAACATCTCTTTAAAGTTGTAGGTCTTCAACATCTAATTTATTTACATAATACGCTTTATTCTCAAAAAGTAAATATGAATATTAAAATTATCTAGCTAAATTTAAGTGACAAATCCCCTGACCTTAGATTTCATTGCAAACCAAAGGTTCACCACAGCTGATTTTTAAAATCACAAGCTCTTGGGAAATGAGACTGTTTCATCCTCTTCCTTCTGCAGCAAAAGCAGTTGCTGAGCAGAACAAACCAGCCCATTGTTGGTCTGGAGACTGCTTTCCTGCTGGCAGACTGCTACAGCAAGATGAGTGGAAAAATCACAACAGCTTGTTACAAATACAGCTAACGTGTGTAAAATCCATGAAAAGGAAGGCTTCAGAAAATGACTGGGAGTACATATCTGGCTCATTCATTTTTCTCAAATCATTTTACTTGAGAGATGTATCCACTCTGCAACATCGATGTGTTTTAGGCATAAAGGTTCAAGTTTTGCTGACCATCCATCCCAAAAAGTAAGCCTGAACTCTTTCCCTTTCACATAAATAGAAAAGCAAAGAAATATACATTTAAATATCACAGTAGGTTTGAGTCCCTAGAGAAGCTACAATCTAACAAAAAAGTAGAACAATCTTTTAAACATTTAAGATTCTGGGAAAAGTTATTGTTTGAGACAATAGGTAAAAGAAAATTTAACTAATAGAACCATTAAATATTACGCATACACTTGATGTGTCTGTTTTGACACTGTTTTGACTGCTATTTTGAAAAACTGAATACTCAGGTACATAGAAATCTGTCCAGAGCCCCTGCACTCTTTGCAAAATGTGATTCATTTTTTAATATCTAATATTTTATGGCACATATTAAAACTTCTCTCAAAATAACAAAACTACATTTAACTATTCTAGGAGTATTCTTGTAGAAAGATTGCATTTTACCTGCTTTTTTTGAAGAATTCTTGAAGCGGTTCTTTTGTTTGAAAATTTAAATATCCAAAATGAAGAAAGAAAAAAAAAAAAAAAAAAAGGTACACAGATGCTAAAAATAAAATAGATTGTTCAGCTGAGGGAGCTGCAAGATGCCAGGTATTTTGCAAATAGGGAGTTTATTTGGGTAAATTAATTTGTCGCTATGGAATTCAGCTCAGTTCTTCGTAGTAGGCATCTCTGGGTGAGGAGAGAGTGACATTGCATCCTGTGCACACTCATAAATGAAGCAGGAATTCCCAGATTTGCCATCATGTGATTTCAGTGAGAAACCAGCACTTGACTTACTCCCAGCACCCGTTACTCCCTGCTGAAACACAGCTCCTCAGAAGCCTGAGATGGTTGTAACAAGTGGCAGAGAGAGAAAGAGTCCATAGACCTCTGTGAGCTTCACTGAGCAGGCACTTCAGACACTGCCCTGAGTTTGGGAAGGAAGCTGGAGGGGAAGCAGAGCAGAAATACCATTGTTAAACTGCCCCAGAAGTTATAAAAGAGCAGATATTATAGGTCTCACTACAAAAGAACGGATTGTATTTGAAAGGAGAGCGGAGCTCACTTTTTCTGTCATCAGAAAGTACTAAAAAGATCATACTGACAAACACTCATTCTCATTCTTTACACGGGAATTTAAAAAATGTATGAATCACACTGCAGTACTTAATGAAATGTTAACTAAGCTCCACACCATCCAGCCTCTTTTTGCCTGTATCGAACGAAGCTAATAAAAGTTTTTAAAAAATAAAACTAATAATACACTCCCCATATAGTATATGCTAAATGGAAAAACATATGACACATTAATATCACAGCTACAAGAGGAATAACACAAAGGAAAATCATATCCTGGGCTCCAGCTCCACCCTGGGCGGCATCAAAAGAATCGTGGCCACCAAGTCAGAGGAGGTGATGCTCACCCTCCACTCCACTGCCATGGGACACCACCTGGAGTGCTGTGTCCAGTTCTTGGGCCCCCAAGACAAGAAGGACGTGGAGATCTTGGACCAAATCCAGAGGAAGGCCATGAAGATGATCAGAAGGCTGGAGCACCTCTCAGATGAGGGCAGGCTGAGAGGGTCAGGGCTGTTCAGCCTGGAGAAGAGAAGGCTCCAGGGAGACTCAGAGCACTCTTCCAGTGCCTGAAGGGGCCTAGAGGAAAGATGGGGAGGGACTTCTCACAGAGGCACTTAGTGATACTACAAGGGGTAATAGTTTTAAGCTGGAAGGTGGTAGATTTAGGCTAGATATTAGGAAGAAGTTCTTTAGTGTGAGGGTGGTGGGACACTGGCAGAGATTGCTCAGGGAGGCTGTGGATGCCTCATCCCTGGAAGTGTTCAAGGCCAGGCTGGATGGAGCTTTGAGCAACCTGGTCTGGTGGGAGGTGTCCCTTCACATTGCCCTCTGTGACAAAGTAACCCACTTGGTTGATGCAGGGCGAGTGGTGGACACCATCTCCCTGGACTTTTCCATGGCTTTTGATACGGTCACCCACAGCCTCCTCCTGGAGAAACTGACTCCTCATGGCCTGGACAAGTGGTCTGTGTGGTGGGTGGGGAACTGGCTGACCCACTGTACCCAGAGGGTAATAGTAAATAGTTCATCCTCCAACTAGCAATGGGTCACAAGTGGAGTCCCCCTGGGATGGATATTGGGCCCAATGCTGTTTAATATCTTCTTAAGAGACCTGGATGCTGGGCCCAAGAGCACCCTGATGAAGTTTGCTGGTGACACCAAGATGAGAGGAGAGGCTGACACCTCACAAGGGAGAGCCACCCTCCAGGATGACTCAGATGGACTGGAGCAGTGGGTTAACAGGAACTTTATGAAGTTCAGTGTAGAGAAGTGCAAGGTCTTACAGCTGGGAACACATAACCCAGGTGTGCAGCTCAGACTGGGATCCACTTGACTAGAGAGCAACCTTGTGAAAATGGACCTGAGGGTCTTGGTAGACAAGAGGCATGAGGGAACAGTGTGCCACAGCTGCAAAGAAAGCCAATGGGATGTTGGGTTGCATCAACAAGGGCATCACCAGCAGAGACAAAGAAGTCACCATCCCGCTCTACTTGGTGCTTGTTGGAACACACCTGGTGTATTGCTTCCAGTTTTGGTCCCCAATGTACAAAAGGGATGTGTACAGGCTGGAGAGGTTCCAGAGAAGAGCCACAAGGATGATCAGAGGGCTGGAGCACCTGCCACACAAGGAGAGGCTGAGAAAACTGAGTCTGTTCAGTCAAGAGAAGAGAAGGTTTAGGGGAGACCTTAATATGATGTTCCAGCATTTAAAGAGGGGATATAAAGACGAAGGAGACTCCCAATTTACAAGGAGTCCCATGGACAAGATGAGGGGCAGTGGACACAGGTTGCTTCTGGTGAGTTTCTGTTTGAACACAAGAGGAAAATTTTTCACTATGAGGACAGTCAGATATTGGAATGGTCCTAGGGGAAGCGGTAGATTCCCCCACTTTGGAAAGTTTTGATTCTGAGCTCTACAGGGTGCTGAGACATCTCGTATAAACAATAATATTAGAAAGGTTGGACCAGATGATCCGTGAGGTCCCTTCCAACCTGACATTCTAAGATTCTATTATTCTATTCAAGAGAGCACACGCCAAAACCTGTTCTATTTGTCATGAGTTCTCCAAACACCCATCACTTCATTTATCCTGCGTTTCCATTAAGATTTTTGCTTCATCACTGAGATAACCATAGTAACAGTGGAAGGCCAGTAGAAATCCCTACAAATCGAAAGAAGAGTTTCTTGTGAAGTTTACATGTCAGATAAACATAAACATGTGCTCTAGTGAAACAGGAAACTAAAATCACGCTTTTGCATCTGTTTCCCATAAACTTTTATCTGGAGACCTAGCCATAGAAGTGAGGGCTTTTCCTGGTAAATATAGAACTAATTTAAAATCTGCATATATAAACTTGGGATAGTTTGTAGAGTTCTGTACACACAGACACTGCAAGTTCCTGCTGGCACCATGGAACTGACTGTGCTCTTTCAGACTTTCTGAAACTGTGTACACCACTGGGTTGGAAGGAGCAGCAGTATTTCCCTCCCAGGTCATAAAGAGCAGTCAAGCCTACCCAGGTGAGCCTACCAAAGAGATTTACTGAAGAGATTCTCACCAGTCTGCAGCAGCAGCAGAAAGTTGCCCAGCATCAAAAATAAGAGGTAAGGTATCTCTAGGGAAAACAGATAAAGGCAAACTCAAGACACTTGGGACAAAACAAAAATGGGAGGCATCTTATGAGCACATTATGGTAAGAGGGGTTTCAGAAGTAGGTTAGCTGCATATCCTGTGCAAGCAGGAGCTGAGCAGACCTGAAAGACTCTGTGGTTCACAGGGAGAAGAGAAACTCAGTCCTGAGAAACTAAGGCTGGTGTCTGAGTATGATGAGAGGCAAGGGGAAAATGAATCGAAGTTTATTATTCTTTTCTTAGATCCATAAAGAAAGGGCAATAGGAACTTAAGAAAAGCATTCAGAAACAGGCAAGGCTCACCTCCTATGCAAACCAGCTTGTAGGGCCAAGATCTAGAAAGGTTTCAGCCAAAGCTGTGGCACCATAGAAACACCAAGTGTGAAAATGGCATTAGGGGTTATAGAGATGCAGGAATCAATGCCTCTCAAAGGAGAAGCTGGAATATAGAGCAGGTAAAAGTCTGAAAAGGCTGAGTCAAAAAATCCAGTCCGGTCAGTTTTTTAAAAAAAATCTATTTCCAGCAAGACAATCAAAGGATGGCTGAGAGGAAGAGGCAGAAGGGAGAATACAGCCCGTGGACAGCTGATGCAGAGAGGTCTACAAATTAACACTGGAAATCAGGGAGCAAGAAGGTGTCTATAAAAAGATCCAGGCAAACACAGAAAGGCTGGAGCAGGCTCAGGCTCCCAGGATTGAATAGGACACTGAAGGTCACACACTTTTTGCACTTCCTTAAATGTATTAGTAAATGTAGGTAAAAAACAGCAACATAACTCATGCAGCTGCACTAGGGAAAGTGGTGTTTAGTGTATGCATCAAGTCTCTGAAAACAATGCATTTGGCATACTTGCTGACAAACTACATGGAAGATCATGCCTTGTGCTCGTAGAAGAAACTGCAATGGCAACAAAAATAGAAACAGAAAATTATGTAAATCATGGAATCATGTATAAAAAAACTGTTGAGAAAAAGTTGTGGTGTTGCTCAGTTTGACTTAGGCTTTCACATCTCTAAGTCTGAACAGCAAAGATAACTGGGGTCTGGAATCAAACAGATTCTTTTTCTAGTACTGAGTTTTGAAACTTTCCTGCTTCCACAAATTAACACTGAGCAGAAGCAGGTGACAAACCACATTTGGGTTTAGCTTATCTGTTTTTTTCAGCTCAAAACTGTGGTTTCAAACAGCTCCTATAAATGTTTTCATGGAGAAAGTTACCACGCCGGTCTATTTATCAAGTTAAATAAATAAACAGATAAATAAAAAGATCATAGCCCATGCATGCAAGGAAAATCCTGCTGGAGCTGTGAATAAACAGCTGTTTCTCAATAGGGAAAAATGTTCCTGTGCTCAGGCTGAATGCTGTGTGACACTCATGTAGCTCAGACCAACAGAGAGGAGCTTTTGCATTCCTGATGGGCCTTCCAGGTGGGAGAGGGCTGTCTGCCCAGCCCCAGGTCTGGGAGCAGAGGGGGGCTTTGGGAAGCCCTCCAGACATATCCTCCTGGGGAAGGGACGTCTCCTTAGTCTGGCCTAAACCCTCTCCTACACTTGAAATAAAGATGCAGAGACCTCTAATGCACAGAGATGGTGTGGATTCCCAATCCTTGGAAATGTTCAAGGCCAGGCTGGACTGGACTTGTAGCAACCTGGTCTAGTGGGAGTTGTCCCAGCCCATTGCAGGGAGGTTGGAATGAGGTGATTTTTAAGGTCCCTCCTAACCCAAACCCTTCTGTGACTCTGTGATTCTGCATCATTGCAACCTGAAGCAGGGAAGGCTTTATGCTGGTAAACTTGGGGTCACTACATGAAAACCACAAGTCTAAACTCCCGCTTTTGTCCCTGAAGATGCAAGATCAATGGAGCCAGCAGAATGAGAAAGGGACACCACATCCTGATGCCTACTTCAGGATAAGCAGTATTGGTTGCATAGATTAAGCCTCTGCATCGCAAAATGGGGAGGATGGGCACATCCAACTTAGATTATTCTATGATTCCATGAGTTCACATGGGGACACCTTCATCTTAGACACTGACTCCTTAGGTGACACAATTTAGCAGTTCTCTGGAGGGAAATGTCTACATCTCCTTTGTAATGAATGGGAAGGGGGAGATGCCACTTAAGGGGGTCTCTGTAACCCCAGAATGATTTGATCCCCCTAAGGCGTGTGTCCACATTCACCACCTTGTTTCCCTGTGATCCCTGGAGCTCCACTGAGCAAATGCACTCCAGGGTCAGACAAGCCCAAGTCCATCTGTGCCTGTGCTCAGTCCTCACCTGTCCCATCTGTTCCTTTCTGCTCTGGTTATAACTTTTCTACTTGTAGGTTCCTGGCTCTTCTTGTTGTTCCCAGCCCCTGTGAGGGCCTTTCTGCAATAGGAAAGAGAAGTGAGGGGAGAAGGATGGTGAGAGGAATGGAACTGAGCAGAGCAGGTGAAAACACAGGGGCATCATCAAGTCCATTTGCTCAGCACCAACCTGGAACAGCATAATTTATTTTCAGAAGGGAAAGTAGAAATGTAAAAGACATGGGAGCTGGGGGAAGGGAGTGAGAGGGGTGAGGGGATCAGAAGCAGAATCTAGTCTACAGTTTATACCTGCAAACCATGCAGCTGTAGTGAGTGTAAAAACTAGCTGGCTTCTTCTCCAGTTACTGAAGAGGAACAGCACAGTTTTCCTGCAACACTACCTGCTTAGTGCCATGTTAATGGTTGGATGTTGATTTGCTATCTTGAATTGACCACTCAAGAAGCCTGTGCTGATACATGCCAAAGCTGAAGAAAATAAACTCAATTAACCAGCAAACTGAAATGAAAGATGTACCTTCTGGAGCACACAGGAACAAGCAGTCAGCTGCTCCAGGCAGGGCTGCAGCAAGGAAAACCAGAGGAAATTAATCTCTGGGAGAAAAACCCATGATCTTTTTTATTTTAGGGTGAAGGTAAGACAGTATGGGTGCTCTGTCATTCAGTCCCCAGTCATATTTAACAAACCTACCCTGCACTCCATATGGACTCTACTATTGGAGGTCTCAGTGTCTCATATCAAGCCCCAGTCCTGCTCACACTGGCCAGCCCAGCACTGAGCATGCCTCACCAGCAGTGAGGGGCCCACAGGGAAGAGCAGAGCACCCATAAACTTTCAATACTTGCTCGCAGCACAGTGCTGGCAAGGAGATGGGCATGCACTCCAGTCCTGTTGTCTGTGCCTGGGTCTGCTGTGAAAGGCTCCACACACCAACCAGGTCATGGGATTCAGCTGGGGATAACAATGGTACCCTTTGAGCTCTGGGCCCTGAAGGTGCCATTCACTGCCTGCCTGACACTGCTCCCACTCCTGGCTGTAGCCTCCAGGCACTGAAGTAGCCCGGTACACCAAACCCTTCCCACCTTCACAGGTCAAGGAGCTGCTGGAAATCTACACCTTGCATCAGGGACTGAAGGGCAGGAGAGCAGCATCCAGGTGATGCACAGGGGGCTGCTAGGACCATGAGATGGCTCTGTATAAAGAGGCAGTTACAAGAGCAAACACCCTTTTATGTGTCAGCACATACGTCAAAAAGCACGAGACAGCACTCATTGTAAAAGAGAAGCTTCATGTTTAAAAGTCATCCCATATCCTTAGGCTTAATCATAACTCAGCTGAGGCAATTACAAAGATGCAGCTTTATCTGTGTGGATCTCTCATCCACATAGAAAAACAAATACGGAGTGGCAACAAATTCTGCATCCCTCTGCACCTTTGCTGATCTCCGCATCCATTCCAGAGTGACAATGGATGCCCCCTCTGGGCCATCCATCCATGACCCCTCTGGTCATGGATGCCACCCTGCACTGGTCTGGAGTGGAGCAAGAAAAATAATTACTCCAGGAGGTTTATGCTGGTGTCCAAAGAGACAAATCTCAGTCTTAAATAGGGCTATGGAACCCATATTATTTCTGTGTGTGAGGCAGAGAGGAGATTATGTCTCTAGCAGATGTGAAGCTAGTTTGTTTGAACTGGGAAGTTTTCTGAATTTTTCATAAAAGAAGGTATTTGACTGCTATGGTTTTTCAGAAAAGTTTAATAGTGGTTCATGTGGTTTTATCTTCCGATCCATCTTTCTTTTCTTTTCATCCATATTCCATATATGTATATAATTAATAAAAATACATAATGATCACTAATGATACACATATTCTGTATACACAGTTCTGCTAGGAAAGTTATAAGATTACTGCATGTTACCTAACATTTCCCAGCCCCATTTCACAGGATTCTTCGGGTCACTTTGGTTGAGCAGAAACATCTCCACCTCTGCAGGGTTTAACTCAACATTTGCCCAAGTGGTGAAAGGAATTTTCTTTCCAGGCTCTTTAAAGCACAGCTGGCTCCCATAAGCTCACCTATAAGAACATGTCCTATAAGCTCACCTCTAGGAACATCTCACCATAAATCCTCGCCTTCACATCCACACTTGAACAGAGGAGAGGTGTGCTTCAGGAGACACCGTTTCATCTCACTTTGCAGCTTTTGTTTCTAACCTTTTACTCTCCATGGGGAAGGAGCACTCATGTCTTTGGGAATGGCAGAGACATCTAACACTCACATCAACAAGGATGTTAAAAAGACCAGACACAGTCATTCCCACCAGCTTTTTTCATCTTTTCCTTTCCTTTCAGCTTTATATATATATATATACATTTTATTTTTTTTTTTTACTTGCCACAGATTTTGTCAGGTCTCTTCAAGAGCTAACTTGCCATTAGTTACCAGGACCTTTCACTTCTTTAAGGGTCCAGCATCCTATAGCAGAAAACTGCAGGATGACTATCAGTTCATATCATAATGACTATCAGTTCAGTAAAAACATCCATTCACTCCACCAGACCAAAAGCCATGCCAAAAGGGATCTCTTTCTGCACCATCACCAGGGCTGTTCTCCAGGGACCATCACCAGCCTTGCTTTTCTGTGTTACCTTCAAATACCTCTGAAAAGTAGATCTCATCACATAGGGTGCTGAGGACTGATCAGCTTTGGCAAGTCAAAGTCCATCTTGGTGGTAGGAAAGCAGAATTTCACTTCACAACAATTCAAACCTCACCCAGATGAAAAATCTCCATCATGCCAAAATCCCACCCTTACATATTACAGCCCCTTCTCTGAGCAATCTCAGCATCCCCAAAGTATCTTTTATGTTTAATCCTGAGCAAGATACTGAGCAACCCCTCTCAGCTCAGCAGTACCATGGTTATGGTGTTGTTATTAGGAGCTGATGTCTTCTTCAGGCAAGAGCCAAGCTACTGAAAACTTGCAAAATGAGCCCAAGATCAGCCATGTTGGTAAATGGGTTTTCAGTAGTTGCAATTCACCTCTTTCCTAAAAGCAGCAGAAAAGCTGGATATACTCTGCTGGGTAGAGGAAGCACTGAGTACCCCTGTACAGGTTACTGTCTCAGAGGAGCTTTGAGATGACAAAACAGCCTGAAACTGGGATCCCAGAGGTGCCACAGAGCTGGTGTTTCTTTCACCTTCTCCCCTAAGGCCCTAGCAGCAGCTGTCACCACTCTGAAAGAGATGAGAAGGTGATAAGGCAGATTGTACCACTCCCAAATTGAAACAGCTTGTGCAGATATCTTTCAAATTAAATAGCCTGTAAGCAACTTCTAGCTAGGGATTTTTGTCCACTTCTCACTTCAAAGCCATGCATGGATGGGTATCCCAAAAGCACACTGGGAGCATGTAAGCCATTTCTATGGCCAGCTACTGTAAACACATATTTGCTCAAAGCAGTTGTCTCTCCATGCTCTTACTCTTACATCTTTGGCAAAAAAATACCCAGATCAAGAGTAATTTGTTTATAAAACATTAGGGCAATCCTAGTTGCATTTCTTGGTATGCTGACCACATCCTTTCAAGCTCTTGTGACACAGTGTGACACAAGTAAGCACAGCCAGGGTTTGCCTTCTCTTTCCCCTTCCCTCTCAGTGCTCACCACTTCAAGGCTCCTTTCAAGTACCTAGTATTGTACCTCTTACCCAAAGATGAGCATCAGTCCTGTTTGTCCTCACTCCCTTTTCAGGCTGGCAGCCTTTTCTAGGTGGGAAAAGCCAATTCTCTGCAGTGCATCCCTTGGCAAGGACGAAGCCTTGGACCCAACAAAGAAATGTGTGTAGCACTCCTATGAGAACCCTTTTCACAATGCAGCCTATGTGTTGGAATAGGTTTTTTTGTACAACGCAAGAACTTGGATCTCCTGACTCCTGGTCCTGTGCCTTAACCACAGAGGAAGCTTCACCTCCCCTGGTCATGGCTGTGCATGGGTATCTTACCACCACTGCAAACTGTCTGGGACCATGAAAGACCATCTTGGAAAGAAACATCAAGATGGTATTGATGTACTGCAGCAGGCAGGCAGTTCTGTGCTAAATCAAGACTGAAATGTGAACCCAAGGACTGAATCCAAGAGTGATTTCACCTGCAACCAAGACTGTCACCTGGAGTTGTATTTGCCTGGATTTATGAAGAATTTTATAGCAAACATGTTTCTTACTCTCAGGGGTGTCCCTCTCCTGACAAGGCCCAACATTTGTCCCCTGACAGTGGACAAAAATGGTTAAACAGATTACTGACATTCAAAACAGTTGCCATTTTAACAATAAACAATTTAGATTTGTGCAAAACAAAGTAGAATAAATTACCTGCCCATGGGATGGCATTCCCACTCAAGTAGCCCAGGGACACAATACAAAATTTGGGTGAGCTTCATACTGGCTTCAGGATAGATGATAACTAACCCTACACTGACCTTGGTGACATCTACTTTACCAACCACTGTAACAATTCGAGCAAGTTTGAACTGGTAAAATGAGTCTACACAACACTTAATTTTCCATGCCACAGGGCTATGGCATTTTTGATCCAACAGTAAAAGCTTTGAAGCTGGAATTCCATCCCCCTGAGCTGACAATGCCAGGTATCCCAGTAAAGGAGCAGGCTAGGATGCAAACACTGAGCCTGCAAATGGAACCAAGATGAAAGACTTCCACAAGCCAGAAATACTAAGGAGAAAAAAAAGAAAAAAAATGGATTGGAAACAACAAAACGAGGCAGTTCCAAGTGCCAGATGTGCCCAGGTCCCCATGTTGCAGGGGCTCTCCCAGCACCACCAGCTTCACCTGGTGGACAGGGGGCATCCCTTGTCCCTGGCATCCCCATCTCTTGTAGGGCACCATCAGGATCCAGCTGCTGTAGATGAATGTCTGATGCCTCCTCATCTTTCCCCATGGGCAGCCTTGTGTTTCCACCACTCCCATCCCTCACCAGGAAGCCTCTGGCATCAACACATCCCCTTCTCTTGTGGCCAAAGCAATGGCTGCCCCTGAGGTTGCACTTTGCAGACAAGCAGCACGCTCACAGCTCAGCAGGGTTTCTTTCCCTCCCTGCAGCTGTAAAAGAAATGGCCATGGCCAAGACACAGCTCCTGCACCTGGCAGGAGAGCAGCTTTTTGGATGGTGTTTCCAGTCTCAGAGGGCTGCTAAAGAGGAATAAAAAAGGCCTCAGGGGCAGGTCTGGTTTGGTGGTGCTTGGTCTCCCATACCCACCTTACTGGGTCAGTAAAATTAGCTGTGGAGCCATCTAACAAACCAGAGAAAGGAAAAAATCCCACTGAAAAACAACCACACAGAGCTTTCAGGCAGGGGGTGAGGCAGAAAAAAAACCAAAAAACCCAAAACACCAAAAACACTGAAAACCAAAAACACTACTGTGCTGGGTTGCTGAGAGAGCCAGGCTCACCCTGGGCAGAGGAGACCACTCATGCCATCAGCCCAGGCTCAGCCAGAGCAGTGGCAATCCCTCCCAGCAGACACGCAGCTCTGGCTGGAGCTGCAGGAAGGCAGAGGAGGGCTCTTGCAGCTCAGAACAAAACCCTGTCACTACTCTAATGATCAGCAAGCCCTGATGGGGCCAGGGAGGGCTTGACATGCAGAGGAGTTGCCATTTGGCAAGGAAGTTCTTACTGAAAAAGGGAGGATCCTGCTCTGTTGAAGCAGAGCAGGTCTGCACTGGAAAAAAGCAGACAGCTGAAAAGCTTCACTCTCCTCACTCATAACAATTGATTTAAGATTCCAAGGATCTTGTCTGCAGTAAGTTTGGATGCCTCAAGGCACCTTGGTTAGAACATTCTGGACAGGGCACCATTGCCAAGTCTGTTCTATTTGATAGAAACTAATTTTTAGAGAAGCTAATGCGGAATAGAGCATTGCAAGAATAACAACTGAGGATTCAAGATTCAGATTTGGGCAACTGCATGGCTGTGAGCAGATCAAATAGTGTCAGATCATCACCAAGAGAAGTCTAATAAGGTTTTAAAATGTCTTACTGATCAAAATTCATTCCACACCTAGACTGGGCATTCTGGTGCTTAAACATCTCCTGAAGTGAGAAAGTGTTAGGGGTGTCAAGCACCTGTAAGGAAGCTATTTCTTCTTATCCTGCTTTAGAAAACTGCAGACAATTGGTAATTTCCTTTCTTTTCCCCAATGAAAAAATTGAAATATTGAAATATTTACCACAGTGATTTTATCCAGCTTTTCTGCACCAGACATTCCCACTCTTTTTGACCTCTTCATATCTGTTTTCTAACACTGCCAGAGATGTGCTTCCCTTTCTATTTTCTCCAGGGATCATGCTTGTGTCTGAGGTAATACCCAGGAGCGGAGCTAATGGAGTCAATGGTTGGACTCGATGATTTTAAAAGCCTTTTCCAACAAAAACAATTCTGTGATTATCAAGCCCAAATGGACCTCCTGCCTCTGAATCCCAATGGAACTGTCCTGTATGGATACTTGCTCCTTTTGTGGCTGCTTGTCATTGCTGAATTGTTTGGTCTGTCACAGTGCTTTTGTCCACTAACATTGCCTCATCATAAAGTTCTTACAATGCTGTTTGGCCCTCACTGTAAATAAAAGATTACACACAGTCTTGACTCCTTCCTGAAGCCGTAGGCCACACTTTCATTTACATACATCACATATCTACAAAAGCCTGTATCCAGTATCCATCTGTGAACTGCCAGTATAAACCCCTCCCAGTACAGAAAATCTGGACCACTGCATCTCCAGATGGTAACCTTTAGAACAAGCTCAGAGTCTGTCAGATCTTACACAAACCCTGCCAGTGTGGGTTTGCTACCCTTGTCTATGGCTGGAGGTCCTGCAGCCCATCCTCAGAACTTCCCTTTCTGCAGGAAAGAGCTTGGATTTATTGTGTGGAACAAGCTTATCACTCATTAGCCTACTGCCCACAAACCACATCCAGTCTACTGACCACCTCCGTGCCTCCCTGTGGTTCTTTGAGCACTCTGCCCAGCCCTTGTCAGGCAAACACCAACACTGAAACTGCTGATGAAGGAAAGGCATGGGGGGTGTGCAGCAGAAACCCCGTCAGCATCTCCTGTCTCCATCTGTGGGATGTGTGCCCCTGGGGGGATGTGCACAGGGAAGGGAAAGCAGCAGCCACGGGGCCCAGCCTGGGCAGAGACCCCCAGAAGCTGGGCAGGAGGGGCTCAGGGACAGAAACCGACAAGTAAACATGATTTTTAGGAAGAAATACCACTTATAAAAAAGTAATATGGCACGTGCCCCCTGATCTCACTCATTTTCTCTCCGTTTTCACAGGTTGTTTAGCAGCAATCAGATGGTTTTAGAGGTACTAGGAATTTATCCAGGCAACAACGTAATTTTGAACGTGGGAAGCAATTTTTCTCTCAGTCTTCTCCAATTTCATAATGGTAAAGTTTTAATAATAAATCAAACCAGCATTGGTTTTTAGAGGGAAGGAGCATATGCAGAAGGCAAAGGAGCACTAGCAAACCATTCCTCATTTGCAAGGTTGAATCCTTATCCTTCTCAGACTAGGAATTTGCATAAGAAAGCCAATTAAGAGCAAATTCCATTTTTTGGGCACTTCAAACAATGGTTCAAGAATGAGGACTGGCTACTCAGCAGCACTGTAAGTCAGGACACAGGTGACAAGCATTTCGCACTGTAAAGCTGCACCTGAGACTCTCCTGTTTGGATAAGAAAGCAAAGAAGGAGGCTTGAAAAACCTTCTTTTAGGTAAGTTCACTTAATAACCAAAACTGCTGCCTTACAAAAAATGTATTTCATTTTTGCTTTTTTTTGGAAGACAAGCGCTGATCTTAATTTTTAATTATCATTATTTTTTCCCTAAATGAATTAGAAAACTTCTCCACATTACAGCAGTTCATATGCTCCTAAAATGGGGTTTGTAATTCCAGAATGGCAGCTGAACAGGGACTCAGTCCTTGGGCTCATGGCATTTGGGTATGATTCATCCATCACCTCCTGGAATCTCTTTGATGAAGCTGGATGCCTACGGGGTTCCAGTCTTATCATGGCATCAGGACAGCAGATGACCACATGAGACGTTCTGTACTAGATTCTCCACTCTTTATCTCAGGATAAATCCGATTCAGAAGCAAAGATAAAAAAGGTTGCTTAACGCTTTGGGGCTTTGCAACATTTTATAAGACTCAAAAAGGACTCTCATCAGCAGGCAGAGCAAATCAGGACAGGACACAAGCTGACTTCTGGAATCTCCAACGAGACAGAGTATCAGGACAGGAGTATTTATTACGAGAGACCTTCAGCATGAAACAGGCACCTGAACCTCAAATATCAAAACTCCGTAGTAGTTTCACCACTATTTTGAAATATCAAGTATGTCTTAGGAAAACTGATTTCACTAACACAGTTAATATTTAAAATTCACAGAAATTGTAACAGAAGTCAAACGCACACATTAAAAAAATCCCAAAACAATCAACTCTGAATCGTAAAATATTCAATATTTCACATATGCCTATCGTAATAATTAGTGAAGAAATGGTATTATACCACCTTCTACTGGGTTCTTAAATAAAATATCAATGCTCTGGCACTACTAAACCTTATTTTCCTATTTTGAAAAACTGTGCATACACTGCCTGTTAAACACAGAGTACCTGCCTGAATGCTACATGATTTCAGTGAGTTACTCAAATGGGCCACTCCAGATGTACCAAGTTTTATGATCAAGCCTTTTAAAACGATCTCATTTTCTCAGAGCCCAATATTGCCATACTCTTCTACTCCCATTCAAGCACTTGAAGAAACTCACCCCTTACACTTCCTCAGAAGCAACTTTTTTCCCAGGTGTCCAAGAACAAATTCACCATTACTGGCAACAGTATCATTAAGAACAACTGCATAAACAAAGTGTACCTAATTGCTACCATTAGCCTGCTGTGTAGGCTTGCTCTGAGTTTACTACAGCTCGTGTTCTGCCTACAATAATCTATCTACTATAGCTACATATTGCTGGAGCAGCACCATCAGTGCTTGGTCAACAGATGTAAATGGCAGAAACGTTCCTAAGTAGAGCCATAGATCCCACATGAAAGCTGCATTACCATTAAAAACACCTACAAATGTCTTTCTGTGGCAGAACTTTTATTTGGAGGGAAATTATAACTTCTGCATTTACATGGCACAAATTATATACAGTACACTTTCCATGATAAGAATTATGGTGCTGTTCACAGAAAGGTATCAAATTTGAGATAAATAATGCATAAGCTAAAATATACAAACCAGGGGTGGAGGTGAAACTATTAGCCATTTTTATTATCTATAGAAGAATTTCAAGGAATAATGTTAATTCAATGTTCAAAAATTTTTAACAAACTTCTAGTAAAGTTAATTGAAATATTTATAATACTATTCAGTTGTTGCACAGTATTTCCAATATACAATCAAGAAGATGCACAGAACACAACACTTAATATGAAAAAAACCCTATTGCACCCACAATTTCAAGGTTTCATTGCCTTTTTGGATGCTGCACTACCATATTTATATGAACATTTACAACACTTCAGTAAACACAAAGTTTCTAAATGTAGTGCAGCATTATGGGAGGCCACTTTCAGCTCTTAAAATAAATGTTAAATGCCCATAAACTGTGCCATTTATTCTAAGCTGATGGTTTAAGCTGTAACCCTTAATTCCTACTGAGAGTAGCAAACACACTTTCCCCACGTTCAGAACATCACCACTCTTCTGACTATACACTCTATAATCTCAGACCTAAACTGTCCTTGGCTTTATTGTCGTTTTGGCGTTTTGCCTCAGTGCTTGTGACAACTATCACTTCTATTATGTTTTAATGTCCTGTTAAGTAGTCCTGTGTAGAATCTGAAGCAAAGGAATCTGCATCTTCATTATCAGAATCATCACTGCTGTCATCAGCCGCCGGCTCTCCTGTCAGCGCTATCCGGGCATAATCGTCCGTGTCTATGGACTTGCAGAAGTGAATGGCATATTTCAGTTTTTCCTCTAGTACTTGCTTACAGGAATACCTGGGCAGCTTCAGGAGAAAGAAGCAAGTGTACGACTCGGGTAGGAAGTGGTCTGGGGGATTGTATTTATCCAATACCTGGTGAAAACAAAAAGCGCCGTATCTTTTACTCACTATCCGAAGCACAATTAATATCAGAATAATACTTGAGGATTTTTTTACTGGTGTGTTAGACTTGTGATTCTGAAAAGACCAGACCCATTTTCCACACACTAGGTAAATAAATAAAGCCGTATACAAGTGTCTTTGATTATGATTATGTGTTTGGGAACAATATAAAGAAGATTGCATCCCTTTAGCAAATACCTAAATATGATTTGAAGATTGTGGTTTTTTTAATTTAGCTGAAATGAATACTGAGCTGCAGTAAATGCTCAATAAATGCCAACAAAAGCAGCTGATGACTGACAGTGGAAAACTATCAAATTCCAGAGACACGAATGGCTGGGAAATGAAACAAATATCCACTTGCTCAAGTCAAGAGAGAAAAATATGTATGGACATTACAGGTCTCTGTTGCACTGTCAAATCTCAAATGCAGTATTACATAAGCAGTCTAATACCACCAGCCAATTTTTTTTTTTAAATAAAAACCCAATGCCTCATGTCATACACCTTACCTGAATAACAAAGTCTCTCCCTCTAAAGTCTGCAATAGTCCTGGGCAGCCGTGTTCGGCCCCACACGAAACGCAGGAAGAGAGATCGCTCGGTATTGGAGAAGGACTCCATCACTTCCCAGAACCACTGTATCAAGGGAGCAGTGGGCTCAATTCCTTTGTAAGTTGCTACAGATTTCAGAAGGTGAAGTGGAATATCCGGGCTTCCACACACCTGAAAAAAATAAAGTAGAGTGATAAGCAAACAAAAGTCTAATCCAAGAAATTACAGGTTACTTGTTCCCCTCCATTCTCTTAAAATATTTCATCAACTTTTACATCGACAAAATGAACATTCAATGCATATTGAAGTGCTATGCAAAGCCTCTTAGTACAATGATACTAAACGCACATCTTCCCAATTATTGGACACTAATGAGCCTTTCCCTTAAACTACTTCATCAACTTTTATATTGACAAAATGAGCATTCAAATATTTGAAGCGCTGTGCATAGTTTCCTAACTGGGGGACAGTAACAAACCTTCTTTCTCACTCCTGTATCACATAAAGAATTTAACATTTTACCTGGGACTAATATCTCCAATTCATCTCCTAGGTCCTTTTGTGGGTATGTTTAGGGTTTTTTGTTTGTTTGTTTCCTCCAGAAATAATTCATTACATCACTGCTCAACTACATTAAAATAACCTTATTAACACCAAAAGGGCAATTAAACATTTTCTAGTCTTTCCTTTGACAAAATGTTTGCAAACACAGAGTAAGCACCGCAAAGAGTATCAAAGGTGAGTTTTGGATTAGTAAGTAAACGAAGGTCACACTAAGTTAGTCTAACAGAGGTAGCAAAAAGGAAATTTATACCATAGTTTCCAGTTCATATCCTGTAAACAGTGAAAGCAGAGGAACCGGGACAACACGGGCCATCCCCTCACGAACTGCTGCAACTTGTTCGTCAAATTCGTGAAGTCTGCAGGGACACATTTCCAGAGTTTCTGTGAATGTCATTTCTAGCCCTTATTTCCAGCAAATACTGTAATACCAAGTAAAACTTTAAGCTTTCCCCTCACATCTCCAGCTACGTGGCAAGGAACATTATTAAACATTTGACACACAAGATACCTGACTTATAGCTGCTTCTACACCAATCCATGTTGCACAGCAAGCTCAGCATGGAGAAATACCTCTCAATGTTTAGGATATTTTATTTCCAGTATTATTCATGTGCTGTGCCTGGCAAGAATAAACCATTTCCTATTTGGAAACAACATGCTCTTGGGAAAAGAATGGCTGTGCTTTGAAACTCTGCCCTCAAACATTCCCAGACATTATGGTAGAAGAAAAATGGGTCTGAACTGAAATGTGATGTCTGAGGACAGGAGCTGTTTCATTTCAAGGCAGACACAGATAAGTCTAAGACTTATTATTATTATAACACTTACATTATTATTGCCAATTCTGCTGCCACCAATGATTTGTGTTTTGTGCTTTTTTTTTTTCCCTGTCAAATAATTTCTGAGATGACTTACAGAGCTCTTCAGAGCAGAGATTCACATCACTGACAAATCCTCCCCTCAGGCTTGTCATTACCAAAAGAAACAAAGATGTCAGGAGAAACTTGATCTTAATGCATCCACTTTTTTCTCATAGATTATACTCGGGTTCTAGTTTTTATCTCAAGGGCTTCATATAATTAAAAAACTTGATACTTAACCCAAACATTTAAATATTTCACCCACAGGGCTTTTAACTGTAAAATGCTTTACAACTGCTTGTGTCCTTTGAGGATAGCCAGAACTGACAAGAGAGCAAAATCATTTCTTCAAAGGAATGTAACATTTTTATGTACACAAGATCATTTACCCATTCCAAATGAAATCCCTTTCTGCTGTCAAAAATGGGTTTGAGTATTGTTTCATAACCATTTATAGAAAAACAAAATAAAACCCAAAGAACTGTAAGCAAGCAGTTGTTGGCAGACACTGTAACTACAAACTAAAAAGCAAGTATATAGCAATGGCACAGTCCTACTCAAGTACCCTCTAAGGAGTTAACTGTGGCAGAGGGAATAAAACAACTATGAATCTGCTTCTTGTCCAAATTATCTAAACTTCCATAGTGCGACAGGCACTAGGGCCCCTGTTTCACATAACAAGATGCCTGTGGTTGCTTTGTAGATGTACTTATCTGGATTAGCTACATAAGCATTTAATAACCAAAAGCCTGTCTTCCCTAATGCTAAATAACTGTTTCCCACTGATTTCAGTGCAATGTTCAGCTTTTGGCACCCATGGGTCAATTTCCTTGTCTGTGTCTAGGTGTCAGACTTATGTTATGCTGTTTGGGGAATGAACGGATTGGTTTGTGCATTCCAACATGGATAAGAATTTATGAGGAATTCAGCTGGGACTGCTCCTGACTGCAATTGATGATTTGAAAAAGTGTGAGAGCAGTAGTACTAAATCTAAGCTCTTTTCATAAAAAGCTTAATGATTGAGCCCAATACATTATATCACATAGAAAGAACTAGATGGAAGGGGCATTTCTCCATCTGTAAAAGTGGCTGCCAAAACTGCTCTGTCAGGACAGCTATTAAAATCTAGAGACAGACCTGCTAGTATATTTTTTTCCTAAAATTTGTTTCATCTTCTCTCCTTGGACAGATCAAAAGAAATCAGAAAATTAATATTAAAATCACATGGAAATATTAAAATACTTGTACATAGAGGTAAAGTAGTATATTGTTTAAAAGCTTTTACATATTTTTAAAAGAAAATGGTTATTCGTGTCAATAATTTGAAGGACTTATTCAACAAACCTGTAGTTTATTGCCAGCCTCACATACTCAGCTCTGTTATCCAAGGTAATATGGGTATACTTGGAACTCAGCTGAATATCTTGACCACTTGCATTAGGCACAGTGAATGGGAGGCTCATAGCTTCAAACTCTTCTGAAGTAGCTTCATTGTCTCGAATGTACATGAGCCCAGGAATAAAATCTTTATCAACCTTTTGAAAACAACAAACCCAAATTAAAGTTGGTTTACTAAAGTATACAACAGCATCTCTTGCATATCAAAAGCAGCGTGTCATGTATCATCTACCAAAAAGCATTGTGAAATGTCTGACCATAACCCATCTAACTGAATTTCAAAGCCATTAAATGCCTCAGTGTTTTACAGAAAATGTCATCATGTAGGGATGTGGTGGGTGCATGTGTTCTGGATTTCAATCCTCTTGAGCATTTTCCAACAACCTGCACTACATAGGAAAACTGGTTTAAAGCTTAAAAACGTAACCAAGTCTATGAAGTACAACGTTGATTTTGGTACAAAAGGAATCCCCTTATTCTCAGGTAAATGTCTCCATGCTTTTACAGTAAGTTCATTTCCATTGCTACATGACACTATTTGAGACAAAACTCTTCTTTGTAGCAGAGACCCCACTCTAACTACACATTTACTGAGCTCAGTGAACAAAACGTTTGTGATGTTCAGTGTGTCAGAACAAACCATTTCAAGTAGTACTTTGAATAAACTCTCTTACTCCAGCACAACCAACCAGTTCCTGTATCCTGGCACAACGGACAGAAACAACTACAGAAATGTCTTCTGAAAAGTAGGAGTTTGACCACAAGCATTTATTTAGTCAAATTCATAAGAATATCTGAGAATGCTCTAGAATTCAAATAGCTTATTTAACTACTTGTAAACAATTTGTACCTTTACAGTTTTACAGTGAATACAAGTCAACCTTACATACCATCTCAAAATGTAAAAGGACAGTCAAAATACACATATATAGAAACCAGGGCAGCAAAACACTGGAGAAAAATTTACACTAGAAGCTGCTTGTCTTTAAGCTATACCCTACTCAGAAACTTCCTACTTACCTCACTGAGATCAGCAATTGTCAGGTTCATTCCTGCAAGCTGTTTCCACACTGGCTCAGCCAGGTTGAGGCTCAGAGGGCTGCCAGTCCGAATAGCAATGCCCAAAAGTACACCTGTAAGTTCCAACAAAACATTTTTAGGTTGTGGGGGTTTTTCTTAGATTCCCAACATTCTGATCATGCAATGCAAGCAGAATATCAGTGTTGCTAATTACCAAGAAAGCGAAACATGTTCATATGCAAGAGTGACTTGGCAGCAGGATTTAATAGGAAACAATCTCTGTTTGCTCCAGATTCATCTCTTCCATTTGGTGTCACAATTAACAGAGGGGTCAGCCCATTCTGAAGCTCCTCACACATTTCTGCTATTGATTCACTATAACCTCCTCCACAATCATCCACAGATTCACCTTGGGGAAGGAAAAAGGCTCACAATTAAGTGTTCTTTCAAAAATTAATTGAAGTATTGAAATAAATTATGTCTTCCATGGGGATGGACCAGTAAGCAGAAGTTTAATGAAAGCTACACTGTCATATCTGTTCATATGAAAACCCTTTATGCTTTGCTTTATACTTGGATATTTCCAGTTTATTGTAAATCATACAACATATGCCAGTGTCAAAAAATACTATTTTGCCTGAGCGTAACTAACATTTTTGTGTTGTACACAAACTAAAATAAAACAGAACACAAGTAGAACAAGAAAGTCAAAGCAATGCAATTCCTAAGGGACATTTTAAGGTAAATATATTTTATATAAATTACACAAAGTAGATTGGATGGTCTTCAATCTAAAATACTCTTCCTCCAAAAAATCACAAAGTGATATGTGAATTGTAAAACTGGCCAGGATTATTTATCAGTTCAGACAGCTGAAATACAGGCTTAGATTTGCAGAACATTTGTTGTAAGCAAAAGAGTTGCCTCTGGAATTTGAGGACAATATAGAGACACTTTCACTTATATCAAGGTTCTTTATAAAATCACTTAAAAAGGCTTTTTTTGCTTCCTAACATTTTAAGCACCTTCCTTTGCCTACATACATACATTGTTTTCCTATGTGTCTTTTTTCCTTCATGTCCTCCAAAAAAAAAAAAAAAAAAAAAAAAAGTAAATCTGAAAAAAACTAAAGTTAAGTGCAAAACTGGGGGGGTAAGGAATGAAGGAATGGGGGAATGTAGAGACTCCTCTTACCAACAAACTTGACTTTCCAAACTCGATGAGGAAGTAGAAGGCTATCTGGGCTAAAGGAACTCATTTTAGCACACATCTGTCCAAAAACTGACTTTGTACCATCAGGCCCAGCCAGTCCTCCTTTACTTCTAGAACGTTTCACCTGTTGAGCAAGCACATTATACAGAGGACATATTTCAGCTGGCACCACTGTGCAGGATCAGACCATAAGGTTTCATAAAATTCTAATGTGTTCAGTGAAACATTTGCAGAGGTCCACAATGTACCTTGTATAAATGTAACATATACAGCGAAAGAATCAAATTTAAAACTAGAGTTCTACAATATTTTTCAGTACTTTCTAGTATCCATCCTTAGACACAGGGATCACAGACTCCTGTTATATACTGTTATTCTTCAGGTAATGATTCTGATCATTTGAGTTGACAACCCTGTGGGCTTTCTTCCATAGATAAGGAATTTTATGTTCCCCCATCCACCAATACCTTACTTATCTTTAATTTCAGACACTTTATTGTTCACCTGTCTCTATTCAGCATATATCAGTTCATCTTTAAAGGAAAATGGAAAGACAAAGGAGTATCAATGATAAAATTTGTTGATTAAAAAGTTTTCATCTGGTATTTATGAAAAAGCAGGCTATGTCTAGGTAAATTAATGTTTTTCTGGATCACAAATCCACTTAGGTAATACATCTCTACTCATACATTTAGCTGTCAAATCTGTGTAAGTTTTTCATATATAAGACAGGTCGGAGGCTGTTGCTGTTGGCCAAAAAGCTTAACATATGTTCTTTGTATAATCATTAATGTTAATATTGACATATGCATGTATGCTGCTTATTAGAAGACTCTAAAAATTAGTTAGTAATATGAAAATACGTGTATACACACACAGAGCAATGTGTTTCCTAGGCATCTACAGAAAAAGTGTATTTTAATATTCGATTAAGATCTGCAAGAAATGGCATGCAAAGAAAATTTCAAGAGAAGCACACAAGAGAAGCACACAAAGTGGATAAGAATAAAAAAAAATTTTCAACAGTTTGAAGATGAAAGAAATGGAAATAAAGCAGAAGGCTGGAGAAACGCAGTATTTAGTTCTGCAGTTTATATTCTCAACCTGCCCTGGCTGCAAAGAGAATTCTACAGTGCATGGAGTTCACCAGTACCCCTGAAAACTGCTCAGAAATAACCCAGACTCATCCCAATAACCTGTATTTGTTCCCACTCCACGGTACAGTACATCTCAAAATCCAGGTGTTCTGATGTTCCATACTTTTTAACACTTTGGAAAAATCATCCAGCAGACTTACTTCAGGCTGACACATTCAAGTCCTCCTCTTGCATAAGATAATCTGTATCAATACAAGCTGCTTTTAATTCAATGGATTTCTAAAAAAATGGAATGCCTAATGTGGGGGGCCACCTTGATAATTTGAGAAACCTGGGAGATAGCAAAAGGCAGGGTCCCACCCTGCAAAGCAAGGCTCACCCAAGATAGCAGCAAGGCAAGGCCTGCTGCCAGGAAAATAAAGAGCAAGGCTCACCACCAGAAAAGACAGTAAGGAATTTGGAGGACACCTTCTCTGAATAAAGGGATTATGTATTCTTCTAACTTTTGGCCTTAACCAGGATGGTTTCATTGTGGGAGAGTGCTGTATCTTATAAGCAATGTCTGTAGCCAGCAAAACCATGATCTTTGTTTATTGTGTTTTGCTTTTAAAACAATCCACCTTATCATGATGTCATGTTTTCTCTGCACTACAAAAAAACCACTGCTGATGAGTAAAATCACACATATTACCACCAAGTATATGTCTTGCCTGGCCTCAAATGGTTTTCTCTTCTCTAATTTTTGTCTCACTGCATTCACAAGGACCTGAAAAGTTTAAAGTTGAGAAATCACTGGGTCTTCTCTTAAGAAAGGCCTGAGAAAGCAGTAGTTAATTCACTGTTCTTTCAAACCTCAGACCTAAAAACCAAATTGATGATGTGACAATAAAAAAGCAAGCAATCCTGCCTAAACTGAATAGGCTGGCATGCACATTTGCTAATATAGATTTGATTTAGTATTTACTTACTAGCAACACAGAATTTTCATCTCATCTGATCATTTAGATGCAGGAATGGTTACAATTTGACTTTTAAAAAAGCAATGTAGGAATGCCATGAAGGATTATGGCCATTTCTGCCAGCACCTTAATATAGTGTTTGCTGACAAAGACAGATGCCCATATTAAAATTCATTACACTATTACCAAAAGTAAAACACTTCACTGAAAAATGGCAACAATTCATAAAAATATATTTAGGCCACAACCCACCACAAGTGTTTTAACTTTTTATTGTAGAGGTCTAGAGCAATCTTGCTCATGCTTCCAAATCCTTTCATTTAGACACACAATAGGTGTCCTGTGAAATCCATTTTATTGAATAGGCTGAACAGGATCAGACATAACCCTCATCAATACATGCCAGATTTTGCAGCATCTCAAGTTTCTAAAATACAGTTCCAGTCTTCTTGCTGATAACTTTTTAGCATAAAACAAGTTAATAAATTGATTAGAGCCCAAGAAGGATTTTCATAAAACAGTCTATCATCAGAACATATCAGCTTGTGGAAAACCAACCTGGACCAGAGAGAAATGCAGTTCAAAAGCAGCACACAACAAAGAAGTGTGGAAGAATCAAGTTAAAGAATTTGCCTGAGCAAACAATCATTTATTGAGAGCAGAACCATTGCAACAGAGCTGGGGGGAAGGGGAGCAATCAAGTCAATCTGTAATCTGGTTAAAGCATTTTGAAGCAATGAAGACTAAAATGTAAGTTCTTTCTCTGAACCTGAAGGACAGGTATTGTATTTCTGTCAAGCAGCCTGAGAGCCAAGAGCCTGAGACACTGGTCAGCCTTTGGGACTCCCTTCAATGCACCAGAACTTTGGAGAAATACAGTATCTCCTAATTTTTTGGAGATGCTATGGAATATGTGTGGAGAGCAATACACTCAAAAACTAATAAAAAAGTTTACAGAATGATGACAGCTTACTAGTTGGAATCAGCTAAGAATGAGAAACACATAGAAGACAGATCTATGAAGAAAACAAACACAATTTAAGGATATGTCCTGAAATCAATATCCTGAAGAGGTAGAGTACTATCAGTGTAATAAATGCAAGAGCACACACATGGTATCACTTGTACCTTGAGGTTTAGCTGTGCTCAAACCAAAATGGTAAAAAAAAGAAAGAAAAAAAAAAAAAAAAGAAAAAAAGAAAAGGAAAGAAAAAGGCAGCATAAAAAGAGAAGGAGTAGAGAAAGGCTATGCTATGCAAGCTTAGCTCAATCAGTTCAGGTAAAAGAAATGAAGGGTGTCATGAAATGAAATGAGTACATTTAATAATAGAGAAGACAATAACCAGGAAGGAGGAAAGTTATTTAAACTGAAGGGTAGAATTCACAAAAGAACAAATAATTCATTCATTGATATACTGTGGCTACTTTAAGATCAGATTTATTTTTAATGATCATGCCAGTGAAATTTCTGTAATTCACACTTAATAAGGAGCTCTCATAAGGAGAACAAAATTATCCTGATATTAAACTTCACATATCCATGTAAGTGTGACATTCCTCCCATGACACTAGAAAACCTTTGCAGATTTACAGTCCTGAAAGTAGATATTCTCTTCAGCAACTGAAATTTGTGTTTCCCTTTTAAATCAAGGAAATTCCTTTCAACTCCTGTGATAGTATCTTTTGTCCAAAGGTAACATATGATTTGACAGCACTGTGAATGTGTCTGCCTACAGGTCATAACACACTACCCATTTGACAGCACACAAGCTACATGGGTACTGTAATACTATGTAAATCTCATCTGCTAGTAAAGAGGGCCAGTAAATGAAGGTGAGCACTGGAGCCCTGCCCAGACATGTAACTAACTGCTGGTTCATTTTCTGGCTCAGCCTTCAACTTGGTTAAATCTAGGACAGACTTGTGTTACATCAATATTTTGTTTTCCCTGGAATCTATGAAGAAGGGATGCTCTGTAGCTACCAGTTCTTCCCTAGATTTCAAGACAGATTCAAGTAACAAACTGGAATACAAGAGAAAGCCTATCTTGATTAATTACCTGTAGAAGGAGGACACTAGGAAATGAGCCCAAAACCTACTCAGCTGTTTCCTTCTTGAAGTTAAATATTTAGTACTGCTTTAATCAGACTTTCTGAATTGACACACACAAAAAAACCCAAAAAACAAACAAAAAAACCTAACAAGAAAACCTCTAGCACTCTCTTCAGCCTCAACTTCCCAAATAATAACCTAAACGAAAACGTTTTAATCACACAACAGTATCACAAGAAATTTAAATGTCCACAGAAAATGGCAAAGAACCAGAAATATTGCTTCTGTTCATTAAGAAAAAATTAGTTAGTTAAAATTCACAATTTCTCAATCCTAACTTTACAAAGAGGAAGTTTTCTTACTTCAAACAATACCAAAAAAATGAAAACCATTATTAAAGGACAAAACTGCATGAGGGCTCTGTAAGACCAGGCTTCAGTCTATTTAAAAGAAAACAATGTTTTACTGTTCTACATTACAGAAATATCTATGGAAGAAAGAAATATCTGGCCTAAGGCACAACAGTGTATTTTCTAATGTCAATGATAAGGAAAAAAGCCCTTTTGTATCAAATGGCTCTGCAATCAATATGACCACATGTGATGACCAGCAAAAGACAAGAGTTTATCAGCCTGATTTTTAATTATATTCAAGGGCTTTTTATTTCCTCCCCCCCCCCCCTTTTTTTTTTTTTCCTTCATGTTCGCTGTTATGAAAGCAACAGCTGAATAATTCATGTGACCACTTGGAAAAGTAACACAGGCAACAGAATCACTACTGTCTTCAATTATCTAATGTAGTGAGTTTTAAAAAAGCAGTCCTTTGTCAAGCAGGACATACTTTACTCATTAGAGTCTAAATCACTCAATATTTTAACAAGTGTCCCCTCTCCCCCCCAAAAAACTACTGTGTGGATTAAAATGCACTGAAAATAAAACTAGCAGCCTTTGCTCCATTCACTTCTTCATTGTTCAGCTTTGTGATAAAAATCCATCTCATGGCTGAAACACAAAGGAACCTGACAGATGTACATAGCACTCTGAGCTAAACATCCAGATACTAAAATCACAACTTCAGCTTAAGATACCTGTATTCTGTTGAGCTCTACAACTGGCCCGTGCTGACGATCTCTGACCATAGTTGCTTGCACAACTTTTCTGAAAGCTGCCTCCTAAAAAAAGAAGAATAAAAAAAATTTAAATAGTGGCAAAACTCTGATCAAATAAGAAAGCTGCATGTATTTAAAAATAAGTAGAACAGAGAAATTGATCCTGCAATACTCTCCTTCAACAATTTCCTCCTGAGTACAATCACAGAACACGAGAAAGGGCATTACACAAGTATTTCTTTAGAATAAATGGAAACAAGCAAACTTCTAATATACTAAAAAACAAACAAAAGCAGCAGAAAATTAAGCTGTGAGATGTTAGGTAAGGGTTATGCTAAAAAGGAGGAAGTATCCTGTAACTTCCATGGCTTGAAAGGTTGTACTGCACCCATATTCAGTTATTACAAAGCAATCAGCATGCCACTGAGTAAAGGGAACAGTTAGCTTATAACAGAATAACGTATGTATATGGAGAATAATTAGTTTTAGAGAAAAACAGTTTAAAAAGCTGAAGACAATATAAACTTGCAATGGGAGACAATTAATAAACAACAAATGAAAAAAACCCAAAAAATCTTGTCATGACAGTTCAAGTATCTGTGGTCCCCTCACTAAACACTTGGATCAAGTTGCTACTGTCAGTTTTAAGCAAGCTTTAAAAAGATTTTTCAGTCTTTAGAATTTCTGAAGGTAAGTCTGGATACAAATACAGCATTGCAACTTCTGAGGTCTCTGTTGAATGAATTTAACATAAAATATTCCTGGTATCACATTTTATCTTTTATCTGAAGCCTTTCTGTAACTGTCCTGCAGACACTTGAAATAAATTATTTTAAATATGCCTTTGGTATACTCCTTCCTATGTTTCACATCATATACCTAAAGAATGCCTATTAATAGTAGCATATAATATTAATGCTAATGCCAATAGTAGCATATAAAAGTGTCATGAACAAAACAGCTAGGATTTCCCTTTCCTTTTTTCCAATTCAGGTTTTGATGAACAATGTGTGGCTTTCTCTTGGTCTGTGAAGCATCTATTCTGATGGATTGTGTTAACTACACAATTGTACTGGAGTGCCTAGAAAGAGACCTTGAGACAATTCATGCTAAGAAGTCAAGTTACAGACCATGTGTCTTATTTAAGGGTGCAGAACAGCACTGTGGAGGGAAGTTTAGCTGCTTCTCTTTTCACTGTATCTCCCAGCAGATTCTGTCAGTTTGTGTAAGGTTATCATTTTTTGTTAGGTAAGTTACTATGGCACTGTTCATACTGAAGGCAACTCATGTTTTTAAAGGCTTTCTGTATTAAAGTTTTGAGTAAGTGTTTCAGCCTTCAGGTATGACCATATTGTACCTATTTTCCATTTTTTCCCCACACCTATCTTCAATTTTTTTTCCAGGATAGCATCTACTGAATACTTCCAAATAATTCAGCTATAATACAAAATTAAGATTTCCAGGGTAAAGTTAATTTTAAGATCAACACATAACAGCAATATGAGTAACTGAGGAGCAAATAATAAAAAGAACACAGTCACGAAGAATTTCGTACAATATGAATGCAAATATTTCATACTGCTTGTAGAACAAATTAAGATAAATAATTCCATTTTCTTAAAAAACACCTTCAACAGTGACAAATCATTCCCTTAAAAAACATTCTGATAAATACCTTTCCCTGTGATATCAGTATTCCTCGTAATGTGTCAAACCCAACTGAAGGTCCTTGGCCAGTTTCATCCAGTCTTCCTTCAAGATCAAACATTGGAATGCAAGGACAGAAGAGTTCAGAAATGTGATGCAACAGCAGAAGCCTGTTTCTCAAGGAAATGATGGGAATTTCCTGCAGATGATTGTACTCCATAGGAACCTGTAACAAGACAATGATGTTTGAATGTAATTTAGAATTATTATACACTTTATTAAGCAGAAGAACAATTTCAAGATTTTCAGGTAAATTAGTAATAAAAATTCAAATACTTGCTTATTTGCATTGTCAAAACTTAATAGAGTTCATTTGTTCATAAAAGATTCTAATAGTATCCATCTAAAGTGAAACAGCTATTAAGAACATGAAAGTATATTCTTGTTATTCTACACTTTACAATTCTCTTTATCCATAAACAGACACATTCTTCTCAATGCAAAGCAAGCAATGAAAAACTCTGCTGGAAGGTGCACAATTTTCATACCTGGAATACAGAATGAAAATTCCTGCCAATTTGCAAACTGAGTTCTGCATTGGATTAGTAACTGAATGAAGTATTTCTCACCTCAGAAAACTGGAATTCTTCTCTGGAAATATGGAAGTAAAACAAAGTAACTGGCTCAAACTCCAAGTCAAAGCATGTTGACTTATGCAGGGATTTAGAAAGGAAATGCATATACTAAAAGATCAACAATAAGCATACTATATTTAAAATCTGAATGCAGTAAGCCACAAACATTACCTGTGTGGGGAGCTTGCCAGCATTAGCAGGTTTACTGGTTGACCAAGCTAAAGTATGTGCTGAACCACATGCTACTCTGTTGATCTTTTTACCCTGAAGTGCTGCAACCAACCGTGGTCTTTGGATGGCATTAGTTGTCCCATCTCCAAGCTGCCCTTCATCATTATCTCCCCACGTATATACTTCCCCTAAAACAAGAAAAAACAATTAATTGTTCTGCAGCTAAGACAGAGGCTTTTTGTCTTTTTTTTTTTGTTTGTTAATTAACATTGATAAATCATGTAACCAAACAAGGCCTTGGACTGCAATCAAGATTTCTAGTACTGATGGCCACCTTGAAATTCAGTATCTAGTGCAGATAACTCTTGAATGACAGTTAGGTCCATGACTTATGTAAAGCAGCTAGTATAAGATACATTTATTTCCTCATAGTCTGCACAACTTAAAAGTTCTGTTCTGGATCAGAGGGAAAGGTGGAACAGAAGAATAACAACAGATATATCAGAAACATTGTTTTATTTGACAGTTTCTCAGCAAAAAATGCTGATATTATAAAAGCTTAGCATTTTGTATGAGAAGAAAAAAAAAAATTCTTCTTTTACCAGACAGTACATTAAAATGAGTGCTTACTGCTGCAAGATAATTGGGAAATTCTTTTAAAATAGCAATCTTGTTTCTGAGCACTCATTTTCTGTAGCTATATCTTATTCCACTAACACCTATAAAACACAGTTATTGTGCAGACTTGTTAATGAAATGTGGGAGTGAGTCTGCTACAAAGAATATCCAGTATCTCAACATGTTCTATAAGAAGCAATATTGTTTGTGCAGTGCTTCAGTTAGCAGATTTAAAACATTAGCCTTAGAAGACAAACAAAACAAAACAAACAAAAAACACCATTAAATCCATTAAGTCAACTACTTGGCCTACCACTAATTACTTTTAGAGCTCTATATTGACTATAGGTGTTTATGAAACAAACTCTATATTTTCTATTAACTGAGTTGGGTTTATGTGATCATTTTAGATCAATGACATGCTTGCTACTCAAGAAATATGCAACACTGCAAGCACAAAATATGAAAGTACATCCACACACATAGAGAACCAGTATTTTTAGCAAGGCTAGCCTACCAACAGCTGGTTAAAAAAATATAAAGTCTTGTTTTCTACAAATTCAGTAGAAGTAGTGAGAACCAAGTAAACAATTTGATTGTTATACCATCTTCAGTGCAGCAAACACAGTGTAAGGAGCCAGTAGCAATTGCAATGACTTTCTTTCCTTGCAGCCCCTGCACTTGTCGTGGTCTTCTAACATGGTCATCAGACCCATGGCCCAAGCGATGATAATCTCCTTTGCCCCTGCAAGAAGGTGTAAAGCATTTCAAAACTAGAAAAATCATGGGGAAAAAACAGAACAACAAACTGTGTCTGGTATTTGGCTTGTAAATGTAATTACAAACAGTCCGACACCAAAATACTCCAAATACCTAACATTAATTATTCTTAGCTCACACGACACGGATGTCATGTTGCTGATACAGTAAAAATTCTTCAGCCTTCAATATACTGTTCCTACATATTCTGTGTAGGTCTTCACATGACTTTTGGTTTTTTCCTCTTAAAAGGGTCAAGTATTACAATTGTTCATCTGCAAACACAGTACATTGACTGACCTTGGAGACTGGAACTCTGGACAGTTTAATGATATCTACTGTCATTCAAAAAATGGGGCAGAGGGATGTTGGGAAGGCATCTTGTTTAATCTTTAAACAATTAAGTCTAGTAGAGTAAACTACAAAATTCAAAATGAATGAACAAAAATCAATCCTCAGACTACAGGCACCACCAGCTAGACACAGTTTTGGTAATTCATGTTATTTATGCCAACATCTTCTGCCTTGAATGACATTTCAGGCTTCCACTTCCTCTGACCTCTTTGGAACTTCGGCACCTTGCAGTGGTCAGTGGCTGGAATGACAACTCTGTGCTTAGACATCCAAGAAAAAATACTTTTCAGTCATATAGCACTATAAAGTATTCCTGCGAGTGGCAGATGAAGTCAGTCTAACACTAATACCTGTTGCAGACAAGATTACATCTAACAGTCAAAATAAAAAATACAAAATACTTACCAGGTATACACTGCTCCAGATTTTGTAAGAGCCACAGAAAATTGTGATCCACATTCTACTTTAACCACTCCAAGGCCTGTGAGGGAATCAATCTAGGAAAACAGAATCAAATTAAACAGAAGTTAATTAAGGATGCTATAGTTTCACAGATTGAACTGTCTTAAGTAAAATACAAGCGTCTCTGTAAGTATATTTGTACATTAAAATGTGTATGTAGACCATTTAGTAGAATTCTACTTCTTCCATCTCTCTACCATTCAATACCTAAACATTAAAAAGAAGTTCAGATTTGGAAATCTGTCAAAGATCATCTATACATTTTGTCACTAGTTACTCAGCAATTGCTCCTTAATGGAAAGAATAAGGTTCTGCCTCCACATACTCAACATTCATGATCCCTAGATCCTATGACACAGATGTCATTCTGTTGACATAGTAAAAATATTTAAATCTCCTGTATACTCTTCATATTTATTTTGTGTAAGTACTTACACCATTTTACCAGCAATCCTGATTGATGAAATACAAACAAGCTATTTCCATAGTGTTACACCATGATAAGAACCTGTTATTTGGGACAGGCTGGCAGACTTAGTCCATTTGGAAACAAAATGGGGACACCTGTATCCAGGTAATAAAGTGTGATTCTGGAGTAAGAATCTAAAATCCACTGTGCATACGTATACATAGTGACACATTTCTCAAACACAAATATTTATCTTCATAACAAGTGCTGCAATTCAAATAAGATGGCTATACAGATTTCATTGTTAACATATGAAAAAATTCCAAGTTAACTATGCATTCACATGGAAGGTTTAATAAAAAGTAAAATTAGTTTTTAATAAATTAATACCCCTTTCTGGAATGAAGTTATGCCTCCAGCAAACACACTGAAGTATGAAGAGTTCTTGGTAAAATCTAAAGTTTTGACAGGAACCAAAATTAAAATGAGAAATATTGCTGGAACCAGCAAAGTTCTCCAACAAAAAAAAAAAAATCTTCAAGTACATTTTAAAGCTCAGCACAGAATTTAAAGACTTGTCAGTGTAGCCTACAAAAGGTCACTATTAACAGCACTCAGAAGAATACCAATGTCCCAGGAGGGATTTAAGTTTGCACAGACTGACAAATCTGTCTTCAGTCTTCTCCATCTATCTCATGATTTCTAAAACAATGAAAAAATTACAGTCAATTACCTTCATTGGTACTTTACAGCCATCACTGCCTCCTCTCCCAAGTTTTCCATAATCTCCATCACCCCAGGACCAGACTGTATCATCATCAGTCAGGCACAGTGTTTGTGCATCTCCACTGCCACAGGCTATGTCAATCACACGGTAGCCTTGGAGAGCTTCCACCTGTGAAGACATTACCCTTTTTTATTCATAATATAAGACTCAGTCATTTAATTTCAGAAAATATGACCAACCCAACTAGAAGTGCTTCACTGAAACTACAAGTCTGAAATACCATAGGAAGAAGCAAATAAAGGCAAGTAAAATGGCTTTGCTCTTTTCAAACCAGCAAAATGGAAACTATGTATTTCAAATACCAGATTAGTCTTTTTAATTGGCTAAGTAGCTGTGGGGTGTTTTTTTGACCTAGCAAGTCAGGGAAATAATTCATACAAAACACAGTTATTAAAGACTATCTTCTGCTTAAATAGTTCCAAGTTCTCTGCGTATTTTATACAGTTAAAAAAAAATTTAAAAATTTTCAAATACTCTTTTACTTGTTCACAGTTTTCTACCAATTGCATCATAATCTGAATTTAACCAACATCTTTTGAAATGTTGCCCTCTAGTGATAAATGTGAGATCTGGATGCACAAAGCAAAAGAATGATTATATATTGGTCAGTATACTCTTTATACATTCAATACAGTCCAAGGTTTTAGATCCACCACTTAAATAGAAACTGCTATCTTCTTCATCAGTAATTGTTTAAATCAAATTTCTTTAGCAAATAGCAATTAAATACCTCATCATTAGTTAGGTTGAATTCTTCTTAAATTAGCATATACTTCAGTAACATCTCAGTATTCAATTGTGAGAATTAACAATATCATTATTATGTGAGGTTTGCAAGTGATTAAGTGGCTGTCACTGTAATCACTGGTATGTTTTCCACACAGTAAACAATGAGGAGACCTGGTAGGCAAGGAACTCACTTGTTACTTCCAGTGCAAACTATTCCTGTGAAGGGGTAGAATTTACTGAGTGGTGGGGTGTTTGATTTGGGTCTGTCTTCTCTAAAATAAGTTCCTTACAAGCTGTTTCATGATCTCAAAGTTTTACAGCTCCGCTTCCACTTTATTCTTCCAATCCACTCCTGTTTTCTAAAGCAACTGTTAGTTTCTTAGAAATGCATGCCACCCTTCAGCTCTTTAATTCTTTATACACAGAAATGTAAAAAGTTACAAATCAAAAGGTCAGCACTGGACTAAGACTGTATACAAGTCCAAAAGTTTCTTACCAATTTAGGTTTTAGCTGGTCCTCACTATCTCCATGCCCAAGGCGTCCATATCTTCCCTTTCCCCACGTGAAAAGGTCTCCTGCAGCTGTAATACATGCACTGTGTGCTCCCCCAGCAGCAATGTCAACCACTTCTATACCTCTCAGAGACTCAATTACACGAGGACGATCACAAGGGCTGAAATGAAAATATTTGTATTGACATAACTTTAAGAACAGACCATTCACATTCACCAATATATGAAGAGAGGTTTTTAACCCGACTACGAGGACAGCAAAAAAACCTGAGTATTTCCTTTTGTTCCAGTTTAATATCCTAAAGATTTATGTTTCATTAGTCATTTAGAAATATTTTAGAGGCCTATAAAAGCTATAAATATTTTACTAAATACTGCAGCATTTAAGGTAAACTGAAACTACAAAGCCACTTCAATCAAAAACTAGTAAAAGCTAAGCATTCACACTGGGAAATGAGTCCAGAGGTAACAACATAACCTATTCAATGTAGGCAACAATGCCTACGGAGATCAGAAGCAGAACAGCAGTTCTGCTCCCTAAAGCACAAGACAGATGCCAAAGGAAGGACTTAGGCATCCACACGTGTTAGAACAAGGTATCTAATTAGAGATATCAGAGTAACTGTGTATCTGAAAAATATTTTGTGGTCTATTCAATGTCCATTTACACATCACTACTTTACACTGACTTCTACATGTAGGCAGTACTCAAACAACACTTGTAGTACATAGAAACAATAAGTATCCATTAATAATTTTTAAAATAACATTTCAAAGTTTTTCTTACCTTCGGTTTCCATGACCAAGTTTCCCATCTTCTGCTTCACCCCAAGAATAAACTTCTCCTTCAGAAGACAATGCCAAACAGTGCTTTCCTCCTGAGTTCACTGCAACTTTCTTTATAAACACATGTTGAATGGATTCCAGTAAAGTTGGAGTAGAAACCGACTCTGTTCCTCCAATTCCAAGCCTACCACCTGCTCCATATCCAGTGGCATACAGCTTTAAAGTAAAGAAAAGAATTTACTTTTGTTTGCCTCTTGAAGAATATTCACTAGACCTCTAGAGAAAAATTCTTTAAAAATATACATAAAATACAGTTAAAGGAAAGCGTGAAAAAAAACCTTTCTTACATGCCTATACAAATTTTCAGAAAAAGAGGCACTTGAAATTATTTCACAAAAACATGAAAATATGGCTACACTGAAGTCAATATGAACTGTCCCTGGCTTAATTGGATTTGAGTTCCTAATTTGATTTCAATTCCTAATTTGATTTCAATTCCTAATTTGACTTGATTTTAATGCTAATCTTCATCTTATTTTAAATCCTAAGGATTATTTTGTAAAAGCATCAAGAAGCCAAACCTTTGTTTGATAACATTACAAAACTATCTGTCACCTCTAAGTCAAGCAGCAAGTTTCTAGTTTTCTTTCTTCTGTGGAATATACACATCTAAATACAGTTCCTTCTTCCCCTCCAATCCCAGAAATATAACTAAGTACTGCTTTTCACTCTCTGTCTACCTCAAAGTATTTTCTCTGAATAGAATGATGTCAAGCAATGTCATGATCTGCCCTTATCCTTCTGTCAATTATTAACAAGGATGATACTGACTGCTGAGGATAAAATCACTACACTATCTCACTAGACAAATGTAACTGTTACAAAAAGCTCTGGCTAAAATTCTCTATCACATCCTTAACACAAAACTGCCTTCTGTATCAAAATAAATACTCTTTCAAGTTTCTGAACTTTTTTTTCTCCTATGCCTTACCCTAAGCCTTGGCATGGTGTTCCTTTTCACTCAGGATTCAAGAATCTGCTAATTAGATCCTCCAATACCTAATTTACAGGCTCGTGGCCAAGTGTGAACAATTCCAGATTCCAATTAGACCTCTCCCCTGCCAGAGAGACCCAATCATCACATTTTACTTTATACCCTATTCTATGCAACGCCATAACCAGGTTACATAACCAGGTATATTCAGCTTTACTGAAATAAACTAAAATGCATGGCCTTTTCCATGCATTTAATTTTGTAGTACACTGAATTCTAGAATGCACTGGTGGATTTGGTATAGTGGATATATATGGATTTGGCTCTTTCTCTTAAAAAAAAAAAAAACAAAACCCCAAAACCCTTAGTCATCACAAAAACAATAACAACCATCATCTGTGCTATGCACATTTTTCATTTAGCCAAACCCATTTATACTGAGGATTATATATTTCAAGGGAGTAACAAACATTTGTTGTACTCTTACTTTTCCATCAGCTGTCACTGCAAACAGAGTCTGTTCACCACCAATTAACTGCACTGGTCTAAGGGTGGCAAGAGCTTCACATGGAGTTGGGACTTTGACTTTTGCCCCTTCAATCCCACCAAGCTGTCCTCTGTGATTATGACCCCAACCATAAATAGTTCCACTGCCTCCAGCCGAAAGTGTCCAGTCATCAGGTCTTCTGTATAAAGTGCAAAACAAACTATATTTTAAAAGAGCTTTTAAAAAGTCACAGAAAAATGCAGTTTATCATTGTACAACAATGAAGCATCACAAGACTGAATCGATGACAGTTGAAAGAAATAACCTGTTCATCCACTGGACAAGTTGCTCATCCTGTTCTCTCTTAAAGACATCATGGCACTCATGAAGAACATCCATATTTTCATTATCTGCCATTAATTCTCGAATTTTCTTTGCCACCTGTAAGATATTTTGGATTAAACAACATTATTCAAACTGCCAGTTACTCCTACCAAAATACTTCAAACTTAGTGTATCCTTTTAAACGAAACACTTTTGTATATTCCATGAACCATTAAAAATATCCCTGCAGTACCTCATCAAGGAAAAGGCGAGGCAATGGTGTTCTTTTATCAAGAGCCACAGCAACCCTGGATGCCATACAGTATCTCCTGAACCAGGCCCATTTGTGTGTCTCTGCACAGCAAGGGAGAGTGTCCAACTCCAGATCACAAGCAAGAGCCACGAGTACCTTCAGACAATCAAAAAACATTTTAGAGATGTATCAAAAATGTGTAGTAAAAAGTGATATGCATTTGATGTCATTGAACAGCTCACAGACCAGCAGGGCCTGAACAGTCTCTGTGACGATGTAAAGTACAAGGGACATTAAGAGCCATCTTCATTGATGGAGCAGAATCAAGTGTACCCACAATATCTCACAGGGTTATGAATTTAATGTTCTCTTCCAACACAGAAATTTTCACAACCCTCTTGAGAAAAACACCTACATTAATTAACTTTTCTATATTAAATACCACATACTGAACTTTTTACCTTCCATTTCTACACAGTCTCCTTCCTACGATTAAATCAATTTTCAACTGATTTTTTATTTGATTCAATTTCTAATCAATGTTATCGACAAAGATTGTGAACAATGGATTACTTCTTTCCTATATAAAACTGCTATGCATTTTAAGAATTTCCTTTCCTTATGACAGAAGTCCTCTTACTAACTTTTACTACATGGGGGGTTTTTTTCAGCCTTTTATACTTACTGCTCTTAACATTTTCTCATCTTCTTTACTTTTCCTTTGTAGTATGGGGTCCAAAACTGAATAGCCCTCCCTTTAAAACAGAGATTCTTATCCATTCCAATTGTATGCAAATAACCTTCAGATTATATAAATAAATAAAGAACTTACAGCATTCCTATTAGGAAAACCCAGAAATTAATTTAACAAAAGTGTAGAGTACTTCCAAGATGTTTTTCTGACCTACTTACCCCTGCCTAGCTAAGTAGACCTTATTCTGTATTTGTTTATTTGATTCTCCTTTTAAAAAGGGTACTCTGATTTTGTCAGAAAGTTTCTGATACAGGACTCAGTGAGCTTAAACACATTTCACAAAAAAAAAAAAAAAAAAAAAAAATCCAGAACTACACTAATGAATTATTTATTGATTGTGCACCATTACCTTAAAGAAAGGGCTGTGGAGCAGTTGTTTGCCACCTCTCACAATGGGGTCCTCATAATCAAACTGTCGCTGCAAAGCTTCTGGAAGACCTTTAACCAAAGCAGCTAAAGCACTCCCTGTGAAACTCTGAAGAAACCACATAACCAGAAAGTTAGGATTTGTGTGTATTACAAAAAATACATTATTTTAGATAAATACAGCTAGCTATGTGAAGTACCACTTACATCCATTTCCCCATACAAATTATTCTTTCACTCTTTGCCAATTCCAAAACCACACCTATATCATACTGGAATTATTGATTTCTTCCTAAAACAGAGGACACTTACAGACCTGTGCAAGAAGGCTATTCGCTTGCACATTACCCATTTTGCCATTAACAACAAAAATGCATTTCAGTGCTTCACATGCATCTTAATGTGAAAAGGAGAGCACTGCTGCCTTCTTACCAAAGCTCTTGTTTCTCCATCATTATCCCCTAGGATGCGGTTGATGTTAATAGATTGACCAAACTCAGTCGTCAGCAGTTTCCGTAGTCTCTGCAAGGCCCACATCCTGTGACCAGCAGCTAAGGAAACAGAAGCACACAGAACAACTTAAAACAACCACTTTCATTTCAAACAAACAGATTTAATTTTCAGAATACACCTACCTAAGGCACTCAGCTGAGCACAAGCTGCAAGGGAAGCTGCCAAACGAGGAACTATACTCCTGTTGGAAGCAAAATTTAAGCGAAAATCCAGCAAACACGTAACCAAATCCATCGAGGGACATGAAAGGATGCAACGATCTGAGAGAAGGTCTTTAGGGCCTGCAAGAAAAAAGGTGGGGAAGAGGTCCTCAGACTGAAACGAGAACTGAACACAGGCAGGATTATCTGATCTAAACAGAAAATACAGAATGTCAGTCTGCATCTCGGCTGGTACATTCCACCTCACTTTGAAAGGATTTGAAGCAGAAGGCACTTTCATGACATAATTCACCTAATTACAGACTAGATGCATAAAAAACCTCAATAATATCAGATGAACCGTGCCTCAAAAGTATCCTCTCTTCACTGATTAAGAGGCAAACTAGAGAAAACTACAAAATATTTTTGTCTCTTCTCTATGCAGGAGTGCACCTCTCAAGACTTTGATGTTTCCTACGTATCAATGAAAACGTTTTCTTAGCATGAATGTAAATGAACTACTGAACTCTGGCATGTAAATACGATGCAATAAATGCAACTGCAAAAATCAGACAAGTAAACCTACTCTCTCACCCTTTTGTAAATGTCCTATCTGATAACTTACCTGCAGCTGGCATGATGGGGTAAACAGTGAATCGCCACCCCCCATCCATTCACAGAGCCATCACTGATGAACTTCCACTTCAGTTCATCCCCTGGAATCCGCAGTTCACTAGACCAGTCTGACCACTCACGACCTGTTACAGCAAGGAATATGTAAAAAAAAAACCTCATCCATATCATCTGAGAAAATGCAAATTTCCCCCATGACCACGTATTTTAAACATCACTTACATGCATCCAAGAACAAGGAAAAAAGCTACGTCAAAAACATGAAAATAACTCTAGCCATGTTACACTAACAAAACTGCATCTTTAACACTTCAATTAGCACAGCTAAAAGGTACTTTTACTACTACATTCAAAACACATTAACGAGATCTTACTAAAATCCAATGTCTTACTTTCCAATAATCTTCTCATGTTACAAAAATATATAACAACATACACATTAAATTAAACGTTACAGCACTTTTTCAACAAGGAATTCAAATCAGAAATCTCTCAGTAATGAAACTCAGGCAAAGAGGAAAAAAGGAAAAGAGAAAAGGAAAAGAGAAAAGGAGAAAAGGGAAAAGAGAAAAGGAAAAGAGAAAAGGAAAAGAGAAAAGGAAAAGAGAAAAGGAAAAGAGAAAAGGAAAAGAGAAAAGGAAAAGAGAAAAGGAAAGAGAAAAGGAAAAGAGAAAAGGAAAAAGAGAAAAGGAAAAGAGAAAAGGAAAAGAGAAAAGGAAAAGAGAAAAGGAAAAGAGAGAAAAGGAAAAAGAGAAAAGGAAAAGAGAAAAGGAAAAGAGAAAAGGAAAAGAGAAAAGGAAAAGAGAAAAGGAAAAGAGAAAAGGAAAAGAGAAAAGGAAAAGAGAAAAGGAAAAGAGAAAAGGAAAAGAGAAAAGGAAAAGAGAAAAGGAAAAGAGAAAAGGAAAAGAGAAAAGGAAAAGAGAAAAGGAAAAGAGAAAAGGAAAAGAGAAAAGGAAAAGAGAAAAGGAAAAGAGGAAAAGGAAAAGAGAAAAGGAAAAGAGAAAAAGGAAAAGAGAAAAGGAAAAGAGAAAAGGAAAAGAGAAAAGGAAAAGAGAAAGGAAAAGAGAAAAGGAAAAGAGAAAAGGGAAAAGAGAAAAGGAAAAGAGAAAAGGAAAAGAGAAAGGAAAAGAGAAAAGGAAAAGAGAAAAGGAAAAGAGAAAAGGAAAAGAGAAAAGGAAAAGAGAAAAGGAAAAGAGAAAAGGAAAAGAGAAAAGGAAAAGAGAAAAGGAAAAGAGAAAAGGAAAAGAGAAAAGGAAAAGAGAAAAGGAAAAGAGAAAAGGAAAAGAGAAAAGGAAAAAAGAAAAGGAAAAAAGAAAAGGAAAAGAGAAAAGGAAAGAGAAGGAAAAAGAAAAGGAAAAAAGAAAAGGAAAAAAGAAAAGGAAAAAAGAAAAGGAAAAAAGAAAAAAAGAAAAGAAAGAGAAGTATCCTCTTCCAACTGTGTTTCAATCTATTAAAATATACTTTGATTATACAGAAATCCACCACGTGTTAGCAGGGGTGCTAAACACTGATTTTTTACACTCTAACTGCTCTTTGAAAGATCATGGCAACATGTTCTTCTAAAAGTTTCTCTATATTCAAAAATGCACTCTTACATGTCCGTGTCTAGATCTTGCAGTTTTTTCAGTTTTAAACAGAATATCAATTTACATGCTTCTTCCCCCCCCTTTTTTTTTTATTAATGAGCACTATGCCTCACAAAGTCAGTCAGTGCGTTGATTTCATTCAGCATTTACAGCAAATGACACAGGCATTTTCTTCTCTGAGAAATGTACACTTTTTTCTGTAGTGCTGATGGACAGAGTAGAATTTGTTCGACACCATCCATTATGGTGAGGGGCGCTCTGTAGAACACTGGCGATCAAATTCTACCCTCAGTCCCTCAGCACCTAAACAGCAACAAAAAGTTTACACATTTCTACAGAGCAATCGATACCACAAACAAATGCAGTATTTTAGAAATCCACATGAAATCAAACGCAGTTGTTTGGAAGCCATAGTGCTCATTAATTAAAAAAAAAAACCCAAAAAGCTTTCATTGGTTTAATGACATTGTTTGTCTGTAATTTCTTCTTTTTGAAAGACTTACATCCTAGCAAGTTCATGTGAGCAGGGGCTAGCAGACAGAAGCCTACATTCAGAACATTCCAAACTGAAGTTGCAATAGAGAAAAAACATCAGTTTTACAGTTAAGGCAAATAGCTCTTTGTTGCCTGTACCTTTTGAGAAGTACTAGATAACATTGATAGAAGCACTAGATGAAAAGACAACATTAAAGCAAGAGTATTTCCCTAATACTCAAGACTAGAAGATAGGTGTTCAATTATTGACCCTGAAAAGGACTCAGTCCTTCTCAGCTTCATAACTGAACAAAGAACAGCAATGATTTCACAGGACTAAGATACTGATGCAGCATATAAGATTCTGAAGAAATAATTTATTATAGCAACAGGACACAACATGGCTTTAAAAGTCCACTATGTTAAGGAAGAATTTTATGCATGCAGGCTTGAAAATAACTGAATTAAAGTAAGATAACTCTAGTTCTATACCTGGTATTTTCACTGTGCCACTAGAAGATGTATCATCAGTATATGGATGGCTGCTTTCTACCACAACTGGTTGTGAAGAGAGACGACCACTCTGTGAATCAGTTGCCACATCTTCCAGTTCAGTTACACACAGCTCCAACAACATATCAGCAACCTAAGAGAACAAAAATGTACACTTTACAAAAAGAAAGTTTGGCTAATCTAAAAAATCTAAGCCAAATAACATCCTTCCCAAAATTTTACTAAATAAACAATCAATTCACTTGTTTTCTGAATTCTGATTCACAAACCACAATAGAGATTCAAAAATAGTCCTTTAGGACAAAAACTCCTAAGATTAAAAGCCAAAAAATGTAAGTTTCAAGTAAGTAAATGACAAGACAAGCAATTGTTTTTCTTTAGAGAAAATGCAACCTGTCAAATCTAAATTATTAAGCATAGGCAGCCAGGAGAATAACTAAAGGTGCAAATTTCCCACTGTATTTAGCACTGGTGCAGCCTCACTTTGAGCACTGTGTGGAGTTCTGGGCCCCATCATTTAAGAAGGATGTGAAGGTCCTTTGAGTGCATCCAAAGCTGCTGAAAGGGCCAGAAGGAATGGCCTATGGGCAGTGGTTAAGGACTTTGGGACTGTCTTGTTTGGAGAAAAGGAGGCTGGGAGGTGACCTCACTGCTCTGTACAGCTTCCTGAGGAGGGGAACTGAAAGAGGGAGGTCCTGACATCTTCTCTCCTACCCAGGGAGAGCATCTGCCAGCATGGCTCAAAGCTGTGCCAGGGTGGGTTCAGACTTGGCATTGGGAAGCATTTCTTTACCAAGGGGTGGTCAAACACTGGAACAGGCTTCCTGGAGAGGTGGTTGATGCCCAAAGACTGTCAGGTGTTTAGGAGACATTTGGACAATGCCCATAACATGCTTTAACTTGATCAGCCCTGAACTGGTCAAGAAGTTGGACTTGATGGTCATAGTAGGTCCTTTCCAATTGAAATATCTATTCTATTCTAAATATATAGCCAGTATGTCAATGCTGCAAAACACTGTTTAGAGATAAAATTTTAAAGTAATCATTTTTAAGGAGCAGCTTCAAATAAAAATTCTGACTCAAAAAAACCATCAAAATGTAAAACTCTCACAAAGTTTTTCAGCTATTCACTAGTAGTATTAGAATAATAAGGATTATTATGTAAGTGTGCATATAGCATGCATTTAATTGGTGTGAGAGAGGAAGAACTAGTTCTGAAACTCAGAATAATGGAATAAATAGCTAATTCTGATGAGAAATGTGAAAACTGGGTGAGGGGAGTGGGGTTTTGAGAAATACCATTCAGTTGCTTCTGCATTAATAGTTTCAGTTAGGCTCTCCTATATCCTTACTTCACTCAGATAAAGATATCATAAGGTTTCACTGTTTAAAACTGTAGCTGTTGTATTGTATCATCAGCAAAAGATAAAATTTCACTCAATAAAATGCACACTCCTTAACAAAGTCATTAGTATTCTCTTTGGTTAGTGAAGCCAAGTTTAATAAAACAATACACAAATCAGTTTTGCATAATTACATCAGATGTTTTAAACCAGTCTTTAAGCAGTGCAAAGTCATAAATTAACTATATCATATAAGCATCTGAAGAGGAATGCACTGTTATTCATTAAATAAAAAAGTATCTGAAGGGTAAAGTAGTTGAACAGGAAGTAACTTTCAGTTTATTTTTGTAAGCAGATATTCTATAAATAATATGTGATTTGTGTCATTCTTCCATATAGCTGCTAGTATGCAACATAATAGCATTTATTAATTTTGATTGAAAGTTGCACAAAAAAAGCCACAGCCAGGGATACTTTGTAAATAGTTAAACAGTTAGAAACTTCAGTGCATCAAATAATGTAGATCTTATAAATTAAAAATAATTGCTGTATCTTTAACAATAAACTAAAAGCATTCTTAGCTTGCAATACTGACTGCATCTATTTGACAAACTCAAATGCAAACCACGGAAGTTTTTAAACATTCCATAAAACCAGGAAATAGGTCTTGGTTTAATTCTGCTTTATTTCAATAGCTACAGCCACTTGTCCAAATCATAGATACAGTTAATTAAGCTTCTATTTTGATGTCTAAATGCACCACAATAGATCTATACTCTACTACTGACATTTGTAGAACACATATATATTAACGTAATATTTCTATTAGAATCATTAAGGTTCACATGCAAATTCAACTCAAATTTTAATGTTACTAAGTCTCTCATTCCATGGGAATGGGCACCTCAAATTCTATGAAGGATTCTACTAAGCTGCTAATACAAAGGACACAGTTAAAACAGAACAGAAACAAAACCTGACCTGTGGGTAAGCTGTTCCCATGCCAGACAGCACAGCTGAAAGAACATCTCTTCCCTTTTCACCTGCTCGGTTGGACACAGCGAGCTTTAGCAGGTCAACCATGACTCGTGTGTCATCTGGTACTAAGAGACTGGTAAACTCATCCAAGTACTGTGGTTCTGGGCCAGATACCTTACTTTGACTTTCTACATCCTACAAAAGAAATTGCAGAAATACTTAGGCAGTGGATGATGGAAGAAGTGTTTCACTGATTCTGAACAAGTTAACTTGTCTGAAGAAGTTTCAAGTTGTTTTAAAACACAATTCATGAATCGGGGATTATACGGTACCAAAAGTAAACACTGTCAAATCCATTTGTCAAGTGAAAAGGTTTTTGTTAAACAAACCTCCTTTAACCTCAGATCAACCACAAAAAAAAAAAAAAAAACAACAACAAAAGCCACACACACACACAAAAAACAACCCAAAAACAAACAAACAAAACCACAGAACACCACCACCCCTGTCTTTGGATAGATTTTAAAAATGCAGTAATTAATAGATTAATTTTTAAAACAAGCAGCAAAACTACTTTATAAAAGCAGGACTTAAAAGTTTTAAGAAAGGTATTGACAACATTACTTCTTTGGTTTTTGTCATGGTTTCTGCAATGATACTGGCAGCTCCAGGATCATCTGTGACTGGAATGAAAGGACGGGAAGAAGCAGCAGCAGCTGAGGGAGTTACAGCAGATGGTGTCACAGCATCTTCTGAAGAAACAACCTGGTCAAAATAAATAACAATTAACAAAAGCTGCAGCAGCTGTAAAAATACTGTAAAACTTCAATTTTTCCAAATCTGATATACACAGAGCACTCACTCCTGAATCAGACCACAAAACAACTCTGTAATTTCTGTTATCAAACTAAACAGGACAATATTTTTCAGCTTTACTGTTAAAACACTTTCAAAAATTACCTCCCCTCTCCTGTCCTGCCACGGGTTTGGGCTCAACCTCTCTTCTATATCTCCTACAAGCATGCATTCATCTCCATTTGCAGGGCTTCCTGTAGAAGTAGCATCTGATGGGGGGGCAGGTGATGAAGAAGGACATTCTACTGGTGCAATCATGCTTGCAGGCATCAGTGCTCCAACCACTGCATCTCTGAAACCATTCAGGACAAATTAACATAAACGTAATTGTACCTCGATGAACTTTGAAAAAATAATATTAGTTTGTCTTAATAAAATACAGAAGGGTTTCCAAGCTTTGGAATTTCAAAAGTAGTTTATTCTGCTTCAGGCCTGATGCTTAAATACTGTGTGTTAAGGCCACTAATTTACATGAGATCCTCTTCAACTAATTTTAGAACTCTGCTCTCTACCAGCAAGGAGGGCACTGTCAAGTTTTAGTGTCCTTTCCACACTGTCACCCACTCCTTCCTCAATATAATTTATTATGATTTACTCACACTCTTTTTGCATTATTTACTTGAGCATTCCTAAATAAACAGGTTTTTTTTTTTCCCCATGCACTAGGAACTTCTGTAAAGGAAGCCTAACAGCATACAACTAACATCAGTATCAAAAGAAAACTTAAATTATGTTTAGGTCTACCCTGAGGAGTCCAAACTTGTGAAGCAATTTATACCTGACTCAAGAGACCCTACCAGGTGGTAAGTTTTGTAACCTGTTGCTCTGCAAAAGACAAGAATGTCTGCATGCCTACCTGGCATACATGATTTGCAATGCCATCAGTATATGAGATAATGCCTGCTGTTTGGCAACATTCCCATCAAGTGACAGGAGAATCTTAGCAAGGGAAGGGCGATTCGGCTTGGAACTGTTGGCCCCACTGATTTTGTTACTGACAGCAGAAGAATCTGCATCTGAAGGAACACCTGGAGTGAGAGGAAACAAAAAGAGAAGGCAAGGATTTTTTAATGGTGTGATACATAACTGGAATTGATTTATCTAATTTCTTGTTATTCAGGAATATGATTGCAAAGCTAAATCACTCAACAGTGATTCTTAAACTGCAGTGCCTACAGTTACAACATTAGAGTTAATAATGAAGCTTTGCAGTAAAGACTTCCATAAAATAATGTTCTACCTTGTTACTTACTCAGAAAGATTGAAGCAATTAAAAAACTTTGGTGATCAGCATTTAAACCAAGTTTTAGTTACAAAGAGATTTCAGAAATTGCAATATTTATTAGGGGATCTTAAAAATAGTAATCAAATACTTAAGAATTGTAACAAGAGGTAGCATGCAAGAAGACCAATATTACAGTATTCATCTACCATAACCTTCATGAAGGTCTATCCCATACTAAAGACACAGTCAGTGGGGCATTTGATAAAGCATGTTATATTTTCTTTTCCTGAAGATTAATAAAAGTTTAAACTAATGCTACTTCTGAAAAAGTCCTTTACAACTTCCATGTTCTGAAAGAGGTTAAGTTGGATTTTTGCCTTTTTTTTTAGATGTTACAATGTTGGGTTTTTTGTTGCTTTGTGGTGCTTTTTTAAAACAGTTTTCTTTTTGCACTCTTCTATCAGTTATTAAACCACACACACAACTACCACTCAAGTGGCATTAAAAAGAAAAAAAAAAAACCCAAAACAAAAAAACTCGAAGAACAACAGAAGGCAATAAATACCAACCAAGATAAGAAGCACCCAAAGGGTCCCTCGCTGTCTGGAAAAGTACCGGTTCATGAACAGATGGTGTAGCTACATCCACTGTTGTCCAAGCTACACTGTGGGAAGACCCACAAGCAACCCGAGTGATTTTCTGGCCTTCCAAGCCCTGGACAAGAGTGGGCTTCCTATTGACTGTAGTAGTTCCATTGCCTTGCTGCCCATGGTCATTGTCACCCCAAGCATAAACCTGCGAGGAAACATTTTCACATATTACTTTGCTTCTCTGGTTGCATCTTTCAATTGGTTTCTTAAGAATTCCTACAACGGAATATTAGGGATTTTTATTATTAATCTAGGACACTTTAGAAAACCTATTGCTGTGACTTTTTTTTTTCCCCCCCTTTAAACAATGGAGGCATTATACATTAACAGAAAAAAGAGAAAAAATGATAAATAAAAGCAGTACTTTATCAGATGATTAATAAATTGTTGCCAATTCATAAGTCATCAGTTCACTCATGAATTCTTCAGTGTTCACAGTGAACAGGAACTTTCACGAAACTAGCTGCACAGTGATTACACTGGGAATCTGAATCACTAGGATGATAATGCTGGATCACAGCAGAAAAATCTGTCAAGAATTCTACAAATGCTTCTGCATTTCAAGAGTGAGAAGCAGGAAACTCATCATAAGATAAAAATATAAACTAGGAAAACATTTCAAAAGGTACTAAAACAATAACATTTGCACTCCAATAACAATATGACAACTAATATATTTTCAATCACAATCATGCTTATATTTATGAAGGATTTTTATAAGCAAATACATAACATTAGGTATATTTATTCCATTTAATCAACACAAATGCTATTAGATTTTTCTTCCTCAACAGTTTAGTTTACTCCATTCTGGAAAAAGGAAAAAGGGACAGGAGGGTGAAGCACAACCTACCTGTCCAGTGTCAGTAACTGCTAGACAGTGGAGTGCACCTACAGCCACGTGCACAATCTTTTTACCCCTCAGTCCTTCCACAACTTGTGGCTTTCGCACGTGTACATCCGTGCCATGGCCTAGCCTGAAGTAGTCACCCTTACCCCTGCAACAGACAGGAAACTCAACATCCAAAACAAAGCATTTTTCACACATTCCCCTCTGTCAATGCAGTTTTCAAAATCAAAATACTTCTTTATCACTGAGATTAAATATAAGCACCAGACAGCAAATTCTTCAAATCTGAATTGCAAAGGCCTGAAAATGAAGTTAACTGCAGTTCCGTGACTCCCATACCTTTTTATCTAAGTATAGGGGAGGAATCATTGTGAATATTTTTTTGTACATAGTGTAACTGTCATTACACTGACTTTCCTCTGTTGCAGAAATACTGCAATTATAAATACTTTAAAAATTGACATGTTTTGAGAGACTTGGATGGATTTATCCTACTGGGGATAAACCTAGTTTCAGACCCTTTAATAAATTTACTCACATGAAAACAATACGAAAGAACCAACATGTTCTCAGAACTCAGTTTTTTCACACTGTTGCAAGCTTCAATACTGTTCTCAAACCTTCACAATGTAAATTTTTCTAAAACTGTTATACACAAACTGCACTAAAAAATATGCCATAAGCAAAACACCTTAAAATGCCTCTAAGAATGTCAGTAAAAAGAAGAAAAAAACCCTAAGATTTCTTCCATTGTGTTTTTAGTAACCACTCAGTTTTGCTGCTCACCAGGTTCAGAAAACTTCTGTTATGCTGAAGATTAATGATTTACAGTATTGTTACCCCCCTAAAGTTATAACACAGATGTTGAGATTTTTCCCTCAAACTAGTAAAAATGCAAGAAGAATAAAACTTCAGGAGCAACTCAGCCATCTGTAAAGAACAGGCTGCAAAAGAGTCCAAAAATGTCTGTGTAGGCCTGGAGTATCCTGAAATGGCTGCAGATTTTATGAGTAGATATAGAAGTGTTATGGTAAACTGAAGGAATGAACAAGAAATTTGCAAAGATTTCTTAAAAACTGCCAAATTACCCTTCCTCTCACTCCTTTAATCACAAATTAAAAAAAACAAAACAAAGCAAAACAGAAAAAAGCAACAAATGAACAAACAATTTCTTTTAAACGGGGAAATCAAGAAAGAGAAATACAGTTTCCAGTAGCCACTCTGAGAGACTACATCCCTGCTAGAAGTTTTTTTCTTAAACTTAAAAAAACTGAATCTTTGTAGATTTCTCTTAACATCCTTCATCAATTGCCAGTAAATAATAAAACAAAAATTACTATTTAAAATCTTCTTAACTTTGATAGATATCACACAGGCCATAGCCTTAGCACACAAGGGCTAAAACCTTGTTCTGGTTAGAGAACTTCACTCTGATGGTGATCTGCAGTAAGGTAAAGCTTGCAAATTTTATAGGAATGTTTGTAATCTCAAAAAAAACAAGCTTGTGTTCAAAACAAAACAGAAGAAAGCAGACCAGAAGAGAAACAAAAAGGGTTTCTGAAGAATTCTCAGTGATCATTTTGCACCAGTTCTTGTATTGAGACCACTACTGAAAACTCAGTGGCCTTCAAAGCAGTGGTGAGCTCTACAGAAACCCTGTGTTTCTAAGGAAGTTCATCCCCATCTCCTCTGGACTTTAGCCTACTTCCTTACTCTAGTAGATCCTTACTCTCTCAATCTCTGCTTTAGCTGTAGGCTACATATTCCAAACTACAATTCTCAGGTTCTCTTCTTCACATTCCACTCCTAAATCTTGAATTAACATTCTTTTAAAATGCCCCATTGCTCCCAAGAGGAGGAATTCTTCTCCTTCCCCCACTAATTCTGTAAGACCCAGGCATCCTAACAGAGTGAAATACAGAACTGAGTATGCTGCAAGACAGTGTTACAGTAACTGAGCAGATCACAGTTCGTCTCAAAGAGCCGCCAATTTAAAAGACAAAGCATGCAGATAGGGCATAGATGAAGTTAGGAAAGTCAAACACCAGTAAGTACAACACATACTTGGTAATTGCTTTGTTAATACTTTCTGGTATATGTAACATACCATGTCCATACCACTCCTGACTTGGTCAGTGCCAATGAGAACTGTGCACCACACTCAATCTGACAAACGCCTTGGCCGTTCAGTCTTTCAATATTCTGAGGAATGTTGCATCCTTCACTTCCTCCTCGGCCCAGTTTTCCAAAATCACCATCACCCCAAGAAAACACCAAACCTAACAAACACCAAACAAACTGCAGGTCAAACAATGATCACAGCATTCCCATCCCTAGAAAGCTACTGGAACAAAATAATACTACCTTCATCTGTCAAAGCAAGAGTCTGAGCATCTCTGCTTCCACAAGCAACCTGAATGACTCTGTGGCCAAGGAGCACTTTAACCTAAAGCAAAGAAAAAGTAAGCAAAAGGTTTCAAAGAAATTACATTTTTAAAACCTTACAGACATTTTCAAGCTCTTACAATTCATCTTGCTCATTTTGCCAGTCTGAGCAAAGGATTATCAAGCTTTGCCCACCCAAGAGCTAACATTGCTCAATGCCAGTATAAGTATCCAGCTACGTTATGAAAGTAGATGCAGAACAGGAATGTTCAAAACAGCACTACCTATTGTGCATCACTTCCCAATACACACCCATTTGTATTTCATCACAGACAAGAAACATTTATTTTACCATCTTAGGCTTCAGCTGTGTGGTATTATCTCCATGGCCCAGCCTTCCATATTCTCCAAGACCCCACGTATAGAGTTCACCACTGGAGGTAATGGCAGCACTGTGTGAACTTCCACAAGCAATATCACGAATGCGTTTGGTTTTCAATGCTTCTATCAGTCTGGGTTTATCACAGTTCCTAGAGAAAATGAGAAAAGAATTGATTGCATTAATTAAGTTCTGTACAATATATTCCAATCTTCATAATCCAAGATTTCTTGTGTAATTGCAGTAGCCCAAAGAGAAAATGAGATGCAATATTATGATTCCAAGGTATACTCCTTGGCATTAATCTGAGGTTTACACTATTTTAATGTACTTCAAAGTTTATTTAAATAAATACTATGCATACACTGGAAAAACATAGGTGACAAAACCAAAATACAAAAGTGATTAATCAGCTGAAAAGTGTATAATATGAAGTGAAAACTGGTATCCTGTCACTGCCCCATGTTGAGCAACTTGTTCAAGGTTTTCTAATATTGACTGAGTATCACAGCCACTATTTAAGTTTTATAAAAATTTGTATGGCCTCTGGAAAACTTGCTGCCATGAAATGCCCACGAGTTCCAAGTCTCACTTTTAATAAAATTACAGAAGAACAATAAACAATACTCTTCTAATCTGGATTCTGGACTTCCCCTTTCACTGATCTGATACACATACACCTTTTTTTTTTTGGTCACATATTAACTGTGTGAGTTGGGCACTGTAATTTTTAATGCCTTCTGAGCAGGTCTTCAAACATATCAGAATGAAAAAGATTTCTCAACTGACTATGCCAATTAATAATTAACCCTTTTTTTTTTTTTTTTTCTTTCAAATCATCTATCTGTTGTGAATGCAAAGAAAAACCCTGAGACAATTCAGATTTCCCTCAAAGCTGTCCTGTGGAGAATTAAAATATTAATGAGAAGTACAAGAAGAAGTACAAGACATTTAATTATTGCTAACAAGTTTGTGAACAAATGCCTAAAGAAAAGGACTACAAAATATTCTCTAAGGCTTACATTTAATGAACTGTTACAATGCAGAAATGTAAAACTGCTATAACAGCTTTACAAGTCAAGGCACCTCTGTAAAGCTCAGCTTATAAAAGTAACCAAAACTATATAAAAAATGAGCCATTTTGTGAGTGATATTCAAAAACACTATTAAAAGACTTTAAACACTAAGCATGTTTCCAAGCATTGTATTAATTGAATGCCTCCTTTATAAATGACTGAACACTGCTACGTTAAACACTGCACCATAAATGGACATACACTGATGAAAAGAAGTTTTCACAACACTATGTTTTATTCCCATTGTATGAAAAATCTTGTCATACGTTAAATAGTGGTGGTCAGCAGTGTTATAACATGCAACACAGAAGTTCTCTGAAACACAGACAAATTCAGTATTCTTACATTCGACTGAAGTGGCCAAGTTTTCCATCATCACCTTCACCCCATGAAAATACTTTTCCATCAACAGTTAATGCCATAGCATGCCGGCCACCTAAAAGTGTAAACATACATTTAAATCTTCAAGCTTTCAAGCAGGCAGCAAGTCTAGCAAAAATCCCAGGAATTGGACACTGCTGTATTTCTGCAATGTAGCTGTACAAGCCTTTAAACACAGCACATATTACTCACTTTCTTCCGAGTTTTTATGTGATTTAAACTAAATTAATAACCTGTATTTATTTAAAACAAAACCTATCAGATATTCTGGGGCATCACAGCACCCAAGAACGTTGCAAAGTAACTATTTTCAGGCTTAATATGTTACGTTTATGTAAGCAAAGACAGCAGAGGTCAGTTACCTGAGTGAACAGCCACCTTCTTTACCACATAGTTGCTGAGAGCTGTGATCTGGCGGGGAATAGGCACAGTTCCACTAGATATTCCCAAACCCAGCCTTCCATTTGTGGCTTCTCCACAGGCATAAACTTTACCCTCTACAGTCACTACAATGATAAAAAAAAAGAAGTTTGAAACACCATTAACAATTCACAGCTGGAACTCAGTTACTGCTTTTAGGTAACTACAGTATCTCACCTGCAAAAAGGCTTTTGGACCCTCCAGCTACTTGTACAACATTCAAGGCAGACAGGGTTTCAGAAAAGGATGGGACCTTTATCTGGAGTGATAGGAAACAATGATCATTAAAATACATTTTAAAGCTTCATAGTTTAAAAAAGAACAACTAATCAGTCAATCTAACAGGTAGTATTTTTTTTAACTACATGAAACTCCACGTCTAATTCAGATACTTCACTTACGCCAGTTAATATAAAACAGGTAAAAGATAAAAAACAAGAAAAAAAAATTAAATACGTAGTCATGACAAAACCTGAGAAAAAAAAGAAATTTTATATAAACAACAATTTTCCTGTTAGCAAATTATTCTTGAGAAAACCAAACTCAGTTTTCAAGATAGGCACAGCAGCAAAATAAATCTAGTTAAAAGTGTTAACCAACACATTTCAAATCAGCATATGGGAACACAAAACTAACATACTTTTCAGATTAATTATACCTTAAATTGAATTAATATTCATAACATATCTCCCATCTGCATTGTATTAAAAATTCTGTATAAATGGCTGCAGAGGGCTGAAATTCCTCTTGAATTATACTCAATTGTAAACCATTTACACCAATCAAATATTAACATTCTGACCTATTTTTTCCTGATTACTGCACAAGCTCCAGTTACAGTACATAGGAAAGTTCATAAATACCTTTATTTTGTATCAAAATGAACAGAATTATGTATAGAGTACAACGCATATTTAGAACAATTAGTTCACTATAATCTAAAGCAAATTAAGTGGCTGCTAAAAGAAAAAAAATATCAAACTGAATTTCAGAGCAAAAACCAAAATGCACATTTTCTCCAAGCTTTTCACCTAGCAGATATCTATAGGTCTGCTGTTGATAAAAAACTGTAAAATTTTGATTAAATTTTAACTAATTTTGAGTTGTGCATGTCCTGTGCATCTTATTTTTAGCTGTTTCTGTTTCCTAAGTATGAAAACAACAAGCATACCTTGGAACCTTTTAGCCCTCCCAACTGATCTTTATCATTCAGACCCCAAACAAAAACTTTGGTTCTTATTGTAGCTGCCGATTCAAGCCCAGCTGCCTTCTTTCTAACAAGACTGAACACAGTAAGGAAAAAAAAAACAAGGTCAGATTAGCAAACCTGCAGGCTATAGCATAGGCACATATGTACTGTATTTACTTATTCTACAATTTGGAACAGTTTAAGTAGTCAAGCTACACCACCACATTTAATTGAATACTACAACAAACAAAACCCAAAAACATCCCCCCCACACTGTTTTGCTGAGCACTGGTAAATATGCACATGCCACAAACCAAATATAAACACATCAATTTTTTAGCTAGGTTTTTAAACCCAAGTATGCTGCAGAAGCAGATGAGCTCTACAAAATGCTACTACCTTACCAGGGTGATAATCTTCAAGTTATTTATCAACAAATACCTACTTATAATTCTGACAAACTAAGACACTGATTTCTCTTTACTACCATTCAACCCAACAAAGCTGCTCTCCTTTGAATAATCTCCTGACTGGAATATCTGAGACTCTTTTATGTTTTCCCCCCACCCCTGCATTTACCTACCTGCCAGTGTTAGCTTTATCATCATCCTCCTCCTCATTGTCAGAAGCAAGGAAAGGGACTGCAGCTAAATCTTCATCCTCTGCACGTATACGTCCCAGTATGCTGAGGCCGTGTATTTTGCAATCGATCCCAGAGCTTCTGCACTGCTTGATTGCAATCTCAATATATCTGTGGTACTAAGAAGAAAAAACTAAATTGCCATCTTCTGAGTTATATATAAAACTTAACAGAAAAGAAATTGAACTTTTGCTTGACCTAGTCAACAAAACGAAGCTGTGACTTTAAATGCTTGGCTTTTCAGCCATATGCAATTCATACTTTAAGATGAACATATGGCTTAATTAATCTGAGAATGATTTGGCTTTAAATATTCTAAAAATTCACTATGCATTCCTCCTTGCTACCAAAAAAGATCATAACTATAAAAACCAAACTTTATCACCCATCAGAAGTATCTCCAACTTTCAGTTAATAGGAATGCCTTCTTGGTTCATAGGTATATTGGGTTACATCAAAAAAATCTACTGCAATTATGGTAAAACTTACCAAGATAATAAACGTAACTAGAGGGCCAGAAATAGTGGTAATTTAGAAGAAAAGTAAAATGCTATGTTTTAATAGTCACAACAGTGCTTTTCATCCATCTCTTGCAGTAAAATATTCTGATGCATGCGAGAATAATTCTCACACAAACATCACTTACTTCTGTACAATCACTGAGAAGAGGCACAGTGGTGTCTGTAGGATTTATGTTGATTGTCTTTAGCTCTATAAGGTTATTTAAGGAGTTCCCCCCTAGAAAACAGATCATGGAAAGAAAAACATTTTAAGATATGGTGTTTGTTTCATAAACAGGAACTGTGCAAGTTAAATAATGTTAAATGAAATCACATAAATGCCTAGTGGTCAAAGCACAAAAGAAACGTTTTTCAGACTTGTCAGAGAACATACACATACCTGAAACTACAACTAAAGAGGGCATGTAGCTGCTGTCTGCAGGGTCCACTATCATCTTCAGTCTGTGAACAAGAACATCTGGAAAAATCTCCAAGCGAATCCAGTGCTAGGGGAAACACAGAATTTAATTTTCAGATAGTATTTCTAGGACCATCATAAGGCTAATGAGAATAAGTGTGTGCTGCATTTGAAGAAAGCATGACAAACATCTGTGAATGGTGCACAACAGCTGAAATGCATGGGAACTAGCCAAAGGAAAATAACCTTCGACTTCTCATGGTCCATCCGCAAAACACAAGAGAAACAGTTGCAACAGATCATTTATTTCACCCAAGAGCGACTGAGAAAACACTATAGCACTGGATATCAAGAAACAAGGACATAATAGTAAAACTTTGACTGGCTACACTGTGTTGACAAGCTGAAGGAAGGGTACTTGGGTATAAAATTACAGTGTGGCCATCAACAGGCCACCAAAACACACAGCCTAGCTGCAAATCCTGGGGACTGGACTGGGCACAAAGCAGTGCTGTGGGCCAATAAAAATGGTAAATCGTGAACTAAGGAATAATAATTATTGTATTTTTACAAGTTACCTGGATACTGGATTTGATAACACTAAATTAGGAGGGGATACAGACTCTACTTGATGGCAGAGAGGCCTTACAAAGAAAATTGGATAGACTAGAAAGTTAGGCAATCATCATATGAAATTTGTGCTGCATTCTATACGCGGGACACAGTAATCCTAGTTATACATAGAAGCTGGGGGAGGAGAGGTTGGAGAGCAGCTCTGTGGCAAGCTGAATATGAGCTAACAGTGTGCCCTGACAGCCAAAAGGGACAACCATGTTCTGGGGTGCATCAAGTACAGTATAACCAAGGGAGGAGAGTGTCCCACTCTACACTACCCTGGTGTGACTCCCACCTCATGTACTGTGAGCAGTTTCAAGCACATTTTATGATTGTGTGTCCAGAGGAGGGTGACCAAGATGCTGAGAGGTCTCAAAGGCCAGATACAAGGTCATTTGGTTTGTTCAGCTTTGAGAAGAAAAGGCTAAGAGAAGACTTCATTGCCTTCTACAACCTCCTCAAGAGAGGTATCAGAGGGGGAGGTGACAATCTCTCTCTGGTGACAGTGATACAACACTAGGAAATGGACTGAAGCTGCACTAGGGGAAGTTCAGATTGGACATTAGGAAAAGGTTCTTCACTGAGAGGTTTGTTGTTCACTGGACCAGGCTTCCCAGGGAAGTGGTCACAGCACCAAGTGTATCAGAGTACAATAAGCATCTATAAGACAGTCTTAGTCAGTTGGTTCAGATTTAGGTAGTCTCAGAAGGCACAGGGAGCTGGGCTTGATGATCCTTATCCTTCCAGCTCAAGATACTCTCTGATTGTATGCAGATGGGGGAGTGACTGGAGGCAGTTTTAGCTAGTAAGAACATAAGTGCTTTTCATGTTGTAACAAACTTTTTAAGTAAAAAATAATGAATGTGATTAAGAACAATTTTCATCAGTTATTATACTGAAAAGGCAATTATAACTATATAACCACCTACAGAATAGAGTATTACCCCATATTTCAAACATCACACAAGTTCCATATAATTCATATGGAATAATTAGAAAGAGGAAGCACGTTTTTTTAAAAAAAAAATAGGAACACTTAATATGAAGAAACAGTTTTGTACTTCAGCTGTCTGGTTTTACTACTCTTCTATTTTACACGAAGATACAAATATATACTTCACCAGGATAAATATCTACCCTCTTAAGAAGAAAGTACACCAGAATAAACCAGTTATGGTTTAAAGTTACCTTTCCTTGTGAGCCTGAAGACTGCCAGCACTGCTCACTACCATCAATGAGACGTGAAGCCTGATTCACAGAGGATGAGACATTCAAATTCTTAACTATTCTTGACCAATCATCCAGCAACATCCCCCGCTGGCTACTGTGTCGTCTCTTCAGCTGCTTCCCAGAACGCCCACAAAACACAGGAGACTGACCTGCATGGTTAAGTAAGTTGAGCACATACCCCTCAAAGAAATTCGCTTTCAATAAACCCATAATCAATGTAGAAAGTAATGTTTAAAAAAATCAAATAATTCAGGTATGTATTTTAAAAACGGAATACAGAAGCACGTCACAGGGGTATGGTAATACTACTCACACTTAAAGGGCATAGCTCAATATATATTATTTTTTAAAGGTGTTTTAAGCACTCTACCTGACTACAAGTTTCCATCTCTGTCACTTGGGATAGTCACACTTTCTATTCTTACACTTATACAATTGATTTGCATCAGGAAATCGAGCATAATTTAGTAAAAAATAACCATAAAACAAATTAAAGAAAATCACCTTCTTCAGGAATGCAAGACACTAAGAGTAATTCGTAAAATCAAATGATAAAATGTTACTGGTGCAGTTTTTAAACTGACAGAATCCATATAATACTAACATCCTTCTCTGAACAGACACTTAAAAGGGATCCTTCCTTTTGAAGTACAAATCAGAATTTATGATGATACAGACTTCAAAATACAGGTTCATGGAGGATAAATTTTATACACCACCAAAGAATGTTAAAAATATGCACCCTAATCTCAACAGTAATCCCTTACAGGAGTGATTTTTAGACGGGTGAAGAGAAAAGAAATAAAAGGTAATGTCAGATAAATTTTGCATAATAATGTAAACCCCAAAAGTTTTGGAGTTAAAATGACTGCACCTGGTTTTGCCCTAGAAAGAAAAACTGCTGATTATGAGTCTTTCAAAAAGCTTCCCTTTGTACCACACCTCTCCATTATGGAGAAATAGAGGCAACAGCCACCACACATCAGTAAGCAATACCTGCTCTCATGAAGATTTCATTCACCTCAATTTTGGCTGACAACAAAAGGCAGGAAGATTTAAGGATTATACCTTTTATCATTCAGCAGCTGAAAACACAGTTTAGACAAAGACTTCCTGTCACAGTGAACGTATTTTAAACCTTTTTAAATGCTACAAAGAAAGCTTAAGGTTTGATATATTGGTGTAGTCCACCACATGCAATTGTAGTAGTGTTAACTGCTAAACATGCTTTGCTGTCTAGAGGGCCAGCTCAAACACTAATTTCATTATGCTAAGCAGCTAAAATTTCAAAATTTTCTTTTTAGAACAAATTCAATGCATTTGAAATTACTTTACGAAACACTAAGATTCTGGAACTTACCAGGTTCATTTATTCTGCCAAAAGTATGTCGAGTGTTATGCTTCCTGGTTTTAAAACAGGTCTCACAAAAGTCAAAATCATCACAGTTTCTGCATTTGAATCTTGGTCCATTGATAGGAAACATCTGACAGCCATCACACCTGGTTTCACAGAATAACAATGAGTAAATGTATTTTTAGGAGTCTTCGTGGTACAAGTTTACTGTAACACAAGTCAAGATAATGGAATCACAAAAAAAAGGCTAAAGGATAACCCGCATGGATTATGAAAAATGCAAATCATCACTTACGTGACTCCAGGATGAATGCTGGGAACCAGTTCCATTTCTGACAACAAACCAGTCCAATGAGACTGTTGAGGAAAGTCTACAATGACATCTTTTCCATTGGCACTGAAAGCTGTAACAAAAATACAGCAAAAATACAACGTGTTACAAATTTCTATAAAATAAAGCAGAAAGTGCCCAGTGCAACATCAGAACAGAAACACACAACAAAAAACTAAACTCAAAAGTAGTCTTTTATATTAATTTAACTATGCATTAACCTAACTAAATAGTCTGGAAACAGGCAGAGAGAAAGGATGTCCTAAAGATTTATTTTTAAATATATATACTACACTATTTGAATTCCTTGAGTCTGAATTTTTCACTTTTTTTTTAAATAGTTCCCAAAGGAGAGAGAATACTTCAAAGCACAAACTTAGTGTGACCAAAATCTATACCTCTTCAAAAAAGCTATGGCCCACAGATTATTTCTATAAAATCCCTTAGAGCTTGACGCTAGTGCACCCCATTTTCTCTTCACCTCCATATGAAGTCTTCAAGTTAGATTTCCTTCTTAAAAGAAAACCACTTGTGGTTCATCCAAAGCATAAATACAAAAACTACAACGGGAAGCTATACAGATGCTTAAAGACCTGTACTATTTGAATGGAGTGACTCAAAAAGCAGACGAACACACAAACAAAATGAGCTGCCAGACAGAATGTGTCCATAAATTCTTCATGAACATAAATGCACTCTATGGCCTCTTGTCATCAGGCAATATTCAATGAAACACTGCAGTTTCTAAGTGTGTCTAGAAGATTCCCTAAACACAAAGCCTGTGGTATCTAGTTTTATTATCTCCCCATTCCCTATTTTGAATACACATTACCTTTGACAACTCCCACACTTCGGTGAGTAACTGATCCCCATTTGTATTTGGGTGTGGTAACAGAGCTTTTCACACGCACTTTGTCACCTATCTTGATATGAGAGGCAGAACTCTGTGGTGGGAATCCTAGCAATTGCAAGAATAAATGTATGGTGAGTGGGGTTTCCCAGGTGTACTGTGGATGTTTTTAATAAAAAGCAGCTAACAGTGAACTTACCTAAAAGTTCAACATGGATATATCTGACCCAGTAGGTACCACCCTTTTGTTGCCAGTCACACTGTACATTCAGGTCATGCAATCCATCTCGATCCAATTTAATAACTTTGCCTACATCTCCTTCACCAACCTCCTCGTAAGTTCTGCAGCACCTAACCATCATCCCCACCTAGGGAAAAACAGAATGCTGTAACCATGCAAAGACTTCTGTACCAGAAGCAGTTCTGGTACATGCAGCTATTCATCATCTTACTTACCTGAATATTCTCCCTCACATACACAGCATAGTCATCATTACTTAAGAAATCAGATCGTTTCTTAAAGGTCTGGCTCTCTGTTACAACAGCACCACTTGACTGGGAAAAATCAAAAATAAAACATATATAGTTACAAAATTTATTTCTAATTCAGAAAATAAAATTGTTAGCAGAGACCACTAACCAAACAGACCAACAGAAAAGACAAATATAATATCTAAGTCGTGTACCAAAACGGATAAAATCTTCAAAAAGCCAATTCACTTGAGGACTAACATTTTATCACTTCCATTTCTTTAAACTAAAGTTCAATTTCCAAAATTACTTGCCAAGGAATGTAGATGAGAATTTTCAAAATGTGTGAAACAAGCTATAAGTTGCTTTCAGGAAATCTGCTTGCCAAAGAAAATTAGAACAAAGAAGATCTGTGAGTAATATACTTACTTAATATACTTAATATCCTTACAAGGTTCCTTGCTTGAAGACAAAAAAATATTAATAAAAAAAAAGTGGTGAAAGGTCATCTGGTAAATAAAGTATACCACTAAATTTTTTTGTTACGTAATGCAGTGGTATATAAAGCCCTTAGAAAAAGATGTTGATGAAAAAATATTGCAACTATTGAAATTATTCATTTCAGTATTTTACTAGCTTAAAAAAATTTAAGAGAACAATTGTTTTCCATCTGGAATAAGAATTTTCAGAAAACTGTTTTGTTTCAAGTGTTACATGTTTTCTCATTCCAGTCAATATATCGAGCAGTTTCTCACTGTAATACTGACAAAGATCAGAACAAAATGTGAAGTTAATTTCCTTCAAAATATAATGAATTTCTTTCAATTACAAAATCCCGCATGTGCCAGAAAACTCAACATAACTCCTTCAAAATTAAATAGAAATTTGGAACTCATTTCATTCTATTGGCAAATCCTTACTGAAACGGTTCCTGAAAGTCGACAGAAGCCTAATACAAATTTACATTCAAGCCATCACACTCAATAGGCTGTTTAAAGGTCATTTTACCACCAATAAGTGAAAAGAGCTTTGATAAGAAAAAAACTAAGTTATTTCACTGGCATCTTTTCGACATTTATTCACTAATTCCTCAGTCATTCCCTGTAAGTAAGGTACCTTTGTTTTTCAGAGCAAAGGAAGGGAAGCAGGAAAAAAACAAACAAATAAAAAAACCAAACAAAAAAACTACCACACAACAACAAAAGTCCTTTACAAATATTACACTATAGTATTCACAATTTTATATTAGACTGAGACCAGCTGCCAGGGATGGTTATAGCTGCCACTAGTGTAACATCTGCCTACATTCTACTCTTCCCTGTGTTGCTCATACATAAATATTTATAGATATTCTTGTGTTCTTTTATGATCCACCTTAGAAACACATGACAAATGTCTTCCCTGTTACAGTCTTGAATATTTGGGAGAGCAGAATATCCTTGTAGTCTAACCAAGTTCACAAAAGGCAAATGATTACAAAGTTTGCAGCCAGGTAACATGACATAGGTTTTAGTAAGTTGATACTTACCACAGGGCAAGCAGCTTCAGCTTCTTCCACCTCCTCTGCTATTTCTTCATCTGAATATTCATCAGATATAGTATCAGCATCAGAGAGATCCGTAATTTGAACATCAGGGTGATCCAAGAGCCAACCAACCAAGGATTCTACTCCTATACAGAAAAGACATTGTGTCAAAGGGATTCTCTGACATTCTTAAGACAGAATCCAAAAAGAAAAGCAGCAATTGCTCCCTTGTATACTGCATTTTAATCTGCTCTCAAGTCTCCTTATCTAACATTATAAATTTAACTGCATGAAATACCTGGTAATCCAGAAGCACTTCCAGAGGTTCCAGAAAGAGATTTTAGTGCAAATTCTATGTTTTTCCTAGGAAACCCCATTTCCATAAGTTGAACTACAATGGGGAGGGGTGGAATTGGAGACTGCTTGCGTTTCTTCACTTTTGTGGGTCGGATATGTTGCACTGTGATGGGTGTTGTAGATTCACTAGAGCTGCAGTCTTCAAACAGTGGAGTTGAAGGATGTGTTGATTCTACAGCCAGGTACTGGCATACTGCCAAAGCAGCAGCCTAAATGAGAATAAATAATCAGTGTAACATGTGTATTTAGTACATTTTTTGTGTAATTAAAGGTTATTTGCCAAAAAGGTTCAGCATCCTTTTTTTAAAAGGTATCTTAACAAGTTTAAATGTTATTTCAACCTACAAAAAGGGAGAGGAAGAAGGAAACTAAAGGTCCATTAGCCTAATCTCAATACCTGGAAAAATTACAAAAATTACACTGAAAGGCATTTAAAGACCAATGCAATCATCAGGCAGAGTCAACGCGGGTTTACAAAGGAAAAAGTCCTGTTTAGCTAGTTACATTAATCTTGATATCTTTCTTTGATAGTGGACGAAGGGAAGGTGATGGATGTAGTTTTTCTGAATTTTAGTAAGGTTTCTGACACCATCCCTCACAACATCCTCCTGGACAAGTTGTCCAACTGTGCAATAAGCAGGGTCACAATATGCTAGGAAAGGTAAAGAACTGTCTGAAGGGCAGAGCTCAAAGGGTTGTAGTGCATGAGTCTACATCTGGCTGGAGACATATTACCAGTTGGTGTTCCTCTGAGTTCTATTCTAGGGCCAGATCTGTTCAAGACCTCCATCAGTGATTGGAATGCAGGAGTTGAATGCACCATTAACAAGTTTGCTAATGACACTATATTTGGTGATACTAAAGTGGAGATGCCACTGACTATGTTGAGGGACAAGAGCCCTTGCAGAGGGATCTAGATAGACTGGAGCATTGGGCTATAATTACTGGGATAAAAAGTCCAAATGCCACACTCTGCACTGAGGACGGAGTGGTGCCGGGCACAAGGATAAATTGGGAGATCTGGAGAGCAGCCCCACAGAAAGGGACCTGGGAGTGCTGGTCAGCAGCAGGCTCAACATGACCCAGCTGACTCCCTTGGCAGCTGTCAAATCCCCCCATCCTGGGGTGCATCACACACAGCATGACCAGCAGGTCAAAAGGAAGTGATCATCCTGCTGTATTCTGTGTTGATAAGGCCTCACCACAAGCACTGTGTGGAGTTCTGGGCCCCATCATTTAAGAAGGATGTGAGGGTCCTTTGAGTGCATCCAAGGCTGCTGAAAGGGCCAGAAGGAATGGCCTATGGGCAGTGGTTAAGGACTTTGGGACTGTCTTGTTTGGAGAAAAGGAGGCTGGGGGGTGACCTCACTGCTCTGTACAGCTTCCTGAGGAGGGGAACTGAAAGAGGGAGGTCCTGACATCTTCTCTCTCCTACCCAGGGAGAGCATCTGCCAGCATGGCTCAAAGCTGTGCCAGGGTGGGTTCAGACTTGGCATTGGGAAGCATTTCTTTACCAAGGGGTGGTCAAACACTGGAACAGGCTTCCTGGAGAGGTGGTTGATGCCCAAAGACTGTCAGGTGTTTAGGAGACATTTGGACAATGCCCATAACGTGCTTTAACTTGGTCAGCCCTGAGCTGGTCAAGAAGTTGGACTTGATGGTCATTGTAGGTCCTTTCCAACTGAAATATCTATTCTATTCTAAACATATAGCCAACATGTCAATGCTGCACAACACTGTTTAGAGATAAAATTTTCAAGTGTTCATTTTTAAGGAGCAGCTTCAAATAAAAACTCAGACTCAAAGAAAAAAAAAACAAAACCAAAAAAACCCAACACCAAAAAACAAAGCTCAAAAAAACCTCAATGATCACTAGAGGTACCGTCCACTGAAACCAGACAATTCTATTCTATTATAATTGGAATACATCTTTGAAATACTTATTTAATAGGTTACTTAATTAGCAGATCAGAGACTCTACCTCAAGCTCTTGTTTGTCAAATATTGCTTTCACAGGTGAAGGTTGTGTAGCAGCTGTCAAAAGTTGCTGTAGAAGAATCATGGGAGGCTGAGGTCCTTCAGGAGACATATCTCCTATGTCAGGAGAGGCAACTGCTCCATCCTCTTGAAAGAAAAACATTATTTTAACCATAACATGTCATATAAGTCAATCACAAGACTTAACCTGGGGTCTAATAGTTCAATAACCAACAATCTAATTGATTCACAAAACCATGGCACATAGTTTCTGGTTTGAGTAACTCCCCTCTCCAACAAAACTCTTTGAAAGACCTCCCTATACATATTCACTACACCTTCAAAAGAATACACCTTTTTTAAATCAACTGGCCCATTATTCTGTATTTTTTATATTTGATTGTGTATTCTTGCTGGCATAAACATTCAAGTTTCCCAGATCTTTACTCTGGCTACTTCAGGAAAGTGTTCTCACTTTCCATCCAACTCCAACCAAAGGAAGTTCTCATATATGAAACAGTAACAGAAGAGTTAATAGTCCTCATGTAATTATGCTGATATGGTTTAAAAAAATACAACAGGAAAGGATAGGTGTTAATTTTTTTTCTCATTAAAAGTAAAACCATGTTCCATTCCCAGAAAAACAAAATTGTTATTCTGTTGACATAAAATTTGACAACTGATAAAAATTTTTCAAAATATTCAAATTAGTAAATACATTTGAAGACATTACATGCTTCACAGATGCCTGAAGAATTAAATAATTCATTAAACTATAAAGACATCAATAGCTATCCTGAAAGCTCACAGAGCTATTTATTTTTATATGCAGAATGAATTTATAGAGAGCATGTATTTAAATTATTAAAATTACATTTCCTTAAACTCTTCTTAAGGTTATGCTTAAGACACTGTGTCCTGATACTTGTTCACTAGAAACTTCAAAACCTTTTTAGTAAAAGAAATAGCCAATTGAGAATTCATACTTTAAGCTTAGAAGCAGAAGAAGAAATCACTGCAAAATATCCACAAGTATTTTAAAACTATGTACAAAACATACTAACTACAGAAGAGTTACTCATTTAGCTAAATCCAATGTTTTAAGCTTCAAACATCTGATCCACTTGTGTCCTCAAATCCTAAGTTAAAAAGTCAAAATGCTTTGATTAGATCCTGTTAAAACACTACTGAACTTTATTATTTTGCCTTTAGAGCAAAACTACTTAGTGCAACTACTTACAGGAGACTTAGCTGAAAGCAAAAGTACAAGACAGAAAATCACCTTTATCCTGGCCCAAACCAGGACAGAGGGCAAACCTAATTTCTACCCTTCAATTGCCACTCACAAGAGATGTAGTCACATACTCTAGGTACCATCAAACAAACATCAGCACACTCAGGTGGCTATTCAGAATACCTGTAGCACTTAATGCACACTCCTGAACAGCAGGCTGAGATAAGATCTGCCTCAGTGTATCCTGGTGAGAGAGCAGAGCTCGGCCTGCTTTCAGTATGTACAGCTTTAGCTGCTGACACCGCAGTAGATCCAAATCCACTTGACCTATCAGAAACATTAAGCAGCCATTAGTGCTGAGAATCTCTCACATTAGAAAAAAAAAAAGGCTATAATTCATAACACTCCAGTCCAAAAGTCAGTTTCTCTCTTAACTTGCTGTGTGAAAGCTGATGCTGATGATACGAGGTACTTTAAGCAGCTCTTGGATAAAAAGTCTGCACACATTCTATGACCCAGGATACTAAGAACACCATTTTCCTAACTTTTCACATCCTGGACAACCATACAGCTGATATATAGCACAGTAAGTGCAGTCAAGATGTTCTATGCATTCAGTATTTTGAACAATTCAATACAAAACGTCCAGGCCTAAACTTTTTTTACGTTTTCTCACTGAAGTAAAACCAGTATTCCACTAAGTATGTACCATTTAACACTGACTAAGATAAAAGGTAAGGTTCCAGAAAAACCCCTCTCTTATGTACATTTGCTGTTACCAGTATTTTTCCAGGAGTACTTCAGGCTCTTTAAAACCAAAACAACAAAAACCAACCAAACAAACAAAAAATAAAAAACCAACACAACTGTACCTGAAAGACCCTGATTGGGAGATTTCATTCTTTGTTTTTCTATTTTACTTCCAGCCAAATTTACTAGTTGAGCCCAAATGGATAGCATAGGTTCAGTGAAAGGTAAGTTATTCACATTAAAAGCCACAACTGGAAGCTAGACAGAGGCAGGGGGGAAACAAGACAAAACAAAAGCTACAGATAAGCAGTTTCCAAAATTTTACAAAATCATTCAAAACTTCATGGCATTTGGCTCACTGCTCTTGACCAGGAAAAAACAGGAAGGACTTCTATTCCCTATATAAGCTCCTAACCCTCTATTTGAACCACACTACTGCAGCTCTACTTGGTGAAAAAACAAGACAGAGCAAGAATGAGCTGCCGTCCCCAAAGCAGACCAGGTACTTTGCCTGTGCTTTCACTAAAGCCATATTAACCAATTTGAGATTAAGATTCAAATAAAAACATCCAAGACTTTCTACATTACTTAGCAAATCAAGTTAAATACAAATAAATAAAATCCTCACATGTAAGAGCTATAAATCACATTGCCATGACTTAAAATTTTACCTCAAGTCAAAGGACTTCAGCTCAAATCCCTTTTCCTTTCAACTCCTTCTCAAACAAGGACAGGCATTAAAGGCCCCACAGATGTTTGTAAAAGCACCATCTCAGATTTGCATTTGGGGCATTGAATGTGCTGAAAGTCAATATACCCATCTAATGAAGAAGTACTTCCTTTGCATCATACCAGCCTTTAACTATACCTTTCCCTGTACAAAAGCATCAATAAAACAAACTTACTGGTTTTAGCTGATTCAGAGGGCACACTCTACATGTTCTCATGTCATAGAACTGTACAGTGATTTTCCCCTTTGGGGTGATGCGTGTCACTGTGCCTTCTCCAAACTCATCATGAACTACTTGTCCACCCAGTCTCAAGCGACTGTCTATGCCACCAATCACTGCCAACACTGCCATTAGGCCTCCCACCTCTGGATTCTCAGTGTCTGGAAAGTAGTCATCCAACAGAACCTAACAAAGAACAATAAAATTAACTGTAGGGAGAAAATATATACTTCTACCTGCTTTAAACTACAAAGTTATTAACATACACTTCGATTTTAAAATTACAACACATAAATACGTATTCATAAAAACAGAAAAATGGTTTTCAAAGTTAAGCTTAATTATTGTTTACAAACATTTAATAGTTATAATTTCAAAACAAGTATTTCTATAAAAATGAGCTTATTTTAAAACGTGGAAACTACCCCTTCTGACTGTTTTCCTGCAAAGATGTGGGTGATGGAGGTTAGCTGAGAGTTGATGTACTTGTTTATGAGTCCATTCCACTGGCTGAGCGAATGGAGCGTCCTCAGCAGTGCCACTATCTCTTCTGCTAAGGTACTACTGTGAGTGGCTGTTAGAGATGCTTGGGGCCTGGACTTTCTCCTTCTCAGAGTAGATTCTGATAGACAAAGCAATTGCACAACAGTTACCAACTTAGCACATGTATTTCCTACGCATAAAAACAAGCCACTGAGAGAAAATTCTTCTACCTCTGAGTAGTGGGATATCTGAAGAACAAGTACTAAGCAGGCTGCCTAAAAATCCAAACAGTTTTTCCACAAGAAATTTCATGTCTCTCGACCTTTCATTTTTATCCCAGGATGGAAGTACTGCTTTCAATAAATGTACAGCAAGGATCTAAAAAGAGAACAAAATTTGTGTTACAGCATCTTAAGTCACCAAATATTTAAGAAATTCTCAAACATAGTAAGTATAGAAGAATGACATTCTAAAAGTTAGCCTTTCTTTTTAGTTCTTCCTATAATGCTGGCTTCTTTTCAGCTGTGGAAATTACAGAGCTACTGATCTTCTGTTCAGTTTGCTAAGAAATATTTTAAAAGACGTTGTGCCAGTATGGAGTCTGGAACAATTTTACTGGCATATCAGCAAATCCGACCTCTTCAGTACTCAGAACGTGACACATACACACAATGGGAAGCAAGGTAAACAACTGAAGCACATAGGAAAAACAGAAATACAGAATAGGAAAGTGTGTTCAGATTTTAGACTCAGAACTTCGTACTAGAGTGCATTTCAGAATGAAAGTTTCCAAGTGTTCTGCAATGAAGGTGTGATTATAAAGCATGAGATACAAAGTTGAATGATAGAAGGCAAAAAAAAAGCAAAAACAGTGACACCTAAAGGTATTTAATGTGAAACTAAAGTCTTGGACACAGTACAGAGAGCACAGGCTGGCATCTCTAATCCTAGACACTTGGTGCAGGACTGATGAGGAACACGAGAAGATGCAGTGCTCCAGTATCAAAGAGAGAATGGAGTTGCACATTCTGAACAAGAGTATGTCAGGGTTTGACCTTCCTCATCTTCTACACAAAAGATCAATACAAGCAACCAGTTAACAGTGAAGAGATGTCTCTTCTTGTAAACCTCTGTCAATTAACACATCTCTCTAAAACTTCAAAGTCTCGTCTTTTTCTTCTTATCAATTAGATGCTGGTATGTGACAAATGATCATTTCTCCTGAGTATTCCCTAAACAGCACAGATAATTAGTGCTCTAAGTCCTGGACAATGACAGAAGACTCATCAGATTTAAAATATAGTCAAGAATTTGCTGGAAGATCACATAAAAATGCAGAGGCCTTTATGATACAAGGCTTCGGCTTAAAGATAAAGATTAAGAAGAACTTTTTATCCCTAAGCCTTAAAACCTGGAAGAGTTATTCCATAGTTAGGTTGCTTTTCAGTCTCATTGAAAAGGCACTGCAAGATGCTATGGAAAGGTAAAAGAACATAAAAACAAACAAACAAAAAAGTCAAAATAAAAAGAAGGAAAAAGAAAAGGTGAAAGGGGACAAGGGAAATACAATACCAAAATACTATGCAAAGATGCAGCTTCTTAAGAGAGACTGTAACCAAAACAATAACAACAGTTTAGTATGGAGAGGGACAGTATATAATACAAAATATAACAGCTTTAAAATTAAATTATTAAATTGTACATTTTTCCTAACAATGGTTTTGCTATTGTTTTCTTATTCAACTTCAAGGAAATGTTATATGGGTGTTTCTGGAATACATTTTTTGGAACACTGTTTTGGCTTCTCATCTGAACAAAAGTTTTGGACTTTTAAGAGAAGAAGGGAAGCTGTAGTGGCCTGAATGTTGAAAAACTTAGATGTATATCTAAAATAATTAATCCTAAATACAAGAAAACATTACTTTTTTTTTTTTTTTCCAATTATTTAAAAGCTGATTTAAGGACATTCCCCATCTGGTTTTTAAAATACATTTAGAAAAAAGAAAAAGACAACTGAAGTCTACTAAATTCATTGCCTATCAAAGTAATTCGGAAATACACACATTACCTGTCTCTGTAGTGAAGCAGCAGTGAAAGATTCATGCCCCTCAACAATTTTCATTAGCAAAGTTATCCACTGAGAGGTACTAAGAGTGCTGCACATCTGAGGCATGAGTGCTATACTTCGAATGAATCCCAACGTGCACCAACTCCTATGCTGTTCTTTATAAACTAATTTATTTGGCAAGGAGGCTAAAAACAAAAAGATATATACATATAACGGTTGACGTTTCTGCCAGCTGCATAATTCTCTATATACTATCTGGGGCTTTTCTGGATAAATAAGACTGAGCTAACTCCACTGTCTTTATATGTAGTATTAACTTCAGTTCTAAAGCCCACAATTCATTTTATTAAATATGCCTTTAGAACAATTCTCATCCTTACACTGTCTTCTCATTTCAAAGCAGTTAAAAGTATCACTTCTTAAATTACAAAACATCTATGGAAATTAATGACAGTCATAGTGTTGTCTCAAAAAAGACTAATAGATTAATCATCTAAGTTAAGTATGCACATCCTCATGCTCCATATCTCATGCATTTCACCTGCTTTTACTTCTTATATTCCAAGAATGTTCACAATCACTTATGTTGCTTTTGCAAACAATTAAGATTTTATAGTCTCTGAAAAAACATTTTGTAGCCTGTGGCTTTAAATAACTGAAATACTAGTACAAGAAGATTCAAAGTTAGAAGACAACAAAACACACAACAGAAGCACACACCTTCATAGGACTGTTTCTATATAACCCACCTGATTTATCTATTGTTCCACTCTCCACAAGCATACGAAGCAGACCACACAAAGTCCTAGTAGCATCACTTTGCATGACTTCAGCATGGACACCAGCAGAGAGACACAGTGTCTGCAACAGGTTCACAGTACTTGTCAGCATCATGGAAGTTGGGTGGAGATTCCTTTCAACTTGTTCTCCTTCTGAAAGGAGAGACAAAAGGCAGAGAATTACCTTACTTTCGAGTTAGTATCATTCACAAACAATCAAACAATTCTAAAACAAACATGACGGGATAAATCTGATGTGTTTTCTCCATGATGATTTGACATGAAGAAGATTGCTTATTCCCAAATGTTAGAGAAAAATAAAATCCAAGTTATTTTGTATAGGTATTTTCTAGTTCTTCTCTAACAGTAAACAACTTAAACGAAACTCCCAAATGCAGTGCCAAGAACACAGAAGCAATGGGACTTGATGCATAATTATGCCATTTAACAAACACAGTTCAGAATGGCGTAACATCTTATAATATATACCTCCTGGTATCCATAACCAAAACTATTTCAGCTGAAAAATACCAAGTTCAACAAATGCAATGCCATCCTTTCTTTCCTCCTTTCTCATGGTAAATCTACCTTGAGAAAGTTTCTGGTCAGAAATGCACACCTGTTAAATGAATCTTCTTTGATGAAGCATCTACTCCTGTGGAATAAGCTTTTTCAATACAAGGCAGCAAATTCAGAATTAAACTAAAAGCCTGTCTCCACTTTTATATTAAAAGAATTGCTTCTTCACCAGAATCATCCTCTGTGTCTGAATCCTCTGTTGCGGGCTGTGTTGCTGGGGGTGGCTCAGCTAGTTTCAGATCATATTTTCCCTCCTTCCCCATTCTGTAAGAATTTGTACTTCCAGTGTCCCATTGCACTCTTATCCAGCCATCTTCTCCTAATTCTCCAATCACACGACCCAAGCCTGGAGGGGGTCCATCCTGACAGAAGAGAAAGGCTCAGGTTGCACAACCAATCAACAGCACTAACTTGTATCCAAAGTTCGTAAAATAGTAATGCAATTACTCCTTTTTGCTTCTAGCCTAGTGGCTTCATAGTAAACATCAAAACTGTTTCAAAATCCAGCATAAAATTAGAAAGCATGAATGAAATCACTCCAGTAAACCTCAGCAGTTATGTTTAAAGCTATTCTACTATGTACCACCTAAGTGCCATACATGCCTATTTGAAAGTATGTAATATTGTAGCAAACAAGTGATCCAATTGCCTGTTAAATCCTTATTTAGAACAGTCTCAAAAAAACAAACAAAAAAAATTGTCTCCAAAAATGAAGTTAAACAAATAATATACTTTATGTTAATTATCCAAGTCTTTGAAATGTAAAAATTACCTTTAAATTTTGAGCATACAATTCAGACATTTCACTGAACACAGACTTTAGATTTTAACCCAACCAAACTTGAATGAAAAAAGTTGTACCTGATCACCCCATTTCCAGTCTACCCCTCTCACCACTCTGGTACCAATTTTCATCATGGCTGCCAGCTCTGGTCCAGAAACAGGGAGCTGAACAGGTGTAGTTTCTTTTCTTGATTCTTCTAGGACTGTTGCAGAAGCTCCATGAGAAGAGGCAATCAGATCTTCTTCAATGTTGTCAGAACTAGGTCCTAAGAGGAAAAAACATGAAAAAAATTAAAGCTAGCTACAAGTTTTTATACTACCTTTGTCACACTTGAAACTTTAAGTCACATAAGGTTTGCAATATAAAAGTAGTAACAAATAGGAAAACTGATTTAACAGGTACTAGTTAGATGAGCTCTTGGGAAACTGAGATATCATAGAATGCCAGGTTGGAAGGGACCTCAAGGATCATAGTGTACCACTATCTTCCTAGGTATGAACACAGTTTAGATGAGATGGCCCAGTACCTTCTCAAGGTGAGTCTTAAAAACGTCTAGTGTTGGGGAATCTCTAAAGAGATAATTCTAACATCTGACTGTTCTCACTGTGAAAAATTTTCCTCATTTCCAACTGGCATCTCCCCAGGAGTAACTTGTACTCATCACCCCTAGTCTTTTCCATGTAACTTACTAAAAAGTGCGTCTCCATCTTCTCCACAACCACCCTTCAAGTACTGGAACATGCTGATAATGTCTCCCCTAAGCCTTCTCTTCTACAAGCTAAACAAACCCAGTTTTCTCAGCCTTTCCTCATACAGCAGGGATGCCAGTCCTTTTGCTTCTTTGTGGCCCTTTCCTGGGCCCTCTTCCAGCCTTCCTGCATCTTTTTTGTACAGTGGCAATCAGAACCCAACACAGTGTTCTAGATGTGGCCTGACAAGAGCTGAGCAGAAAGGAATTTTGACTTCCTTATCTCTGCTGGTGATGTCCCTGTTGATACAACCCAGCATCCTATTGGCTTTCTTTGCTACAGCAGCACACTGTGCACTCCTACTGAGCTGCTTGTCCATCAGGACCTCGAGGCCCTTTCCACAGAGCTGCTCTGCAGCCAGATGGATCACAGCGTACACTGCACTCCTGGATTATGTTTATCCAGGTGAAAGACCCTACACTTGTCCTCGATGAACTTAGTAAGGTTCTTGTGTAGCCCACTTTTTCAGCCTACTGAGGTCTTCCTGAAGGGTAGCTCTCCCTTCAGTAATGGTATGCTTCCTCATGCAGCTTGCTGTGATCTGTGATCTGCAATCTGCAAACTTCATTGGGGTGCACTTGATCCCAACATCCCTTATGAAGATACTAAACAATGTCAGGCCCAATATCAGTCCCTGGGGCACCCGACTTGTGATTGGTGATGTAACGATTTTGAATGAACAAGACTTCAAATATTTAACTTTGAGCAAAAGCAAGAAATAGTGGACATTACAATGATGAGCCCAGTGGCCAAATAGTTTTATGAACAAATTGTTTTGGAAAACTTTCTTAGGAGCAATTCAGTTAAGCAGAAGTTATGAAAAGAAATATTTTCCCTTATTTAAGAAAAACAAAAAAGAAAAAGTAGGAGAACTCAAATCATGGCAAAAAACACCACAGAACTTCTTACATCAGCAAAAAGAAGCTTCCAGCTTAAATATGCAGACTGGGAATAGTTTTAATAGGTAGAACAAATGAAACTGAATAAGTTGGCAGTAGGCAGTTCTAATGTTTTCATTCTAACTTTTCCATGTTTAGCTTATCTGTAATGGCCCCACCAAAACAACACTATCACACTTAACTTGTAGGAAATTATGGCCAACACAAACCCTTCTGAGAAAAGTCATCAGACCAACTTCCTTCTCCGGCATGCCTACATATGTGTTTTTTGCAGCGAGGGCTAGAGGTGGAGAGAGTTACACTATCCTTAAGAAACAAAACCCTTCTGTACTTTGGGTACACCGAGAGGTAAACACACAGGGGATTTACAAAGCATGTATTTTTTTTCCAAACAAGCAGCCAGGAGGTCTGTCTCATACCGATGAGGCGCAGCGTTGTTTGCGTCAATGCCAGCATTCCCGAATTAAGGAGGAGGCTCAAGGTATTAGCACCGTGCTGCAACGTTAACATGTTGAGCATGACCAACAGAAAACGTGCTTGTGGAATAGTCCCAAGACTTGGTCCTGCTGGATTCTCATTAGTAATGGTTTGTAGAGGAACAGGCTGCACGCCTAATTCAAAAGAAATATAAAAAACAAAGTCAGTTTGGCATCTGGGAGCTAAATGAAATCAGTTATCTATTTATTTGATGGTTTAAAATATTTGCTGAACTGATGCTCCAAGAAGCGTTTTATAATTTAGATTTTTTAATGGCAAAATGTTACTAACGAGTAATCAATGATCTGTTACTGGGATACCAGCAGCATTCTCTTAAACACTAAGAAGTGATTTAAAGGAGAACAGAGGGGAGTGCGACAACACAAGGCTGGACAAAAAGTCCAAGTATTTCTCAGCACAGACCAAGGGAAATGATTTTAGGATCCTAATTACTGGTAACTTTAAATAATGTAACAACATTCATTTAAAACAGTTTTCTCCCAAGCCAACAGCAACACAATGAGATTCACCTAGTTCTTTGAATTTTGCATGAGCATCAAGCAAGATGTTCCGGACATTCTGAATCGCCCATGCATACAACTTCCCAAAAGTTACTTCTAGCAGCATTCTGTTAAATGGTGGGATCAGATCAACATCCTTCAAGCAGTCAGTAAGAGGTTCCCTTCAGAGAAAAAGAACAAAACCAACAAAAGTAAGTATTTTTTTCTTACCAGACAACTGTGAAACCAAAAGCAACAAAGTTTTACCCTATATTTGCTCCTTCTGGAATAAGCCTCTGCCACCCACAGAACATAGCATACTGCACGGATGGGAGCAAAAAATTTTTTGCTGCCAATTTCAGAATAGTATCTATTCCCTCCAGACGAACTTCTGCTCTTTCCAACTGCAAAAAAAAAAAAAAAAAAAAAAAAAGAAATTGTAATACTTATGAAAACTGCTAATACACACAAGCCCATTTTCATCCATTTTACCTGTTTTAATAAACATTTTCTCATTTTTTCTACATCCACAGGTTCTTCTTTAAGTGCAAATTCAACAATGGTATTAAGGAGGGCAGACTGTGGATATAAGCCTTGGACATTTTGCTTCAGCCATTTGTATTTGTGGACACCAGTAACTGTACTCAAAATTGGCTGCCACTTATCCTGCAAAACCAGAAGGTGGCATGTTAAAACAAATTCTAAATTACTGAAAATTAAGTTTTTCATTCAAAAACATGCACAAATTTAAACTCCTAGGAGGGTAAAGAAAAAAATAGAGCAAACTTGTTCAGGAAAGAGCTCAGTAATATCTGTAACAATTGCTACATAAAATTACAACTAAATTAATACTAAAAAGAAAAGATAATGTAACTCAGCACAACCTTTTATTTTGAAACAAAGCTTTATATAAATACTTCTAACATTACAGACAATCTAAAAATTAAAGAAGGTATTCACATATTCTAAATATGGAGTACCCAAGCTTATTTTTACAAGTTATTCCAGGTTTCACTAAAACAATGAGACGCATATATATCCCAAACACCATTATCAGAATATTGAATGTCAAGTTATAGCAAACATGTTTTTTTCTAATATTTTTTTCCTCTTGTTATTTTCATTCACAACGTTGCTTCAAAATCTGGTATTATACCTTGGGTGACTTGATTGGTATGGGCCTTTTATCTATAGGTACAGGACTATGAGGTACCACACAGGACTCTTCTAAATCACTCTCTTCATTTCCAATTTTGGATTCTTCCACATCAGCAGATTCAGATTTTTTTGGCACTAGAAATAAAAACAATTATTTCATGTATCCTGATAACATTTTAGAGTGTCACATTTTTGGTTTGCATGATAACCTAAGAATACAGAATTCTTAAGATCTGCCTGTAGCAAAATGGAAATCAGTGAACTCTATGTCAAACTATCATCAAATTAGCTCTGGAATTACCTGCAATATATTTTTATCTTTAAAGATCAGTTTTAAAAGAACTTTGCTGTTTGTCTGCCACATTAATTAATTTCCAGTTGAAGAGGTGATTAATAAAACATTATTTCTAATAAGATATCACTTCTGGTTAAACCTGCATAAAACAAATTCAGAGGTACTAACACTGACAGCTCACTTTCAATATGCTGGAACAGAAAGAATCATGCCTCACCTAGACTCAGCTCTCCTGTAGGCCTGCTTTTGCTGTAGGAACTGATGTGTAACCATTGATTTAGAAAACTTAATGGAAACACATGAGAAAGTGAATGGCTCTGATGCTTTAGCTAGCAAGAGTCTCAAGTATGGAGCAGCAAACCTCGGCAAGAGATTAATTTTCATTTTTTCAAAGAAAATAAAATGTTAACGTTGCTTTACCTCTTTTTTTCCTTTTTTCTCTGATTATTTTCTGAGCTACTCTCCGCCATCGAGGTAAGGAACTCAGAAGTTTAAATTTAGACATTATAGAGAGATCATTGCAAACTGCAGGACGTAGTTCATTGAATAAGAATCTCAGACGTTCAATGACAGGAGCACAAACTTCCTTGTAAGAACGTCCTTGTTCTTGATGGGTCTAAAAAAGTCATGGAAAGATGAGGTCGCTCTTCAATGCACAGTAAAATGAACAACATATAGCTTTTTAATAAAAGACTTCAAATAAAAAGTAATCTAAACTTGAGCATGTAACAGGCTTACCTTAATCAGTGAGCATTTTGCTTGGTAGACAACACGGCACACATCCACTACAGATTTGGGTAAGGTTTTGTGCTTCACCTGGTCAACTCCAAGGGTACCGGGATGAACAAGAGACAGGGCTATATGACCTTAATGGGAAAAGACAATTTTTGAACATGCATTTCCAAAATCATCCACAGCAGCATTTAAACTGGTCTAGAATGTATTCTGGGACAGCTATACCACAACCCTACCTACCTAGATCTTCATGTTTCAGAAGGCAACATAATAACAAACGTCCTACTTCTTCCACAGGATGCTCAGGAGGGAATGTGATGGGTGTTGTTAAGTGACACTGTTTACAGTATCTCTCTATTTGACACAAGAAGTCCTACAAAAAACACACAACAGCCTTAATTAATTGCTTTGAAATACAATAAAAGGACCCAAAATAATGCAGCCAGCATTTAGATAACACTGAATAACTCTACAAGTTGAATTAACATTCCAAAGTGAGATATACCACACAGTATGCACAAGTCAATACACAGAAATAACATCCCAATACTACAAAGAATACCCTGTTGCTCAAGCAACAAAGCTACTGCTTTTAACTATTCCTGAGATAGCCAAGTCACCTTATTTTTAATTCTCCTGACTTGTCATTACAACTATCCTAACACTGTCTGGGTTTTTTTATAAAGGAACTGAGCACAAAGGGTGAGAAAATCTGGAGGTATTACAGAAGACAATGATCAATGTAAATCTTAAGGGTTTTCCAAATATCCATTAACTGCATATCGGTGATGCACCAAGAACCACAGGGCACTAAAGAACTTCAAGACAAAGGCATACATGCATCTAAGAGACAAAATACATTTGCACTTTGACAAAATAAAAAAATATAAAATTCCATCTTAGTTCAATTGGAGGTGAGCAAGGTCTGTCAACGCTACTAAAACTTGACATGGAAAATAATACACTATAAATTTTTTTTGTAAAAATACGCAAGTTTTTTAGTTCTCCCAATCAAAATTTCAAATAACTGTAATTGTCATGATACTAACTGAAATGCACAAATTTTACCCATTAGTAGTATTCAGACATGCCTTTTACAAGTGGCAATTCTGGAATAACATTTTGATCGTTTTAATTTCTGAAAGAATATTCACCAACAAAACTGTTTTCAGACCACCAGTGTCTCACTCCACATTTTTAAGGAACAGAACTGGTGAAGGCTTACCTTCACAGTGTGATCCTGAATATTATTATCTGCAATAGCTTGGAGAAAAGGTTGTGAATGGTCACTCAAAGTTATTCGGTGTGTATACAGTTTTGATTTATTCGGGGGAGTGTTTCCAGGTGAACTGCAATGGTCTTCATCTTTTTCCTCATTGTAACTGTAATGAATCTGACTAGTTTGCAAGCCCCCAGAAAAGATAGATGACTTCAACCACTCTAAAAGGAAGTAAAGAAAACACAAATGCATATTCTGATTAAAGACTGAGCTATGAAGATTCAACAATACCCTCAAGTAAAATGCATGCAAGGTTTGCTGAAACATTTTCACAGGAACAAAAAAAAATTAATTCTGCAACTAAGGAAAAAAAAATTAAATAACTAAAAGGGCAGCCACATTGCCTGTTTAAAGCTAATATGGTAATAGTTATGATTTTTATATGATTAATATTGAATTCTACCCTTTATTCACCAAATTAAGATACTCAACAAGACAGAACCCATCATCAGATGCTTCAAGCACTCTTAATTGAATACAAATTATCAAGATAACTGTGCTTTACAGCCTCCTTTCTTTTTGAGTACTTCTCTACCTTGTATATTACAAAATTCTGGATATTTAACTGTCCAGAATTATCAAATATTCATTTTAAACTTGCTAAATTATTGGATTTTGACTAGTGCGGTAATTAATGTTAACAATAAAGAACTTCTTCAGAAGACAGCAAAACTAAAAATGTACTAGTTTTCCAGTTCATTTGTTTGGCCTGTGTCTTTTTTCTTGCATGCTTTGACGAGCATTTATCACTTGTTTAAACTCAAAATGAGGTTTGCTTACTGGCACATTCAACTTCCAGAGGAGAAAGTGGTGTGCTCATTGCCAAGTAGGAAGCGTGCAGTCCAAGGAGAAGACCCAAATTCCTTTCTGTGTCTATGAGAGGTGATGACAAAGTACTGAGATCTGGCGTTGTAACCACTTCCTGGTCAGGCTGGTGAGAAGAAATAGGAGTTGAAAGTTGGAACTGAGCTCCAATAAGAATCTTGAAACCAAGGCAATACTTGGCTTTAGACAACATGTATCCATTAACGTGTAACATTTTTACCTCCATATACTGGCCAACACAGAAGGCATGCATTGACTCCCGGGTGTCCTCAAATTGCAAAGCTGCTTCCAAAGCAACAACTGGGTCCTCACCTGCAAACTGAGCTAAATGAAAGAACCAGGTAGTCAGTATAATCACTAAAATTCTGTGTATGCTACCTAACTCGTGTTAAGTAATTTCTGTCTTTGATTCATTCTTTGATTCTCACCAAGTATGCTACTGCCAGTTAAAGACTGAGCTTGGAAGTCCTTTATATCATAAACTTTCCCATCAATCACTGTCCAAAATCCTCCATCTTTGTTGTGGTTCTCTAGATCAGCTTTACGTATAAGTGTCACCTCCTCATTATTTCTGCAGCTCTGGCCAGTAAAAAAGGAACCTACAGATATAAAACAAAAGAGAATTTATCAACAGAAAACCAGAAAGTAAAGTTTCTTTTTGAACCATCTTTTAAAAGTTGCCTGATCAAATTCTTCACCCCCATTCAAAGGCTTCTTGTCTCTTTTGATATTCTTAAAAGTCAATGGCTATTAATATGTTCTGATCTACATATTATGCAATTAAACTGCCTGCTGTATTCTTCTATGCACTATTCTCCAATGTCACACTGTCAAAGACCTAGCATTGCTCAACTATATGGCTGTTTAATGTGCAGATGGAACACAACAATCAGTGCTCCAGCAAATCACTGCTCTGCTCAGTTGTCCCTTAAAATTAATTCAGTTTTTATGCTGGCAAGGCATTGACTGTATATTTAATTTCCATCTAAATCCATATCTTTAAAAATTAACAAAGGAAAGTTACATACGCATTAGAACTCTTCCAATCAATGTATCAGTGAACTATTTGAAAATAAAGGTCATTTCACCCAAGCAACAGAGTAATGTTTGCACAGACACCTTTATCTCAGTTTGCTCTATAAGACCATTAACTGAATTTTCACGTATTTTTTGCTCTTCCTAACACACTATTGTTTAGCACTGGGATGTTTAGCTTTCTTGGGTTATGCCAAACAAGTTTAGTCCCTTCGTCCACCAGTAAAATGCTCACAGTCACAAATGTACATTTTCTGCTTCTCTTTCACTCCAGAGACAGCTCACTTTATAAAGTGCCCTGGGAAAAGAAAACTTCCTTATTTCAAAGCTTTCACATTGCTATCCCTTTATGTTATGGATGGATTTAAGGAATGGAATATATATATGTACTACTCATATTTTCACTGCAACTTTTCACACTCAAAATGCAAAATTATGTCAACTACTTCTTTAAAAAGTTGTGTTTGCACTCCACTTAATCCTACCTCTATACACACCTTAAGTAATAAAATTCTTGATAGAAATAAATACTGCCATATAAATTGGTTAATAAAAATTTTCCCAGAAGTATTCTACTGAAGTAGAATTCCATTCCTGGAAGTAGTTTATGAATAGTCACCATTTTTATATAGCTACTTTATGGCAACACAAATAAACAGCCCAGGTGCTACTAATACATACCCATTATTCCTGGCCACGCTAAATCCTCATTGTCATCCCTTTCCTTTCCAGGGGCTAAATGGTCAAATCTGTCAAGGTGTTCCAGCAAGCCAGCCAACAGAGGGATAGCACCAGCTTCCTGCATTAGTCCAGCATTTTTACTAAGGAGTAGCACTACAGAAACCACCAATTCTGGAAGAAGAATGCCTAAAACACAGAAGACATTCAGATTTAATTCAAAATTTGCATTTATAAATGCATCATGGAAGTAAATTGCCATGAAATACATTCTGCCTTGTATTCTGCTCTTGCCTACCCCACCAAATCTCTCCTCTTCCTCTCCCATCAATCGAAAGACAAAGTTGACTCTTTTTCTGTTGTTTAGAACTTCCAAGAACATCTACAATATATCTTTATAATTTCATGGAAGGGAGAAGAGGACAGTGAAGAAAAACCTACCTGTTAAATCTCCATCCACGACTCGGGACACTTCTGCAAAATGCCTATGACTAGCAGAAGCAATGCTGGTTGCCACAGGAAGTATATCACCAATGTGTGTGCACAGAAGAGCAGTGTACTTCTTCAGTAAGGAGCCAACACCTAAGAGGTCAGGACCTGCATAAAAAAAAGAGGCAGAGCACAGGAAACCATCAACATAGTCATATTGAAGAAACAGATTTCAAAAGCTCTCAAACTTTTCTGAAAAACAACCACTCAGTATTAACACTCAATTAAGATATCTTATCTTTTTAAAACTTTTTAAAAGTTTACAATAATTTTATCGTTTAGAACCTGTTGCCTTTTAAGGAGAAGTTTTCCATTATTAAAAAACAATTTAAAGAAATGACTTTCAAACACTTTTCAGACTCAGCAATTAGGCTGAAAAATGATACAAGAAGGTAAACTAAAATAAGAAGCTGCTATCCTGTAGAAGAATTAGAGGACTGCTGGGGGCCGGGGGGGAAATGTTATATTTTTTTCACAGTAACTTACTGTAGGTATGGGGGACCTGCCCAACACAATCTCCTGGGTAAAGTTTACTAACAAGGAGACGCTGAAAACGGAGCAAGAGGTCCAGGGATGCAGATCTCTCTTTGCTGTAATGTTCATGGTCCATGCAGGAAGAAACACGACGAGCGACGTCTTTTAGCTTGGCTATCGTCTGTGAGGCGATGTTCCTGATTGGCATAAAAGTTTTGTAAAGCACTTCAAGAGAGCTGACAGTGAAGACAGTCCATGGAAACAAAGGTTAAGCTTTTAGTAGAGTTTTACACAAATATATAACAGACCTATCCAAAGTTTTTTCGTAGGATGTTTTCTTGTTGGCATCGTGTTACTCAAAGTCAATGGTTTGCGCAGAGGCATTTTATATAACAGGACTCCTAAAATGTATCAATTTCCTATTTTTTGTCATCACTCACTGCAAAAAACATAATCTGACAATCTTGACTGAAAGGCTGCAATGAAAGTCATCAAGCTATGTAGCTCAGGAGTCTCAGTACTGATTAAATTATACAGTTGCCAACAAAATTAAATGAAAAAGCACAATACATTTCTTAGCAATACCATAATTACTTCCTGCTGCATATAATACATAGTAAATAATGCTGTAGCTGACATAAAGAAGCTGTGTTGTCAGCACCCTACCGGTCATGCATTCACAATTTCTTTTTCAGTCTCAAGAATTTAAAATTCAGGTTTCTTCCCCACTTACAGCCTCAGATACTGAAGCAGAACATTCAGCTCTAAATAAATTTCTGCTGATTATCATGCTTTGTGGGGACATGCTTTTGAATATTTGCCCTGCATTTGTTAAACAGACTTTCAAAATACAGGAAAGAAGTATCAATATCCACAAAAGCAAGGCAGTAAGTCTTCCTAAAATTTGGTAATTAAGTATAGACCTTTGCTCCTTTGTCAATATAAAATGATGAAACTATAGACAAACGAGGAAAATGTTCAATATTTTGAATTCTGAGGAGATAAAATCCTAGCAGGAGACTATCTGCTAACAAAAACTAGACAGTCATTCTTTAGTTGACTATTTCATAAACCACATGAACAGATCTTCTAAACAAAAATAAAAGACAAATTTAAAGCCATTACCTTAGTAACTGCTGAATTAACTGAACTAATGGTAAACTTTGTTTTCCTGCAGATTCATAGATTCCAGTATTAATAATGTCTTTGTCCAACGGAGTCCTGCTCCTATGAAGTGTTGATGCATTTGCTTCTTGTTCATCAATTTCCTTTTCTTTCTGTGCTTCTTTTTTTGCTTCAATATCCTAAAAAAGTAACCAAGTTAATGAAAATGAGCAAACTGCCACTGTGATTTTGCAACATTTTATTGACAAGTACTTACAACATGATTAAGTTACTTTTATTTGTGCCAGAAATTAAACAACTACTACCAGACAAATGTGTATTGCATATTCTGTAACAAATCATGTGGGCACATTTTTTTAAACAATTATAAAAATAAATGGGGGGAAGAGAGGGTTAAAAAAGAGAAGAAGAACTCCAGATTCAATTTCCACCAATCCAAGTTCACTGACTTCTGTTCTAGGTATGTTTTAGCATAACAGTACCTGCTACACAGTTCACAACTGAAGGCATGTATATATTGTATATATACAGGTCACAAATCCAGTCCACTACAGAAGAACTTGGATCAGGTTCACTACTGATCTATAGTCATGCAAACTCCACGGAAACAAATTCACCCAGGTTTTAGACAATGTAAATAAACCTGTGCAGTGCTGTGTGCTGCCACCTAGATAATTTTCTGCATATATATTAATTTACTCAGGCATCTCTGACCTATGCTATAACATAAATGTGTCCTACAAGACTTCATTAAGAAACAAGAGGTCCTGCATGCCTTTAACAACAAAAAATACTAATACTATGCATCCAAGCAAAACTTAATATGTGCATTCCTGCTGCATCATAAACCACTTCCCACCAGTGGAAAGAAAGCAAGAAGAAGATATATTAGGAAGAAATGGAAAAAAAAAAATCAAAAGGAAAGGGAAAAGCACACTTTTGTTTTCACAGCCATATAAAAATATGACAATTCAAAGCAATCTGCTCGGAGGATGTTTCTATATTTGAAATTTTTTTTCATCCTTTGTGTAACTAATCAACATCTGTTAAATATTCAAATCAGTCGGAGAAGGAAGCTATAGAAATGTGGGGTGCTGCAAAGAATTCATTCATCTTAAATTCCTAAGTAATAAATCTGAAATTTCTGCTGTAGAGATACAGGTGACATAAAGGAAATTAAGAACTCAAGAATCCTACAGAGAGATACAAATTGCTTTGTAAAATTATGCTCCTATTACAGAACATCGTGAGAAAGTTTGTTACCATTGTTCAAACCAAGACTCTAGAAATGCTCTACTAAAGATGAGAATATGACTCATGCTTGCAAACAAATACTGGCTCGAGTTGCACATCAAAAGAAGCTAACATCAACCCACAAACTTCAGAAAAACCTTGAAACATCTTAATATGTTTATTCAGAACTGCAGAGCTGCTGAAACATACCTGAATTTCTGCAGTAATAGCAGCATTCAGCGCAGATTCTAAGCCTCCATCAGCCATCAAGCTGCCCACCAAGAGGTCAATCATGAACCTACGTCCTGGACTTACACTCATTTCATTTCCTGAAACTAAGAATGGAAGGAGCTCTTAATGAACTAGAAACCCAAGCCCCAAACAAACAGGTTTAAATCTGAGGACTAACCTGCACTGGGTAAGAGAGCTGAGAGAGCCCTGGCCCGTTCTTCTGCTGTTGGCAGCAGCACAGACCACCCGCTCTGCAGCACTGCTTGAGCTGCTGACTGCACAGTGTTAAGGACACCAGCATTACTTGCTAGTGTTACCACTGTCTGTTTCAAACTATTGAGCAGTATACTGCCCAGACCTAAGCCAAGGCATTCCGGATCCACCTGATGACTAATGGCAGCATGAAGCTGAAAAAAAGAAAGGAAAAAAAAAAAAAATTTAAAAAAAAACAAGGAAATTATAATCACGAAACGATGTGAACTTGAAGAACAAACAAATAAAAATACACCATCCTGGAGCAACTGAGCAAGTTCACTGACCATGATACCAACTTTCACCCTCTAAATCTGTAAAGTTCAAGGGAGATTGTGGCTTGCCCAAACACATACTGAAATTAAACTAATAAGCAAAGATTATGAACTATACTCTGAACTATGAAAACCTAAAGAATAATCTAAACACTTTGCTACAGTATGCTAGGAAAAGCAGCACATCTTCAGTGAATATCAGATACTTTGTTAAGAGGGCATTCACTCTTAAAAATGCTATCTAGAACTCCTAGAAATGTTTAAAATCTTTGAGTCTGTCGGTTTGTTGAGTGAGGACACAAGGCTTAAAACATTTACATTTTATAGCTCATTTTTAGGGAGATCCAAAAGCTGCCAACAAAAAAAGCAACCACAAGCTGCCAAATTTTGAAGAGTAGAAAGCGATATTGTACTTATTTTGTTTTTAAAAATCAATAAAAATGTTTAAAGCACATTACATTCACTATTCTGATCCAAGCAATTTACTGAAATGTTCAGTTCAAGGAGTTCTCTGTGTATACGAAATTGAAGGTACCTGAAGCCTCAGAAGGTTTAATGTTGCCACAGCCATACACTCCTTTTCCTGAGGAGGGGGCCAATCAGAGGAGCCATCCATTCCCTCTGTCACTTGTCTTAGTAAAAGATCCAGCTGCTCAAATGTCATGTGGCAAACATCCACCACGAAAGGCACCCGCAACCCTATTGACCATTCTGAACATGATGACCAAGCAAAACTCTGTAAATGGAAACAATATAAAGCTCAACACTTATTTCCCAAATATAAGATGACATTGATTAGAGAGAAATGTACAGCTAACATCTGCCTTCAAACAATAAAAGATATAGAAATAATATGAGCACATCTGCTGAAGAGAAACCTCCACTCATGCCCTTGTAAACATTATTTATAACACTACTAATCTCAAAAAATAAATCTGTTACATTTTCAAACGTTATGCCAGTCCAGATACCTTACTATCTTTACTGTAGGTAACATTCTGATTGGTAACTCTTCAATTGCTGTACCAGACAAAAAACAAAACAGGTAAATAGCTACTTCTTGGAATACCTAACAGAGAAAACTACTTATCTCTTTTCAGGAGAACTGCACAAGATTGTGGGTTTTTTCCCTACATCACTTATTCAGAACAAGAAATATGAAGAGTGATGTAAGCACAGAAAGAGAGCCTGGGACTAGTGTACAAATTAGTCTCAGCAAGTGTCAAAGCAACTAACCAATGAAAAATAAAATTTACCTGAGCAGGCCCACAAGCAATTCCAACAATATGCTTTGTATCTAATCCTGGGAGAGCTGAAGGTTCTGGTTTAGTGATCCGCAAAGTATCAAAATGTTGACACTGATCGTTGCTTCCCCAGCTGTGCACTTCGCTATCTTCAGTCAGTGCTAAGCAATGGGTAGATCCAGCTGCCACATCTATCACTTTTTTTCCTGATATAAAAGTCAAATACAGAAAATATAACTTAAAGATTACAATCATTAACATAAAAATACTAGAGGTAGGGAAATTGTGTTAATTACAACCATACCTAACCACAAACACATTGTGGTTGGCAAGTTTCATCTTTGCCTTAGCAATAAATTGGAAGAGTACAGCAAAAGAAAAGCCAAGGAAATATTTAAGGACTCTTAAGAAAACAGCTTAAGTATTAAAGTTTACAAGTTTAAAAAAAAAAAAATCTTCTATTTTGCATATCTCCTATTCAGTACTTTAGGTTTAAAAAAAAATCTCCCCACCTAAGAACACAGACTGTGAAGTTGTATTGCAGTTATTAGTTCAGAAGTTACTTTCAGTGTCTTTCCTCATATGAGTAACAATTTTAAGACAGAGCAGTAAAAGAGGTTTCTTCCTCATCCTCCCCTACAGAACCTCAGCTTTCTCACAAATACAAGAAATACCTTGCATTCTGTTACAAACTAGTCCCAAGTACAGACACAAACACAACTTCAACACCACTACTTGTTCCCTGTTTCTCATTTATTCCATTCCCATGCCTTAATCTGAGCATATATATATATAAAATATTTATTTGCCTCACCATACAAAATTACATGGTTTAAATAATAATTTCTGTGAACCTAATAAAAGTAGTAAGAATAAGGAAAACACAACACATGCAGCATTTCAAGTAGTCATAACACAGTGGCTCTAAGTCTGACAGAATTCTAAAAGTCTAAATGCAGAAGTGAAGGGAAACATGCACCATTCCCATTTTCAGTGCAACAAACATCAAATATGACAGAGTACACAGCAGCATCATGCTTAAAGCTGAGATCATTAGTGCCTGGTTAAAGGTTCAGACAACAGCAAAAAGAACTTCAGCACAATTGGAGCACTGACAATTACCTTTCAAGCCTTCCAGCAACTTGGGATATCGAACGTGCTCTTCTGTACCATGCCCAAGTCTCTGATTGTCACCTTTGCCCCAGGTGTAAACCTGGCCATCTTTGGTTAGAGCAATAGAAAACTGACTCCCACAGCGTACTTTCACAATGTCCAGGTCTTGAAGTTTTTCTATCAGCTTGGGAGTCTTGCAACCATCACTGCCTCCCCTTCCCAGTTTTCCATAATCTCCATCACCCCAAGACCACACTTGGCCTTTAAATCAAGACAAAGAAAACAAAAAAAAAAATTTGCATTGGTTTTCCGTGTAATGAAGGACAAGAAAGTTCTTAAAAATCTGAGATTCTATGATAAACTCGATTTTCAAATTGTAATTTAAGAATAGCAGCTATGAATTAATTTATTAATTTTATTAATTTCTCATGATAATGAGAAAAACATTTCAGAAGTTTTCATGTTGATAAAACTGCAAATAAAAAACTTCACACATAATATGCACTAAAAATTCAGTGTACAGAAAAATATTTGAAGTATAGGATCTACTGTAAATCATGACTGTAGTGTGATCTTTACTAAAAAAATGGTCTTTTTATAAGGTGTTATTTATAAGATCTTGGGAAATCTTTTCCAACATCAAATAGTCAAACTGCATGCAAAACCTATTCTAATTTTCAGTTCTTGTCATTAAAACATTTCACAAAATGAAATTACAAAGTGCTATTCTCACTATCATATTCTTTTAAACTATACTACTAATAATAAACCCTGATGTACAAACTTAAAAATAGTCAAGTCATTCTGCATCAAATAAAATCGTGGTTCAAGAATGGTAAACTCATGCATGTTCAAAAAGAAAGTCTTGTTTACACTCTGACGTATTTATTTTCCCTACTTGTATAAGCCAGTCTCCAAGGTACACTAATAAGCAATGGAAACACTCAAGAAGACTAAAAAAGATAAAATCCAGGCTTCCGTTTCCTTGATGAGCAAACCTTTCAGATATTAAATACTGCACATATCCATAACCAGCTACATTTTAAAAGAACAAGTAGCTTCCAAGAGCTACCTGCTTTCTAAGGGATGACTTTGGGGCTTAACTTCACACAGTGAAATTCAGGTTTTGAATCTGTCTCACACTAGGCACCTTGCTTGGGGATGCTGAAAAGCAGGATTCCAATACAGCCTCTCTTTGGAACTTGCTATAGATTAACAAAGACAATTCTCCTACTCAAAATTCTGGCTGTTGTAACAACACAAACACAAGTCATTTGCATTTATATAATAATGCATAAAATTTAGATGCATATGTTCATTCATATATGTAGTATTTTGTGTGTATATTATACATTTTAAAGGGCATCTAAAATATATAAAAACTGAAATGGAAATATACACTTGCATACACATACTAAATATTTTTGCACATCTAAGCATGGAAATAGATCTGCATACATTATATGCAATCAATATAAATACAGATACATATTTATCCAAAAGGAATCTGAGCTTCAAATCCTTGCAGAATTCAAGCTACTAGAATTAAACAAAATGTCTGCAATATAAAATAAAAGTACCCTCAGAATGAAAGGAAGAGAAGGTAAGCTTGCTTAAAGTAGTAAGTTATATTTTGCTACTTACCATTTTCAGTAACTGCAAGAGTCTGAGCGTCTCCACTCCCACAGGACACATCAATAACTTTGAGTCCTTTCAGCCCTGTAACCAGCATTGGGATGGTCTGATCTTCACTAGAACCTTCAAAACAAAGTAGTACCATGAGAAGCAAAACCAAGAAGATCTGGTAGGTTCTTTTGATTTTTGTGTGGGTGTTTGTTTGTTTGCTTGCTTTTGGGTGTCTTGCTGCGTGGGGGTCAGGAGTGTCAGCTGGGATCTGTCTTCAGGTTTGAACATCATAACTAACCTCCCATATGGCTTCTTAGGTCTTTAATATGGATTTGACCCATCAAATAGTCTTTACTTTACAAGAGGAGAACAGAGAACATTGTACATTTTTTTTTCTCCAGCCAACTGCTTATTTTCACTCACAATGTTTAGTGGCTTTAAGTTAGTTCCTCCCACAACTATTTCAGTTCATGTGAAACCCCAATTTTTTTGCAAATCAGCTTTAGGTAACTTGGACAAAAGATCAGTTGAGCCAGGTGCAAAAAAACTGACAAACAACTTAGTTTAAGGTATCAAGTAACATACCATGACCAAGCCTGCCATAGTTTCCCCGTCCCCACGTATACAGCTCTCCTTCTGCAGTAATGGCTGCGCTATAGGTGCTTCCACACGCAATATGAACAACATGTTTCCCAGCTTGCTTTCCAGACAAAGCAGATATCATCTTTGGTTCCTCCAGAGGCCTATTTAAAGAGAAAGTGGCATACTTCACAAGAGGCCATCTAATGAGTTGGTAACAAAAGGTGGGACATAGTTGTTAGAAAACAATTGCTGTCGTTATAACTGCAACCTTTATTACTAGCCTGAAGTATCAAGATAGAAATAAGAGGTATAAGCCAAAAGCTAATTTCAATTTTGTAAACAACATATAAACTACTGCAGGAATGTCTTTTCCAATTAAATTAATGTATTGGGTTTTTAAAATATCCATCTTCTTTTAAAAATACTATCTTTACTTGCCATATCTAAACAATTACTTTTGTGACACTGATAGTAACACCCTTGCTTCATAGGGAATTCAGCAATGGGGGAAGACACTAAAATATAGTGATGTATACCCACAACTGAATACCCCTGTAGCAGACTGTTCCTACATAAAGCAGGACACTGATGTGAATGATACATGCAACATGACTGCACAGGAAATTAAGACCTCTCTGACATCTGTATCAATGATCCTAGAGAAAATTATTTGTGCATCTGTAAAACCATTACTAAAAGGCATAATAACAGTGCAACCATTACTACAGTCTCTATCTGCAAGTATTTCAGAAAGTAGAATTAATACAGAACTGGGAATAATACAGGGAGAGAAAACATCCAGGAAAAATGCAATTTCTGTTTCGTAACAGAGATAGATGAGTGACAATTGCTGAGTGTGCCTGTTTATACAGCTATATAGTTTTTACTATGAATTCAGAACACTGGCAAGTAAATGTTATGGTCATTTTTATTACATACACTGTATCCCCATGGCCTAGTCTTCCACCATCTCCACAGCCCCAAGAGAAAACTTCACCATTTGCAGACAAAGCAAGGTAGTGATGTCCATCTGAATGTGCTGCTATCTTCACAATATTTCTGGAAGCTAGGCTCTGCACCAGCTGTGGTCCCTGTGAACCAAAAACGATCCACTTACAAGAACTGTTTATATGTTCTCTCACTTGCCTATGTATAGTTACAGTTTTTCCTTAACTTGTAACAAAATTGTACACCCAAATTAATAACGGTAGAAAGCAAAACAGGTCAATTCTGCTGTCCAAATATGACAAAAACAATGCTCAGAAGTAATTTTGTTTCCATCTTCATAAGGTCTTCAATACCTATGAAGGAAATGGTGTTTATTTTAATCTCACAGGCAATGGTAGTGACAAATAGTTACTGCTACAGTATAGTTCCCTTGAGTTTGGGCACGGTGTTACATCACTGAAGTAAAATCCATTTTGTATCTGCCAATTTCTACAGCTGTTACCAAGGCCAGCATCCCAACGAAAGCAATTATTGTTGTGTTCATAACCTTTAGCCTGACAGAAATCACAGAAACCAGATGCATTTCATCAACTCAATGCAAGATACCAAAACCACTACTTCTGAAAGTTCAAAAACAACACAGAAGCTCGCATGCTCACAATCTGCATGCCTCCATCTGCTACTGTATACTGTAAGTAATTAAAGGAGCAGATTTATGCTGTGAAATAATAGAAAAGAGAACAAATTTTTTAAAACATGTAAAAAGCTCTCACCAGAGTGTCACTGTTGTACGCTTGTGTATAAACTCTTCCATTCCTAGACAAGATGAGGAAACGTTTCTCTGCACAGGCAACCTGTACAACACCAAGGCTGGAAAGTCCTTCACACTGAATGGGACCGCTCACATTGGCATAATACTTCCAGCCTATTAAACCCCAAGCAATGACCTCTTGCAGGGAACCCTAGAAAAATCAGAAATTCTCTAAGTACTGATTTTGAAATATGTAACTTAATAAAACGCATGGTTTATTTTTAAAGACAACATGTTATATTTATATAACAACTATAGTAAAATCTGTGGCAGTAGTCAATAGAGCTTAACTATCAGAAGACAAAAAATAAAGATTTGCATGCATCATACTCAGTTCAGACTACTACTGAGTAAGCTATAAGTATCTACAGTAAGTGTTCAAAGACTTTTCCACTCCAAGGTTAACATCTACTTTTTCTCTTTCTTTTTTATTTTTTTTCATTATGTCAGACCTCCAACATTTCTAAACGTGTCTTCCAATAAATACAGGAAGAGCTCAAAATATGGAAGAGTTGGCCAGAGTGTTGTAGAAAGAAAGAATGTATCACAAACCACAGAATTACACTCCAAGGCTAATTGAAAGAATGCTGATGTAAAAAAAGATCAACACAGTAAAAAAAAAAAAAAAAATTAGGCAACTCAAGGTTCCCTTGTGAAAACAAAATTTGAGGAACCTCAGGAGCTATTTTCCTTCCAAATAAAAAAATCAGCTTTTAGGAAAAACATCTTACTAAATTTTACATTTCAAATAGTTACCTTATGAGATGTAGGAGAGCTACACTGTGGAGGCATACATGGGGTGGCTAGACGATCTAAATGAGCCATAATCACTACAGCTGTTTGTCTCAAATCAATCGCTAGCTCATTGTCCTGTGGTAAAGTCAGATACCTTAAAAAACTTTCATTTGGACTCAAAGGGTAAGTCAGGAGCTAGAAAAGAAAAAAAAAGAGCAGTCAGAAGAATACTCAAGGTTTTTTTATGCCACTACACATACATCTAAGACAGTCTAAGTATCTGCACAAGCTTAAGAGAAACCAAATTTACTCTGCACATCCTTTTTCTTGCAGTAGGGAACTCCACATGTTGAAAATACAGTCAGACTGTGAATATACTAGAAAGTTACGAGTAAAACTGATGTACTAAGTTTTAGCAACCTTAATAATATTCACTGGGAGCTATAGTGCAATTAACTTCAAACACAACTAAATAAAAGCAATCCAAATATGTAGAAAAGTTAACTGGCCACATGTCTTATTATCTAATGTTAATTACCAGCAATACTAGAACACAATGCTTACCCCTAACTGTACTATGACATTCCTCCTCCTATCTCAAGAAACTCAAAGGTATGCATGAAAACCAATGAGTGGTGTACATACATCACACACAGAAAACACTACTGCCAAAGTAGATTTAAATTTTGTTTGGATAATTTTATAATTATTTTAGCCAATCAATTGAAATTTAATACCAGCATAATGCACCTTTCAAATAACCCAAGAGCAAGTACCTGAATCTCTTCCTCAGAATTAGGCATGTCTTTATTACATATTATACTCTGAAATCTTTGTAACAAAGGTAGAAGGGGTGCACTTGTTCCCTGTGCAGATCGCTCATTATCTGTTTCCCTTGTTCCATTATCCCAAAGCTGAAGCAACAACATAACTGCAGACAACATTTGGCTGAAAAAGGAAGTTTAAATTTCTATTAATAAGCATTACTGAAAATGTTACTTCAGGTTATTCATAAAAATCACTTTCTACATTTTGAAGCTTAGCAGTATCAGATGTCATGGCTTTCCATTTTAAAAAGATTACCAAAGTATCAAAAACATATTTTGAAATCTAGCCAATATTAAGAGCTTGATTGCCACTTCATTACAGTTCACATACTTTGAACCACAATTATTACATTAAGTGAAAACCCATAAAACTGAAGACAGGCACTGCTCAGGCATTCCATCAGACAGTGATAGTTAAAAATCAGAGTGTTTATGCTTCTCACCTTAGTGTACCTCTCTGCACTGCCAGTTCTAGCAATATGGCAAGTGCCAAGTGCTGATCTTGTAATGGAATGTTTCCTGGCCCTTTGGTACTGGGAGCTCCATGCACATCTCTATTTAAAAGCCAAACAATATACATTAAATATCAAGTAATTGGAAACAAGAAATACTGGCTTCCCAAAAGCATTTATAAGAGACAAAGAACAACTTAACTGACAGAAAAATATAAAATTGGTGATGAAAGCAACTGAGAAGGAAAAGCTGACATATTACATGCAATATCAACTTTTAGAGTAGCAGGCTAGGCTTTTAGATTACTCCAAGCTTCACTATCTATGCTATAGTTCTTATCAAATACGGCAGAACATGAAAAACATTTTTCACAGTTGGTGTTCAAATATTCTTTATGACACTCATCATAAGGATGTAGTTTTGGTATTCAAAAAGATAATTTCTGGTAACTATAGTAAAAGGGTAGCTAGCTTTAAGCCTTCTTAAATAACAGAGGAAAGCAGGGGAGTGCCCTAAGTCCAATATGAACATATCTTCTCTCATAATGCACAAAAGTTTGAATTATTTTACTATACTGTAAAGGTACAATTAAGTACATACATACTGTATTACCACAGCACACTTCATGTGGATACAGTTTACATTAGTGAAAGGTTATTATTTAGCTAAATCTGCATGCATTAATTCAGAATACCAAAATTCTGATTTTTCTCAGTCAAAGGAATTACGTCATATTTAAAGAGCATAATTTTAATAGTTCATCTATCTTTTTCATGTTTGTCTAACACTGGAAAAGGAAAGCAGTATTTTCTAATTTTTCATAAACTATTCTGTTCATACCATCAACTGTTTAAAGATACAAGTTTGCCATTTAACAAATAATTCAGCAATGCTCAAAACCAGAAACTTACCCAGTCACAACAGACCTTAGGAATTTAGTAGCTCTTTCCACCACTTCCAGCCATACAGAAGATACAGTCCCTTCATCAAAAAGGGATGCCTCTGGTAGAGCTCGTAGTGCATCAAGTGATTCTTGTAATAATTCACTGCACAGGTCTGCATCTTCACCTAAGGAAGACAGAACAGAGCAATACTAGTCACAATCCCATCTTTACAGAAGTCACAGAACACACAGCATTCTGTGGAATTATTTTTTTTTTAAACCTCAAGTTTATGAGTTAGTTAGCAGTATGTCCAAAGTGCTCAATTTTCACACAAATATTTTGACTGCAAGACTTCTGAAGAACTATCTACTTCACAAAAAATACATTCACAAAGGTAACAACTCAAATTACAACTCACAATGTACCAGCTTAGAATTCAGAAGAAGTTGGGCTGGCTGGACAAAGAGCTAGAGAAAGTGCTAACACCTGAATAAACAGTACAGACCAATACCAACAGGTAAGTTAAGGTGGCACAGATGACCATTCTGCCAACCTTTGTGATCTGAGGATCATTGACAAGAACACAAACTAAGGATAGGTTTCATACTGCTGCCCCAAACCCCTTTTCTAAGCTACTACTATCATGTAATAATGCAGCCAATCAATCCTGTCTAAAGGACAAATCTAACTTTTCTGAAACCTGGCATTAAAAACACATTCTCTTCATGAAATCCTAGTTTGCCTTCCTAAACACAGAAGTACCCCAGCGCAGCACCACATTGGTTTTGGATTGGACAGCTTCAATCAGCAACAACTGTTGGGCATGATACCAAATAAACAGAAAACACAATTATGCAAATCTAACATTTACAAATGCATATTTCTATGCAAATATTTAATACATACTTTAATGAATCATATATGCAATATGCTACAGAGTAAACCTACCTGACCTCCAGGCTCTACGAAGGAATGCAAATGCAAAGGAAAGTGCTGCTCGGGATCCAACTCTTGCAAGTCCTTCCACACCTTTGCCTACAGGTCTTGGGCTAAATAAAATTATACATGCATTGTCTCAATACAAGAATAAAAATAATATTTTATAATGTGAATTTTAGATAATTTTCTAATTTAACTATTTGCATGAATACATATTTACACAATTCTATTTGTAAAGAATTATAATTGTCTCTTGAGAATGAAGGTTAGCAACCTCAAAATGTCAGCAACCAGAATTCAACTTCAGGTGCTTCAAAGAACAAGTGATTAAACCCCCCACATCAGTAAAGCTTCACAGAAAAAAAAATAAAATTGACATAATTGACAGCCATCAGAAAGGTACCTGTAGTTACTCAGAATGAAATTATGATGGCATAAGATACTTTATGCACTCATTTTACTCAGGAATTTTGTACTTCTAGTTAATCTGGACTGCATAAACAATGCTTATAGGTTATTTTTTTTACTCAGTCTTCAATTACTCATAATCAATTCCATACATTTTATCATTTCTATCTTCCCATTCAATTGTCAATGTTACAAATCTCTCTTTGTAGCTTCTGAATTAGTTTGTATAGGGAAGAAAGATAGCTTGAACTTTCATTAATACCCACTGGACTCAGAAACATTTCCATTAATTGTTTTTTATGAAAAAAAAACAAAAAAAAACAAAAAAAAAGCAAATCACATTAATTTCACACTAATTTCAGTAAGCTTTCCCTTCTACTTAACAGCAGCAGATTCAGTTGTTTTCTTTTTAATGACACATCAAAATGAAGTGAACTGTTTAGAACTTTTTCGAGAGATAAAAATTTAAACTTGCATTTTTAGCTATCTGATAAATGAAATATACCAGTGGTCCTTCTAATCAGAGCTGAAATAAAAAATAAATTCAGAGAACACACTATTCAGAGAAACGTACCACTGTCAATCCAATAATAACCAGTCATGGTATCCACTTACTGTCACCTTCATTTTTGAAGCTAGAGACAAATCAACAAAAATTTCCCTGCCTGATTTGCTTGTTCCGTCAGACAGCAACCTTGTTCATCTACTTAACTTTTTTTAATGCCTATTCTGATAGATTTTTCTATTTTTAGGCCAATATGCTATCTAAACATTGAAAGTAATCAGCCAATTTCTTAGTCAATTAGCTCTCTGTAAACAGCTTCATAAAAAATGTGCAATTACAGGATTTCTCACTGTAAGTTGTGAGATTTCTCACCTGTGAAGCTAGGGAAAACTTCTACATATCTGAATTTTAAAGTTTATGTTCCTTAATGAGTCAATATTGAAAAAAATATATTGTTAATAAACTATGTAGCCCCATCAGCATAATTTCTGAATTGGCTTATCCATACTTTCTAGATGAGCCTAACAAAAAGAATACCTCAAAGAATATCTGCAGCAACGTGTTACAATAAAAACCCACCAGTAACCAGAGATACTATAAACAAGCATCAGCCTAGGAGGAAAACTGCATGGTAGATAACCCCAGGTAAGCCAACCTTCAAAAATAAAAAGAGTTCCTTTACTTCTAATGTTTCATGAGGAGGAACAAATCTCATTAAACCATCACACACACATTGATAACATTTCTATGACTTTCCTAAGGTATTAACTTGTTCATGCACGTGTTTTTACCTTTTCTTATCCACAGAAGGCAGAGGAATACTACTGCTTTTCCACTTAACTTTGACATTTTCCTGAAGAACTGTTCTGTTCAATGCAATGAAATATCTTTCCAGGATAACTAGCCTCTGCTTCAGCCTCATAGCTGAAAGAGCTGTTGTAGCAGTTTGTGTGGCCAGAGTTTGCTGTTCCTTCACTAGTACATGAAGGCACTCCTTCAACTCATTCACATCTGAGAATCAGAGAAAGAAATCATTTAATAGGTGTTCATCTTTGCTATACACAAGATCAAGAAAAACCAAGACAATTTAAAATTGCAAACTGAACAGGTCTGAAACTCAAAACCCAGTGAACCCTCCTGTCTCCATATTGAAAGTACATATATCTAATCCATAGAATTACAAAACCACAACCATATTTAACAGGTAATTAGACAGAGGATATCATCAAAGCTGAGTTTTTTGTAAACACATCCAAACATTCGTATTTCGTGTCTCCAAGTAAAACGTCACAGGAAATAGTTATGTACTCCAAAAAACACACTAGACAGCAAATTCTTATCATCAGACCTCAGAGACAGACTTCTCTTAAGCACAAGCAACAACCTTGCAAGTCTTCACAAGGATGTTTTCATTTTGCACTGATATACATTATCTTAAGTTTCTCAGAAGCTCTAAAACTACTCTCAGAAGCTCTAGGATCACTGTCAAGAGCTGGTAAGCTTCTGAAGCAAATAATGCCAGAAATTTGAGGTGCTTGCAAGTACTATTAGGAAATAAAAGAGCTAACTTATGTACCAACACTAGATAATCGATTCTTCACTAAGCAGAAAAAGCAGTGAACAGACCAAAATCCTAGTAATCTAATAACAGATGGTAACAAGCAGTGTGGGGGAAAATAAATAAATAAAAAAAAACAAAACACCCACCAAACAAACAAAAACCACCACAGACACACAACATTTCAAAACAAGAATTTGGAAACTGAGCATTTTTACATTCTCTGTGGCTTTAATTCCTAGGACAAATATCAACGAAGTGTATTCTTAGAAGTGTCCTTTTCTGTCCCTTTATTAACAGTCTGATCACTGGGCCACCCTACACTGAATTACTGTACTTGTCCCTAAGCCAACCACATTTGTTGCCTGGCTGCTACACAGAAGTATCTTTGTTTAAGTGACAAATGACTAAGGGGTACAAAAAAAAAAAAAAATTGCCTGCATATACATAATAGTGTTTGAGAGATGTTGGGTCATACTTTAAATATTTAAAAAAAAAAACAAAACATACAGAACTAAAAAAAAATACAACCCCACTCAACCCAAAACTATTACATTTTTTGGAAGAGCTGTCTCCAAGCTACAGAAATTTAGACACACTAAGGGTATAGAAATAAAAATTGTACCTAATGAGGCTTAACTTATTTTGCAGCTGTAACTATGTGAAAGTTTTGTCCCAGCTCTCCAACACATCTTTTAGGTACCCAGCAGAAAATTCAAGTGGACTTCTCGGATCACATTGCACAGTTAGGGTATGGTTTGTTGTCAGCCATCACCCTAGTCTGTGTTTAAATTGCTACTCACATTTCACCATTTCATAACGTGTTAGGCTCCTTCTCCTAAGGCAATTTACAACTTTCCACCTGACTATGAGGAACAACTATTTTTTTTCAGCAAGTAAGAATAGATCAAAAAGTGTACCTTGCAGTCTAGAGATTAAAAAAAATACTGAAGCAACAGGAGCTACTGTACAAATTCATACCTTGACTCAAATAAAAAGAAATGCAACAATATCAGCAAGAAATATGACAGAAAAGCCACACTGTCCTTAATACTTGCTATACAAATCAAATATACATCACGGGGTCTACTGGAAAGTAACAGATCATGCAGAGACCACCTACAATTCTCAAGCAAATACTTAATGAGGAAATTTCCCTAGGAGTCTACAACTGGACACCTTTCCATCCACTTCCATCAGCTCTAATACTATTATCAGCAGCCCAGCCATCTGGATACAATAGGTAACACAAACTATTGTGTGAACTTTGAAAAGAGAATCCTATGGAAGCACATACAACGTATGCAGATCACATAGTTCCAGTTTTAAAGCCATTGCACACATGCACAAAATTGTGCCTCTGCAGACAAACAGTTTCATAGCAGAACCCACAAAATTAATTCCTAATAATCAGCAATGCATAATGGGGATAAACTAAGATATTCAAAATCCTGCTCAATGATCTGATAGAATAACTGCCTCATTTGACAAAATAAAAATTTAAAAAATTAAAAGGATTTTAATATCTGAAAGGTTCAGTTCTGGCTTAATACAAAAGAGTCCATAGTTCCATGGGCTATGCAATACCCCACAAAGCAAAACCTCACAATAGTGTTTTTTAAACTAAGGGATTTTGAAAGCAAGTTATTTGTCAACAAATAAAGTCAAAATAAGACAATGCAAAAGCTAGAAAAGGAATCAATTAAAATTCTGTCTTCACTTTTTATGAAAGACAAAAGGCTGGAAAGTACTTGGACTGATGCTGTTTAACATTTGTCAGCAGCACAGGCAGTGGAATAGACTGTACCTGCAGCAGGGTTGCTGATGACACCAAACTGTGGGGTGAAATCAACAGACTGGAGGGAAGGGATGCCATCCAGAGAGACCCTGACAGGCTCAAGAAGTGAGCTGGTGCAAGCTGCATGACATTCAACAAGGCCCAGTGCAAGGTTCTGCACCTGGGTTGAAGCAATCCCACGCACAAATACAGGTGGGAGGAGAAAGGATTGTGGACAGCCCTGAGGAGAAGGACTTTGGGGGGATGGTGATGGTGGACCAGAAGCTTAACACCAGCTGTCAATGTGTGCTTGCAGCCCAGAAAGACAACCAGGTCCTGGGATCCATCAAAAGAAGAGCAGCCAGAGGGTCAAGGTGATTCTCCCCCTCTACTCTGCTCTGGTGAGACCCCACCTGGGGTACTGTGTCCAGTTCTGGAGTCTCCAACCTAAGGACACAGAGCTCCTTGAGCATGTCCAGAGGAGAGCCACAAAAATGATCAGAAGGCTGGAGCACTTCTCCTGTGAAGACAGTCTGAGGAAGTTGGGATTGTTCAGCCTGGAGAAGAGAAGGCTCTGAAGTGACCTCTGAGCAGCTTCCCAGTACCTGAAGGGAGCCTACAAGGCAGCTGGAATAGGGCTTTTTGCACAGACATGTATCAAGAGGACAAGGGGCAATGGCTTAAAACTTGAAGAGGAGAGATTTAAATTGGGTACTAGGAGGAAATTCTTTACTATGAGGGTGGTGAGACACTGGAAGAGCTTGCCCAGGGAAGTAGTATCCCTGGCAGTGCTCAAGGCCAGGTTGGATGGGGCTTTCAACAACCTGGTCTAGTGGGAGGTGACCCTGCCCATGGCAGGAAGGTTGGATCTGGATAATCTTTGAGGCACTTTCCAACCCTAGCCATTTGACCGTTCTATGAACTTCATTTTCAAGTTTTTCATTCTAAAACTTACAAAGTGTGTACATTCAGAAACCAGTAATGTAAAAACCTGTTCATTTACGTTATACTATTTTCCTGTACATAAACTTCACATGCAAAAATATTTTTTATAATGGAAAATATGATTTAGCCTCACCAAGATTTAAACCATATAAAAATAACCTGCATGAAGCATAAACTTGTTTAGTGATTTCTTTTCTTTCCCCTTTCTCACCTTGCATTCACAATCTCAAATGATTACAATTTTAGGAAGGCTTTCTATCAAAATTAAGTAATTCCACCCTTTAATATTTATATATATATATTTCTTTAGCATTCCATGAATACAAAAGAAAGTTCATATGCCAAGTGTAGTAAAGGCTGGAACAGGTTACAGAAGCCCTGTAACTCAGACATCTCAAAATTGAACCAAAGACTGTCTCATTTTATTAAAAGTAACACTATTTTTAGTCAGATATATCTATACACTTCCTCATTTTAAATCTTCTCTTACTCCATAAGTAAACTTATCTTTTAAAAAAGATCAGCCCGTCTTTAGGAAGGTTAAATATATCTGGGAATCAATCCAGTGACATTTATTTCAATAAATCCTCAAGTCTGAACAACACTTACTACCAATGAACTAAACAGCCTAATGAGAGAATAGCTTATTAATAGTAACGATTCAAATTTCATCTGAAAAGGTTACAGGGAACTCTTTAAACAAAAGTGTTCATATGCCACTATGCCAGCCCTTGATGATAACCATGCCTTGCAATGCTTTGCTTTGCCAGTTACTTCATGAAAGTTGGAGACACAATTATTTACCTCATACATACCTACAATATAGAAGCTGAAATCATACCATAAGAGTTTAAATTCTCAAACTACCACTAGCAAAATACTTGTTAACTCACAACTACAGTCAGATATGTTTCTGGCAGAAGTAGAGATAGGCAAGGAGGGTTTTACCATCTTCTGTAAACATTTATCCCACCTCTCCCTCCCCTTGGCAACTAACAAAACTACATAAAGGTCTTAGTTTCTTAATCCCTCCTTCCTCTCTGCATTAGAAAGGAAAACACCTCTAGTGTTTACCATAAATAATCTGACAGAACAGGGTTAAGAAGTAAGGTGCTATTTAGGTATACCAGCAAAACTGGGGGGAGGGAGGAAAAAAAAAAAAAAAGGGGGGGGGAAATAAAAAAAATTTTTTAAATTGCTTCTTAAACTAGCTCAGACACAGCCAGAACGCTAACTTGATAGGAGTCTAAGACAGGTAGCCTGCCTGAAGGTACATTTGCTCCCTTGCTCCTGTTTCAGGAGCTCAAGGAAAAAAGAGAAAAAAAGAAAAAAAAAAAAAGAAAAAAAAAAAAAAAAAAAAAAAAAAAACCCACAAAAACCACAGAATTATCTCTAACTGATAAAATAAGGAGCTTAAAAATGCCACTATCAAACTAAAAAGTCTAAATGACTCTGGTTGAGTCACAAGCTTTAGTAAAGGCAAACATAGATGATACCGTGAAGAGAATTTCAGACCTAAAACCTTAAAACAGATTTTAAAGAGAATTTGGCAAGAATCTACTGCTAAAATGAGCACACATTCCTTTAAGCAGTAGAGCTAACATGCTCTAATTTCCTAGACATTTTATATTTTGCCTCTTCCTTCCCTTTCTTCTACACAGCACTTCCACTGGACAAAGAGCAGACAGAGGATGCAGTTGGCTTGGCTTAACAGGTATCGAATGGCCTTGAAAGCCATGACCACAGAAAGAGTGGATTCAAAAGCTAGAGGGAAAGATAAAAATGCAACCATATATACATAACTTCCTTCAGAAACAAAGCTAAATATGCTCCCAAAATGATTTTAAATTAATGTGACTCTTAAAAGGCATTTTTACTTCCTTATGTCTGCTCCCCTACTCAAAGGATGACCATCAGCAGACCTCACCTCATCAGTACTCAACAGGAGAAATAATGAGTAGTTGCATGTACATTCAGAATGTATCACACTATGTGGCTGGGTGCTTAATTTTCATACTGAAAATGATGTGAAATTAATGCTCCAATACACATGCAGGGAAGAAAATAGAAAGAACTGAGCATTGCCTGTGTGTGTGTAAAAATATACACAGACATGCACATATTCCCTAGGAGCATAAACAGCAACCTAACAGACACTTGGAGCTGGACAACAGCTTTCATGCTGGGATGGGGGGGGGGGGAAGAGGGAGGGAGTAAGGGGTGAGGAAATGAGGTAAGTTAAAAGTCAGTTCCAAGTGGTAAGACAGTAAAAGAAAGAGATGAAAGAGTTCTGAGAAATGTAAAACAGAGGAGGTCAAATTGCACTCTGACTGAGCCATTCTTTTATCAGCGTTTCTAAATCTAAACTTAGAAGCACTGATCAAGAAACTTTATTAAAGCAGAAAATGCCACTGTAAAGGTGATAAAACCCAGTTTTTTTCAACTCCATGACAGCTTTTAATTATTTCTGTATATAGTACAAATTTAGATTTAACTACGTAACAAAGAGCCCTTACAAGATAAAAGTTCTGTATGTCCCCTCTCAGAAAGAGTACTGATTTGACTGCTGTTGGTAGTGACATGTATCTCAACAATATCTCACAGATTTCACATGGATAATTTTAACCTGCCTCTTAGGTAGTGCCTCTAATGCATTTCTTAAGGCAATCAGTTATAAAAGCAATACTGAATAAACAAGCACTATTTGTCAACAAGTTCTCACTCACACATCAGGAAACCCCAGAAGTGCTACATCATAACACTCATTTACCAGCATAATAGCTTAATTCATTGCACATATAAAGCAGATTTGAATACACAGGAAAACCATATTGCTATTTCAACTGCACACTGGTTATACATTTAAGAATGTTTGTATAAATACTATTCCCTCATTTATTTTTTTCATCCAATGGGGGAAACAGAATAGCAGCAATTCTACTGGAAATTCCAAGTAGAAAGTAACATTGACCAGTCAGAGAGCAATTAAGGTGAATTTAAACTAACTTTGTAAGTATGCAATATAAAGTATTTCAAATACACAAAATGAGGTCAGCTTACAGTGAATCTGAATCATCATCTGTTTAGCAGATTCTTAAAGTTAAATTTTTACACACACAGTTTTGGACCAGTTGAGCTGTTTCTGTTTTTTTCAAGAAATAAATGATCTGGCCTCAAGTGGTAAAAGTTACCAACTATACCCAGTCAAAGTGAGATGGCTCTGCAATTTTAAGATTTGAGAAAGACTTAGCCAGTGGGGTTTTTTTCCCTGTGGAAAAAAAATAAAGAAACTCGATTCATCTTAAGGGGAAACCACTTTTGGGTGAAAACACTCAGATCTTTCAGATTTTATATATATAAAGACACAATGCACTAAAAACATTTCTAAACACCCAATAGTGATATATATTAAATGCTGTGGGTTAGAGCCCTTACCACTGATAGAGATGCATTTGATTGATATGCAAGGAATACAAACAGAAAGACAGTATACACTTCAGAGCAACAACTTCAAGTCCCACAGAAACCTGTGTAAATTCCTTTGCTATTCCATACATGAACAAATTGTGTGGAAATGCAGACAAATATTTAGGGCACTAAGTCTATTGGTACCACATTAGTAAAGATGACAGACAGCTGCAAAAATATGCAGGCAACTAAGTTAACAACAAAACAGTAGATGTCCCCTGATGAGCAAGGTGAAAAAAATCCCAGTTTTCCCTGCTAAAGCAGCTCCAAATAGCCTTCCACTCAAAACTGAGATCTTGGCTCTTGGCACTACTGAAGAGTAGATCCAAGAACAAACTGGACCACTGCACAACAGAAGCTGGAAAAACAGGGGATCAATGCATAAGGAAAACCAGAGATAATTATAACACTTTATGAAACCCATAAGGTACCGACAGCTGAAAGAGTATTAAACTAAACCACCTTCCCTGGCATAAAAATACAGAAAGAAAAAAAAATTTAAAAAGGGGAAAAAATAGAGGGACGAGTGAAGCGTTTGGAGTAGCTGCTGTACGCAAAGAAGTTGAAGAAGTTGCATGAAAAAAAAGATCTTCAGTGAAGCAGTGAGGGAAAGAAACCATTAGTAGGTGATTATGACAGAATTCTTCACACACACCAGTACTGGGGAAGACAAGTACCAGTGTGGGGAAAGAGAAGTAAGGAACATCTACTCCTTGCCTCTTCCAGTATAAGAGGGCATTAGGTGAAACCAACAGATGCCAGAATCAAGCCAAGGGCTAGGAGGAGGTAATACACATGCAATAAGCAGTTGAACTAGAAAGCACTTTGGTCAGTCTATCTTAGATGCTAGAAGTTCACAATGTTCAAAAGCATTTAGACAAACTAATCGAAAAAATAAACATCAAAAATAAATAAGCCTACTAAGCTGTATCATGCACACATATGCTTCACCAAAATAAAAGGGAGGTCAAGGTGGGATCCAAATATACATTCTTATTCCCCTGTACAACCACCCCTGGCTCACAGTCTATAGGCAACAAATAATGTTTCATAAACATGAGGCTACTGCTATTTATGCTGTTACAGTAAGGACATCAGACTAGGTCATCCTTTGTCTTAATTCCATATAACCAACCTTAAGCATATCATGACTAGAGATAAGGAAGCCCAAGAAATTGAAATACTCGTCTACTTTCTGCAGGTTTTGAACAACTGCTTCAAAGAGTTTCCTCTTTTTCTCCCCATATTTATACAAAGTATCAAAGCTGAAGTGTTTCTCTGTATTTTTTTGAAAACTAATTACAAAAACTAGGATGGCTCAGAGGCAGCTATTAGCTGTGTTTCTGACAAATACAAACAAAAAGTTACCTAAAATCATGGACAAAAGTCACCTGTAACACTTCCATAAATAAAAGGAAAGTAGTTTTGCTTTGTTTAAGGATTTGTATATGACAGCCAGGCGATGCCATCTTCAAGCACAAAAAGTAACAGAGAGCAAGGAATACAAAATTATTGGATATAATCTTCATAAGTTATTTCTAGAATAAGAATCTATATGTGCACCGATAAACCATATTCTATATAAGCCCTAAAAGTAAACACAAGCAAGTTATTTCTTTCTGAAAACTCCAAACACACATCCATCACTATTTTTCTAAGCAACTGTCTTTTTCAGTTTTTATGAAATAAGTGGAGGGTAAACTTAAAGGACAAATCTTGTTCCAAACACCTTGGCCCATTGGGTGGAATTTAAGATACCTGGCATTTACATTACCATTTTGTAAAATAGTTTTATTTTACCCTTCAGCAACAAACATTAAATAAAAAAAACAAAACATAAAACAAAAATAATGTGACCTTCAGCTTACATCTTTCAAACACATGCAAGTCTTGCTCTCCATTCCTCTGTAGTGGCAATTAATTTCATTTGTCCTACACTGCAAAAATCTGTCCTACTACTAGAGTGACAGCAAGTCCATCTGTCCTCCTGTCCTTAAGTAAAGGGAGCAAGCTGGCTGGCACAGAGCAGAGGACAACAGACTGGCAGCTGACCCGTGGCTCCACAGGAACAGCTTCCCAAGCAAACAGAGCAACATAGATTCAGATTTTGGCACTGAAAAAAGAGTATTTCTCCCAGGGCTCTTCAAGTACTTCTGGGTGAGGGGAAAGGAGAAGGGACACAACAGATGTCTCTGAGGTCTGTAAATGCTAACATATGAATCAGGCAATACCATGTACCAGAACTGTAAAACAAACCACTGAAGGTGAAGCTTCTGATCTGCTATTTTTAAACGTGGACAATTTTAGACAATGAAATGCTGCTCTGCAGTAATAAGCCATCATGAACTTCAACTGGCTTCAATACCAAAATCAGTATTTTAGAGAGCCATACATGAAGACGTGAACACACAAACCACTTTTTCACTGTCATCACAGGTAAGATTACGGTCTGCAAAGGTCTGAACAGACAGTTCATTGAACACCTTTCCTCCCACAATGCCTTCAAATTTATCTGCTAGACCACAAAATCAAAAAGAATAATCACTTTTTAAACCTTTATTGCCTGCAGAATATTCAGGCATCAGAAAATAAGCAATTTCTTTTTAGTGTCTGAAACTGAAAAGAAGTATTTTTAAGACATCATAACATTTCATTATACAACTGCAATTTGTTCCAAGTCAGTTTATCATCCCTTCAAGCAGCATGAACGTACAAATTGACTCTTCAGGTTATGAGTCCAAATCTGAAAGTCAATATAGTGAATAGCTTGAATCAGTTAACCACTTATCCAGCTTTTTCCACAAACCTAGCAGATGGATCTGTAAGCAAGTACATTTGATCCAACTACTTCCTGATGCTATAATAGTGTTCAATATATAACAGCAATGCTTCAGTGAGAATTACCAAAACAGCTGTAATACCTGGTTGCTTGCCCCACACCCAACTCTCAACAATCGACTTGGCCCTGTAAGTGGGCAGCGGAGTCTCCTCTTCATCTTTTTTTTCTTTGTCATTTTGTTCTTCTTTCTTTGATGCAGTTTGGCATTCAGTGCTATCATCTAAAGGAAAAAAAAAAAAAAAAAAAAAAAGGAAAATAAAGAAAGACCAGTTAAGCTACTTGCCCCTTCAACGAAGTTCTAGATTAGAAAGGTAAATGGCAAAATGCCCAGCCAACAAATTTACAGCAACATTGTCTATCATTAAGAGTACAGGGTCTGGGAAATGGCATTGCACCACACTGTCACAGGTGCTAGGTCTCATGTAACATTTCATAAGATAGTAACCTTAGATTCCAGAAATCACTGCTGTAACCTCCTAGAGAGGATGAACATTTAATATCAATACCATCACATAAGACTTGCAAAGGATTTATAAACACTACTGCAAAATGATGCACTTTTAAATCAGATTTTGCTCCCACCTTTCCGCATTTCTGTACTATTTACTTGTTTTTATATTCCACTTCCAATACAGGAAAAAAAGATAGCAACTGTCTTATTTCAAAATCAAGGAGAGGTATATATTGGCATTTGCACTAATTTTATGCAGCAGCATTTCAATATCTGTATCTACCACCTTAGTAAATACCTGTAGGAAAGAAAATAATACCACTACTTTCAGCAAACAAAGTAACAAAACAGCACCTTTTGCAATCCTTTTGAGATTGCTTTCATAATGACAAAACACAGACATTAGTCACTTATCTCTGTAATCAAAGGCTACAAGAAAAGCCTCAGTTTTCTAAAGAGAATAGAACAAGACAGCTGAAGTTTCTCCTTATTCATATTGGGAACATGGATCTCTGTATCTCCAGTCCATTCAATGCATGAGATAGCCTGGTAATTAAGGGCCCCTGGCAACTGTTTTTCCTCACCCAAACCTTTTTTTCTAAAAAATATTCCCTATTTATAAAGTCTAGCATTTGCTGAACATGAAGAGTTTAGTTCTAGCATTGCCACCATCCTCTTAAAAGTGACTGCTTCTCCATTCCTACTTGCCAAGTTAGTCTACAGGGACTATCCCAATAAATGGCCTAGCCACAAGAAGCTAGACAAGTATTAGAATTTTGTCCTTTTTTCTGTCTTGTCCTGCATACACTAGTACAAACACTTATGCTGTGGGTATTTCAGAGGACAGTAATAAGCAAGAAGTTTAAAGCTGTAGTCAAGCACAGCTCACCTAACGGCAGGTTTGCCCAGACTCACCATGACCCCACTTGGAGATCAAAGGTTTTCATTCCCTCAGAACATACAGAATACAGGTATCACATGTATACATAGACATTTGACTATTCTTTCTATCCAATCTTAAAAAAAAAATAAAATAATGTCTAATCTGGAATTATGCCTAATGGTTATAACTGGATCTGTGATTGCTTCGTTGCTAAAAACTTGGTAGACTGTAGACAATAGCAATTCCCAAAAGAAATCTTTTCAAGGTGCCTTAGTTATACAAGTTTTAAATCAAAGCTATGTCTCCTAACCTGTAACACAGACTAGTGCTCAGGGGGCAGCAGATGAAGACTGAAGAACAGGAAAAGAGACATAACTGCTACATGGATGCTGCAGCCGAGATTGTGAGCTAAGGAAGGGATAGCAAAGGTCACCTGGGAACAGGTAAAGCAGTTTGGATATCCCACTTATAGGTGGCAATCATGGAGATTATAACCATTTCTCTAACACCAGTGAACAGTCCAGACACCATCAGCATGGTAACACAAGTCCAAAATGTGACTCAAGCTAGCTGTTTCTATTCCAAGGCACAAGCATATAACATTAAAGGCTCAGATTCCTTTAGAAAGTTAAACCAGCAACTAAGAACCATGTTTAGCCCCAGTAGTTCAGAATAGTCCCACAGTAACACCCTAATCTCACTGTTTCTTCATTCTTCCACAAGTCTAGAGACACACTTCATGGGGTCTGGGATTTTAGTTAGTGGGTAGAGAGCATTATTGTGTCAAGACACTATTTTTTGCAGCTGTGGAGAACTCGATACAATTTTTGACAGATCCTTGGCAAAGGCTTACAACAACGAGCAAGAAACTCTCATTCTGCCCAGCTCCTCACTGTCAACAGAGAAGGCCCCAACCCAAGCTGGAACTTAAACTTTCTACTGTATAAAAACAACTTGGCTTGTAAATCCACAAGGAGGATTTCTTTCTTCCGTTGTCTGTATGAATTGAAAAGGGGAGCAATGAAAGAAGAGGCAGGAAGGAGCTGAGCTAAAAATCACATTAGAAGTCCATGTCAAATGGTTCCACAAAGACCTTCCATTACACTTGCAAAAAACCCACTTGTATCATAAGGGACAAAGCTGTCATGAGTCTAGATTGAAAGCAGCAACACAGACATCATACTGGGGAAGCAGAGTGACTCGTAAGAAAGATATTTTTTAAAATAAGGGAAGGCCAAAGATTTTTGAGAAAGCGGGGCAGAGAGGAAGAAGTCTTGTGTGTGTGTGTGTGTGTTGTGCAAAGTCCAAAAAAAACCAGTAACAAGACAGTTTTCAAAACAGTGCATGCAAAACCATACCACGGTGTGACAGACTGTTTTAATTCAATTTTTCTCAGACTGATGCACAAATATTGTGGTGAGGGGAAAACAACAGTGCAACATTCCCCTGAAATAAATTCCTTTCGACTATTTTTTGCTTTACAACCTTAAGCCTACAAGTTAAGCCAAGCATGCTTAGGCAGTAAAAACTGAGCAACTCAAGTTAGCTCCCAAACCAAAGTGCAGCAGCTCACCACATCCTGCCCAGCAATAGCCTAATCCAGTATAAACGGGGGATAAAAAGGAAGCAGCTAAAGGTGGAACTTACATTTCATATTCAAATATAATAACTGACACTATATAACTGACTCCAGCACCTGTTACAGTACAATCTCGCACGGCTCTTAAATGCCAACAAACTGACATAGTCAGAAATGCCTCAGCAGAAAGAAAAATCCTGCATCATTTTCTCAACAGATGTTGCCATTAACAATGCAAAATGTTAGGCAGCATGCTTTAGGCAAGGGCTGTATTTTACAGACACTCTAAAATACATTTTGGTAGTCCCATCTCTGGGAAGTATTTCAGCTGCAATACAAAATAATAATTTGTTCTCTGTCAAAGTGCTTTATTTTACACATATAAACATATATACATTTCAACTGATCAGTATTTGTGAAGGAAGGATGCATGCCCAACCATTTGCAAACCATGTTTACACAGCCTTCCAGGTGCTGATGTCCAGATGACAGAAGATTCAATTTCCTTAACTCTCATCAGAAATACAGTTTCTTTTCTTCCCTGGTATACTATTTTTACAAATGCATTCCTTAAAGTACCAGCCGAATATGAAATATAGCACACTTATGGAGTCAAACGGTCCAATGGGGTGTCTACAGGCTTCCTTCTGTCCTGCAAAGACAGTGTAATAACCCACAGCTCAATGCTGAACACCTGAGCCATTGGGTACAGCAAATATAGTTGAACTGGGGGAGTCTGAAGAGTGAGAGAAGAGAGGCCCTTTTCACTTTTACAAGTTCTTTCAAATACAAGAAAAGAGGCTCAAAGCAGGAGCCACCCTGTATGTCTGCACACTACTAGTTTGATACATGTGGTCTGAATGGCAGCCACTATAACCAATTTTCATATACTGTTATTATTACCATAAAGATTTGGTTTCTTCCAGTCTGTCTGGAATCACTTGTGGCATTTGGACTTTATTAATCTATTTTAAGTGGCAACACTAAATGAGGTTTGTGGATTCAATGACACTTGGCTGACAAAGGTCCAACTCTCAGGAAGGGGGAAGACCAAGGCCCCAGTGTTTACCAGAGACAAGACAGAGGACTGAAGCTGTCAATTTTATATTTTTGCCCCAGAACTTAAAATAGCTAACTGAAACAGGAATCCCCAAATTCCCACCTAAACAGAAGTCTGAGGAATTAAAAATTTAAAAACAGCCCTGTGCAGTTGACTGATATGTCTTGAAAATTTACTGTAATGGTTCTCTAACCTAAAAATTTAGTAATAACAACATTAATACTTTTTAGTACTTTTCATTAGCACATAGATCTCAGTATACAAGATTTTAATCTCATCAAAACTTCCCAAGGGCAGCCTGATTATCTCTTAAGCACATGCCATGCTGCAAGTGCACCTGTATTTGGACATCATTACTGTCACAGCTGTGTCCTTAGATGATACTTGAAAACATGCAAACACATTCTGCTGAACACATTTATCAAACATTTTTCTGAAAGTGCCATGAAGAAAAAACACAGAGGTTATTCTAACCAAATGTTCTTGCTAACAGAGGAAAATAATAGACTATTTGCATATTCTTTGTAGAGAGAAAAGGAATGCTTTCCACAATGGACAGCATGTTCTTCCAGTCTATTGCCGCTTCTGATAGCCCCTGAAAGAATGAAATTACTCTTTTGAGCAGCCCAGTGTGCATCAACAGAGGGCTACAGCACCAGGGAACAAAAAGGGATCACAATGGATGAGTATAAACCAGAACTTCTTAGAACAGCCTGCACAGAAATGACTACTTACAGCAGCCTCGCTTCTTTACCTCCAAATTGGTCAACATAGCAGAAGAATCTGAATACTGAGACTAAAACATATTGCTTTTAATATAAAAGCATTAGGTCATATAAATTTCATTACTGGTACTTTTACTTTGCCTATTAAAATACATTTGTAGATCATTTACGTAAAAAAAGTAACTACCAACTGAACAGACTGAAATACTCTTAGAGTTTAATTTCATGAAATTCAATTTGAACTGCAAGTTCAGAGATGCAAACTGACCACCATTTTTTCTGGTTCCAAGACTCCCTACTGCCTAATGGAACCAAACGTACAATTTGGTCAACAGTGACCAAAAATAGTCTTGATTAGCTTTTTCTTCCCAAAGCTCAGGTTTAGGAAGCAAGATGGTTTTATTTTACCTATCCTGCAGGGCAGCACAATGGCATTTATGAAGACTATATTCACTGAAAGAGAATTCAAACATTAATTCTAAAAGTTAAGAGCCTGATTAAACTACTGTAGCTTCTCCAGAAATAGGTGTTTTAGAAGTACTTAGATAGAGCAGCAAGTACAGATGAAGGAACATGTTCCATGGAGTCTCTTAAGACTTTCAGTCAGGAATACCTTGTCATTATTTCAATCCCATTATTGCTAAAGGCAAAACTAAAAGCCATGCCAAACCAAAGTATTTTTGGAAGTCTCAAAATCACAGGACATCCAGTGCAAAATATTAAAAGAACTCTGTACTTTCTGTAATATATTGAACAAGCCTCTAATCAAAGAATTTGGCAAAAAGGGGTAAACTACTGAGACTCACATAATCCTCACTTTAAGACAGACCTCTGCATCTGTTCATTATTTGTACCTACCATACCATATGCATGTATTAGGTGCAGATGGGCAGGTTTTGGCACAGGCTGGGGAGTGCACCTACCTGGTGACCATATGAGGACAGGCTGAGGCTGCCTCATGTTGCACACAGTGGTCCCAATAAACCCACCCCAAGGCTCAGCTGAGCCCCTCAGCAACAAGGGCAAAAGAAAGGGCAAAAAAGACAGATGGGGGGCAAGCACATTAAAATCAAGGCCACAAAATGAAGAGGAGGAGGTGCTCCATGTGCCAGAGCAGATGCTCCCCTGCAGCCCATGGAAGGGACTGTGGGGAAGCAGGTATTTCCCTCAGATGGAAGGAGAGGATCACTGCGGGGCAAGTATTCTGCAGCCAATGGAGAGGATCATGCTGGAGCAGTTCCTGAAGGACTGCAGCCTGTGGGAGGGATCCCATGCTGGATCAGGGGTGTAAGGAGGAAAGAGAGGCAGAGATGAACTGGTACAAACTGAACACAGCCCCCATTCCTCAGCCCCTGTGCTGCTGGAGGAGCAGCCAGAGAAGCTGGGAAGAAAGGAGCAAGGCTGAGGCTGGAAAGGGCAAGGGGAAGGTGGTATTTTAATTTATATCTTTGTTTCCTACTATCCAACTCTATCTTAATTGGCAATAAATTAAATTAATTTTGCCCAAGTGAAGTCTGAATTGCCCATGACAGTAATTGGCAAGTGATCTCCTTAGCTTTATCTCAGCCCATGAGTTTTTCCATTATGTTTTATCCCTATGTCTCATTGAAGACAGGGAATTAGTGAGTAGCTGACTGGGCAGCTGGCTAAGCCAACCCACCACAACACAGGAGAAAAAAAAAAAAAAAAAAAAGCACAGGTACACAGATATAAGAAAGCTTTCCAGAGCCTCAAAACATCTGGGACCAATAAACTGTCAAAATTTCTTTATTTTTAAGTATCCTAAAGCTGTTAACACTTTATAAATTTTTTATACCTCTATACCAGCTTCCTCCACATCATGTGTACATACATACACAATATGTAAAAATTACTTCACATCAGTATTATTACAGGTGTACCAAGCATAGATGAGCATGTGAAGTCACAACACCTCTATTATGAGCTGTCAAGTGAATGGAAATATGTTTCACCTGGCTCCTTTAGTGGACAGCCCTCCACTGCATCGACTTCACAATGTCTTTTAGTAATATACATGAAAGTAGACAACTTTAAGAAAAAAATATTATACTACCTCTGCTCGTTGCATGAGCAGCTGCTGTAGTAGCCCTTCTGATTAGATCAGCTGTCTTTCTGTCCAATGTCAACAATAATATTCAACAGGGCCAGCATCAGAAAAAGGATAGAAATGTTTCCTAGCTCTGAAAGAGTTAGGAGCATAATTCTAGTCCTTACTACAGTATGCAGCCACCCACAACCTCGGAAGCTTATACTCTTGATAAAAATAACATATAACTCACCCTCCTCTCATAAACTGAATTATTTTACCTTCTTACTTTAGAAATAACTTCCTCTAGTGAAAAAGAATTTTTTTATTTCCCTTCCCCCTCGTTTTTTGAAGATGACAAATCACAGGCACCACCACCAAAAAAAAAAAAAAAAAAAAAAGAATGGATCTCCACTAGTAATTAAACATTAATGGCTTGGAACATCACATCTATCCAACAGTACAATTCAAGAATGGAAGCTGAAATAATAATTCACTGCTACGAAAGCTCGTACCTCCACCCTTCTTCTAGACAGAGCTTCATTTATTTGATGGTCACATAAATCACTGACAAAACTTACTTGACCATTTCGTAAGTCCTTTTCAGACAGAGTGTGAAACAAACCATTTTGGTTTAGATCAGGTTAGTTTTCTGTTCAGTAAGGAATCAGAAGAGCACCACAATCAGCAGAAAGACACCAGGCAAGAGCAGACTCACTCCATTCTGGCAGAATCCTACATGAAACAAAATCCAAAAAATCCACCTCCAAAGTAATCTCTCTAAATAAATGCATTACTCTGCCATTTGCACAATTAGCAGTGTTTGAACTGCTCTCAAGTGCAATAGAAGACAAATTAAAAAAAAATTTAAAAGCACTAGTTGCCAGGTTCTGAACAGTTTTCTAGTTAACCTTTTAGTCACTTAATGAATATTGTAAACAACATTAGAAACAGCAGTATCAGTTTTACCTCCTTCCTCAGTCCACTTCCTTTAAACAAAGGCTTCAGCAATAGACACCAAGCATACCAAACAGAAGGACACTACCAAGCCTCTCTCATATAACATGGCTAGATATGAAGTTTAATTTCAAAAGGCTGGAAGAGATTTAAGCCTCTCTTTGAAGGCTTAAAGTATTTTTCTATACACTTTTATGAACTCAAGTTACTGTTGTATTTAATTCAAAACATAGACACCTGCAAATTGTATCGACAGGTGACCACAAACCAAAGTTGTGTGACACTATGAAATCCAAACTCCACTTCATCAAGATAAAAAAAATAATCAAAAAAGAGAAAACATATTTTAAAATCCATACCTTTTCTTGGAGGTAGTTCACCACTTTGTGTTATGTCTGTTCCAGGATATACAATCTCCCCATCTTTTACCATTTCATTCCACAAGCCACATAGTCCATCTCGAGTGAAAGCGAGCTGTTAAAAATAATACATTTTACATATTTACACACAGTAATTTTCTCTCAAGTTAATACTAAAAATACATGAAATTTTATATTTTGTTGCAGAAGAAAGAAAACACATGTATCGCTTCACTGGTATATTCATTGTGTGTGAGCAAGATAAGGATTTAAATGATCTTCAGGATCTCCGATTCTCTAGCTATGCTATTTTCAGACTGAAAGCTCAAAACAGTAACTTTTAAATAGAGTCAAATGCAGCAAGACGAATCTTCTTCGAGTGGAAAATTCTCATCAAAAGCATGGATTTAGTCATCTCAGAACTATCCATATGTTCAAGCTGACAACATGCCATAATCTAGGGGGCACGGGGTGGGGTGTCCTTTTTCCCTTCAGGAAAAGCTATCCAAACAATGTCAAGCTGCATGAAGTAACACAACAGGGAAGCATGAAAAAGTCACTACAGGCCCCTCTCCAAAGCAGCAACTGAAGGGCTGGACACTCACCCAGAACACATGACACCGAGGCACATATTCACAAACATATTCAACCGGTTCAAACTGGTCCTGCTGTGCAAGAAGCACCACTACAGCCCTCCCTCTCCTTCAGCTGCTATAATGCCTCCTCTCCCATGCCGGCTAATGCACATATACATTCATCTGCTGAACCAGATTGTGGAACAGAACAAGATAAAAACCAGCTGGGCCTGCAGTCAGAGCCAGGAGCTGCCCCGGCCCGGATCAGTGACCAATAAATACACTGTGTGTGTGCAACAGGACAAATACTTGTGAGGGAACAACCAGCAGAGCCGTGCTGGCTGGAAGTGCTCATGAAAGCACCGGCTGTAACCCGAATCTCCTGATGATTTATCAGCTTGGATCTCCCTTGGAGAATCCTAATGACTGTGACTGGTCATCCACTAATGTCACTTTATAAAATGCTGCAAAACAGGTGTCAACATCCCCGGTGAAATCCGTAATAACCAGGCTATCATTCATAATGGTATAGCAGGAGGGAGGGGGGAAGTACGTGACACAGGAAAACAGAATAACCTCCAGCATACTGAAATGGTGGAGACATTTAAAAAAAAAAAAAAAAAAAAAAAAAAGATAACCGAACACCTGCTGAAAGCTTCTTTAGAAGCATCTTTGTGTTATATAACCAGTACTCAAATCCTAAGAGTTTTAACTGAGGAGTAATGCGAAACTGTTACTCACGCAGCTGCTGTAGAATACCTAACACTCCTTATACACAGAATTTTGGCTGTGCTTTATTTTTATCTATATCCTGAAGATATTTTAATTATTTAAGAGCACAAGTTTTAAGACCCACAGCCACCATCAGGGAAGCTGTGCTGATCAAGCTATCTCAGTTAGCACGAAGAATTAAAGGGAAGTTGTATGCTTTGACATCATTGTACCACATGCAATTACCATAGTAGTTTCTTGACCACATAATTGCATCCTTCAGAAATTCACTCCAACACATATACATGTTTTCAATTGTTTTTCTTTCAGCATAAAATATGAGCTGACATGTCATACATTGTCACTTCCTATTTCCTGACCTCAGGAGGATAAGAAGGAAAAGAATCACATGGTGTGAACCAGACATCATTCAACTAATCTGCAATTTATCAAGTTTGCAGCACCAGAATTACATGGTGACCATGCTGTACGAAAGGTACAGTCCTTGTTCTTCAGAACTAGACAGCACATAGAGCTTTTTCAAAGATGATGGGTTTTGCTAAAAGCTTTAATTTTGGCTTAACTTTTTTTAATTGTAATAGTCTCTAAGTAATAGTCTGTAACAGTCTGAAGAAAAGTTGCACTTCAATAATTTAAAAAAAAAAAATCACCATTGACTGACTTTCTTGCATTGTTTTAAGTCTGTAAGTATTTAAAACATAAATGGTATCCACTTTCTCTTTCATCAGACGTAGTCATATACTTCAGTGAGGCCCTTAAGGAAATTATATTTCACAATTTTTTTTCTTGCAAAAAGAGCTAAACACTATTCTCTATTTTTCGCTCACATGTCATAGATGATTAGCTTTTTTTAAACTTTCACCTGCTGAATGCTAATCCATGCTAAAATGCAAAGTTGAAAAATAGCAAGTGAGGTAATTCTCCAGATGGGTTGCATAATAAAGTACGGTTTTCATGAAGTTAAGATTATTGTTTGTTAAACTGCCTTTTCATGTATTTTATTTTACATGCTCAGATCCCCTTTGGTGTGGAAAATTATTCTCATAGCCCTTAAGCTTACACTCTAAAAGCCTTATATTCAGGCTTCAAATTCAAGGTTCTTCACAATGCAGCACTGTTATATTTCAGAAAACTCACTACTTTTGTGAGCATTACTGTAAGTTAGAATCAAGAACTGTTTTCTCTGTTTTAACTCCAAATCCTTTCACAGTACACAATGTTCACTCAAGTCTTTCAAAAAACTAAAAAGTAAACAAAATTTCTTCTGTCATGGGACTGGTGTTCAAATTCTTATCTAAGTAATTTTCTTGGTATGCTGCATAAAGATAGAGCACAAAGATTATAGCTCCACCATAAGCAGCCTTCAGATAAACAATTCTGCTTTTACTCAGGTTGTAGTTAAATTTTTGCCAGTGGTGTGCACATGTGTTGGTAGAGCAGGGAAAGGAGACATACTTGAAAGTAAAGAAACACTGATTTTTTAATATTTTTTTTTAGCAATAATCAAAGTAACCAACTGGAAGGATAATTATGAAGCAGTACTTATAACCCATTCATCTGTAATAACTGAAGACAACTCAAACCCAACTAGAATAATTCACTTTTAGTCTAGTCATTGTTCAGCAATGTTCATATTAAACAGTGAACTGCCACTATAGCAGACAAAAGTGAAGGAAAGTCTGAGTATCTAAGTGACAAATTATTCAAGAAATTTTATTTTTATTGTTCCAAAATCCTATAGCCATAATAAAAGCTTCACAACTTCTTTGATTTCACTTAACCAACAGAAACAGTAAAGAGCAGATGATATACCAGAGGCTCATGCTGCCTTCCAGAGAGACCTCAACCAGCTAGGAAAAGTGTCCTGACAGGAACTTCATGACATTTGTAAGAACTGCAAAGTCCTCTCTGCATGCAGGAGACAGACCCATGCAGCAGTGTGTGCTAGGGGTAACCCAGCTGGAAAGCAGCTTTGCAAAAAAGAACCTGGGGATCCTAGTGCACACCAAGTTGAACATAACCCACCAGAGTGCCCTTGCCACTGATGTCCTGGGGAGCAGGGCCACTGAGATATTTCTTCCCCTCTGCTCAACACTGGTAAGGCCATAACTGGAATACTGGGTCCAATTCTGGGCTCCTTAGTGTAAGAGACATGGACATACTGGACAGAGTCCAACAAAAGGCCACAAAGATAATTAAAGAATTGGAATATCTCTCCTATGAGGAAAGGCTGAGAGAGCGGGGACTGTTTAACCCCAAGAAGGCTCAGAGGGCGAAGTCAGTGTATTTACTTGAAGGGAAAGTGCAAAGAAGATGGAGCCAGGCTCTGCTCAGTGGTACTTGGGAGCAGGACAAGGACACAGGCACAAAATGAAACACAGGAGACTCTCTCTGAACATCAGGACACACTTTTAATCACTGTAAGAGTGACTGAGCACTGGCACAAGCTGCCTAGGGAGGTTGTGGACTCCTCATCCTCAGTCATTTGGACATGGTCTTGGACAACTGGCTTTAAAGTGGCCCTGTTTGAGCAGGGAAGTTATAACACATGACCTGCAGAGGTTCTTTCCATCCTCAGCCATTTGTGATTCTGTGAAACTAGCAGCTGAAGATAACAGTAAGTCAACTGTGTGGTAGAAAAGTCAAATATCTACCTCAAATACACAAATCTGATTTATTTTCTTTCATTCTTTCTACAGTGTTTTAAGACTATCTTAGCCAATACAAGCACATACACCTTTCCTCTTTTGCTCCTACATACACTTCTTGCATGGAGTCATTTGCAAGGAGTCTATCAACACACCCAAGTGCTAAAACAAGAGAACTAGAACTTCATTCAGAACAAATTTGGAACACATCTATTTGGTTTCTATTTTCAAAAAATATTACTCAAAATATTACTTCAAAATTATGGCTGTTTTTCCACTCAATTGCTTAAAGAAAGTTCACAGGCAAGTATAATACAGTGCAGGAGAAGAAAAACATGTTTGATGTTTTCATTGATTCTGACATAGCCAAGGCTGCAAGTACAGGAGTACCTACCTATATTTTGTTAAGCCTAACTCTCTCACCAGATTGCTTGATTTATGGGGACATCTTTGCCACTAATAATTTAGTAACTTCATTTGTGAATCTTTAAAGGGATAAACTTGAAAAAAAACTCAGTAAGCTAGCAAATTAAGAATAATTAAGTTTTCATTGAACTTTTGCAACTGGCAACAGTTCCAGAGATGTAGACTCTGTAAAAACCCCACAATGACCCCAAGTCCCTGCTTGTCCCATCACCTGTACCCTGCCTTCCCAAGACTGAGACAACAGCAGCTCCATGCTCCACCACCACTAATGATTGCCCTACAGCCTTGTTCTGTGAGCCTCCTACTCATGCTGCCAAATCAAGTGCCATTCCCCATGCCCAAAATCTCCCTTGTTCTTCCCATGACATCTCCTGAGCTCCTCTCAGATGAGACCACAGGCACACACCCCCACCTCCTACAGACCTCACCTTCACAAACCCCAAGCTATTTCTACCATTTGTCACACATTCTCAACGCCAGACCATGTCTTGACCCCTGTACCTTTAGGACATGTACCTCACGAAATTAATACTTCCCACACGAACCTAAGTCTCAGCTCTCATTGCTTATGCCAGGCAAAAAAAGCAAGGACCTATGCAGACTTTAAATTTCTACTTTACTGTAAACTGGGCAGCCCCCAGTCTAATCTTTTGCTAATCTCATCTACACAATTAAACTGTAATTTATTCTGTCTGGTACAACATTTAATTAAGTCACAAGGATATCTAGTTTGGTTGGCATATGCTGCTGCCATCTCCAACAGGGCTGTCAATGAATTTTCCATCCATACCCTTGAACTCTAGAGAATAAGGCACTGGAATTATCATAGCCTTACATTTCAAGAAAATTAAATCTTGCAACCATAACTGGATAGGCTTCTGAGAATTCTCAAAGCACCACTACAATTTTGATGCTAATAAATTATTTTAAGACTAATTTTGTTCTGAAGTCAGACACAGCTTACTCCACACAGTGCAACTGATCATGTTCTTGTACATTTTCACTAACTTTACTGCAGAAAATACAGAAAACTCCATAAAAGCTAACTCGAGCTCAAAACAGATGAAGCCACGGAAATGACACAAAAGGACCAATTTTTATTCAGGTAGGATTCCTGATTATATAATTGCACTGAAACAACAAGAAAATTACTTCATAATCACAGAACATCAATATGGATTTAAAATGTAAGATATTTAAATAATCTTCACATCAGAATTACCTACATAAGAGAGAGGGGGAGAGGAACTGTTCTTCCATTCAGTTACCTCTGCATTAGCTGTATTATTGCTGCAATACTTTAAAGACCACATAGGATAATATTTTTCTTTAGAAAGCATTAAAAAAAAAAAAAAATCAGCCCACTAATGGTGAAGAAAATCACAGAAAAGGAAGTCCTTTCCCAAGTCCCTCTGTTGTTTTTGCTTTATTGAAACCATTCAATTTGTGTTTCCTTTTTCATTGTCATCTTCTTCATTATTTTGTCACAGTTCCCTTCCTTTCCTGCTGAAGCATGCCCTGAAAAAAAAGCTGCTTATCACACCTATGCAGAGCACAGTGAAAGATCATTAGATCTAAACCTATTGCTCTAAAGCTCTAATAGGAAAAAGACAGGGAAGTCCAACAGCCCCGTATTACTTCAACAAATTTAAGTTACCTAGAAACTGTCCCCACAATAAATCTACTGATCTTCCCTTTGTTGCAGAAGTTTATGAACAGCTAACAATCACATGCAAGGAAAAACTATGCCATTCCCTCAGAAGAGAAATTCTCTAACTTTCTCCATTTGGAGGACAGTGGTTCTGTTTGAGACCACATCTTTTGATAAGCAACGACTTTAATTTCCTCTAGCCTATCACTTAATGTCTGGCCCTCTCCACTCTCTGGAAATAACTTATTTTTGGAGGGTCAGCATTACTTCATTTTTTAAATACTTTGTAGAAATTCCTATTGAAGACTTCCTTTCAAAGTGTAGATCTCATTTCCAGTTTCTATAAGAACTTCCCCATAACCCCATCACTTTTTCACCAGAAAAGCAAAACCAAGAAGAAAATTAACAAGAAATAACAAAATACAGAAAGCAACTTTCACTAACTTTCTGTTTTTAATGGCAAAGACATCATGTATTTACATTATCTTCTTAGAAGCAAAGACACTGATCTAGAAGAGTAGGATTATGACAAAAATTAAAGTGCCAAATTCAATTTTGAAGGGAAGGTAAAAAGGTTTCAGACCAATGCAACTCCTACAAGGTGGCTGTTTCATTTTTAAAAGCTCACTTTCACCTCTGTGGCAAAAGAATATGACAGAAATAGCCTGCAAACCATGAACACAATGAAAAGTGATGAAAATGCATCATATTCCCCTGGTGGACAGCTCCTGCACCTTGCCTGTTGCCTGCAGTGTTTTTTCCACACTACAGGACAATGAAAGTTTGTCCCCCCTAACCCCTGCTATCAAGCACAGCAGTTCTCCACAGGATCCAGAATAAGCAGATTAAGAAACACCCTTTGAGCACACACATGCATCCTATCAGCTGACAGCAATTCTAGTTTTTCATTATTCAGCCACCACTAATTGAAGTTCTCTGCATAAGGTTCTAAATTAATAGTATATCTATTTAATCAGAATTAGTTTAAGCACAGCTTGATTCAGCAAGCTGGATATCTAGGTTTAAGTAAACAATTTTAACCTTCCCTTCCATTTCTATTTTTTATCCTTTCCTTTCAAAAGAAAAAAACAACCAACCAAAAAACCAATCAACCAAACAGTTGTCTTTGGAAGCAGACATTAAAACACAACCTCCCATTACAGACTGATTTTCTATAAATGTTATGGTTTCTACTAGCAACAGACACGAATAGGTAGGTGCTTTTAAATGTACTCATTTAAACCTGAAAAAATAAATTGGAAATTTAAGTGACACACTAACCTTTCTAGCAACTATGTTAAATATGATCCACCAAAAAGCGGCCTGTACTAAAATCCACCTGTTTCACAACTTGACTGGATTGTTTTATTAATGGTGATGTTATATATACATTATTGATCTGTGTCAATTATTATATTTTGTGGTACTGAAATTACCTCATATTGAGGTAACTATCTAATTTTTCAGATACTATAACAGTTTGTGCCTTTTCAGATAATACAGAATAACTTAATTTCACTCCACCAGGAAATTTAAATTTTTAATAAAACAAATGTTTATCATCAGTTCAAAATTATACTAGCAGCTGTAAATCATAGAATATTAGGTCAATTAATTACACACTAAAAGACATGGAATTATTACGGGGTGCACTTTGGTCTCTGTAGAGCACTTTGCTCCCTATAATTACATTACTTTCATATAAAATAATACAAGCAAAAATATATTGTCAGATACAGTTCCATTAACATTTCACAGGCGTTAATCCTTCAGGTTAGAGACTCACTGCTACAAAAGGACTTGTGTCTTTGATATACTCTTAAGAACAGTAATGACACTGTACATCATGCTGACTTTGTCTCCCAATAGTAATACCCCAAAACTGAGTAACAACGTTTACATTTGGCCTGGATGACAGCTGGAAGAGTGACGCATGTGGGTGATTAAACACAATCCATGCTAAAATCCACGTGTCACTCCCTTCTTATTATATTAATACCACTATATTATAGACTTATTAATGCACACAGTATTATAATATTCATGTATTACATCATTAATGCAACATCATCTTGAGCTGAAGGGGGAAAAAATCTGATGATTTTCAGAGATTTCACTGGCTTAATTCACAGTAACTGCCACAACCATCAAGTCTAAAGAGCAAACTCTCCAACAACAGAGACAAAAAATAAAAAACAAACACCAGACTCTGGAGACCACTACCCACCAAATCAAACATTTCACTTCCCATTCCAGCTACACTCCCCAAATTTTGCAACAAGAACAAACATTTAAAAGCAAACCAAAAAAGCTCTTTTTAAAGACTAGACTATCTCTGTATGTCTCCTAAGATAAGAATTCCCTAAGATAAGAATTTTTTTCTCCAAAGACTTTTATCTACCCTCTGGACTGCTGTGCAGTGAAAAGTTAAAAATTTAATCGCAAAGTGAAGAGTTTCAGGGTCTAATTCTAAACAGCAATTTGCAGGCAGCTGTACTAATTCACATAAAATAATGTGGTTTTCTCCAAATCTCTCCTAAGTATTATCCTCATCTTTTCAATTCCTGTTGACAGTCTCTTGAACATCAATAAGGCCTTTCTATTATTAGTCAGTAAAAACACATGGTAGGCAATCAGCATACTCTGTAGACATATAACTTAAAGGATTAAGAGACAACATTTATACCTATAAAGAAACTTCACAGGCAGCTAAGTCAGGCTAGTCAACCAGTAGCTAAAACAGTCAATCATGCAATAGAAAAACTCCCCAGAGCCCAAAATCCTTTACTTGACAGAAGGCATCCGCCATTTAATACATTAAAAAGGAGTGATTCAAGAATCACATGCACACCTTAAAATACTGAACACTCACATCCAGACCAAGTTCTGTTCTAAGGACCTGTGCAATATGAAAAACAGCTAACCTAATAAGAAAATCTTATTATACCCAGGAGGCCTAGCTAGTCTTCAGATTCCAGAGAACTGATGTTTGCGTCCAGAAGATCACAAATTATTACTGTTCTCTAATTTCATTAATCTCATTATTTTGACAACTGCATGACTGGAAGAAAACAATTTAAGTACCCTGGCAATTCGTCTAACTTGTTATCACTCAAAGAATTCTTGTTTATAAGAGAGCTTAATCACAGAAATTTGTTACAAATAAAGATTTTTAATATTAAAAGGAATTATTACAACACATCAAGCACACAACAGTCTTAGAAGACAGAAGTATTTAATTGCATTTATACACACTCAGCTGAAAATAATCCTTTAAGTCTGGATGGCAACTGAAACCCTCCTGTCAGGAGTTTTTCTACATCCATTTTTTCTATTTATGTAAAAATGCACTACAAATGAGACACAAAATCTGAAAAATCACATGAACAGACCCATATAATGCAGAAGAAAAACAAACAAAGCGTAGTCAGCAGCTGTTTACAAAGACTGCCACTTTTTCAGCTACAATTTTCCTCTACAATCATAGAAGCAACTTATTTGTAATCTCAAAGCCAGCTTCCAGAGAGCAAAAAATGTTTCTGTATTTCTTGATATGCTTTTCTTCAGATTGTTTTCTGCAATGTTAACTTGCCATATTAGCCAAAACATGTAACTTTGGATCAAAGCCTTTACTTTGGTAAGAATAAAAGATGAAAAGAGAAGTAATCTAGCCAAACCATGGCACAAGCTGTGTCATTTTTTAGCATTTACATAAAAGTCCTACTAAATAATGTAATCTCCAAGGCTATATCTGTCACTTCTGATTCCAATTTAGCTTGTTTGATGCAAAATATTGGAGAAAGGCTGCTTTGAATCACAACTGCTCAAGGAAAAGCCCTGCCTAACCACAAAAACAGCTGAACTCAACCATTCAATTGGCATGTAATTTGGGGTAAAGTCACTCAGGATGTAATTTTTAATTTTATTATTATACAAAAGAATAACACTGGCTGGCCTGTCTGAACATGAATTTCAGAGTTTGGAGCAGGAACTTAAAAAGGTTATTCGAAGTAAGGCAACTAACAGCAATATCTGGGAGAAGGAAGGAAATGGTCAAGACAAGGACTTAATCTAGTTACCCATTTCATCTGAAACAAACCCAAACCACTATACTTCCCTATATTTTCCACTTGATCTCCAAGCCTGAATTGGGAAAACATGATAATATGCTCATCTCTGTAAGATGCAACTTTTAAAAATAAAGAGATCATCCTCTAACACAAAAGAAAATTTTCACCAAACACCAGCACATGGTCAACCACACTGGTCAAGAAAGATCAGTTCCATGACAACCACATATATTTGTCAAGAAATTAACTCCCTTCAAAAAAGACAAAATTTAAAGGAAGTCCACACCTGTTATACAAATAACTACAATAAAACCAATTTGGATTCTTCAAAATATGAATTAAGACTTCCATTGCCTTTCACTTGGATTCTCTTGTGCATTAAAGCTGCTTGCTCATACGCAAGCAAAAAATTCACCAAGAATCTAAGAATTTACAGCTCTAGTAGTAATGCTACATTCACAGCTATGTGCTTTGACACTCTGCAAAGACAACATACTCATGTAGTCCAGCTTATTTCTAAGCAGAAGGGACTAGAGTGACAATACAGATCTATTTGCAGTTCAAAATAATTTAGTGTTTCTTCAAGATTGTTTTCAAATCAGCATACTCAAGAAACCCTATACACCTGTCTGAAGAGCAATGCTGCATGCATTCTGTTTGTCAGCTATTTAGACTAAAAGCATCCTTGGTTTGCACCTGGAAGGTCGCAGTGCAATACAGCTACCTAACTCTTTACCTGTAAGTCCGTCTTCAACCATTTGGAGTCAAACCTAGCTTGAGCAGCCAAAGTAAAAGATTCAGCAGACATCGCTCCTTCCGCAGCCCTCTCTCCAGGCTGGCTGAGCAGCCCAACCTGCCACAGAACGAGAAAAATAACAATCCAGCACAGGAAATAAACCGCACCAGGTTATTTTTGTTCAGACTAGGACGGCTGCCACTTGATCTTTTAAAAATTCATCGTAAGGACCTCCGTCGCTCGCATCCCCCGAAACTGCAGAGGGGGATGGATGCACACGCATTAAGAACACTTCTTGAGCCCCCAGAAGCCCCGCTCCTCTTCCCCGCAACATCCGTGGGAGGACGCCTCCCTTCCGCTGCGCCCAGCATCGCCAGCGGCCTAACGCTGCCCCTCAGACCCTTCCAGCGGTGCATGAAATAAATAATTGATCGCAGATTACGCAAGCCGCAGGCCAACATAAAGCGATTATCAGGGTCACTCGCACCCCTCCACCCCGCCGGGGCCCGCGGGGGGATTCCCCACGGCCGCACGACCCCTTCTCCCAGTGCCAACCCCTCCCTCCTTTCCCCCGCCGCTGTCACCGCCCCCGAGGACCATCACCCGCGGCTTTAACTCACCGCCGACAGCCCCGGGAAGGAGGCAGCGGGGCAGCGGGCAGGTGCCGGCCGAGAGGGCCGGGCCGGGAGGGGCGGCTGCAGGCCCCGCCCGGGCAGGGGTCGCTGCGCACGGTGCGGGGGGCTGCGTGCACCGCCCCTTCCCTCCCCTCCCTTCCCTTTCCCTCCCGTGGGGCTGCGGAGCGGAGGCCTCGCTTCCCGCTCTGTTTCCCACCCCGTCCCCAGCGGCCAGATCCACGGGGAGAGGGAGAAGTATGGGGAGGGGGGTGTGGGGTGGGGACGCTCCCGTTCTCTGCCTCTCCGCCCCCTCCCCGCTACGCCGGAACGAAGCGCGCCAGGATCGCTGGCACTCACCGGCCGGCCGTGACGGCGGCGGCTTCTCACCCCTTGACTCGCCTGGAGCTACCGCTCGCTCGGCCCTGAGTAATCCTCGCCCCTCCTTCCGTCGCCCTCCCTCCCGCCCGCCCACCCCCCCCCTTCTCCTTCTCCTCCTTCTCCTCCTCCTCCTCAGGCGGCAGCGCCGCTCGCCGGTCCCTCCCCCCCTTTCCCCCCGGTACTCAAGACGGGGGAAACGCGGCCAATTCGCGGCTCAGCCCCCAGTGACGCCACCGGGGCTCTGGGCCAATCGGGAGAGGAGGGGGAGGCGGGACATCCGGTCCCCGAAGGGACTGCGGCGCCGAGGGGAGCGGCGCGGAGATATGGGGGGGGGGATTGGGGCGATGGGGGTGTCAGGATCCTTCAGGGGTTGGCCTGGAGGCCAAGCTGATAGTCACAAAAAAAGGTCTCCTTTTATGTTGGATGCAGGTGTATGTTTTAAGAAGAAGGTTGGGTGGGGCTTTTTTTACGTCACGTTAGGGACCATCTGCAAACCATAAATATTTTATTGAAAAAAAAAAAAAAAAAAAAAAAAAAAGGAAGCTTTTAAGTGTTTACGAGCAGAAGGGTAAATAATGAGTAGTTAGGGTGCAGAGGCAAACAAGATGGCAGAAACAGCCTGAAATAGTCGAGGCTGGAGAGGAGAAAGTGATGCCACTGGGCATAAGGGGAGTAGGGTGCTGGGGAAAGGATCATGGAATCATTGAGGTTGGGAAACAGCTCTGAGATCATCGAGTCCAGCCGTCAACTCCTGTCCTGAAGTGTTACGTCTACCCATTTTTCACACTTGTAGGGATGGTGACTCCTTGGGCAGCATGATGGAAAACATGTTGATGATGGGAGGCCAGGGGGCAGCTAGCCCCTCACTCCAAGGAAAAGCTGCACGGAGGCAAATAGTTGTGCCTCAGGCTGGGTTTGTTGAGAGTGATGAAATGTATCAGCAGTGCGAAGTTAAAGTCAGCCAAAAGCAAGGTTTCTCACAATACTTAATATCCAGTTCCCCAGCAGCTGAGGAATGAGGTAGGAGCAACACTTAGCAGGTGGGACCGTGGCTGGCTTTGGCCAGCACGAAGGCACAGACTCAGTGGCATTGTAACAGAGCTGAGACCTTCCTGCTGGCATTTAGACAAAATGTAATAATAACTACACAGGTAATTATTATTCTTTCAGAAGCACTGCAATAAAGCAAAGTGATTTTGATTTTTAAGGTCCCTTCCAACCCTAACCATTCTGTGATTCTATGACCAAAGTAATACTGATGTTGTGTGGGTCTGACAGACTTCAGAACACAAGTTGAAGCCAAACAGTTGATGTGTTACCTTAAGAAGCCTTGCGCTCCACTCTTCTGATGCATATTTCCATCTTAAAGCAGGGTATATGGTCTTGCAAATCAGTTCTCCAGCCATCATCTTTTGTGCACCACTTTGCTGAAGTAACCTACTCTATACTAAAGAAAACCATTCAGTAGATGTGATGTCCTTGCCTTAGAGACAGCAACATCCTCAGGAGCTGCAGGGCAGACCGCTGATGAGGGTAGAAGCAACACTCTACTTTCACCACAAACCTGCCAAAACTCTTGCACATCTTTCTTGCTTCCTCCAGTGAAATCATAGAATCATAGAATATGCTAAGTTGGAACCCATCAGGATCATTGAGTCCAACTCCTGTCCCTGTGTAGGGCACCCCAAGAACAAACACCATGTGCCTGAGAGCATCATCCAAGCACTTCTTGAACTCAGGCAGGCTTGGTGCTGTGACTGCTTCCCTGGAGGGTTTGTTTCAGTGCTTGAGCACCCTCTGGGTGAAAAACCATTTCAAATGGGAAAATCCAGTTCCCGTGGACAGACACCATCAATCATGTATCCATTTCTAGGCATATGGTAAAGTCACTATTAAAGATTAAAGCAGAAAGTAAATAGATGGGAATGGAAGGCACGCTAAAACCAAGGGATCACGTTTTCTTTTTCTCATCTCAGAACACCATCAAACAATACAGGATGCTCTAAAAATGTCTGCCTCTGGGCAGAAATCCTCTCTTCTGTTATAACAGTGACACAAAGCCATACCAGCTTCTACAGGAGGAGAAACACTGTAGAGGTGAAGGAAGGAGAGGTAAAGAAGGATGGTGCTGCACATGGGATCTGTGTGAACCACAAAAGGCTGAAGAACATCGGGTTGGCAGTGTGAATGATGCTCCTCTCCCTCACCTCCCTGCAGTGCCAGTTTGTAGCACTGTCAAGTCAGGCCTAAGGAGATGGAGAAGAACAGACACTGATGAAATTAAATAAAACTAGCAGAGTAATCTAAAGAAGAACAGGCAGAAGGAAGAGAAGTATCTTTGGACAATCTGGGCAGCACCATATGTCTTATTATTTCACTTGTGACAATGGGGTCATGATGTCAATAAGTACTGACAAGATCAGTCTCAAAATTTAAAAGCAATTGCTTCTTAAGTAACTAAAGACAAAACCTTATGAGCCAACAAACAAGTCATGAGAATGAATTTTTTTTTAACAAAGAGGACCAAATATAAGCCAGTATATATTTACATAAAAATAATATCTAGTCCTACCTGCAGGCCTTCTAGGTATAAGTATCAAATCTTTCCTAATAATTATTGTTTAAATTGTGTGAGCTTTAGGGAGGCCATTATAGTTACAAAAGCGGTGGAATGTGGGGCATTTTTTTCTCTCATTAGTGAGTATCAGTAATTGTTATGCATGCGAATGGGACACAAAACCATTTCTGTAAGAGCAGTGCCTAACTATTCACTGCAGGACAATGCCTTTTTTGTTTGTAATTTTTTTCAAGAGCCATTTGTGTAGAGTTCTCCCACTGAGTTTGGAGGCCTTTGTGTATTATTATCCACAAAATGCAAAATCCAGTCCACTCTGGGCCTAAAACAAATCTCAAAGAATGTCCTGGCTTACTTCTCAGTGATGAAGGCTTTCCCAAAGAAAGTGAGAAACTTTTACAATTAGCCTTTATTAATTTAATACTCGGAACTAAATTGTAGCCAAAATTTCAGTTTTATGCAGTTAGAAGTTCATAACGAGGCCCATTACTTCTTTATTATTTTATGCACAAAGAATGCCATTAATCCAAATCAGTCCATACATATTATTATGCCATACCAGTGCTTTCTACAGGGGGAAAACAGGACAGTAAGGACATTAGAGAATTCTCTTCCTTCCAACATATGCTAATATTTTTAAGTGGCCACAATGGAACTTTCTACTAGCTATTTTTATTACTAAATAAATATTATTTACATAAGAAAAAGAAAAACAAAGGAAGTGTCTTCCATGTTCAAAAACCCAAGTGTCTTCCAATCAATACCTGGACACTCTTTCCTCATGACTCCTCAGTACAATGAGGCAAAATCATCTGTCTGCGTGACTTTCTGCTCCTTTGTTACTTTCAATGTAAGTCCTGCAGCTTCTCATATTTTTCTTTAAAATATCTCTGTTCCAACCTATATCCTTCACACTCCTTGTACTTCCAAGGTGATTTCACTCCTACCTTTGCTGGCCAGTGCTACATACTTTCGTCTAGTTTGGAAACTAGGGTTCTGCCATTAAAGAAAATTAGGCTAAACCATTCCTGCCTCTCTTTTTTTACCTTGATTTTAAACTATGAATATTGCTTATATTTCAGTAAGCTCTTCTCCTGTGACGATTTTTCTTTGCGAAAACAGTCTTGTGTGAATCACACTCTATTGTAGAGATGGCACAGCTCAAATGCAGAGGTGGTGTTGGAAAAGCAATTCAGAGTACAGAGAAATGGCAAAAAAAAAAAAAAAAAAGAGGCTAGAGCAACTAAAAACTGTCACAATAAAGCCACAGTTTCCACAGGTAGCTAATTAGAATCCATTGTTAATTACATTTTGCATAGTTAATTATTTTAAAAATTAGAGTGATTCCTGTCCTTGTTAAAACAAGCAGTAACGTTTTCATTGACCTTGTTAAGCTCAAAAAATCCATCCTCTTATATCCTTTATTTTATTCATCCCGTAGCTAAACTAGTTTTTAGTTTCCTAGACAAATGCAATCCCAAAAGTTTGTTTTCCAGGTTATGTCTTTCATTACAGAGAGGGAAAGTTGTTTTGCTTCCCCGAGGCCAGCCCCAGCCTTTTTATCCAGGGAGTCTCTCACTTTACAGCCCAAACCAGTCTGATCAGATTTCATCCTACAGCTTTGAACTTGACAACAGTAATGAATTCCCTTTGGCTGTTCCTGTTATTTCTTTAAATTATCAATTCAGATATCCATTACAGACCTGTTGAAATTAAAGTATTTGGTATACAGTAAGGGATATATCAGAAATTCAGATGGAAAAGATATGTATTTCATCTACTAGAAAATAACAACCTCTGTAAGCTCTCTCTCATTTTCAAATTACATACAATGGTTAACTTAAAACCAAGCAGAAAGTACTTGCATTTAAACAACCTTTTCAATTACAGTATTCCATGTAAGATTTTCTAATAATGCCATCCAAAGATATATTACAGTACTAAGATTTGTTCGTAAAACTATTCACCTGTAAATATTTGACTTGCAAAATTATCAAGATATAATTGAAAAATCCACCAAAACATCAAGGGAATGCTGAAGACAGTAGAAATCAACATGGTATTACACTGCAAATCGAAATATTACCTCACTATTATTAAACCAATCTATATATTTGGAACAGAATGATCCGGTATTATCATTATACCGTGCAACTAGGTTATCAGTATTGGAATAATTCTGTCTGACAAGAGGCTAGTTGCCTAGTTAACATTTACAGATTAACCCTTCAATGGGCTATGCAACATGCTTCACAGTCACCTGGAGATGGAGAGATGTTCATCAGGCACTTTGAGAAGCAAGATCATTTCAAATTTTGAGTTTAAGCAGATGAACACAAATGCTGCATTTTTCTCCCATAAATTATTATGCACAGCATAGCTCATTTCAGTAGACTTGGACACAAAATGGAAATGATTTGGCAAAACAAGAGAAGCATTAAATGCATTATAACTCTGAAATTAAAAAGTCTGCACCCTTTGATTTGGGTAGGTGGATGCAGTAGGATGGAACCTCACTAGACAGAGATGGGAACAGTATCCCTTAGCCAATAATCAAAGCATGAGAAAAATCTCCTAATATATAAGAAGGACACATGATGCTAATTTTAATTTTTTCCATTTAGAAGCTAGCAAGTATTGAGTTTCTCCTAAAGCCTGGAAGGTGGCCAAAACCACTTTAGCTTTTATACATCGCTTAATATACAGGGAAACACTTTATGAATGCTGATAGGAATCGTTACAGTCATTTAACCAGGAAAGGAAGCAGTAGTTCTATAAAGGATTTGTTAACCTAGAGCCAGATGGTATCCTTTCATCCAAAAATGCTTCATAAGGAAAAAAAAACCTTAAAAAAAAAAGGAAAAAGTTGGATTTATGCCATGTTTTGTCCTTGCTGCAGTGTTGGGAGAGGCTCTTGCAGCAGAATAGAAAGGTCAAGGAGAGGTTTGTGAAAGCACAAGCCTGGAGATCTTGGATGGGGTGAGGGGAGGAAGGAAGGAAGGGAATTGAGACAAATTGTTAGATCTGTCTTTAATGTGTAAAGCTAATACCAGCCCACAACATCATCAGTCAGCTTGGCTTATGAATCAGGCAACTGTCCACAGCTCCCTCTCCACAATGCGTAAAAACTGTTGTGGAGAATCTCTGCTGTGTTTCTGCAACATGCCCATTTATAAAGGGAGCTTTCTGCACCCCCCCCTGTTTTGCCAATCCCCACCTCACTTACTCCAATTCAGAGACAGTTTTATCCTCAAGAGAGAAAAACATGGTATTTCAGACATGCTAATCTATATTGCACCCTTGAATTTTGGGGGTGATGCCAACAATGTTGGTGCTCTAAAATGAAGTAATTTGTTCAAACAGGAAAGAAAACAATCTACCAAGACAATGTGTACTTCAGGTTCTTCCGGCACTAGTTTTCTACTGATTTTGTGGTATGGAAGCTCAATAAACCATTGCAAACAACAGCATTTGCACCTGTCCTCTTTTCTGCTCTCAGTCCCAGAGTATAAACACCACTAAACACTCTACAGCAGTTGAAGCCATCTTTTAGATGCTTTCTTCAGAGCTGTAGTTTTGTGTCAGCTCTCAACCAGATCACAGCTTTGTCTCTATGTCACGATATTTCAACATATCTGTTACTGGAATCTTTGGAAAGTTAGAACTTGAATGTCTTTTTCATTTTATCTCAGTCGTAATCCCATGAAGAAAATTGGAGACTGGGAAATAGCAACACTGGGAAATAAGCTTCTGTGAATCTTCTTTTCTGTACTAATTTCAAATTACTGCTCCATTTACAGTATATAAGATTTTAACAAATATTTATGAAACTTTTGCTATTAGGTTGACCTACTACGCCACCATGGTAGAAAGCACCTCAAGTGCAACTCACTGTACCCTAAAGCAGGACAGAGGAATTGCACTCATAAGTACAGGCATCTCTCTACTCCTCACAGAGGAAAGAAAGTCAGTGAAGTGGATTCTACAGCAAGATAATAAGGCTGGAAGAATGAACTTTGCACAGGTGGTGCTGAGAGTAAAATCTTGTCTTGGCACATTATGCAGTACTTTTCTTTCTTTATCAGAAGGAAGGTCACAGGACTCTGATCTCATTTCTAAAATCAATTCTAATAATAAGTTAACTCTGCTCATTTCAGCAATGTTAGTCTTGTTATGTTAGAGCTGACTTACTCCCATGAGACTGCAAACTGAATTTGGTTTGCATTTTATGTGGTGTTTTGACAATAGAGTTCACTGTTCAGAAAATGCTACTTCAAAGTTGTCACTAAAACTTCCTTTAAGTAGCAGAACAATTTTCCAGTGGAGAATTATGCTATTCAAGTTTAAACAAATTTTACTAACCTAAGCCACCACAGCAAAACCAGCAATACAAATGCAGTGCTTCTTGTCATATTACATTGTCATTGTTTAGTAGTAAAATAACAAGCGAAGAGAAAGTATTTCACATGTACATAAAAAACAAGTTAGGAAAAAAAAAAATTCCAAAGTATAAGATGATAATATATATAACAAAACAGTTACTCAGTCCACTTGGGAGACTACTGGGGAAAAAGCAGATTCTTTATGCCACAGGTCGTAATTTTTCTCAGACCTTCAACCAAAATGAGATTCATTAGAAGGTACCTGTAACTGAAAACTATTCTATAGTGACATTCTTCTCTAATACTGATCCTCCATCACTGAGGAGAAGCTCCAGAAGCCTCAGTTTTACAAATTACTCTATCACATTTTGAACTTTAACGCTGGTGCAAAACCATGCTGGGCTGGGGCATTAGAACAGTTTGCTCTGGAGTCTTCTTGCTTTCTTACTTCAGTTTTGGATTCAAAAGGAGGCTGCAGACAGAAGTGCCTGGTGTCTATTTTCATTATTCATTAACCGGTTAATTAACTCATCTGCTTCTGTCTTTCCTTCTGGATACTAGATACAGGAATTATTCAGACCACACTACAAAAGGTTCTTTAGGTCCTTTTAGTAAAATCCTTTCTCAAAGTTCCACCATTTAATGCAGTGCCATCACTAGGAGAAGCAACACACCACAGAACAGAGTACATGAGGTGCTGCTTGACTGTCATAGAGTGAAGGCAAATTGAACCCTAAGAAGTCCCCCTAGGCAAATGTTGCTGCAAATCAACCAACTCATGCCCTGATTTTCCACCTTTTACAAGTTGTCTGGCATATTAGAGGCAATGCTTGTGTAACATCCTCACCACTATATCAACCCCCTGCCTATAATGAGCACCATAAAGGTAGGAGATGCTGGACATATGTGGCTGTACATTTTCGGGCAGATGCTTCCCATTGTCAGAAATTGGTATCGGTTTTTATTATCTTCAAAATTTTAATAAACATATTTTACTTTTTATTTTAGCATCTTTTGCTGTTCTGTGGAAGAGTCATGAACTCTCATAGGTGTAATTTGGCTTCCCTCGCAGAGGTCAATGGAGCCAAAATTAGCCAACATGTTAACTCTTTGTAAGATCAGCAACTAACAGACTTCCAACTAACTAATGTAAGAGTCGTAAGTGGCTTCACAGATGATACTTTGAGTGGTTAGAACTACATAAAAGCAGTGGTTCTGTAGGCTTGCATTTATACAAACACCTGTAACTTCACTAGCTGACACATCACTGATCCCTCTGTATGTAACACAGGCTTCCAGACTCTGGTCAAGTGGTATCTTAGTAGCAGTGAGGCACCAATATATCCTTAATATTTCATTGGTCTAATACAGAAAAAGAAAAAAGGAAAAAAAAATTTCATCGCAGTTCATTTACAGCTGCTTCTGCATTACTAGAATACATTTTGGTTAGCTGGATGTATTTTAGATTATAGTGATCAGAAAGACAGAAAATGTGGATTACTCTAAGTGATGCTTTGCCTTACTTCACTGGCATATAGTGCCTGATATTGAATCTGCATGACAGTCTTCTTGTTAGATTAGTTTAGTTGGAAAAGGCTGCTAAGGGGCCAGATTAGGTTAGAGTTTGACCCTCAAAGATTTAAATATCCATCATGTAACTGCAATAAAAATTAACACATCCCTAATTCTAGTGTGTCTAAAACCATTACTACAACAAAATAAAGAATAATAGTAATGGAAAAAAGTATAAAACAAGTAACTGCCAATGAAAACTACTTTGCATGTGTTAATTCAGCTCCACTGTTTAGCTTTTCAGAGTCATGTTTCAGAATTGTGCTGGTGATAGAGAGTAAATGTGATTTTGTACTGTAAGACATTTTTGAGTGTTATGCAAATATTACATTTAAATTTAGCTCTCAGCAGCATGCCATGTATTTCCTTGACACACCCATCCTGGACTTCAAAAGAAAGAAAAAATGGTATACAGTTGGTCTCCATTAACATCCCAACTGGAAAACAAAGTAATAAAGGATCTATTTTTTAGCTGATCAGTGCCGTTTATAATGAAAGCATCTTGCAAAACCATCTTGAGTCCTTAATACAATTCATCCTCTCTAAGTTAAAGATTACAGGTCTTGAGCAGTCCTGGTTTTCTGTGTTTCACTCAAGACTATTTGCATACCATACAGACCATGCAAGCTTTACTATAATGTGTAGTAATTTGTTAAGGACTTCAATTATCATAAATCAACTGATACTTGTTTGGGTTTTTTTTTTCATTTAGTATAATTCTGAACTAAATTTATATTCCCATGTTCTTCTATTTGTGTTATGAACATTAATGTAAATATTTATTTCCCAGTTTGTTCAAAAGCCAATGTATGACATGAGAGCACATAATAACCAACAAAGTTAAGGAAAGAACAGAACCGCAGTCCCATCACAGCGATCATCAGAAGGGCAGGAAAATTGAATATTGGAACTAAACAGTTTCTGAAGGAAAAGTGAGCCATTTCTGTTTGACCACTATCTACTTGGATGAGGTGTTACAGACTTTGCCTTCATGAGTCACATCATTCAAACTCTGCAAATATTTTCTGTCCCACTATAATGCTGTCTCGTGGCTAAGTTTGGAACAATTTTATTGTTGCATATTTTTAACAGAGCCTCTCATAAACTACTTAGATTGCTAAAAATATTCACCCAGATTTACATTATACTGCATATACAGGCGAATGACCTCCAGAGTATTTTGGCAGAAATCAATTAAAAATTTCTGAGTTGCAGCAAGCAGATGACCAAAGCTAAGGCCATATCTGGAGAGCTAGAAGTTTTAAGCAGACCCTGTAATCTCAATGTGTAAAAAAATATTGCAAGAAAAAATTCAGATTATCTCAATGAACTTGAAAACCCTCTCTTGTTCTAGAATAGCCTTACTGGAGTAATGGATCAATGCCTGGGAGAAGAGCCAAAGATTTATGCAACCATTGCATTTGAAAGTGTACAACAATCAGGGCTAACAGCTTGGTGTATTTTGGAACTCATCCACTTCACCATACCCAGGACATTGTGGAGATCAAGGACAGGAAAGGGTGATTTTTACTCACCCTACCATTATCAGACAGAAGAAAGATTTTAGGAGCTGCAGCACTGGCTGGGTGCCTTACAAATAATTAGATTTCCAGTACTTTACCTGTATCTTTAGAGGTGCCATTACACTACAGCAGTTAAAAATACACTAAATAAATGCACATTGCAAGAGGCTTGTTAATTTCTAGGATACCTGAGTGACCTCTTGTCAGAACAAAATCAAGATATTTCTACTATAATCACAAAGGCATCCCTTAGCTTCAAGCAAGTAGGAGGTATGGTGACTGGGATCCCATTTACAAGAGCTCTCCATGCAAAAAAGGAGCAGCCAAAATGCTCACTTTGTGTGTTTTTATTAGAAAGGGTCACAGCCGTAAGTTTCCTGGAATTCAAGTACGGTCAATTTTACCTCTCTGCCCAAGGACTGTTTATATAATTTATGGGATGCTGGAGTAGCCCATTCCCTGGCCCAGAAACAGTGTCATGTGATGCAGCTGAGTCTGTCAAAAAGCAAAGAGCCAATGGGCTGGATTACAGCCAGTGGGCTGAATAAACATCTCCTGATCAGGCACAGCCCGGGACAGGGACACCCACGCCCTGAGCGCCGAGTGCTGGTCCACACACAGAATCACGTATTTATTTTGGTTGGAAAAGACCTTTAAGATCACTGAGTCCAACTATAACCTAACTCTACCAGCCATTAACCTAACTCTACCAAGTCTAAGCACCACATCCACACATCTTTTAAACTCGTCCACAGGCAGCCCGTTCCAGTGTTTAATTACCCTTTCTGTTAAAAAGTTTATTCTGATCTAAACCTCCCCTGGCACAACTTGAGACCTTCAGAGTGGGAGAGGTGCTGGGGGTGGTGGGCTGCCCTGCAGCAGAGGCAGAAGGGAGATGTCTGCCAGCATTTCAGGGCAATGGAGGGGCAGTCAGGGTTACTGGGAGGTTGCATGGAGTGACTTTGGGTGCTGCTGTCCATGCAATCAAAGCTGCTGAGAACAGTGGAGCAGGAAGGAATAACATGAGCCAGGGGATAGCAATGAACTCCTTGGCCTTCAAACCAAAGAAGCCTAACAGTGCAGATTCTAACAGGATGAGAATTAAAATACTCCAGTAAAATTAAGCACCAAGAAAAGGAAACTGGCTGTAGTTACTGTACTCGTGGGTCAACAAGTCAGAGTGTTGCATTATTACCTTCCACAGCTTAAATTAGTGTAACTTCTACAAATTGCTCATTCATACAACGGTAGACCTTAATTTCAGAATTATAGAATCATAGAACCATAGAATCATAGAATCGGCTGGGTTGGAAGGGACCTCAGAGATCATCAAGTCCAACCCTTGATCCACTACCGCTGCAGTTACCAGACCATGGCACTGAGTGCCACATCCAGTCTCTTTTTAAATATCTCCAGGGACGGAGAATCCACCACTTCCCTGGGCAGCCCATTCCAATGTCTGATCACCCTCTCAGTAAAGAAATTCTTTCTAATGTCCAACCTAAACCTCCCCTGGCACAACTTGAGACCATGCCCTCTTGTCTTGCTGAGGGTTGCCTGGGAAAAGAGACCGACCCCCCCCTGGCTACCCCCTCCTTTCAGGGAGTTGTAGAGAGTGATGAGGTCTCCTCTGAGCCTCCTCTTCTCCAGGCTGAACAGCCCCAGCTCCCTCAGCCTCTCCTCATAGGATCTGTGCTCGAGTCCCTTCACCAGCCTGGTTGCCCTCCTTTGGACCTGCTCCAGGACCTCGATATCCTTCCTGAACTGAGGGGCCCAGAACTGGACACAGTACTCGAGGTGTGGCCTCACCAGCACTGAGTACAGGGGCAGAATCACTTCCTTGGACCTGCTGGCCACGCTGTTCCTGATACAGGCCAGGATGCCATTGGCCTTCTTGGCTACCTGGGCACACTGCTGGCTCATGCTCAGCTTCCTGTTAATCCAGACTCCCAGGTCCCTCTCTGTCTGGCTGGTCTCCAACCACTCTGTGCCCAGCCTGTAGCGCTGCATGGGCTTGTTGTGGCCTAGTCCATTTTTCAGTATAGCATAGGCTGTAAAATTTTATGCTTTTGCAGTCAAATATAGATGACAGAAAACATGTCCCCAGCCTAGATGTGAAGCCATCAAGAGGCAAAGGTCTGTCAGGGGAACAGGAGTACCCTCCCCCAGCTCCTGGGAGTTTGGGTCTTTGTGCTCCAGGCTGATCCATAGTGCAGCTGTCCAGCCTTGAAGCAGAACTGTAAGAATCCTCGGTCACTGCCTCGACTTGTCCTGCTGGCACACCTGGTTCCTCTTCCTTTCAAGGCAGTTGGTGCTCCCTAACCAGCTACCCTATTGCTTCCCTTGGGAATTTGCCCCCGCAGGTCATTACTGCTGCTTAACAAAATGAAATAAATACATAACCTCTCTAACTAGTAACTACTCATTCTTTCTGCTTTTCCCACTCAGCTGAAGAATAGCAATGCCCACTAACCATGAAGGAAGGGATTATATGATCCCTTTGATCAACTTTTGATTGCCCATAGAGATGTAAACCAAGTTCTTCAAGTTGTTAACTCAGATATTTTCTTTCATCTCTCAAATAATTTACAAGGCTTTTCTACATCACTAGCTTTTCAACAGGCTTTTAAAACACTATCAGTAGAGCTACATATCCTACTTTAACATACTATATACAGTACATCATACATATTCTGTCTCCCATTACTTACTTCCCTAAGTCCTTCTTGCTCTGGCATATCAAGAATACACATACACAGGCTTTTCCACTAATGTGCCAAATCCTACTGACAGAAAACTGCTTTTGAGGATATGCTTCCCCTTTCTTTTCTTCCTCAGCTCCCAGCCCCCTTCCACAAGTGTTAATTTGCCTTCCTTCTTCTTTGGCTGAATTTGACACCACTCAGACAAAGTGACAATGCAGGCTTCTCTGCATGATGAGAGTGGGGCAGTCTTCCTCTGCCTGTGTCATCTGCAAATTTCATTTTCTGCTCACTAGGAATAGTGCAAAGCCTCACTGGAACATGTTTATTCAGTGATTCCACAATGACAGCTATTTGAGTGTGTATTCGTGATTCTAGTATTGCCCAGTTACCTCCCAACTGTTTCATCTCATATGTATTTGCCAAATGCTGTACAAAACTAATCTCTAGTCAAAAGAAAGTCTAATGTCTTAAGAAAGTTACATCTATTAAATATATATAATTACTTCTATTAAATTTGTCATTTTAGAAATGGCAAAGATCAATTTTGCTTAAAAAGGAAGCTTTCCAAATCTCCTTGTATCAATCCCTTCCTACCCTTTTGTAGAGTAATGCTGTGTCAGTTTTACCCCTGTAATTTTCGCTAGGATCAATGCAGCTCAACAGATCTAATTATCTGAATAGGGTAGGTGAGATGTCTAAGGCGGGACCACCATTAACATCCCATTTTTCTTTTATTTCCACAGTATTCCCAGAACTATTAGCATAAGCAATGCAGAGATCATCTCAAATATCTCTGTAGGAACTTACTTAGACCTGCTGATTCCAAAGTGTTCATGGAAAGACGATCACAAAGCCAGCCTAATTACACATCTTTTGGCTCCTGAAGAAGAATAACATGTGTTTTACAAGTGCTATGAGGCCAGAGGAGCTTTGGAGAAGGCATGCAACATGATGGGACACATGCTGCTCTTGGCTGGATCTGCTTAGATGGATCCTATGTAGTTAAAGGACTGAAGTTTAAGTCTACAGCCCCAAAGAGCTGAACATACAAAATCTGGAAGATGATGACTTCAGACAATCACTACAACACCACATGTCTACACCACTGATAGGCTGACACCACAGGGCTTGGGAGCAGAGGTTTCAAAAGCTACAGCTAGAAGATTTCCAAAGAATGTGCCCCCTCTCCTACTTACATTATGAACTTATTACACAAGGATAAATGGCTTGTTTAGTATGGTGAAGAGACGGGGGGGGGCCTCATAAGTGCTTATTCTTCTTCATGCCAGAGAAGATGGAAACGGTGCTGCTGTACTACCCCCTCATCCATGGCATAGCAGAAAAGTACCTGACCTACTGGAGACATACAGGACTAATAGAGTTATCCACACCTGTTGCCTAATATGACTTAGATTTGCACTATTAATCACAATGAAAAATAGGTTGGGGTTTTTTCATCCATGTATCAGAAGGTCAGCCTGTTTCCTCCACCCATCATCCTTCCAGAATCCCTTGCACTTTATCAAAATACTGACACATTTACACTTCAGACCGATTTATTTCCTAATATTTCTTCTAGCCTTTTTAAACTACATTTCTAGACCAAAGCCAGCATTAGCTCTCTCCCTGAGAAAATGAATTTAAGTCATATCCCATCCTACTGCTTTTATTTCTCTATTGTGATTTTCAGAAATACATATTCCCTTGGGACTGTTTTGAGAGCTCAGTGCTCTCTGAGTTAAAACCTAGCTATTGTTCATTTATTGTTCATATTTTCCTGTCCTTTAAGAGTGAATAAAAAAAACCAACCAAGAGCAGTCAATTAAAATTGCAAAATTCCTGTTGAACATTGTCCTAATGTTTGTTATCCTCAGCCTAAAACAAGATTTTGTAGTAGATGAAGTATTCTTAATTACTGTCAAAATTGTATTGAGCCTCTGAAGAGAGAGAAGGCTGGATCCACTGCTGGTATGAAAGCCAAAATATCTTGAGATCCTGCCTGCTGCTTCTTTGGCTGGAGAGCAGTGTAATGTGTCTCTAGTAGTGGTAAAAGTTTGCTCCAAAACCACTCTAGAATGCACTGGCCAACCTTTTTTTTCCCAGAAGGGGCCTTAAAAAAGAGAATGTAGAATGTACAGAATGTACCTTGCTCTCTGACTCGAGGAAGCTAACAGACCCTCTCCTTGCCTTTTATGAAGGAGCAGAGCAGAGAGCAGCACGCTGCCTGTGTTAATCCCAGCCCAGCTGCCACCCTGGGTGCCTCTCAGTGACAGTTCATGCTCCTTGTGACTTTACAATTGTTGCCCCAGCAGCATCAGATATTGCTCTTGCTTCATCACACTGGAGATCGGGCCAAGAAATATGATTGTTGATTTATATGCAGGACACCATTGTGAGCAGGAAAACAAATGTTTCAGTCCCTCTGTCAGCATTAGTCTCACTGAAATTGTTAGACGAGTTCATTTTTTACCGCCGTCCTCTAGGAGATTACCAGCTTCTTTTCCAGTCCAAAAAAGAGGATAATTGTTCTAGGGAGGAAAAAAAAAAAACAACTCCTTTTTATACTTGGAATTTGAGGGGGGGCGGGGAAAGGTGAAAACAGGAATTACACAAATGGAACAAGAACATCTCCTTTTATACTTAATGCCTCATAGCCAGCTAGGTCTCATTTCCAAGTCATCTGCTCATACAATACTTTCACAGGAACAGCATTTTTTGGGGGGAAAGGCTATTTGTGAGGACCAAGGAAAGCATTCTTTCCTATGTTAAAAGGGACTATACTCAAGCTTTATTTTCCTAAGGGCTAATAGAAACGTGTGCTGCCTCTACCTTCCATGAAGAAGCAGCGAGGGCCATGTCTGCCCTTCCAGGCAGCACGGCTCCCCCAGGGAGAGCTGTCAGGGCCTCACCTGCCCGTGCTGTTTTTAGCTTCTGCTATAGATAGATCAAGCCACTCAAAGGCACGTCCCTCCTCTTCAGCAGCATCCGCTCCTTTACTAAAAGCAAAGCTCCTGCAAATCCTGCTCCTCAGTAGGCAAGAGAGTGCTCCAGAAGGGAATTCAGCTTTGACATTTACTGGCAGTGAAGAGTCCTTGAGCAGTGAAGGGATGATTAATTGACATCTAACCCTGCCTGCCTTTAGCCTACAGTCTCTTTCCTGCTGCTTGTGCTCTGGGCTTCAGGGAAGGGCCTGAACAGAACCTGGACAAGTTGACAATTCCAGTTTGATGCTTCCTTTCTTTAAGCTTTTTCCCCTAAGGCTTTAGCAATAAGAGGCTATGCATAAATTTGCACAAAACTTAATACTATAAGGAAGCGTATGTATTTGGTTTTGTCTCAATGTCTGATGCATTAATATTTTAAGCCTCAACTCTGTCACTATACAGGTTTTGTGTTTTTTCTTTAAGGCAGAAACAGCATCACAGTAATATTACACATGGCAAAATTCTCACTAGAAAATCTGTGTCAAAAAATATAACCCCCTAACTTTAACTTTGTCTCTTGTGGGCTGAGAGCAAGAATGAGAAGTTTGAGCTCAAGTGCATCATTCCAAAGTTACAAGAAAGTGAAAAGTGTTTACCTGGCACACATCTTAACAATTGTATGAAAGATTGCTAAAGCTGATTATTTTTTTAGCACAGAATAGACAGACCATAAGCATCTTGCACAGCAGTGGACACTTACACAGAGTGAGTGGTACAAATAGGACCAGTTCTCCCTGTTTTCCTGAAGATTACTCACAGAAGTACCAATTATGAGTGACAGCCTTCCCAGCCTCCCCTTGAAAACACAGCAAAAGGCCCAGGAGGCAACAGACACTGCAAAAGCCCTGAAGCTCCTTTAGTAGAGGAACAAGTCAGTTGTCTGTACTCCCTCAGAACTTTCCCTTCTCACAGATAGATCTAAAGGTTTATGTACATTCTGAATTTCAACAGTCTTCGCAGTAGTATAGTTTCACCAGTTACAACTTCCAGTGAATGAGAAATCCTTTTAATAAACCTTACTGATTTAAGCATTAGTAGAGTAGAAGAACATGAAATATCTGACTTATGGTTGCCTTAGTCTGCATGCAATGAAAATAATAAATCATAGGCTCTGCTACCTTCTTACAAATGGCATAACTTAAAAGAGTAGGCCTAAGTAGCACTGTGGTTTTGTATGGAGATTCACAGACTAAGGAACACGGAATATCATGGCTGTAGGACCGTGTGTGTTGTATCTGGAGGCCAAACCTTTCTCCATGGCTTGGTGGACCATGAATCAGCCAACAGCAGTGCTGGATTTCCCTTCTTCATCCCATTCTCCTGAAGTAAGCATGCCAAAGGGTTTCTGTGGGAATCTTGTGCGTTGTAGCGAAACAAGATTACCCAGCCTCAGATCTGCTGGTTGAGATATATTAAAAAGACTTGAAAACATGTCCTTTGAACCTTGGGGTCCCTCTATTTCTCCAATGCCTAAAAGCACTTGACAGTCAGTTTTTGTGCTAACCAAGCACAGGGGGACTCAGAGAAGTGTATATGGAAACTCGTTTTCCATGACTTCTAAAGCATGGCTGTGAGCCTGACCCCTTGCAGGGACAGGCTCCCTCTTTCAACCAGTATTTCTCTCCCATCTTCATACTTGCTCCCCTCTTGCTGACTCCCTACCTCCCCTCTTTGCCAGCAAGTTCATTCTGCTGGTCCTTCCACAGGAGCCATGGTCCCTTCTGCCCCCCTGCCAAAAGATCCAGCATGACTGAAGCTCAGCAGCTGGGGAGGAGATAAAGAGGCAGCTTTTCTCCCTGCTGCTCACTGACACAACTTTCTTGTAGATATACAACATGCAGTATTCCCAGTTTGAAGCATAGACAAGGTAAAAATAATTCTATCACAGAGGTACTACTTAATACTCATACTGGCATTCTCCATTTTTGGAGCCACATAGCACAAGGCTGAGTTATATCAAGACCTGAATGACAGCCAGTATCTTTCAGATACCTTTCCCCTCCTTTGCCCTGTAGGAAAGGAGGAAACTTACACCCAGGTGTTATCAGTCTACACAGGTGTAGTAAACCATGTAGTATTGACACAACCACTGGCCTAAATAGGTTGTTCTGAAGTGGCTTACAAATGAGATTTGTCAGAGTTTCAGATTAGCTCTTAGCTCTGAAGGATTTAAAATTAGTAATCTTTCTGAAAGAAGCATAAAGTCTTCACTTCAGATATGTATTCAAGAAACTATTTTTCACAGATTTTACAAGAGCTGCCTGTGTCTTTACGCTGTTGAGCTTTCTGACATCTTGCCCATGAGTGAGCCATATTTTATAAAAATCCAACTTAGTGCTGGGCACAGAAGGGAAGGGGACCCTGGGAAAGAAGGACTAGAGCTAACGTGAAAGCTGGAATTACTTGCCTTATGGGCTTGCAGATGATTGCTAATCTTAAACATCAGATTTCCTCCACTAAATGCAGAGAAAATATTTTAAGGCATTGGAAAAAGGTGTTAAATATAGGACTGATGCTCTCCTTCCTCTTTAATAACCATCCTTCCCTCCAAATGATGGCCTACCGTCCAGGTCTTTAACCTAGTGCTGCTCTTCAGTGCAAGTTCAGGATTTACCAGCCCATCCTCCCATTTCCCTGGTGAGAGAGCTCCACATTGTGGGAAGAATGTGCAGGATGAGCAACAAAAACAAGGAATGCTGGAAAAAAAAAAACAAAAACGCATTGCACAAAATTTACCCTGCTATTTCACTAATCCCTTTTTCATGAGGGAAGTGTCTGATGAAAACTCTAATCTCTCTTTCAAAGAGGATTGACTTGTAATAACGACACTGTTTTACTCTACTCTTCCCAAGCATGGCAACCCTGTTAGAGGAGGATACAGCACAGATATGGGGAAAAGCAGAGTGAACAGCCAGCCATTTAAATACATACCCAGCTAAACTGAAGGTAAGTTTAGATGTCTTGGAACCCGAGGCATAGATCAGCATCCAAATACAACTAAATCTGGAGCTAGTAAATGCTTTTATCCTGCTGAAGCAATGATTTATTAAGAAAGTGCATGCACTGGAATTTTCTGTATCGTTTCATACCCATTTAGTTCCTCAATCCATTTTACACATTAAAATCTAAACAGCCTTATTACAGGGCACATTCTCACCTCCATTATTTTTAAGAAAATGTAATAAAGGAGTCACTGTCTACTAGTGCAGGATATGAGAATCAGTGATGTGACCTTTAAAAAAGGAAGGTTCTCAGTACAATGAAATTTTGTTTGTGTGCAGTGATTGGGTGACATTTTGTTGTTGAAATTTTTCACTTGGCAAAATCTTTAATTAAAAACCCAAAACCTAATTTTTTCCACCCTATTAGTGACAGTGGCCAGACTATTCCCTCTCACACCTTTTATCTTGAACTTGAATTCTGCCACCCTGGGTGGCACAGTTTTTAGTCAGAATCAACCCTTCTCATTGCCATTGCTGACCTACACTTTTTCTCCCTGGTTTTGGGTCTTGCTTTTTTTGCAGTTGCCAATCTGATAATCTTTTTCCTGCTCACAATCCATTCATTCTCTTACCATTGACGAGTCAGCTGTCATCTTTTTCACAGCCCTTGAATCTTCTATGTTTATACTCCATCAAAACCTAGTGAGCAATAAACCTCTCCCTCCTTCCCACTCTGACACTGCAGCTTGGTCCTGCCTTCTTGTCACTACATAGTGTGCTTAGATGCTGAAAACAGATACTGAGGCAGCATCTTACAAAGAAGATGAACCTTTAACAAAAGGCTCATATGAGTAAGATTCACCTCTTAGTCAGGCTGCTTAAACCAGAAATTCAATAAAATATTATTTTTTCTTCCCTAACCCTGAAAGGCTGATGCCTTTACAACTATCCACAAATGCATTGCCTTTCACAGCTATTTCAGACTAATTCTATAGATTAGTAATCTACAGAGACATGGAGACCCCATCCTTCCTGACAAAAAAAAGCATAGGGGCCCCAGCAAGGGAGGCAGGGGGATGGATGAACCCACGTGTCAGATTGTCCCTGAGCTAATCTGCAAAATCAGAGAGTGACAAGGCATAGGTGTGCACATAGGGCACCTCCTTTCCCATCATCATTTTCATGGGGCAGATGTATGGGCAATGAGGCCGTGGAGTTTCTACCAGTACAGTGGGCCCTCTCACCCTTTCTTTCTACCTGCTGCCTCTGGGATGAGGAGTGGGGTCAGATGGCACCTACTTCTGTAGGCTCCTCCTCTGGGGGTAGTAAGGGAGGACATGGAAGGACTCTTCCAGAGGTCCAGGTACTCTAGCACAGGAGTTGCTGCTGGTGAGCTGGTGATACCTGTTGAATAGGACCCTGGGCAGGTAGTAAAGATCAGCTGTATCTGACTAGTACATTCCTGTAGCTTTTTGTTTGAAGCAAGAGATGCTGCTACATTCTGCACCTGTGACAGAGCAACTCTGGTGGTAAATAAAGACTGAGGGGAATGAGTGGCTGGAGAGCAGTGCAGCAGAGAGGGACCTGAGGGTTGTGGCAAACTGAATGTGAGCCAGCAGTGTGCCCTGGCTTCCAGGAAGGACAACCTTGTCCTGGGGTGCAACAAGCACAGCATCGCCTGCTAGTCAAGGGAGGGGATTATCCCACTCTACTCTGCACTGGTACAGCCTCACCTTGAGTACTGTGTGCAGTTTTGGGGCACCATGGCACAGAAAAGATGTCAAGGTGTTGGAGAGTGTCCAGAGGAGAGCCACGAGGATGGTGAAGGGTCTGGAAGGGATGAATTATGAGGAGCAGCTGAGGTCACTTGAATTGTTCCTGTTGGAGAAAAGAAGGCTGAGGGGTGACCTCATTGCAGTCTGTGGCTTCCTCACAAGGGGAAGAGATGGTACTGGTACTGATTTCTTCACTTCTGTGACCAAAGAGAGAACTAAGGGAAATGGTAGGAGGCTGAATCAGGGGTGGTTTAGGTTAGATATTAGGAAAAGGTTTTTCACCCAGAGGGTGGATGAGCCATGGTACAGGCTCCTCAGGGAAGTGGTCACAGCACCAAACCTGCCTGAGTTCAGGAAGTGTTTGGATGATGCTCTCAGGCACATGGTGTGATCCTGGGGGTGCCCTACACAGGGACAGGAGTTGGACTTGATGATCTTGATGGGTCCTTTTCTACTCAGCATACTCTATAACTACATGATTCTATGACGATACCAGTAAGAAAGTCACTCAGACTCTGTACAGTGTCATATAAAATCCTATTTATTAAATCTAACACTATACAGAAACAGAGAATAGTACAGGTAATCTTACATCCCTTACAACCCTGAGTCACACAGCATCAAATGGGCCTCTGACCTACACACAGCATGGTAAACAGACCCTGTCCATGGAAAAGTTTACCCCATTTTCATCAGTCAAGCTATTATGCGATATTCTTACAAAAAAACAACTGTGTTCATCACTTCTACTGTCATACAGAAAAAGGATGCTCAGATGAGAACCTCTTGCTGCCATGTTAGATAAGGGCAAGGATGTGGTGTAATCGCCAGTACAAAGTGGGAGCTGTTGCTGTGAAGTGGCTGAAGCTGTCCTGCAGCCAAGGGATATGTGCAGCATGGCACAGGCCTGAAGGCCAGCCTGTACATACAGCAAAGCACAGCCCTGGGCCCACTTGGTTTGCCTGTGAAATGGATCACACTCCTCAGCATACAACGGGCTGCTGGTCAGGACCATTACACCTTGCCCAACTCCAGCTGAAGGGTTCAAGGAGCCAAGGGACAAAGGTTTCTCCGAGGGCAGGGGATGCGAACAAAGCCTCATGGGCTGCTGTCTGCTTTTGCACGCTCACCACAGCTCCCTGCAGGCTTTGCCTATCAGTCAGGAGCAGCAGGGACAACCTTGGATGACAAGGAGACCTTGGAGACAGTGGATGAGCTGCTGGGGACAGACCCTGGCACAGCCTGGGGATCAGGCTATATGGTACTCAGCTCCAGGTTCTTGAAGACCCGAGCTGTCAGGGAGCAGCAGGATCAGCAATACTCTAGAAGGGAAGGCAAGCCAGGAGGTGACCACAGCACAGGTAGTGCCTTTACCAACAGGGCACAGTCCCTGAGCTGGGCAAGCAAAGCAGGGTGGTGACAGACAAAGGCAAGGAGACAAGGTCAGGTTTGAGGTGAGTCTTGGAGATGAAAACAACTGTTCAGGCATGTCAGGGACCTGGCTGGGAGTACACACTGATGCGCTGTTTATTAGCACTGGAACAGTTAATGGCACTTGCATTTGGAAGAGGACCATTTGAGATGCTGTTTCTTCACTTGCCCAGGTACAGGCTGCTGGGCTGCTTTCCCCATTTCACGATGCCCAGGCAGAGTCTTCAGCATTTTGTTTCACCATGTAATTCTACTTCAAGGCCAGGTTGAATGGGGCCTGGAGCAACCTGGTCTAGTGGGAGGTGTCCCTGACTATGTCAGGGGAGTTGGAACTAGATGATCTTTAAGGTCCCTTTCCAACCATTCTGTGATTCTATGATACTAGATTCTGTGATGTAGCTCACACCCAAGCCAGAGCTTCAGTGGAGGTCCTGCCTCAATCAACAGAGTGTGGGTGGAAGTCCCAACTGAGACTGGTCAGGACAAGTCATACCTACAGGGCCCCTCATGGCCCTGACAGCAAGACAGTCCAGCTATCCCATGCCATATGCAATTGTTGAAGATGACAGTCCTTTTCATCTGGATCCCTAAGTTATCTGACATCTTTCAAATGCTCCAAGAAGCTGAGGACCTCTGCCTCATAGTAGCTGCCTTCCTAAAGCAAGTCCATGTGGTCAACTTATACCCATGTCGTACAGGTACAATGATTCTCAGCTTTATGAACCAACATTGCACTATCAGCATACACTTCAGCTAAATGTCTGTATTAAAATTGCTTGGGAAACATGAATGTTGGTATTTCTTGTGAACTCTGATGCCACCATTTTAAACATACTTTGTGTTTTACTCACACGGGCCATCTAAACGGGCCAGACTGTCAGTCTAACTGGCTATAAAAATACACATGCTACAGTTAAGTTGTTGATTCAGTTTGCAAGTATTTGTTATATTGAAAAAAAAAACGTTTCACAGCAGGGAACTTGTTAATTTAATTCTAGCCTATAGGTAGAGGGTCAAAGCTAATGATTACTGTTGCATCAAAGTTCAAGAAACTATCCTGATTTCATATTTTCCCCATGTTCCATCTCAGTGTCAGAGACCTATTGTATTAATATTAACTATCTAACTAAAAAGGAGATAGAAAGCATGAAGGTTCACCCCTCAAAAACTTTAGTCATTGGAGCATAGCTAAACAACCAGGAAAAACCTGGTGGATTAGAACACAAAAAGAATTGGAAGATTTTTTTTTAAATCCAGGAACAAAAACCCATCAAAAAGCAGCAGAGAGGGGACTTGAAAGGCGAGGGACTCTGTCAACATTCAAGTAACAAGTAGATGCCAGCAGTGAAAATGACATTTTTCTTAGTTTCTAGGTTTTGTATGAAGGATGCAGTTTGTCATGGGATGACAGGAGACAGACCTAAGGCTCCCTTTGATGGAGGGTTCTCCTCTGAGCAGCACCCTAAGGGACACTGAGAGCTTACCAACAGCAATGCACTGAAACATTTACACCAAAGTCACTGCTATGCAAGGCTCAGAGGCTGGACAACTGCCTGGAATGGCCAGAGAAGATGGATGGATGCTACTTTTTCAGGGTGAGCATCTGTCCCCACAGGTTGCCTAGCTTTTCCCCTGGGAGCCAGCCAGGTACTAGCATGACTCGATCCCTACAGAAATATTTCCTGTGACAAAGGAGAAATCCCTGTCACATACGCACACAGTGCCATTTGGGCATTCAAATATTGCCATGCTTTTTTGGGATGCAGAGAAGTTGTACTTCCTCCTCAGCAGTGTGGGAGAAGATGCATCAAGCCAGCAGTCCTCAGATTGCTTTTCTACATCCCCCTCACCATAAGTACGTTTTGGATTTTTGGGTGTTTTTCCCACATAAGAGCTGCTTTTGGTTTGGATGGATGCAGGGGGAGTGCTGGCTCGACTGCAGCAAGGGACCTGACAAGGAGAGGGCAGAGGGAGCAGGAGGAGCTCTGTAAAGCTCCTGACAGCAAAATGATGAAGAAAGCAGAAGTCTGACTGCTACAAGCCACAGAGCCAAATCCATGCCCCTCAGCAGGGACACCAGAATCAGATACAAAAGGAAAAGACTTTCCTCAACAGTTCTCAAAATCCACACTTCCTGGCGCTACCTGTCTCCTCACTCAGAGGGAACTTTTTTAAGCACTTCATCTCCTAGCTCTGTCCCCGTGTCATCTTCTTGCTTTCCTCCCACTCCTACTCACCTCTCAGCAGCTCTCCAGGGACAGGCCACCTTCCCTCACTAAGAGATATATTTCCCAGGTCCCTAATGCACCAACCATTCTGTTTGAAAACTGTCTTAAAATGTCATGTTGTCTCCAAAAATTGTAAACAGTAGCCCACAGCCCAGGGTCCAATTAATTAAGACGTGAGGCTTTACTGAGGAAAATTGTTTTAAGGCAGCAAGAGAGCCAGGCAAGATTAGAAAAGCATATTAAAAAATAGGGGTGGAATTGTTGACTCATATTAGTTATTAACTCAAGGCCTCAAGAGAAGAACACTAATGTGAAAGTTATAAAACTAAGGAAGAAAACAGAAGATATTTAGAAGACAACAACACGGCAAGACAGAGGAACGGCCTGCTCCAAGGAGCCACAAAGACTGATGCTTTCCTTTGTGGCTGACACAACTGTGTCAAAAGAAGAAGGCCAAAGAAGAGCATCTCACCCTGCACTGCAGGGTGCTAGGTGTGTTAGACCTCTGGCTATCTTCTGTGTGCTTTCTCTAATAAATAATGGCTGTGTACTCAAAATCCTGCATACTCCTGCTCGCAATCTCTGTGCATTGAAACAGCTGTCCAGTTAGTGAACCAGTGGAAAAGAAGGCTGAAGGCCTGGGCACTCAGCTGGCATTTAGGTGTGTCACTTCCTGCTCAGCACACTCGTTTTAGTAAATCCATGTGCTTAATCTCAAACATTGAGAAGAGCTCAGTGCTGGATCTCAGAGGCTGTTATGCATTTCACAGTTTAGATGAGCAAGTGCTTGCATGCATTTACTTTAAGGACTGCTGCAAATAGCAGGCTGTTTTCTTACTTGATAGGAAAAAAAACCCAACACAAAACACTTTGTCTCAGCATCTCAGCCTGGTGGTCATTTCCTCAAGTTGTTGTGTGACTATCTTCTAACAGAGGCAAACCATGGTTTTGATCCTGCTGCTACTGTTTTTTCTCATTGTTTAGCTCACTTGACAAGACAATGTGCTTTACAATACAGGTGCCCAGGCTGTAGAGGGAAGAGCACTTTCACATCTCCCTGTACTGTCAGCAACCACCTGGCCGTGCTGTCATTACAAAGGCAGAAGAATGGGCTACTGCTTGGCAGCCCCCATGACTTTTGCAGGGTATTTTATATGCATAGTGGTCCTCAGCTATTCCTGAAGCAGGAAGAGTTGGCATGGGTATAGAAACCTGCAGAAAGAAGCAGCTTCTACCCAAAATGTGTTTTCCTCTTAAGCCAGGCAGGAGTCCTGGGTGCAATGCAGTATGAATGAAGCATACTTCTACTTCCTGAGCTAAGATCTCTGTTTTTCTACTCAATTCTGCAGCTGGCAGATTTCCTTCTCCCTATCCATCTGACTACAGCCCATCTCAAAATCCAGCTGGCTTCTTGCTTTTTGAGGAGAGGGAACTCTGACAACAGTGGCTGAAAGGTTCCCCTGCTCTAGTCTGGCAGCTGTTGCTATACCTATTACTGTCCCTGAGCTCAGTGTGGGGCAGAAGTTGTTAAAAGGAAAGAACAAAACAAACAGATAAAATAATTATTTATTCAAGGGCCAAAAAGGGGGGACTCTCTCAAATACTAATTCTGGGGGGTGGCAAAACTGAAGTCAGCCAAACAGAGTGCAAAAGAAACATTAAGGCAGAGAATAGTTGTTTCATCTACTGGCTAAATGAGAGAGGAAGAAGCTTCACATGTTCCTGTTCTTCTGTTCCTGAAGTAGCAATTATCTTATCTGCCTTTCACAGTTCTATTATGCAGTCAGCCTTATTTGAAGGAAAGATGTTCTGAGACAAAAGATTTAAAGATACGCTTTTGTTCTCAGGCTCCTTTTAAAAATGTTGTTTTGTTCTGTTTCTTTCTTTTTTTTAAGTCACATTTGTTTGACAAAGGCATCTTACAGTTTCATTGAGTTTAAGATTAGATCTTTAGACCTGAGACAGTATTATTTGTTACAGTCATCTGTGACTCTCAACCACAAGATCTCATTTCAGTCATGGTTATCATTAAAATCAGCATTAAAAAACTTTTTATCATTAAAGCCAGAGAAAGTACAATGTAGGTTAAATACCTCTGCAGCCTATACACAGGAAGACTTCCCCTGAAGGCTGACACTACCTACAATATTTGCTGGACATCTCATGTAGCCAATAAATGTTTTTAGGCACTTCAAAGTTAGTGACAACTAAGCACAGGGATACCTATACCTATTCTCAGGTATCTTTCTGACAGCTTAGCAACCCCCCAGTACCATTTGTGTACAAGTGAATCACTGTCAGGGTACCAGTAATCACTGTCTTCATATAACCAAGAAAAAGATAAGGCTGTGCCAAACAGCAGTAGAACTGCTGGTAAGAGGGCCCTTTGGAGTAAATATTTAAGGAGCAAGCACTATCAAAGACAGCTTTATGACATATGTATGCCAAATGCATAAGTGGAGCAGCTGTAATAAAAAAGCAGCTCAGTATTCAGTCTAATAATTGCCCCGTATCCCTGGTACCTCATCTACAAAGGACCCAAAGCAAGACTTCCAGTTTCACCTAACTTAGCATTCCTGTCAGCTGCTTTCAATGAATTCAGAGAAAATTTAACCCAGGCATTTTTAGTCCTCACTGACACCCTTTTTACGTCAAGACTCATGACACCCAACAGGATATTAACATGGATCTTTCATACAATAGGCACCTTGACTACTAAGAAAAAAAGACTTAAATGTAGACATTGCTAGGATTTACAGAAGATTAATGAATTTCCCTAGAAGGTGACAATTCCTCTCTGACATTGCCTAAGATCTTAATGTTACACTTAGTTTAAATACAGCCTTGTCTTATTAAAAGGTGCAGATCATCATGTGCAATGATTGTGCAATAACACTGAACATCTGCTGAACACAGCCAGACTGACTTCATGCCAGTTGGTTTCCTTCCAGGTTAGGTAAGTAACTACCACAGATGCCTTTCACTACAGTTCTCAAAACATCCCTTTTAAATATTAAACTCAGTTTTAAATACTACATATTAAATACTACACTGGCTGGCTTTGCAGCTGCTCTGATTTAGAGCAGAGGAACTTCATGGAAAGCCTCCTTTTCCATGTACTGTCTGGGAGACTCACCCTAGAAATGGTTTGCATCAGCCCATCACCATTTATCCTGCTAAAGGATAGGACCCTGTTTAACCACAGCTGGGAACAGTACTGTTCTTCCAGAGTAGTCAGGATGCTGCTTTGTGCCCTCAGAGGCAACAGTGAGTGAAGCTGGAAATGTAGCTTTGCTGCTGATAAGGCACACATTTAGTAGATAAAATACTAGGATGGTGGCATTGTTAACACCTAAAATTCAATAACTGGGTTCTAGAAGCTCAGAGATTTCCAGTTTGCAAATGCATGGTCAGTTGAAAGTGAAGCTTGGAGAGGAAAGTAATTAAATACAGGCCATTCTCATTATGAAATTGGTTCAAAATCTAAATAAATCCAGAAAAAAAACCCTGAACAGTTCAGATGCACTGCAATGCATTTACAGTCTCCCAATCTTAGAGCTACTAAGATGATTAAGGGAGTGGAACATCTCCCTTATGAGGAAAGGCTGAGGGAGCTGGGTCTCTTTAGTTTGGAGAAAAGGAGACTGAGGGGTGACCTCATCAATGTTTTCAAATATGTAAGGGGTGAGTGTCAGGGAGATGGAGTTAGGCTTTTCTCAGTGGTCACCAGTGATAGGACAAGGGGTAATGGGTGTAAATTGGAGCATAGGAGGTTCAAGTTGAATATCAGAAAAATTTTTTTATTGTAAGGGTGACGGAGCCCTGGAACAGGCTGCCCAGGGGGGTTGTGGAGTCTCCTTCACTGGAGACATTCAAAACCCGCCTGGACACGTTCCTAGGCGATGTACTCTAGGGGGCCCTGCTCTGGCAGGGGGGGTTGGACTAGATGATCTTTCGAGGTCCCTTCCAACCCCTAGGATTCTATGATTCTATGAATCCCATTCAAAAGCACCCATATACAAATGTACTTTATAATGAAACTTAGGTTTTGCAGTACAGGATGCCCTCAACCTTAAAAAGACCAATCTCTGAGCAGGCAGCTGGCTGCTGTATTCCCTGATGTTTCTGTTAGAAAATTATCTTCTGAGGAACTAAGAAGTAGAAAAGCCGTGTACTTATTGTTGGAACTTCCCAGCAAGTCTAATGAGTGAATTTACTCGATGAGGAGGAGTGCCTCTAGTGTTCTTCACTTGAGAGAATTTCATTTGTCCAAGTCTCCAAGATATACCCTAAATCTTCACTTACTGAATTCAGCAGCTGACCAGATTAATGGGAAGAGCCCACCAGCAGAGGTGATTCAGTAATGACTGCATGCTGGTCTGGTGTGCAGCTTCTGAAGTTGCCAAGGTTTAATGCTGGGCTGGCAATCAAACAAATTCCACACTCTCTATTAACCCCTCTCCCTTCTCGGAAAGGGGAAGAGAATAAAGGAGAGAAACATGGCTTGGAAACTCAACTACACAGCTGTAATGAAACAGGAACAATGAAAACAATGAAATACATACAAATATATACAAGTACATCCAAAACCACTATCACATTCCCACAGTAATGCTCATGCCACCACCAAGGCTGCAGGGCAGCCCTGGGGAAGTCCTCAACTGGGCTTCTGGAGCCAGCAGCAGATGGGAGCTGGAATCAGGAATGCACAGACTGAGATCAAAGGCAGAAGAATGGAGAGAGTATTCCCAGGACACCAGCCACCAACAAAAAATCCCTCAGATTTATAATGAGTATGATGTGTATGGGATGGAATACTCCATTTGCTCAGTTTTGGTTACCTGTTGATCCTCCCACAGGAGGATCCTCCCTTTTGTTTCTGGGCCGGAAGTTTAGCAGAATCAAGCAGTGACCTTGGTTCTGAATACCATTCTCCAGCAATAGAAAGAAACATCCAGCTTTATCACTCCTAGAAGCAGACACTGACTGAAAAATGTGCTGTTAACTTCAGAAAGTGCAGGTCCTTAGATTTAACTAGTATTTAACTAGATTTTTAACTTTCTCGGATTTAATCTCAGCTCAAACCAGGATAGAAGTGATGTAGATCACTATGTCAAAGCTTACAATAACATACTGGCAACATCTATAAAGCTGAAACATGGTCTAGAACTCTCTTTACCTGAGCAGAAAATTAATGTGGCTAATTAACAGCTAAGGTACAGGAAAGATAGGCAAGTTCTCTGCATGCAAGACTTTGATAGAGTCTGGTTTGGGGTTTTTTTTGGTTTTTGGTTTTGTTTGTTTGTTTTTTTAAGATGATTGTAATGACCATACCTTCATTGAAAGACTTGTTCTTACTACAATATTAGCATGTGCAAGGCATTCACCACAATTCTTATGTATGGAAAAAAAATGCTGAATATACATATACTATATTCATCGTATTAATATGGTGTATTCAACTCCTGGAAACTGTGATAGAGGAGTATGCCCTGGTCAGAGTTTGCAATTAATGAGTATATAATCTGGTACAGGATTTACTGAAAAATCTGTTTTTTTTCTGTTCCCTAGTCACTGGGGATCTAGAAGTGATTTCTGCACAGCAAATGTGAGCACTCCTGATATTAAATAACCTGGGTTCTCCACAGTCTGCTCATGAACACACATCAGAATGAACTTATGAGCTTCTGCCTGCCACACAAAGGACAGATTCTCTCTGAAGAGATCCATTTTCCTCACAGGAGAGCTGGGATGGGTCTGATCTGTCTGCAGCACACCTGACAGGCTTTCTCTGTCAACAGCCTAACATCAGTCTTGCATCACATCTTCAGAAAGGATGCTGAATTATATGTGGCCACTGTCATTTAGCAAAGAATTTGTTTTCCGTGGGCAAAAGTGACAGCAAGCTTCTATTACTCATTTGGACCAGACTTGCACATCAATAAAAAAGCTCCATTGCATGAACCCTGGACCCTTTAACAAAGGCAACCTAATCTGCCCTCACTTTTCCACTCAGCATAGCACTGGCTGATTTGCAGCCTGGTGTTCTGCTCTGAAAGAAGCCACTATACTCTAAGGGCTGCCTTTCCTCGTGTAATCTATAGGCTTGTGTAGCCTCCTATATTACAGACAGGATGTAAGGAGCATTTAGTAATTCAATTCCAGACATCAAGGCTCAGATGGATTATTTCTAGCTCTAGAGGATGTTTTCAGGAGTCTTGTGGTCACTGCCTGCAGTGCAGTAGAACTCAGTGCTATGATTTCACTTCACAAAGAACACTATGGACTTTAAAAGCCCAAACCTGGACCCAGAGACTGTACATGTTGTCATCTCTGGTCCTTATTTGTTCAACAAAGTCCTTATTTGTAAAGTACCAAGCAAAAAACCTGACCTATCAGTGCAGTGCAGTTTCAGCAGGTTTCCATTCATTCTCCTCTCCATGGGTATGGATGCCCGGAGCAAACCACGAGCTAGACTGCAACAAAGATTCAGGTCACTTCCTTGCCAAAGCAGGACTCAGTCATATCAGTACCAGCCCAGTTACACTACATTTATACTCCAGGCAACTGTTCAAGCCTCCTAAGAAAGGATTTTTAGGACCTCTTCACTGGACCATTACACAAGTCTTCATTAAGCTGCCCTTACTATCCCTTTTTTTCTTTGGTCCTCAAGAGCCAGAAAAAATTGCAAGGATTGCCACTGTCTTCTTGATGTCTCTGCAGTCTGAGTTCCTACTGCTTCAATTGCTGGCAGAGAAGATCACTGTAGTGCTTCCACCAAGCAGAATTACTGCTTTTGCCTCAGGGTCTGATACTGTTGGTACTGTTACTGAGCTGCTGGTAAATTTCTACCCTGCTCTTTTATAAGAAGCTTCAGATTATCTCCTGGGCACAACTACTGTATTGTCATTCTGTGTCATATATGGGCTGATCTGACTTTCCTCTAGCCCAGCTAAAACACTCTAACAACTGCTTTAATTAAAAAAAAATAATTATGTACACGATACAAACATAACAGAGAAACACAAGCCATTACAGAGGAAATAATGCATTCCTTTATTTTTTCTTCCCCTTCAGATCAGGGAAGAACCCATACTTACCAGAAAAGGTCCAACACCCCAGGAAAAAAAAAAAAATTAAAATCAGTCTCTACCACCTTTGTTCACTCACTTCCAAGAGCCCTACCTCAACCACACATTCCTTCCTCCAGATAGGAGCCCTACACAAATCTATTAAATACTGCTCATACCTCTTGACTGATCCAGAACATCTATACTCTACCAGACTGGAGTTAGCTACTTTTATAAAGCAACTCATATGCTTTTTATACCAATTCTCACATATTGCTTGAATTAAGAAACAAGTGGCCAACAAGTGTGGAGCTAGAAGCATGACTGCTTAGGTTGGAATTGGGTAAAACTGATAGAGAGGGCCAGAGTCTGCTGGGGGAAATGACACATAAATCTGAGGTTACTCCTATGCAACTTACGTGTTCATGACACATCAGATCCCTGTGACATCAGGAATACTGCAGTATTGCAATGTACAAGTCTCATTGGCCCAAAGCATCTTGTTTTGCAGTTCTGCTAACAAACCTCAGCAGGGGGAATGATGCCATTACAATGAAACTGTCTCAGAAGACTAGGTAGACCCCAGGAGTTTATATACTCTCTATATGTAATAGTTTAAGGAAAAAACATATAACTTCCATCTAAATAATTATAATAACTGTTATCTTTGAGGCATCTTTATGGCTTTGGTCCAGAATGTTAGTAAACTAGATAATGCAGATTTTTTGCATCAAGTGATCTTATAAGGCATTAGTGAAGTCACGCTCCATTTTCCAAGATATTTGCAAATTTAATATTTACCAGTGATGTGATATCATTATTTTAGTCTATGACTAATCCTCAAGAACACTACAACTATTATATGGCAACTGTAATAGTAGCTAACTGAATAAGGCCACTTAAGTGTCTTTAGAATTACTTATCAAAACAGGTATTTCAGAAAGGCATATGTAAGTTTTACAATTAGGAGTTTAAAATTACATGGGTAGAGAGAAATAAACTGTTTTCTTGAGATCTTTGCTACCTGTTTTTGTCTTGGTTCAACCACACCAAAGAGAGATTGTATATAAAAACTGTTCGGGTCTGAGCGTTGTTTAGGAACCTGATTGATAATTAGATGCAAAGGCTGTTAAATTTATATAATTTTTCCACTGTGCAAGCATAAATCATTTCCTGTAATAAATTTCACTGTACATGTTACTAGGCTGTATATAGAATTGGATATTTATAATTAGCCTGTATTTGTCCTCACCTCTATCTTTGTTTCCAAGGGTTGCTATGGACAACTGTTCTTCCACCTCCTGTATTCTCATTTTGCAGGTCTTGTGAATCTCACAAGGATGAATTAGCTTTTCCATAGCATTAAATATTTATACAATTACCTGATGAAGCAGCCTAGGTGAAAACACAGGCAATGCTGCAAATAAGTATTGCATCTGCTTGCTGAAACCTAAACAAAAGCATATTGCAGCCTCCCTGTGCCTTCCTAGGACAACTGCCTCAAACAGTGCCAGCAATCTGAGAAATATGCTAGCAAGAAAAGCATTTTCAGGAGTTTTCTCTCATGTTTCCTGGGAATGCTAAAATGTAAAGTATGCCCAACAGTTACAAACAGCAAATGTGTCCACTTTCATTTACAACCCGAGATAGCGTGTCCCATTTCCTTCAATGGATATTGCCACAGTATTCCATGTATGGACTGATCTATTTCAACACCTGTCTGGGAATAGTGAGAATGAAATATGTGCTAAAAAAATATTTCTGCCTGGCAAGGAAGATTGCTTTCAGCTCAGCACTTCTGGCTTTGAGAGGATAGGTTCTAACCACCATTTTCAATATCCATATCAGTATCAATAGATTTAGGGATATTGCTACCAGAGGAACCCTCAGGCCTTCTGTGTGATGGCAGGATAAGTTGTGTTCTGCACCCCTGGAACCTGAAAGTTGCTGAATGCTATCTGAGAGAGGCTGTGATCTGGAGAAGCTGCTGTTAGGAGAGAGTGAAGATTTTCCTGTAAATAAATGCAGATTCTGGGATTTACTGCTGGACGAAAGCAGGGTGACTGTGGATCCCACACTTTCCAGGCAACCTGCATGACCCCTGGCAGCAGCTGAGCTTTCACAGTCTGTAGCCACATGCTCAGCTGCTGATTCTCCAGCTGTTAACTGGGCACATTCATCCAGCTGCTGGTGGAGTGGATCAAGCTGCGGCTCCAGGTCACGGGTGGGGGCTGCAGTGGGAGCCTTGAGCCCCTGTCTGGCCTTTAGCTTGCTCCTGCCCTACCCTTGCAACACACCATACTCCCGGACAGACCAGGGATCTCACACGAATTTTAAAATCCCCAAGGGAAAGCGAGAGCACTAGCACTGCCCCCACATCAGAAACTCTGGCCAGGCAGCATTCCCTCTGTTCTCCTGCAAACCACGTCCTCCTGCACCCCTTCCCACACAGCATCAGAACACTCTTTTGGCTGGAAAAGACCATTAAGATCACCAAGTCCAACCGAACCGTAAACCCAGCACTGCCAAGTCCACCCCGCTAAACCAGCGTCCCTAAGTACCACTTCCACACGTTTTCCTAATCCCCTCCAGGGATGGGGACTCCACCGCCTTCCTGGGCAGCCTGAACATCCCTGCGCATCTTCCCACGTCTCTCTGCCCTCCCACGCCCCCCTTGCCCACAGACGACCGCAGCTCGCTCCGGCGGGGCCCGCGGCTTTCACTCAGGATTTCCCCACGGTGGTGACACTATCACCGCCACCCCCTCCACCCGCGCCTCAAAACGCCGCAAGCCGCCGGCACCGGGCCCAGCGCGCCGTCCCTTTGCCCGGTACCGCCTCGCCCCGACACCGCCGTGACACCGCGGAGAAGAGCGGCGACACAAAGCTGTGACGTCAAATCGGCGCTTGGAGGGAGGGGGGGAAGCAGAGACGTGCCATTGGTATGACGTCATCCTTTTGCCGTCCCCGCGCGGGACGGGCGCCCGGAGCCGCCCCCGACGGGGCGGGTCGCGCAGCGCGGCGCAGCGCAGGGCGGGTCCCGGCGCAGCATCGCGGTACCGGGTGCGCTGGGCCCGGGGCAGCCGCCGTACCAGCAGCAGCAGCAGCAGCCGTCGTCGGGGCGATGCGGATGGCGGTCGGTGCGGCAGCGGGCGAAGGGGCAGCGCAGAGCCCCGGCCCCGCCGCCGTGTCGCTGGGCTTGAGCGTGGCCGTGGTTTCCAGCCTGGTGAACGGTTCCACCTTCGTCCTGCAGAAGAAGGGGATCGTGCGGGCCCGTGGGAGAGGTAGGGGCGCCGGCGCTGCGGTTCCCCGGAGCTTCCCAGTTTCCTTCTCAGCTCAGCGCCGTCGCTCCCCCCCTGCCTCGCTTCTCCCCCCACTCCGGTAGCCTCCCTCTCTGCGGAGCATCGCCCCGGGCACCGTGTGGGACGGGCTGCCCGCCCCGGGAGCAGCCCGGCCTTTCCTGGGGGCCGCTCCCGCCCCTCGCCCCCGCGGAAGGGCCGTGTCTGCCCCGCGCTGCGGCGGCGGCCCGCCCGGGGGAGGCGGGGGGGGTGATGCCGGGGGGGCCCAGACCGTCCGGCAGCGGCGGCACAGGCGGAGGGGAGAGGTGGGGGGCGCGGAGGAGCGGTAGCCCCGGCTTTTGGCAGATGTTCTGCTAAGGGTGTTTCACGGTGGGACTCCCCCTGGGGAAGGGGACCCTTTCAGTAGCCGGGCTTAGGTTGTCACCTTACGCGTGTTTGGCATCAGGGTTGGAGCGCGGCGTGAGGCGTGTGAGGAATGGCAGAAGGATCGGCAGGTGTAGGGCAAGGAGGGGCGCGTCGAGGTGGTCACCAGCAACAGCTTCCCCGGGCATGGCCTCCTGGCCGGGATGCTGCCGCGATGTCATACGGCTCTGGGGACTCGTGTGTACGCGGCTGCGTGCCGGCATTGGTTTCCCTTGCGGCATTTTCATGGACATGTGGGACTTTTCTGCCCCCTTCTCTGGCTCGGGTAGTTTTTTTGTAATGAATAACACCGGCATATCTTGACACTAGTATTTTTCTAGTTCTTCCGTAGGCACGAACTGCAAGTTACCTATGTGTGGTGGTTTCCTTATGTAGAGAATAAAGGCACACCAATTACACGAAATAATTTCTTTTATTTTTCTTGTTGCCATCTCATACCTCCTTATTGTTTTCTGAGATGAACGTATCCAGGAGCTGACTGTGCTGTCCAGACAGTTTAGCCAAACCAAACCTGTAAATTCAGAGTATGAGGATGTTCTGTATTTTATTCTGAAACTGGAGTTCCCCCAAAGCACACAGCCTCTGAATAGCATTTTGCTGGTTGCTTCTTGATTCTCTGGCTCTAGGAAAATGCTGTTTATTTGCTGTTAATGTCGTGCTCTTACGTGAGGGAAAAGTTGTAAACATGGGCTGAGTGAGACCTTTTAATTGCATTTCTGTGACCAACAGCCATTTGTTTTGCAGGCAATGGTGTGTGTGTGTGTAAGAGCATGGGAGTTCTGGGAAGTCTTTCTTATGAAAAATCCTTTTTAGTGGCCAGGACACGCTTGGTATTTTCTATGTATACATAAGTGTATGTATATAAATATACATACATGTATTTCTGCTGGTCCCTGTTAGAGTAGCAATGCATTTCCATGTGGAAATACATCTAATAGGTTCAGAGTGGAGGCGGTGGAGCAGAGCAAGCTTGCAACTATGTTCCTACAGCTGGCAGCCTTATCAAAGAAGTTTATTTTGCTTTTTCTGCACGGATCCTACCATTAATCGCCTCTGCTGTTTGTCTGTCTCCCTTTCCCTCCAGAATGGCTGTAATCCTCAGAGACATTTGCATCATAAGTACAAATTTTGGGGTTTTTTTTTTTCTTTTTTAAGGGAAACAATGGGAAAATAGGAGAGTCAAATAAATTACTTTCTTTCCAAAGGCAGTTGGAGAAGTTTCCATTTTGCATTGTAGCTGGCTCTAAACACTCCTGAAGAGCTTTCAGTGGTTAAGGGGGTGATGGTGTGTCTGCCATCTCAGCATTGGCAGTTGTAAGACATCCTGTTTTGAAGATACTACTGGTGTTTATTTGTGTATCTCAGTGTAAAGACTTCCAAATACCCTAGGTTTCTCTCCATTTAATGGTGTGAAGCAGTGTGGTTGAGCTTGAATTTACCAGTTGGAGCTGTGAGCCTGAGATGGTCTGTGTCAGATAATGTCTTTTTTCCACTGACTTAAATTTACATGCTGTATAATTAACAAGGAGACACTTCAAGTGTTTTCTGTCTTCTCTCTTGAATCAGTAATATAGTATCAATGCAATTAGTAATCCTTGCTTAGTTAGGAACAGCAGCAAGTGACAAATGTTTTGCAAAGTTATCTTCCTTGAGTCAATATTTTCTATAATTTGTGCCCCCAACAGTTTTTATTTTATATGCATAACAAAGTCTAAAAAATTATTACACCCACTCTAAAGCTGGCCATTTTCATTAGTCATTTTCCATCTTATTTCAATTATATAGTGTGATTTCTAAGGGCTCAATATTTTATACATCTCCAGAGTTACAGATTACTGTGTTTTCCTTTAATCTGTGATTTCAGAGTAGGTACAATATTGCCTGTTGCTCCAGCAGCTCTTGTGAGAGCATCTTCCCAAATAAATGCAGAGCTGAATTGCTAGAAAGAGGAGCAGCATGTAAGAGCATAGTGTGATGCCAAGGTTGTGCTCAGGGAAGGCTGGGCTTTACTTTAGTAAGTGATCATTAGCCTTGATGTTCTAAAGAAACAGAACTTAGGAAATGTGGTGCACAGACTCCCCTGGAGAATCCCAAGGCAGGTGCCTATAATCTGATTAAGAAAATAATCATCTTTGATCTTAGGAGACACTAAGAGGCAATCCAGAGGTTTTGCTCCTCTCTTTGAAATGTGGCTTTGTGTCTAGAATTCAGAGACTTCAGTCACAGCATTTTCCAGTGCTCATATGCAGGAGTCCATGCTATGGTACTGTCAAAACTCTGTGCCAAAGCAGTTTCTCTGGCACATCTATCTGATATAATTTCATTTAGGCTATTACTACCCAACTAATTGATCTAAATCATGTTTTGTTTCCATAGGTTTTCTCTTCTCCTAGTACTGGTTTTAATCTCTGTTTCAGTGGTACCCTCAGAAGCATTTGGTGACATTTTGTATACTCTTCTAAGTAATAACATGTTAGCATCACATAAGTGCTTCACTGAAAACCAGAAGTTCTGACTAATATGTTGTCTTAAGATCAAACTTGGATACCCTAGGCCAAATCTGAGCACTTTCTGTCTTGTTTTCCTCCCATCCAGTTGCTTGAAGAAAAGGGATAAAATGAAGGTCCTTAATAGTTGAGACTGATGACATTATTCTCTTGCATAGTTCTGTTATTGCAATGTCATATTTTTCTAATATATCTTCATATACTTCCTTTTCCAGGTACTTCATACTTAACAGATATAGTATGGTGGTCTGGCACTATTGCAAGTAAGTATTTTAAAAGGTTTGATTTTTACTTTTCTATTATTTTATTATTATAAGGAAGAAGTTGTGGTTAGTTGGTGAAATGAGACATCAGGAAATCTGAACTCTCATCTCGAGTCTCACGCTCACTTGTCATGAAATTCCTATCCCTCAGAAATATCACACCCTTAGTAATTTCTCTCTGAGAGTGTTTTAAAAGTCAAAGAGCTGGGACAATCCCAAATAAGCCGTCTTTCCAGATTTCTGAACCTTTTGGTGCTTGCAGCCCTTGGCAGCCATGTGCTACTCTGACTGGGCTCCTGCACAGTTGTGCTGGTCCACTCAGTTTTTAATAAAAGTCAAAGCTAAATAAGAAATTGTTGCTCTGCACAAAAGGGCTCATTGAACACATATTTTTTTAGATCAGAAAGCACTTAGCCATTCTTAATTAAAGAAAGACAAAATCTTCTTTGATTTCTAGTTTGACAGATATGATTTCAGTTTTGCTTTTAGTCTACAAGGTTAATGTAGAAGCCTTGTGTGTTGCTGATATGAGATCAGTGTAATTTCACTCTTAGTTTCTTTGTAAACTTTACTCAGGCCAAGTTCACTCTCTGCTGGGAGTCCAGAGCATGGGGAGCAGCTTGGTTTCTCCTCTTACAGTTCAGCCCTAGTTCTACCCATGAGCTTAAAATCGTAGCCAACTTTAAGAATGTAATTCAGCCTTTTGCAAATTATTTGAAAATGTTCTGGTGCTGTTTATGAGAAGTAGCTGTGTCCAGTTGTGGCCTTTGTTTCATGGCAACAAGGTAAGTCTCTGGTTTTGTTGTCCTCAAGCTATGCAACTGATAGAACCCTTCAAGGACAAAGTTCACAGCAAATGTAGAAGCCCACAGAGCTTCAGAGGAAAGTCCTCAGCTAATTTAACCTGGGTTTAGGTAGTGCTTTGTCACCTTCCTCCTCTGCCAGGATCACAGCTGCCTAAGTAGCAACAAATCTGCTCTTAATCACTGCTGTTATTCACTCGTGGGGTTCCTACCTTGAAGCCTTAGGCAGAAGGAGTTAAAATAAGAGATATTTTATTACAGAAGTTCATCTGTGTGAATCAGAGAAAACAATTTCATGGTTAGAAGAGCTGACTGAATCAAATGAAGGCAAAATAGCTGAAGGGAATGGTATCAGTTGGCTTTTGTCCAGTAGCTAGGTGCAGGTATTTCAAAACAAAGACTCAGTAAGTTTACTAAGGAACCAAGGGAAGAGTTGCTTAGGGATGTTAAATATTCAGAATTGCAGGAGTCACAAACAGCAATAGCAAGGGCCAGGCAGGCACCTATGGGATGCAGAGAAAGGCAGTATTTGGGAAATTAGGAAAATCCTTAGTTATCTGGGTGAAATTGTAACAGCTGGCATAATTTTCTCAAGCGGGGATTTTGGAGTTTGGATGACTAACAAAACCTGCATAAAATCTGTCAACTTGTTTTCATAATATTTGTTCAGATGGTGAACAAGCATTTCTGTGTTGGCATGCTGACTCAGCATAACACTGCCTACCCATTTTGGGGCCTTGGGATCCTCTGGATTACTGAAGACTTCAAAGGAAGGGCTACAGATTCTGCTAAGGGATTTTTTTTTAAAGTCAAAAGAGTGATTGCAGCATGTGTACAGGTATTTCAATGAGCATTAAACTAATTAATTGGCTAATTAATTAGTTTCAGTGAAGGTTTTGATAGCAGCATAGATGTGGCTGGTTTTTATAGGGGATGCATCTATGTCAGCATTTTATTGCAGATGGGGAACACACTTGTGAAGCACATCTCCTGTTTGTCTCCATGGAATGGGCTTTCTTTTATGTTGTGGAGCAGTGTTGGAGCTCCTGAACTGGACTTTTAAGATGAAACTAGGCTGGAACATGCACCCTAGGACCCTGCCTAATGCACACCAGCTGGAGATAGACATTCAGTCTCTGGGAGCAGGCTGAAGTTGGTCTGAAATAAACCCCCTGACATGCATAAATGTGACATTTTTTGCTGTACAGATCTGATCACTTTGCTAATGTAGGTGTGTCAGTGTGCACCAAATTTTGTGTTGCAGTAATTTAGGGAATATTGATACTCCTGTAGCAAGCTTAAAGCTTGGTGTGCCTTCGAGAACTGAAGCTGTGAATTGACTTAACAGCATTCATGTATCTGGAGAGGAATTTCTATTGAGAGAGGCCTAAGTGGGTTGTCAGCAAAGCTCCTCAGCATTAGGGAGATGGTAACAATTACTGAGATTCTTTTTTTTTAATTAGTTTTAATTAGTCCTGGTGTGTCATTCATGGCAATAAGAGACTGCTACTATTACTCCGTGGTGACACCAAAAACTTCTGTTATATCTTAATTGCCTTAAAATATGAGCTGCTTGAAGCTTCAGAGACCTCTTTTATGGATTGGTGTTGGTGCCATCTGTCAAGGTTCCTCCAACAGAAACTTAAAACAGGTGATCTCCAAAAAAATGCAGCCTTTTCACAGAGTTCCTTGGAAATATATGTCACCTGCAGAAGCACAGTGTGCTAGCTGTGTCCTGCCCTCCCTGCAAGGTCTGCCCCAGTGCCTTCAAACACCTTGAGGATCTTGCCAAAGTTGCCACATATGTCTGCTGAAAAACAAGCCCGAGGCTGATAGCTGAGTTATGCAGTTCCTAGGGGCAGGGAGTATTTAGGAAACCATCACTTGTGCTCCAGAAATGCTGCTTATTGATTTCTCTGGTTTCCTGCACATAGAGAAAGCCTCAGTGAACTGAATTAGTGTAATCCTGCCATACTCTGCTATTTTGTAAATTCATTTGTCTCCTTTGAGTTTCCTGTGGGTTGGGCAGGTCTTCAGCTCTACTGATAATGTGAGCTAATTTGGTAAATTAATTAATGTTTGCATAGTGTTTTGCAGGTGTAAAGAACAGGATGATGGTAAGGCTATTTGATAGTTGAGGGCAGTGCCAGCCTGAGCATAAAGACAGCTCAAATTCTTGAAATGTTTTTAAGTGCCCTTAACATCAACAGGAAATTTGAGCTGTATATAAATTGTGTTCAGTCTCAAGGCTCTTGCCAGTTACCACAGACCCTGTAACTATGCAAGCATCATGTTGACTTATTATAAACTTGCCAGCTCTTGCAAAACCATCTAGTTTTTCTATTTGAACTGAAAGCTGGTATGCATGAACTGTTTATCACAGCTGTGATGTGCAATAGTGTGGTACATCTTGGGATTTGCTTTTTTGGGGGGAAAGAAAAGAAAATATTGTGAGGTTGTTATTCTGACTTGTCAGGGATCATTTCTTTTTACAGTGATCAGGAATTACTGCTGTGAAAATTTGATGTCATCTGCTGCATATTGAAGAGCCCCTATGCATGTGCTTAGGATAGCATTAATAGATTCCCTTCCTTGGTAATGTCCTTATTTCCCCCCACAAAATATGATACTGCTGTTAGCAACTATAACCAAGTGCATTTGTGTTACATGTATCTGCTCAGAAACTGAAATCATGTCTTAAATATCTTTTAGCACTCTTAATATAAATACTTCAGCATCATACTGAGATATTTGAGTGTAATCTATGAGCATTTCTAATTAATTGTCTTTTTCATATTCAAATAAGAGAAGATGAAAATTTATTTACTGTGCCCTCTTGGATCTTCTTGTGTGGCAAATATGAATCCTATATTTAAAAAATAATTCTAAGTATAGAAAAATTCCAGCCATTTTGTTTAAGTGCAAAATTAACAGAGCTAAGCAAATTTCTAACATCTGTTTTCCCGTTAGGTCAGTCTTTCCCAAACAGTATTGAGTAAGTTTTCATTACTTCTTTTTACAAAGGGATTTAAAGGCTTATTTCTGGTTCTCTTAACAGTGGCTTTGGGTCAAATAGGGAATTTCTTGGCCTACACTGCAGTTCCAACTGTGCTAGTAACACCCTTGGGAGCTCTTGGCGTTCCATTTGGGTAAGAGTTTGCTTTTCTTGTTCTTATCTTTATCTGAATATTGTTACTTAAATAAAATGTCAGATAGACTCAATGGTTACTGGAGTTCCACTGAGATGTCAGGCTTGTGAGTGTTAATGGTGTGTTCTAATGTCAACTATTACTGTTTTCCCCAGCAAATTAGGGGGGCAAGGGGACAGGCAGTGGTGGAGAAAGGGTTCCTGAGTGTCTTTTTATTTAACTATCACTATGATCTGAAACAGATAAATATCTGGGGGTTTTGTTGCTTGTTCTGGATTGTTCTACAGTTCTCTTCCTATGTAGATCTTCCTTTTTGTCTCACATTTTTTCTCTCCCCTGCTATCCACAACCCACATGTGTCTATTGGTGCCGATTTTCATTTAATTGGGTTTGGCCCAGTTTCCTGAAGCGATGGAGTCCCTTGCATATGCATAGCCACAGCTTCTTGAATGTCATGTTCATGTGAAGGGAGGCAACAAAAAAGGCAGTGACTGTTCCTAAGAGGAGTTTAATATGCAACTAAATGTTTTGTGAGTAGCTGAACTACTGTTGTGACCCTACTGCAGTGAAAAAGTACAATTCTTTGAAAACAAAGCTGTGTGTTGCATCGAGATTTTTCTCTTGCCTGCGGTTGGCTGCTGAATCGTGTGTCTGACTGCACTGGTCATCTACTTCAGAGTGCAGATTGCTTTGTATGGGCTTCTTTAGTTTTATACACTATGAAGCCCACCATTGGGGCTCTATTTACCACCTATTATTTTACCCTAGGCCACATAATCTTGTGTGTCTCAGTCAGCTACATGTCTGAGCTGAGCCCTGTGATCTTTGTAACCAGAGGCCACTTTTATCTCATGTCTGTGTAGCACCTATAAAACGGGGCTTTGTGACAGCTCACCAAAATGTTGATATCTACCCTGGGTACCAGATGCCTGGTTTAATGGTTTAGGGTTTTTTTTAGAGAGGGTGATGTGTGTTTGTTTTAGGGGTGTTGTGGTTGGGTTTTTTGTTGTGGGCTTTGGTTTGTTGGGTTTTTTTCTTAAGGTGAAAGTCAAGGATTGAGTAACACTGAGACTGGATTAACCTTTCCTAAGGTCAGAAATGCTTTTTGAGGTTTCACCAACATTTGGTACTATTCCTTTAAGAGGGAAATTCATGCAGGACATCACTGTTGGAGCATTATTAACAGGGTGAGGTCAAACTTTTAATTTTCTTCCTCTTTTTGAAAGGTCTATTTTAGCTTCTTACTTACTGAAAGAAAAACTGAACATTCTTGGCAAGCTGGGATGTTTGCTGAGCTGCGCTGGGTCTGTTGTTCTCATCATCCACTCCCCAAAGTCTGAGAGTGTAACGACTCAGGCTGAGCTCGAGGAGAAGCTCACGAATCCAGGTACTTGGTTCTTTTATTAACTGATAAAGATTCTGTGAGAATGATCAACAGTACATAGGAGGAAAAGGTTTACCACAGCCATCAGGAAGGAAAATTGACTTCTGAAGAAAGCATGTTGTGATAGAGGTGAACCAGTACAGCTTTTGTGTGGTAACACTGTGCCTCACTGTATTTGGAACTCAGCAGATATGTTGATACATGTGCACAGAAAGGAAAATGGAGATATTTTTGCAAACAATATCCTGCACAGCAAGTTCAGAACAATGGCCATTTGAACTTGTAATTTTATGTAATTGTGAAAAAGTGCATCTTGCTACATGGAGATGAAAGGAAAGGCTGCAGGATCTCAATTTAAGTTGTTTCACACTATCAAAAAAACACTGATTGTCTTTTGTTCTTTAATTCTGCATTTGTTTTGGTGTTTTTTAATTAAGAGTTCATACTAGATACCAGGAATGTTCTAAGCACATTTTATTTGCATTTTTTGCATTTCTTTGCACAATAAAGGTGCATAGAAATACACCATTGAGATATATGCTGAAATGCCTGTTCATTCTCACAGAGAATGTAAAGACCCACTGGTTCCTGGAGGACACAAACTAATGCTAATAAGTGCCAGACCCACTTTTGTTTTTCTGCCATAAGAGATAAACTGCCAGCTATTGTTATTTAATTGCTTTAGGTGTTAAAAAAAATTCAAATATAGTAACATCAGCTATCAAAAAAAATTGCAAACAAAGAAAAGAAAATAAATACCAGGGTCTAAATTTGCCATTTTGATCTGACCAAAATGAACTGGAAATATATTACTTTAAAATTGTGAAGCATTAAATGTTTTTTATCATGCTAATCTGTGTACTGCTGCTGTAATGTTGATAATATAGCCTCCCAGTTCTTCTTCTCCCTCCTCACTTTAATGGGATCTAACTTTATGTTTATGCTCTTTGCTGGATCCACACACCATGCTTTAAGAGGTGTTATTACTGCAATCTGTCATAGGGGGTTTCAGGAGTACAATCCTGGTGGAAAAGAGAATTTTTAAAAGTTATCTTCAATTCAGATGTGCAACAGTGTGTATCTTACTACCTAATTATTTGTTTTACACAAAGAATGTGACAACATCACCAGTTGCAGATGCCCATATAACCTCTGAAAGCTCTGTGGTCTGGATCTGTGTTCAATAGCAAACTTTAATTGTGTTGTATACATGAAGTTCATTGGTATGACATGATTTGCCTGCTGAAATCTTTAGAAGACCAGGAGTTCTCACATTGCTGTTATCTTGTTTTCTTTTTTATTTTCCAGTTTTCGTGGGTTATCTCTGCATAGTGCTGCTAATGCTTCTCCTGCTTATCTTCTGGATAGCTCCAGCTCACGGACCTACTAATATCATGGTCTACATCAGTATTTGCTCTCTGTTGGGCAGTTTCACTGTTCCCAGCACAAAAGGCATTGGGCTGGCTGCTCAAGATATCTTTCACAATAACCCCTCAAGTCAAAGGGCTCTGTACCTCTGTCTGGTTCTTCTGGCAGTGTTAGGATGTAGCATTATCATTCAGTTCAGATACATCAATAAGGCACTGGAATGTTTCGACTCCTCTGTGTTTGGTGCCATCTACTACGTTGTGTTTACCACCCTAGTCCTGCTGGCTTCAGCCATCCTTTTCAGGGAATGGAGTAATGTAGGAGTTGTAGATTTCTTGGGGATGGCTTGTGGATTCACCACAGTGTCTATTGGAATTGTTCTTATACAAGTCTTCAAGGAGTTCAACTTCAATATCGGGGACTTAAATAAACCTAACATGAAAACAGATTAAAAAAAAATAAATTAAGGGGGAACTGGATGGCTCAGGGAAGAATGCAGAGCCTTTCATTTCTAGGTCACTGATTCAAATATGATTCAGGTTGGTAGTTACCCTCCTATGATTTGGTGGCCTACCTGAAATGAATTGGAGTCATCCATCCAGTTTCAAAGGAACAGTTGTCCATGTACCCCAGTCAACACAATAAATGACCTTAATTTGAACCACTGATTGAGTAAGCATAGAGACCGATGTACTTCCATACTGTAAAAGGTAATTAATCAGAAAAGATCAGGGGATGTTCTGACAGACCTGTGTGTTAATGCTAGTACTGCAGTTTCTGAGCTACCATTTCGGTGGGCAGAGAACATCAGTTTCTAATGCACTCAATCTTACACCTTTCATGAGTGATGTGTACCTTAAAATATGGGGGGAAAAAAGTGAGTGGAACAATTTGTTAATCTCAGTATAGCAATGTGTTCACCATCAAGGCAGTGAATTCAGAGACAAATGTTGGTTGACCCACAGACTGCAGATTTGTCTTTTGTTTAGTGACTGTCTTGGCAACTTGGACTGTCATGCAGTGAAGACACTGGGGACTTTTAAATCAAATTATTTATACAGAGCAGTGGACCATTAAAAATCTGTCACTAATTACTCATCAGCTGATGGTAGTGTCCAGGTATGCATTTTTCTTTGTAACTTAGTGCATTAAGACATATCACACTCATCTGAGAATTTGTAATTGGGAGAAGGAAAGACGCTGAAGGGTGTAGAAATGATGCACAGACTCATTGCCTATATGGTGGCTTATTTGTAAGCAGCTCAGAACTATTTCAGTGCCTTTGTAATCCAAAAAATACTGCATAAATATGAATGTATCTGTTTCAGATGGCCTGTACTGGTTAGTAATCCAATTTCACTGTCTGTAATGTTGGACTGTATTCAAATTCTAGACATGTAAAGCATCTAGGAGACATGCATCTTTGGAAGAATTTACAAACCTGAACTGAAACCCTTAGATGCCTTGACAGCTTCTGAAAAACCTGTAGTCCTAGTGGGAAGAGGTAATCTATGGGAGGGCTGTTTAAAGCAGTCCAGCATACCCTTATTCTAGTTAAGTGGCTAAATACAGGAAGTCATTTTGTGAAGTAGCAAATAAGCAGCAACCACCAAAAAAAAAAAAAAAAAAAAAAAAAAAAGATTCAGAAGAGGATGAGATTTCTCATAGCTCGAAAAAGATTATTTGATCCTAGTTTTACATGGGAAATGACTGAAAAAGCATTGGCATTCAGAGAGGCAAGTTTCAGATAGCCAACAAGGATATACATTCAGATCCAGTAATTTACAGACCTGTGTGAACAGTTCAGCAATAATATTTTGACAAGTAGTAAAAATAGCTTAAGCTATGATTGGAATGATTCTGAACTGTTAGCTTTAAGCCATTTAGAGAATGTTGATATGTCAAAGAAAGAGTTAATTTTCATGTTGTACTTCTGTTTGCTAGTTAAAACATCTCGAGTCAAAGACTTACAAGGAAAGCTTGAAAAGCAGTGAACATTAGTTTCCATTTGAAGTACAAAGGCTACAGTGGAACTCAGCATCTCTAGTTCAGCCTGTTTCTTGAAACAAAAAAAATCCCCAGTATGATTCTGAGACAGCATTTGAAAAAGTTCATGACACTTCATCAAGAAATCATGAATGTGGCTGGCTGACAGGAATGGGGAGTTTTGGGGAGTAATACTGTCAACTCTCATGGTGCTTTTTGTTGACCTGAATTGATGTTACCTTAGAATTCAGCCTCAGTTTTCATTTAAAATTCATTTATGAGGAGAGGCTGAAGGAGCTGGTGCTGTTCAGCCTGGAGAAGAGGAGGCTCAGGGGAGACTTTATTGCTTTCTGCAACTCCCTGAAAGGAGTTTGTAGTGAGGCTGGTGTTGCCCTCTTCTCCCTAGTGACTAGCAGTAGGACAAGAGGAAATGGGGCTCAAGTTGTGCCAGGGGAGGTTCAGATTAGATATTGGGAACAATTTATTCACTGGAAGAGGGAATAAATGATGAGGCATTGGAACTGGTTGCCCAGAGAGGTGGTGGCAGCCATGTCCCTGAGGGTATTCAAAAGACAAGTAGACATGGCACTTTGGGAGATGATTTAGTGGCTAAGGTGGTGTAGGATTGATGGTTGGACTCAATGATCTTGAAAGGCCTTTCCAACCACGATGATTCTATGATTCTAAAAGGAATGTCAGAAGCCCTTCTGATGGCTGCAATAATCACGAACAGAGGATCCTAAAGATTTGGTGTTCTGCAGGGACAAATACTGAAGGAGTAAGAGCCCTACTGTGTTACTGGGTAGCTTGTTTCAGAGGTCCAAACTGAGGGGAAGAAGTCTGAGTTGGCAGAAATGCACATTGTTATAGTCCAGCATGGTAACTGGGTATCTCAGTGAAATAAAACAGTGCTAGCAGAGAAAAGGTCATCCATATGGATGTGTACAGTTTCTAGAAAGTTTGATAATCATGCATGATGGAAATTGTTCTATGAAAGCTGGTTAAAATGAGCCTCTGTCCATTATTGATTGGAACATGGTTGTCAGCAAACAATTATTTTTGTCTTGTTCATTCCCTTTTTCCAAAACAGGTTATAAGACCTATAGTGACCAACTTTTTAAAATACTAGCTGTTTTCTGAAGCAGTCAAGTTGTCTTTTCAAACTTAAAGTTCAGAGATCATGAGTTGCATGTTGTTTTTGTACTAGCCTTTGTCTGAAGACTTCTGTGAAAATCTTTAGGTTAAAATTGAAATCACTGCTGTCTCATCCTTGTCCTCCTTTGGCGATATTTGTCTCGGTTTGTTTTAAAATCCATTCCAATTTATTTAGAAAGTGCCTATCCTAGTGTGTTAACTGCATATGCAAATTATTAGTAAATATTAGATCCAAAATAACTTGACTGCCCTGTCTAAACCTTGCCATTTTCTGCACCACACACTCAAGTTTACTTGGCAAGCATTCACTATGCAGAGTAAGAAGTAGCAGCCGTGTTCCGTGGTCCTCTGACCATTCTTATAGCTCATAAATGTCTGCATAGGTTTCTTCTCCCCAGCTGCTCCTCATCTGTGATAGGCTTTCTAGAGATGTCTAGTTAACCTTGTTTAAAACATGAATGTCAACACCCAGCACATAACATGAAAGAAATTCTTGTGGCCTTGCACGTCATTTTTATCTGCAGCCTTTTAAGTGATGAATGCTAAAAAATGGAAACTTTTTTTATTTTAATTTTTTCTACTTTGTTCAGTATGCAGCAAACTTCTTTTGAGTTCTGCTGTACCTGTATCTGGTTCAGTTCTAACTTTAGAAATGTATTAGCATTTCATGTTGTCATGATAATGGTTGGTATGATTATTTCCCCCTCCATCCCATGCCCTCCTCAGTCTAGGTGTCCTACCTCTTTTTGTCCCATTGCTTTTCTGACTTAAAAGGAGGCACTCCTGAGGTTGAATTTTAGCCATTCCCTCTCTTTTTTTTTTTTTTTTTTTCCTACCCCTTTGACAAGTAAGCACTTAGAATAAGACAGGTAGCTGAGTTCCATCATCTCAGGGAGCAAATGTGCATCGTTGTCTCCTGAGCTTTGGTGTCCCTTGCAGGTCTGCCCTTTCCCCCTTCTTTTTACATTATGTCTATTGACAGTTACCAGCCAGATGACTTCTGATTCCAAAAGTAGACAGGGGAGAGGCTACACACACAACAAGTTGACTCATTACAGTGGTGGGATGCACTTGAATTAAATTCAGATCCATACGAAAGGTGTTTCACTCTGTATGTCTGCCTTCTATTATACTTGTCAAACCTATTTACTTGGTACTCACTTGAAGATAGCTTTTTGATCATTATCCCTTCAGTGTATGGAGGATTTACATATGTCAGTCACAGTCTTAATTAGGTGTCAAACACGAAAATCCCTCATGTTCAGTAGGAGAGTAGAAACATTTTTTATACAACCAAAAAAATTTGTTACACCTTAAATACTTTAAAAAGAAAAATATCTGAACAAGTTAACTGCTGTATTAACTTTCCAGGACTCTGTATGTGTAAATAAAGCCTATTTGCTAGTGAGCTGCAATTAACAATATTAAGAACCTGTCATATCACAGTCTGACAAGAGAGGCTTCCTATTAATAATCTCAGTTTATACTGAACATACGTATTTTCCTGAAGTAACTAGCACTGAAAAATAAAACATCTAGCTTTTATTTGTTGAAATACTAGAATATGAGGTCTAGCTTTCCTTTTTATTAAAAAAAAAAAAAAAAAGGATTTGTAATTGAAGACAGATTTGGGGTTATTAAATGTGGGGTGTTTAAAATGGGCCATTATTTTCACATTATACCCTTCTCACCCTGTTTCACAAATATAAAACATCAAGGATTCTGCATATCTTCCTCGGTTGTCTTGAGATGGTGTAACTACTGCAGCTTTGCTATCAAATGTTATCAAATGTTAATCTATTACTTGTTATATTTTATTTACAGATATTAGTCTTTGTAATAATTCTTTGGTGCTACTGAATATGGGCTTAAGTGATGCAGACTTTTCTGTGTACCATGTTAGGCACCAATGATGTCAACAGTTACTATAACTTGTGCCCAAGTGTTCCAGACAGCAGTGTTGAAATATTACGGATTATGAAATCTTTTTTAAAAGATACAAGTAAATTTTTTGGTTTTGTTTTTTTTATTGGTTTTTTTGTTATTGTTGTGGTCCCCACCCCTGACAGTTGCTCTACAGAGTGGAAAATATTACGCAAAAGGAATATTTTTAAGTTAAGGAGAAAGCTCCGCAGTTGAAAAAGGATTTTTTTTTTTTCTTTGACTCCCCCACACACCCCAGAATGTAAAAAATATGGGGAAAAGGTGGATGGCAACAAACATACAGTGTCAGGTTTGGTTGCTTCAATGCTATTGCAATATAGTTACTACAGATTACATAAAAATGGTTTATTTTATTAGCTTCCAAATAATGTATATATAGATTTGTTAATGGCTTACAAGTCAAGCTTACTCTTTTTGCTTTTTAAGAAATAGTTATAGGCATGTTGTATTTGCCTTGTGTAAATTATAAAAGGCTATTTATTAAGTTTTCTGATAACTAATCTATTTATTAACCTGTATTGTTTTAAAATAAATGATTTATTTCTAGCTCAATGCTTGTTTTGTGACTTCTCTTTATCACATTAAAAAAATCAGTTTCCCATACATCTAGCTACTCCACAGCCTAATCTCAATTCCTAAGCCAAATCTATTTCCATTACCCTTTAATAAAACAGCAGCCCTGCTTTTATTGAGAGTAGTATATTCTTTCTTCTGTACAGACCAGTTGCCACACAAAGGGCTTAGTGGTATAGTGGTGTCTAGTAGCAAGCTGTAGTTGGATCAGAGGAAAAACTAACACTTCTCATGCTTGTTGGGGCCTGAGCCAATTCAGACTGTATCTTAAGGTTTAATATGTGCTCTGCTCCTGTGTTCCTGTACACTGGCTGCTTGCTGGACCTTTTCTTCCAAGATACATTACTCCACAGCTGGGTGTGCATCGAGTGGCAACAGCTGTAAGGAAGTCTGTGCCACCAGATCTAATTTACTGTCACAACAGCTTCCTGCAGAAGGAATCATTTGGAGTATCTCAGTGTCTGCACATCTAATCAGAGCCACAAAGATGATGGAGGGGAGCATCTCCCTTATGAGGGAAGGCTGAGGGAGCTGGGTCTCTTCAGCTTGGAGGAGAATGAGTGACCTCATTAATGTTTATAAATATGTAAAGGGTGAGTGCCAGGAGGATGGAGCCAGGCTCTTAGTGATGTTCAATTACAGGATGAGGGATAATGGGTGCAAGCTGGACCATGGAAGGTTCCACATAAATATAAGAAAAAGCTTTTTCACTGTGAGAGTTACAGAGCACTGGAATGGGCTACCCAGCGAGGTTGTGAAGTCTCCTTCCTCGGAGACATTCAAAACCCAGCTGGACGTGTTCCTGTGTGACCTACTTTAGGGTTGGACTTGATGATCTCTCAAGGTCCCTTCTAACCCCTAACATTGTGTTTCTGTGAATCCTTCATCAGAAATTCTTAGCTCCTTGTATCTGGTACTGGCAAATCCATGACTTTCAGACATGTTTTTGGGTTTTTTGGGTTTTGTTTTTTAACTGTTTTTTAATTGTGGGATTTATGATCAAGAAATGATGTGCAATTTTGTTATTAAAGGTGTTGATGATATTAATGCAATGTACAAAGACAGACCAGAAAACTAGAGCAGCTTTCATGCAGCATCCCTGATTCTTAGTAAATAGAGCAAGTATGGATTTTGAGGACATACATTTAGGATGAAAATTCTACGATTCTCTTCTTTTGCATCTCTAGAGTTAAGCCTCTATGCGTTGTGATAAAGGCAAGTATGCTGTTTACACCATTACTGACAGACTGGGATGTAACCAGTCATGAGCATATGTGTATCACCCACATATCATGTGTGAAAAGCGTTAAAGACCGAAGTCTGGTAGTGCCAAAAGAAAAACAAAAAAGTCCCAATGATTTTTCTGAAGTTTATTCTGAGAGCTTAAGGCTTCAGCAGCCTCTTAAGTCCTTTGTACATGACTGTTGTATGAGCAGACTCGCAGACCTGGCTTTGTTCTGCTCAGCTGTCTTCTTTAAACACAACAGAGATGTGGCCACCAGAGACCCTGCTACAGCTGCCTGATTACCTTATCAGTTTTCTGCTAGGTATGGACTTCCTCGGATTCACGACCCTGTTGTGTAAAGCAGGGATGCTTTAAAACTCTGCCGGCAGACAGTGTTCTGCCCAGACACCATGTACCAGAGAGAAGCTCTAGGTGGCCAGGCAGTGGTGGATTTCATCCCAACCCCTTCACACCGTGTACGCGGTTGGAAATTACCGCACGAGGAGGAACTGGTATCCAACACAAGCTGGACCACCTGCTAACCCGATAATGCTTCCTGAGCTGTGTGTGGCACCACTGCTCTTTGACCTTTTAAACCCTATGATAGATACTGAGCCCTGAAGAACCCTGTCCGTGGCCTTGCAAAAGCACCTACCCTAGCTGACCTCTCTTGTGAAATTCACTGAGCTCAGATGGCTTGTGCTGCTGAGTCACCCTACAAGAATGAGTTTAGGCAGGTTACCATTTCTCTGATACCTGGAGTTCTCTCCAGATACTCGGCAAATGAGTCTGAAATACCAGGCTGTTGAAAATTATTCAGAGATGCTTTGAGTATTTTCTGTTACTGAGAACAACCCCTGGCTTTGAAGTGTAGATTTAATGATATGTGCAGAGTTGCGAGCACTTAAAAAAAAATTCTTATTTTGTGTGATAAGATTACAGTATGTTAAATCAAATTAGCAGTTGAAGAACCACAAGGATTAACAGATAATGACTGAAGTCCCACAAAGAGTCTGGAAGGCTTAAAGGAGCTCAGTTAGTATTTTCAGATGTTTATTCCCTTTGTTATTGTTTTAGGTTGGTTGAGAGGTGGTTTTGAAAGGAGGAGAGTAGAAGTAGAGACGAAGGAAAAAACTGATAGACTGGCTTCAGATGGTACTGTTCAATTCCTCATTACATACATGTATGTTTCTAAAATTTGGCATGATTTCCTTAGCTCCTGTAAACATTGGACTCTCTTAGATTTCGGTACTTAGGTACTCCTGTTGATACTTAACTGGTTTAGGTGTTGATGTTCAGTGTTTTTTAAAATCCATTTTCACCAGCTGTCAAATTTTCTCAGAGACTCCATGGTTTGGTATCATGGATAACAGAGAAAAATCACCTTCTACTGTGTAATTACATAGGTACTAACTGCATACTGCTTAGTGGATTATATATATAAATATATATTATTTTTATACACATACACACGTAAAAAACTACTTCACAAGTGCAAAGTGTATGTCATGAGTAGTAGACTAGTTCTAAATTGCTGAATGTAATTTTCGTCTTAGATAAATTTTAGGCCTATTTTATTCCTTATTTGCTTTACACAACCTAAAAAAAAATTGGTTTAGTAGTGGACTGAGGGGCTATTTTTAATGAGGAAGAACATAACAGGTAATGTGATGAAGAATAGCTTTGTTTTGGGTATACTGTGGTGGAAAGCCAAGACTGCATCTCCTGTCTTGTTTCCAAGTCTAGCAAAAACGAATCAGCTGGTTGTGCAGACTGTGGTAATTTCAACACAAATGCTGAGAAAGGATAAGCAAGAAACCATTGTCACTAAGGGATGTGACAGGACAGTCACATCCTATTTGAAAAAGGTAGAGCTGCATCTTCAATGTGGAGCTATCACACCTATTTTGGCAGTGTTGGTTATTTACACCTAGTGTTTCAAGGCAGCTTTGTAAAGCCTCTTTCAATGGTTTTGAAGAAACCCAAGGAGTCTGAAGCTTGTTAGGACCGTTTCAAACAGTCTTCACTATAAGCTGTGAAGAAAGCTTTGTCTATCCGTATATTTCACGTGATATTAAAGCTTTTTTGTTTGTAAAGTATGCATCTAGAGTGTGTGACCTGGGATTAGTAAACCATGCGATTTCCCCAGCCACATAAAATGTCCCCTTCCCTTCGTGCACACGGTTTGTCAGTTTGAGTCCTTCTTTTCCGTAAAAATGTAAGCACTAGGAAACGCGGGGTTTGGCAGGAGTGCCTGAAGCAAGAGGCGGGAACGAAGGAGGTGCGGCTGCAGGGGCAACAGCGTCGCTGTCACAACGCTGCCCGCCACGCCGTACAGAGTATTTTACAAGCCGAAGCTGACGTTGGGTCAGGCCGAACCGGTTCCACGACGAGTCCTTCCCCGCCCCGGTACCGCCCGCTGCCCGGCTCTGTCTGGCCACTCACCTGTGACCGGCGAGGCCGCTGGGGGGCGCCGCAAAGAGGCGGTTACCGGCGGTTAACGGCCGCTAACGGCAGCAGCGGGCGCGGCCCCCGACCCCCCGGAGAAGGGAAAGGGAGGGGCTGGCGCGGAAGCACGTGGCTCCAGCGGCCCGGAGGCGGGGGGTGCCCGGCCCCGCCGCTGCCTCCTTCTGGGCCGGTGCGCGCCCCGCCCCTTCCGGGGGGCGTTGCTGGAATTTGCGGGGAGGGAGCGGCCGGGACCGGGACACTGCCGCTTGCCCTCGCCGACCGCCGCTCTCTTCCCATTCCGCTCCCCCCCTTCCCTCTCTTACCCCCGCCCCTCATGGCGGTGGAGTGCGCGGGCACCGGCCCCTCCCACCGCCCTCTCCGGCCTCCCCCTTCCCCCTCTCCTCTTTTCCGTCGGCGCGCGGCGGCCGCCGCGGGGCCCCTCCCGGCGGGGATGTGAGGGGCGGCGATCGCAGGTAACCGCGGAGAGGCGGGAGGGGGGACGGCTGGAGCAGGCTGGCTGAGGGGCGGGGGCAGTCCTGCTTGGCCCCGCGGAGGGCGGGATGAGGAGAGGAGGGGTTGAGGGTCGGTTGAGGCGCTCAGGGTGGTGGGCTGGGGGTCGAGCCCGAGGCCCGCCCAACCGGAGCGAGGGCCCCGCCGCTAGAAAGGGCTCTGCCCGCGCCTCTGCTCTCCGGACTGTCTTCGCTGGTCAGGGCCCGGCTCTTCCGGCTGTGGCTACCTTCCTGTTGTCTACTGGAGGGTGTCGGTGTGCTTCACTCCCTGCCTCGCCTCCCTCATCCCGAGCCGCGCTATGGCTTTGGCTTTCGGCGCTGCGGGTGAGGAGCGAGCAGGTCGGTCTGAGCCGTTGGTGCCTCCGGACGCGGTGGCGGTGATGAGTGCGTGGCTGACACGGCTCCAGGCGTTGGACTTGGCTGCTCAAGCCCAAAGACGGCTTCGCCGTGTGGGTTTTCCCGTAGTGGTAAACTTGCTGTGGATTGGGTTTAAAAAGACAAGATTAGAAAAGAGAGATCTTGAGTGTCAGGTTGTAGAACTGGACAGCGGTAGCAAGTGACAGTGTGCTAGTTCTGCCAGAGCTGCTGTGCTTCTTCACGGAGCGTGCGTGGTGTTTATCAGGGAGTGAAACCAGTTTGTCTTAGGTTTGGCTCAGGATTGAGTTTAGCTGAGGTTCAGGGTTGTTCAGCTTGGTTCCAGATCAACTTCATCAGAACCTCAGAGCCCTGACAGTGCTTTAGTTTGAGGTGGAAACAAAACAAATTTAGTTTTGCGTTTTAGTTCAGAGTGCTGATTTATTTTCTTTCTCATACTGTGAAGATATAGGCAGGGTCTGACCCCTTAGTACCTGGGGTTTTTTCCATTCTTTTTTTCAACCAGTTAACTTTTTCCATTTTCCAACAACATACGTAACATTTTAAATTAAGACTTAATAAAGGTAAGTCATCGTGGCTCTTGGTGAATGCTTCTGGTGTGCCTCTGTGTACCCTTTCCACTGAAAGGTAACAGGTGCATTGTCAGGAAATTATTGCGTAAGCTTTCATCAGTATCGTGTTTAGAGTTCAGTGTCATGCCAGTTCTGCTTTTGTTGAAGTTATTAATTTTCAGAATGAAATCCCAGCAAACAAAAAGTGGGTTATAACAGATGATCAGTCATGGCAAAGGAATAACTGTGAGTAATGTCGAGGTTTGGCTAACTTATTGGCTTATCTTTAAATTGAAATTACCTTAAATGCTTAATGTAGAACTTCAGTGAACCTACTGAAGTGCTGGTGACTCATCCTACTGAGAGTGGAGCTCGTGTACCATGTACAGCAAAGGTGAAGTAAGACGTGTCCTCTACTCTTATCTTCAGTCTATTTTGCTGACCTTCCAGGAAATGGTCAATACAGTATCAGCTACAAAACATCATCTTTAGTTTACACTCAGTTAATTAGTAACACTCTGTTTTAGTGAAGATAGGTTTTAGTTGTATGTGAAACTGCTTCAATTGAAGGTTATCTTTTTTATAGAAGAGAATAACTACAAAAAGCAAAGAATAAGAGGTAAAAAAACTTTCAGTATGGCATTTTTCTTGCTTTCTCCCAGTTTCCTAAAGTAGAATGCTTGTTGCATTGTTTTTTTTATTAATAGAAATCTGCTATGAGGGATAAGTTTCTCCACAGTTTAACTAAAACTTTAAAAGTAGGCAACTTTAGAATTATTAACGTATGTTTTGCTTTCTGAGTACTTTTGCCAGTGCCTTTAACATTATATTGTATGTATGCATATAGGTAATACTATAAACAAATTAGATATTTTTTTAACCTTGCCTCTATAATATGTAAATAGTTTTGTGTAGGAGGTTGCACACAAGTTTAACTTTGGCAAAGCTGGAAAACTGTGTCTGTATTGACACAGATTCACAGTGTAAAACTGAACATACTCTTCCCTAAATAATGTACATGGAATCTTTGGATAATATATGTATATCTTGGCCTTTTAAAGATGCATGTAGCAAGTTTTCAACTGGCAGTTCTTTTATCTCAATGCTATGTTATAGCTGTCCTTTCAATATTCTCTCCATACCTGTGTGTGTAACTAAGGAAAGTTTATAAGTGGACAGAACATAACTGAGGAGGTCTTGGATTACAGAATTTGCTATATTTGTGGTATTTTAGTAATCTCACTGAGAATAATTCAATGCCTGTGCTCCTAGCTGCCACAGAATTTTGTATATAAAAATCCTCTGAAAACTCACCATACCAAACAACTAGAACTTTGTATTAGTTTTTGTAATTAAAAAACCTTAGCATTTAATTACTAAATGAAGCTGAAAAGACAGTATTTCAGTTCAAGTTATCTTCTAAATAATAGCTTAGATAGCAAGCTAGTTTCTCTGATTAGAGAAGTGAAAAGCAAAAGGATGAAATAACTAATGGTTCAAATGAGACCTGCCTAAGGAAGATAAAATGTTAAGTCACACTACTCTGTTATTTGAGTGTTTTTTAAAACAAAAATCCTATCCCTTTTTAAAGTATAGATGAGACAGTGTACAGTCTTTTGTCATGCATGAAAATAAAAATTAAAAATAAAAATGCATCTATCTTTTCAAGTTAAGATGAAGTCTTAAAACACCAATTAATGGTATTATTAACTTGTATTTTAGAAACATAACATTGAAATTAAGAATTGAATGCCTCTGCATTTTGGAAAAAAATATGATAATTTGTATGATAAAAATTTTATGATAAAAAATCATGTATGATAAGCCTTTGAAAGGCTCATCACTGAACATTTCCATTTTTGTTTTTAGGGAGTGTTTCTGGGTTTTGTGATTTTTATGCTTGTTTAAAGGAGGAGTCAATGTGTATTTCTTAGCAGCAGCTTTTTGATTCAACTCCTAAGCATAAAACTTCTCATGAAGCACTTGTAAATAAACAAAAATGAAAATAAAATGCCACAGGACAGTTCCAAAGATGCTCAGTGGTTGTACCTGGAGTAACTATTACAAATCTGTTGTCTAAACAGGCCTTTGTTTAAAAGTTCTTCCATGTGAATCATGGCTGAATCTTTTGCTGCTTAGTATTAGTGACCTGGCTGAAAGGACCAAAAGAAATAATGGTATTGGGCAAGGAAAGATTGCTAGCATGTAATCTCAGATTAATAGTTTCAGGAAACATTTCTGAATAAAATACATCCCTTTTTATAGGAGTAAGTGAAAGTTATTACACCCAGACAGGAATAGCTTGCTAAACATGTGATTTTTAGAGAACAGTAGCTCTGTAGAAAAGAATTTAGAAGTTATACTAACAGGGAAGTTGAAGATGAGTCAAGTGAAGGTGACGGCTCAGGAAGGACTAAGAAAAGAACCTGTTTTGGGTTGTATGAAAGGAAGTATAGTCTTCTACTGTATTGCAAAAGTAATAATAATGTGGGTAATATGCTTAGTTTTGAGAGTTGCACTTTTTTTCTTTTTAGAAAGAAAGAAAAAAAAAAAAGTGGACTACTGGGAAAAGGATCCAGAGGGTGGCAGGGCAGGAAGGGCCGAGCACCTAACTTGCAGAATAGCATGGTGCTGAGATAAGGGGATGTTTTCCAAGTCCAGAGTGGACAAGTGTAACAGGCTTGCATAGTCGAAGTGAAGATCTAGATGAAGATTATCAGATAACCAGTGCTCCTAACTAGCAGCATTGAAGGGTGACTGCTGTTTTTGGCAAGTTTCCTTTCTACTTATTTCATGGCTGAATGGTGTGTAAAGGGGAGCAGCTGTGAAATGATGCTGTACATGGCAAAGGGTTGGCATAAATGGTCTGTTAAGGTTCTTTTTAGCTTAGTGACATCATCATGGTAAAGAAGATCAGTTTTTAGACCAGAAAATCATCAATTCTAGCATTGAAATATTCTAGCATATATTTAGATTACTTCTAGGAGAAAAGACTGTCTATTGAACTCTTGAGGGCTGGTGGGAAGGTAGGCAAAGTTGAAACAATCCACCATGTTTACTTTTACCAACTCTAATTACTGCATCCATAGAAGTGATACTAATTTTCTTTGACTGATAACTCCCTCGCACTCCCTTATGCTTATCTGTTTGTAAATGTAAAATATAATTTAATCTCAGGACAACACTTAGTGTTTCTGAATACTTAGAGAGCTCACTTGTTATAATAAATATGTAACATCTTTTGAGCTTTGCATATGTGCTGCTTTTGGGAGAAAAGAACTTTTGATTGAAGAGTGTAAGAAGTGTTGCCTCATGGTTTAGACCAGAAAGTGTGCATCTTGTCAGATTTGTGATACTTCACAGAATCACAGAATGTGGAGGGTTGGAAGGGACCTCTGAAGATCATTGAGTCACAGCACCAGAACTAGGGCAGGTCTCTGTTAAATCTTAAAAACAAACAAACAAACTTTGTGGCTTATCTACTTACGACTTTTGTCCTGCTTCTTCTTTCTGAGAGCTTTTTCTCCATATTTATCTGTCTGATAACCTCCAAACTCAGCCTATGTTCCCTATACTGTCATTGCACTGGTAGGCACCTAGGATTATGACTCATGATACTAAAAGCTCCACAGGCAGTTCATAAATATGTGATTATTTGATACATAGTAAATGTTGTAGCTTCTGTGGATAGGAACGACTCATTCATTCTCTTGTTAAATTTCTGATATCAGAGCAGTAAACTAGTATTTCAACATGAACCTGATATTCTTTGATGAATGAAATATTCTGTGTTAAAGTCAGCTGTGACTTTGCTTAAAGATCCTTTGCAGAACTACACCAAATACAACTAAAACTGCTGCTGGGTTTAACTCCCACATTTTCTGGTTTTTCTCTTATGTGTAGCTGTAGTGTCCCTGGCTGCTGGAGTGGGACTGTTTTGGCATGTCCCAAAGCTGAAATGTGAGAGGAGTATTTGTTCCAAAAACTGCTCATTAGGTGGCATTTTCTTTTCTTCTTTCCAAATGCAATAGTTTTTCTTGGTGGTATTTATGAGGACACATTAGTTCCTCTTTTAGTAAGTCTTAGGGCTAGAATTAAACTACTGATTTCCTGAAGTATAAAACTTCCTCTGCATGATGTTGCTTTGGCTCTGCAGCTGTCTCTGCCAGTTCTACATGTGCAAATTATATCTGTACTGTATGCAAAGTGAACTAAATCTCTTCAGAGAGAAGTTCACCATTATTGTGTAGCAGAAATGGTCAGCAAATGTAGATATCTGTATAAACCTTAGATGGAAGTACGGCAGAAAAAGAAATAGGAATAACTATGTCTGTGAGGACAAATAAAACAAGAAGAATTGGAATTAATTTACATGAAGAAGATTAGAGTCATTTGCAAGATTTATGAAGTGGTTGACAGGGAATCAAAAACTCTTTAATGAATTTGGCCCAAGGGGGAACGTAGTACTAGATTTGAAGTGTAGCATCCTTGGGGTGTTTTGAAGTCTAAATTCAGAAAATTAACATGGCTCACAAATTTTCATCATTCTTCTGCAATTGAATTCTTCCCCTGCTGCTAAGAAAAGCAGCCTGTGCTTCTCCCTTGTCTCTGAAATGCAGTGGGTGAAAAATGTCAGGATGTGACTAATTGATTCTCATTACCTCTTTGTCAGAAGTGGTTTTGTATAGATGAAGTTACGCTAGCCCTAGAGGGGGGGGTTGAAAAAGGGTTTTGTCAGTATGGTGACTTCTATTTTAGTAAACAGTTAACAGCTGTAAAGACATTCCCATTAGTAATATACCTAGAGTAGCAACTACTGAAAACACTGGTAGAGTAGAAAAGCTCAGCAGAAGCCCCTTGCACAGATGATGTATCACATCACATCAGTATCACATTTTAGACCAGCTAGAGCTAGAAGAACATTTTTATCATCACTGCCTGAATAGCGTGGCATATGACTTCTAGAAAAGATGGTAGAGAGAGCAGTCACAAGTCTCTTGGTATCTTTTCCTTGCATTAAAAAATGTCTTTATTCTTCAGTCTTGCTTTGAGTTCAAAACCAGGGAAATATTAGATACAGCCAGTGACATCTTGTTCTGGTCTGTCCCCTGCACTGATGAGTTGTCTCTTTTGGGTTTGTTTTATAGGTGACTTTCTATCATGCAAGAACCTACTTAAATTTATTTTCTAAATTTGCTTGGAGATGAAAGCAGAATCTTGGAGTTCATTTACTTATTTTTCCTACAAAATAATATACTAAAAATTATTATGCAAGAATTGAGGGAAGAGGCTTTGAGAATTCTGAACTGTGGATTTTGCGGCATTTTGAATAGTGCCAATCTAAATGTTTTTAAAATGGGAATATTTTCCTATATTTTTTCACAGGTCTGAATGCCAGTCGGAGGATCTTTGTTCAGTTTTAATGTTAACCTACCTGAAGTTCTCCCTTGGTTTTTCCTAGGGTTGTAGCAAATTAATCAAAGTAGGGAGCAAGAAAGTACAGGGAAAGGTAACACTGGAAGTAAACAGGATTTTGAAGGAACAAGTGCAGGAATCAGAACGGTGACCTGGTCTGGAAATCAGAATACGTTTTTTTCTAGACCTGAACTCCCAGTGCATCCATCACTGCCTGGACGTGAAAGAGACTGCTTGATACTGCTGTACATTGACACCAGCATTCAACTTCTGTGTGGGGAACATGCTACTGTATCTCAACATTGAAGCCAGTTGATTCACATTATAATAAGCACTGAAATGGAAACATTTAGTAAAAGCTTGTTAATGTTTAAGAACCAAATTCTAGTCTTGGTACATCTGTGATCAATATTCCCATTAAACTTTTTTTTATCTATAGGTGTTTTTTTCCTTTAGAACATTTCTTTATACTGCCATAATTATCAGTTGTCTTGAAATCAAAGCCTAGAAATAGTTTTCATTGTCCTTTTTACTATAAAGCGTACCTTAAGCTTTTTTTTTTTTCTGGTTCAAAAATTATTTAGAGATACCTTAAATTCAGAACCTCATGTGTTAGATGGAATCTAGAGTATCTTCATTGCAGCATATCACAGGAGATAAACTGAAAAATCATTTCTTGTTAAGCTGGAGATCAAGCATGTAAAATCTTGATTTCTAGTATAAAAATTAGTATATTCTACCAAGCTGTTGTTGAAGGTCTTGCCTAGCAGGCTAGGTGAAAACCTTTCAACTGTAAGCTCCTAACTATTACTGTAGCTAAGCTGAAAAGAGCCTTTGTACAGGTATGGGAGACTCTTTGTAAAATGGATCAAAAAATAGATGCCTTATTTTTTTTTCCAGTATCCCTGTTTGTTAAGAGAGTAGGTGCCTGTGCATACATCTCAAACTTATTTGTGTTTAGGAAATGACTATATGACTGAACACTCATTCTGATCTCTCATTTTTCTAGGGAGTTTGTGTGGAAGAAATGCTGTGGCTGTTTTCAAACTCTCTTACAAACTGATTTCAACGTAAGTAATTGTTTGATCAGTTTGTCAGTTACATGGTGTGTCCAAGTTAGACCCGTGTGCTTAATGAAAAGAACAATAAATCACACATCTTTAAGTTTTCCTTAATGTTTCTCAAAGAACTTCTGTTTGTTTGATTTTCAGTTTTTATATGCCAGGTCAGAAACTCTTCCTTATGTGCTTTCAGAACTGTTAGTCACTTACACATGCTTCAGAGATTGCCTTTTTTCTTTTTTTTTTTCTTTTCTTTTTTTCCTTTCTTTCTTATTTTTCCTAAAGCACTCATAGCAGAGATCATTCACAGGGAACCAGTCACATGAACTGTTGAGGATTTTCTTACACAGTATGTATCAGTATATATTTTTACCACTTTAATTCTGATGTGTTTATTTTGCTCAGGTTTTGGTGTTGCATTCTCTTTAGTAACAGAAGTTCTGCTGTTCATTGATCAATGTGACAGTCTTTAGTAGTTTACGAGATGAGCCAAACTCGTGGAAAATATGACTTCTGTATTGGTCTGGTGTTGGCTATGAGTTCCAGCATTTTCATTGGAGGAAGTTTTATCCTGAAAAAGAAAGGCCTTCTGCGGTTAGCTAGAAAAGGCTCCATGAGAGCAGGTAAATACATATTTAAGAAATTTGCTGATGTTTAAATTTTTTCTGTTTAAAAAAAGATTACTAAGCTTAAGATCTTGTTTTGACTTTTTTGGTTCATTACAGATATATGAAATCTAAAACACATAGCTGATGTGTTTTTTCTCTGGTATATCTAGCTCTGTGTACAATACATACTATTTAATTTGCATGTAACACCCTCTAGGGACACTTTCTGAAAGATTTCTTTGCATGTGAGTTAATTCTGCTTGCAAATTGAACATGAAAGCAGCACTCTTAACATCTGTACCTCCTGAATGAGTGAATTTAGGAGAATGTTAACTGTTTGAGTGCCAAGAGGTTATTTTAGAACACTAAAAATCTCATGTAATAACTGTGTGTAATGAGTAGTGTCCCTCAATGGTTCTTACTGGAAGTAGTGCTCTTTAATATCTTCATCAGTGATATGGACAGTGGGATTGTGTGCACCCACAGTGAATTTGTGAATGACTCCAAGCTGAGTGGGGTGGTTGATGCACTAGAAGGAAGGTATGCCATCCAGAGAGACCTCAGCAGGCTTGGGGAACAGGCATATGCAAGCCACATGAAGTTCAGTAAGTCTAAGAGCAAGGTTCTGCAAGTGAGTTGTGGCAGTCCCTGGAATCAGTACAGGCTGAAGGATCAAGGAGTTGAGAGTATTCCTGAGGATGACTTGGGGTGTTGGTCAACATAAGACAGCAATGTGCCCTTGCAGCCCAGAAAGCCAACTGTATCCTGGGCTGCATCAAAAGAAGCATGGCCAGCAGATCAAGGGGAGGTGATTTTCCCCCCTGCTCTCATGATATTCCACCTGGAGTACTGTTTCCAGCTCTTACTGTGTCCAGCTCTGGGGCCCCCAACACAAGAAGGACATGGAACTGTTGGATTAAGTCTGGAACAGAGCCATGAAAAGAGGTGCTCCTGTTTTATGAGGAAAGGCTGAGAGAGTTGGGGTTGCTCAGCAGAGGCTCTGGGGAGAGACCTTATTGTGGCCTTTCAATACATGAAGTGAGCTTAAAATAAAGGTGGATTTTTTTTTTTACTGGGGCCTGTAGTGACAGCACAAAGGACAATGGTTTTAAACTGAAAGAGGGTAGATTTAGATAGAATGGTTGCAGCAGCCTCAGATGATTCAGAAGGTTGAATCTGAATATTTTAATGCAGTACCCTGCTTCTAAAAGATGGTTGATCCTGAGGTACATCATTTATGCTTCGTGGTTTGCAATGGGAAAGTGTGACTACATTTCACACCGTATGTACATACTATCAACCACATAGGCCATGCACAATTTCTATGAAATAGCATTCTTGGAAGAGACATATAATGTGGCTTTTATGTCACTATAGTGACTTGAAATAACTATTTTTCAGAGTAATGCAGATATGATCATCAGTGCCATTTCTAATACAGAAGTTTAAATTCAGATTTCAGTGTTTTCAAAGTAGGCTGTAAGAGGCATATGCACATCAAAAATTAAAGATACTTGATTTCAACCCCCTTAACTATAAAGCCCCCTTAACTATCAAAAGGTTGCCCATGTTTTTAAAGGCATGGGCTGTAAAAATTATTTCATGTTAGAGCAATAAGTGATGTGACTTACTGTTTGTCAATGGAATAGCAAACATTCTTTCAATTTTAGGTCAGGGTGGTCATGCATATCTCAAGGAGTGGCTGTGGTGGGCTGGACTCCTTTCAAGTAAGTATGAAAAGTATAATCTGCATTATGATATTTAAATAACTATGCCACAGATGGCAGCAGTGGTTGCAAAAAAGGAGTAAGATGTAGATTCTACAGTGTATGGTAATGCTGTCTGGTGATTTGATGGGTTCATCTGTAATGATTTTGTTGTAATTTCTCTCACACCAGAGGTTCTTTCAGTAATTTAACTTCCCTCTTTGGGCAACAGAACCAGACCCAGAGATTGGTTTCCTGTATCTTTTTGCTAGCACATGCATTCTGGTTTTTGTCTCAGCAGAGAAGTATTTAGAGGTAGAGGGTTCTTAGAGGGAAGCACATTTTGGGACAATGTCTATTTTCTGAACTTTGTTTTCATTGTTTAAACTCTCAGCTTACTGCCTGTGTTCAGGTAACCATGACTTCATGTAGGTGTTGCCCTGTATTCTGCTGTTGTGGATATCTCCATGCAGAAGTTCATGAGTCAGTTGGCAGGCTGGGGAGCTACAACATAGACACCAAAATAGAACACCTTCTAATTAGGTTGATTTATTTTTAATACCTGTTGTAGTTCCCCAGCCTGTTCTTCAAATGCAAGACTGGGGGCTGGGTGGGGTGTGTTCTGTTAGTACTGTTAGCTGAACACCATAATTAGATTTTTCCATTGTTCCCTTACTGCATGTGTGTGTCTACAAGAAAACTTTCCCTGATGCACAGGTTTGTTGTGTAAGACTGCCTAACTCTGTGTTTGTTTGGGTTTTTTTATTACTATTCTGCAGTGGGAGCTGGCGAAGTAGCTAACTTTGCTGCCTATGCTTTTGCACCAGCTACATTAGTGACTCCTTTAGGAGCTCTCAGTGTTCTTGTAAGGTAAGAAACACTAACAGAAAGCAATGTCATTTCAGAGAGTAAAATATTTATATAGAAATGTCACTTAAATATGTTGTAATAAATGTGGACTGTTCTTAACAATATATAGTGCTTATAAACATCAGGAGTAACTCCAAATATGAAGTGACTGTGCTATAAAAGGATTCTAGCAATGCATCTACACCTCAATCTGAAAAGCTATCATCTTTTGCATTTCAAAAGCATGTTGTATACCTACAACAGAGTAGTATTTTGATTCCTAAGGTAAGAAAGATACAGAGGTTTTTAGGAGGCAGCATTAAATAGGGGTTCTGGGGAGAGATGCCAAATATGAGCAGGCTGCTCTGTCTGAGGAAAGTATCTTGATGTTTTTAAGTTGCAGATTGCAAATGACCTGTACTGTACAGTCAAAACAACCGTAAGCTGATGAACAAGGGAATGACATGTTACTAATGACATGTTTACTGAAGCTTGGTGTTTTGTTTTTTTTCTAGTGCCATTCTGTCATCTTTCTTTTTAAATGAAAAACTGAATCTACATGGAAAAATAGGGTGTTTGCTAAGTATACTGGGATCAACTGTGATGGTAATTCACGCTCCACAAGAGGAGGAAGTAGAAACTTTAAATGAAATGTCCCACAAACTAGGTGATCCAGGTAAGAAGAATGCTGTCTTGATAATGCATGCAGCTCATCATTCTTTATCATAGCTTCATTATTGCTGCTTTCAAGTTCCAGGAAGATAGCCTGTGTCTGGTTCATGTTGTCAAGATGGAGATGTGAATTCTGTGATCTAGTTCCATAGGAAGGCTTGCATGATGTCAGTGAACCTGGCTGGCCTTGGACAAAGTGTCTTGATATGAACCAATGAGATGACAATTTAAACAAATGCAGCAGCTCAGTTGGGTAGTCACAACTTCTGTAAATTTTAATTTGAAGCTGTCATTCTCTAAGCCCTCCTCTGAGCTAGCCTTAAAATGGGAAAAGTAGCTGCTGTGGTAAGTGGATACTGGCTCCTATGCTTACATGGATGATGAGGCATTAACAAATAAACATCTGCAACATACTCTGTGTGCGAAGTCAGATCTCATTTTCAATGTGAGGAAAGAGCCAAGCACAGAGACTAAAAAGCTCATCTAAAGGAAGGACCTGAGTATAGTGTATCATCTGTTGGTGAATGTAGCAGCCTGCCAAAACATGCCTCCTTAAACAGCATTCAGATGCACTCCTGTATCCAGTGGCATCTACGCCTCAGTGAGTCTGTGTGCAAAGCAATTATAGCAGTCTCATCCTGGAGGCATCTTGCTGATAGACTGCTCGAAGTAACACAACACTTTACAGGCTCATTCTTTGTTTTAGCTAGCTCACTCTAAAATGTTTTTAAACTTGATGTTGGAGGAGTAATGAGAAAGATCCTGAGCTCTTATATATAAGTTGAGCTGGTCACATTCGTGTTTTTGTGGTACCTCTTAAGATGCTTTTGATAAGAGTAGATAAGTAACAAGATTTTTTTTTTCCCCCCCCTCCTAACCACAGGTTTTCTGGTCTTCGCAACTCTTGTTGTCATTGTGTCTTTAATTCTAATAGTTGTGGTGGGACCTCGCCACGGACAGACCAACATTCTCGTGTACATAACCATTTGTTCCGTGATTGGGGCATTATCTGTTTCCTGTGTAAAAGGTTTGGGCATCGCTATAAAAGAACTTCTTGCAGGAAAAGCAGTGCTGCAACATCCCTTGTTTTGGATTCTGCTGCTATGTCTTACTGTCTGTGTGAGCACGCAGATCAACTATTTAAACAGGGCTCTGGATATATTCAACACTTCAATAGTGACTCCGATATATTATGTAATCTTTACAACATCTGTTTTAACTTGTTCTGCCATCCTGTTCAAGGAATGGCAGCACATGGCGGCTGATGACATTATTGGCACCCTCAGTGGCTTCCTGACTATTATTGTGGGGATCTTTTTATTGCATGCCTTCAAAGATGTTAATTTCACCCTAGCAAATCTGCCTGTCTCTTTGCGGAAAGATGAGAGAGCAGCAAATGGTACTTTGCTGAGCACCTACGACTGCTTTGATCATGATGAAGAAAGTTCTGCCTGTCTAGGTGAAATGCAATCCACTGAGAGTCTCTCAGGCAGGAGAAATGGAAGTCTGTCAGCCTTCTGAAAATACCTACTTATGACCTAAGAACAATTCTGTAACTCTGGAAAAACATTTTCTGCTGTGAAATGTCTGAGCTTGTCGGGGAATCATACTTTTTAACAGTATGTGTAGACAATCGTTAATTTTTTAAGTTCAATTTGGTTGGATAAAGAACACTGAAGGGGGTTTTATTTGCCTTATTTTTACTTTAAAAAATACTAAAATGACCTCAGACCACAGTTGGTTTTGTTGCTTAAGTTATGTGTAAATACTTTAATTCTTCTGTTTTAAGATGTATTGCACTAATGACAATTTTATCAAAAATAAATTGCTTTATTTCTGCATTGGTGGTAAAAATATTGCAGTGAACCTGGATCCTTTGTACCTGTACCCTGACTGAACACTGTGAACAGACTAGAACAGGAGCTGCAGTAAGTACTCTTGTCCTTTTTTGTAGAAGAGCAAAGGGAAGGCTACATCCAAGCAAGACTAATCTTTTGAAAAGATTGCTTAACTAAAACTTGCCATATTATGGAGGAGAAAGGATTTGAATCTGTAATAATAGCCAAAAAAAGCTACTACCTCTTGGGGAAGAGGTTAGGGTCTGTCTTTCCTGTACCATATTGCCCCAGCTCTGCAGAGCTGCTCTGTTTTTGATGTTACCAGTTGAACTCCCAGGATTGCAGTTTTGTTCCAGCAACACAGTTACTGCCTGTGACACTGAGCTTTTAAAAAATGGCCAATAATTGGAACATAATGTCATTACTTTAAAAAAAATGGGGCAAGGCAGGTATGTGGTAATTTAAATCCACAAAGGCAAAAAAAAAAAAAAAAAAAAAAAAATTTAGTGCTTTATTTTTTGTAAGAGCATTTCTACCCTAGATATGAAGATGAGAAATTATTTAAGACAGAGACAACTAGTTTTGGCTGTAAATTGTCAGGTTTAGTGTTTACTCTTAAAGAGTAAAATTTAAGGTTACTACTAGGACAAAAAAACAGTTCCCACAGTTCCTGCCTTCCTTTGGTACGTTGTATATGCAGATGCACCAAAGTGTCAAGTAAGAAAAAGACTCTTCGAATTCTGGTTGAAGAATGAGATTTGAACTTCTGCCTAATTTTAAGGGACAGCTCATCAGCAGCACATGGTCACAAAACCCAGCCCTCTGAATGCTTACTGCAACAAAGAGCAAAACCAAGAGCACCAGGGAAGGAGTCCAACTGCTAAAGAGTCACTGAACACAAGGTTGCCACCTCAAGTAAGGAAACACCAGCCTAGCTGGAGAGCAGGTTCCAGTTTCATACAGTGTAATCTGGTACTTTGTGTTGTAATAGGCACCTCGGCCTCCAGACCCACCACTTTGGATGAGAGAGAAAATATCTTTCCTGCACTTTGCCTGACAGTTCTTTTTAGGTAGCAGAAGCAGTTATACCAGGTGAAGAGATTTTAACTCATTTAAAAGTTTAAAATAGTCCTAAAAAAAAGAATAAATAGTAAGCTACCTTTAAAAATGTGAAGCAAATATCTTGAAGGACTAATGCCTGATTTCTCTTGAACCTATGGTGACTAAGGGGAAAAAAAACATTACATGGTTGGAGTTGTAAGATGTTAAAGACATTTTTGTTACTGCTGCCAGTTAACTGGTAAGAATTACAATTTGCTCACACAAAGGCTAGTTATTTTTAATCATTTCTTTAAAAGAGTGTTTATCACTTAAACTATGTGTGCACTACAGTGCTAAGCTAGAGCCCCAAGTGTGTGAGACCTACCCTTAAACCAATGATTTATCTCAACAAGTTTAAAAATTTATTTCCTTAATGGAAGCTTAAGCATAGATAAATGCTTGGCTGGCTAGGGGTCTTATTGATACTGTGCTGTGAAGAACTAAAAATAAATTGTTCTAACTAAAAATTAAGAGTTCTTAGAGAAAACTGTGTTAAGCACCTTGTAAAGAAATACTGCAATAAGCTGGTGTAACAAAGCACAAGCACAGCAGCTCAAGCACAGACAGCGTGGAGAAACTTGCTGTGGTAGTGGAAATTTGCTTCTCGATTGCCTGGCAAATCTCTACCCACTCTTTTGAGGAGAAATTTCAGTTTCTTTTCCCCAAATCCCATTCTTTTCCACCCCCAGTACCTACACCTTCCTCATCTCCTGCATGCCTTCTCTGTCAGACACAGATTTCTCTCTGTTGCTGCACTTGATTCCATTGCTGTGAGACTTCTGAAAAGAGCTGAGCAGGAGAAAAAACGTGCTCCAACCTAGCCTGGAACTAGTAAGAGAGAAGGGGAAAAAAACAGGATCAAAAAAGGATGTGGTTCTTGGTTTTACACTGGGTTAGAAACATTAACTAAAGAACATCTCCAGAAATCTGTATTCCAGATAAAAAGTGTAATTATCCATCTGTGTCTGTTCCAGCCATCTCAGCTCACATTTGTTCTGGGCTGATCCTACCAGCCCAGATCTTGGGATCCCATAGTAAGCAAACAGGAGTTAACCTGTTCAGCCACAAGTAGTTGCTTTAAAATGCAAAGTTTTCCAGTTGCAAAGTTTTACAAACAATTTTACTCATGCAGTGTTTGCATAATACAGTAAGTGTAATTAAACAAATACTTTCTGTAAGTAAATCATGATTAACATCGTTAGAGCTTATGTACTGGGATAGAATACACCTGATCACTGTATTCAGGATTCTTGTAAACAAGAATTCCTTATCACTTGTAAACATGTATTTTGGTGTGTATCACCAACTAAAATGTAAATTGTTAGAAGCTCTCATTAAGAAAAAGCAAACAGTCTCCATTCTAATCCATGAAACTACTGCATTTTAGAAAGATCAGTCACCTCCATGTTAAATAACTTTGAAACAATCACCTTAATTAGCCTTCATTTTCATAATTACTCAAAGATTGTGGAGATTAATTTTGCAAAGAGGAAAAATAATCAACTGACCAGAAAAATTATTCACAAAGCACCAGCAGAGTTTGTTGGTTGTTTTGTGTGTGTGTTTGTGGTTTTTTGTGGGGTTTTTTGTTGTTTGTTTTTTTTTAATAAAGGCTAATTAAGCAGTTAATGCTCTAATACAAACAATTAGAAATTGATTTCAAAATTTTTTTCCTACACACCCCAGTTTCTTATCCTCCATAGCTACTGTTTTGTTAGCTTCAGGGGAAAATTATGCCAGTCCACTCCCAAATGGCCACTTCGGTACAGGAATGCAAAGAGATTTAAAAAAATCTTTTACAGTTGCAGGTTTTTAATCAAAGTGTATAAAATTTAAGTCTAGAAAAATAAGTCTAGATTGTATACAGTTACTCTGCTGGGAGACTGAAGAGGACAGTGCACTCAGATGGCACAGGCATGCTGAAAAATGAAGAAGAGAGTATTCCTTAAAACTGTAGGTTGGTTGTTGGTTTTTTTCTCACACTTTTTAGCCTAAACAGGTGCAAAAAGTATCATTAGGTGGGCAGTCTAGTTGCTGGCCAGGGACTGATGGATGGGTGGCTGGAAGCAGCGCACATGTTCCACGGGTGTGCTCTCTCCATCGCCAGACTTCAGATACTTGTCCAAAATAGCAATTATTTCATCATTCAGAATCTGGAATTTGCGAATTCTCTCAACCATTTTCTTCAAAGGCTTCAAATATCAAAACAAAAACACAGAAAGAAACACAGGCGTTAGCTTTGGAGATAAAAGGTTTTAGACAAAAAAGCAACACATGCTGCTATGTCACCTCTCCCCGCAATGTTACGAATGTCTCCCTTACACTGCTAATCCAGCACAAACCCAAGGTGCATTTAGGTTTTGACAGGTCTGCTTTTTGTACAAAAAAAGGGCAATTTACAGCAAGCTTGTCATAACCCCAATGCACATAGACGAGATGACAAGCATTAAGAAAATCCCACTTCTTCAGGATATCAGAATTCATGCTGACCAGTCTTCACACTCCAGTAGTAATGCCTTTATCTTTCATTCCTAAATACCCCAGTGCCCCCATTTTTAACATTTCCTTCTAAAAAAGCAATTGTTACATCTGCACCGCATCCGAGTACACACAGCTCTGACTGTTGTCTTTATTCCTATAGCAAATAGAGAACGGATGTTTCCAACTCACCACATTCTTTATAACCTCATCTTTGCCATCATGCTTCTGGACTTTCAAGAGGTGGTAGCAGAAATCCAACACATCAAAGCGCCGCTGTTGTCCCAAAAGCACGATGATCATACAGCCCGCCCAGTGCAGGCCATCCCCGAAGCACTGCCTGAGACAGGAAACACACTGCATGAAGCACGTTTCACCTACAGCTTGCTCAGTAACCAGCTATTATACAGAACTACATCTAAACCACTCTAGAATTGTCAGGCATTAATCCAGAAAATACAGCAAAATCTCTAGTAAACAAGGTTTATGAACATGATGGAGGGATTGGAGTGTCTTACAAGGAAAGGTTGAGCGAGCTGAAACTTGAGCCTGAAGAGAAGGCTAAGAGAGATCAGTGTCTATAAATATCTAAAGGGTGGGTAGAAAGAGGATGGAGCCAGACTCTTCAGTAGAGCCCCCAGCAACAGGAAAAAGGCCCCCATGCTCCCATTTTACACAACATTAAGAGTTACTCCAAAAATACTGTGTCCAGCAGCTTTACATTTCATTTGTGAAGGAAACAACACTTTCAAAGAAAACCAGGTGGGAGTTCCACACTGCTCTGCTCCTTTGTGCTGCAGGCATGAAAGGAAGAACTGTGCCATGCTGTTGCCTCCATACTTGCTCAATGAAAAGCACAAAATCATGGGACTGTTCTTAAAGGAAAAGACCTTTAAGATAATTGGATAGGGCTTTCAGCAACCTGGTCTGATGAGAGTTGTTCCTGCCCATGCAGGGAGATTGTAACTAGATGATATTTAAGGTCCCTTACAACCCAAACTATTCTTTGATTTTATGATCATCAAGTCCAACCGTTATCTAACTCCACTGAGTCTAGTGCTAGACCATATTCCTAAGCAGCACATTAACATCTTTTAAACATCTCCAGGGATGCTGATTCAGTGACCTCCCTGAGCAGCCTGTTCCAGTGTTGGATAACCCTTTCAAGTGAAGAAGTTTTGTGTAATATTCAGCCTAAGCACATTACAGATCAGAAGCTTTGCAAAATAAGGATATTACCAAAATTAACAAACCCAAGAACTAACTAGTCCTGGCTAACTCATGTTAACTTCCAAATGCTTATTCTTGCTCTTAATTCAGAGAAGAAAATACTTTTTAGAAATAAATGCACAAACGTTCAGCCTTTTTATTCAACTTCGGTGCCCGTAAGGGGTCTGACTACTATTGAAAGATGCGTGCCAGGGCCTGTTTGTCATGGGATCATTCATTACACAGTGGCCATACTTAAAAAAATAGAGGGTTACTTTTGTTAAAGATACAATAACATCTGTGTTCGTGCATTATGAGCCCCTCCCAGTGACTGCAGCAGCCCTTCCCCTTGTTTTCCCCCTACGCTCTTGGAGACGGGAGAACAAACCCCTCCATTCTGGGCCCCTCTGCCAGTTCCAGGGAGGAGAAGCCAAGCGCTGCTGGCCGCAGGGGTAGGGCTGGCAGCTGGCAGTACGTACTCCACGGTGAACTCGTGCGTTCCCACGGGGATGCAGTAGACGAACTGCATGGCGCTCCAGAGGCGATGGAATTCCACGCACTCGTCCACGTGCATCACCCCGTTGCTGGGCAGGGGCCCGCGCCAGATGGGATCGTCCAGGAAGGAGCGGATCCTTGTCAGGATAACCTCAAACATGGAGAGGCCGCAGCAGAGGCGTTCTTTGGTCAGCAAGTCCCCTTCCCTGGCAATGGCTATTTGCTGATGTGGGAGAGAAGGGAAGAGCACAGCCCTGGTAAAAGCCACTCGACACCGAGACTTTATGTAAAATAATAAAACCCCACAGCACCATGTTTTTAGTTTTACTTGGTTTATTCCAGGAGATCCTCCTCCTGGCTTGAAGTGAGGTCAGAGGCTACCAACCCGGGATTCAGTTCAGTGGAGTAAACGTTCAGAGAAAATTGTAAAAGCCTCTTCCAGCAGCCAGGCCGCTGCTGTAGTAACACAGACTACAGGAATGCTAATCCTGGACTAGTCCCAGGGAAGTTTAAAGAAGTTGTTGCCTGAGTGGAGGCAGAAAGCACAACCAGAGTTCAGTGCTCTGCTGCTAGTACAGGCAGCAGCTCCTGCCTATGCTCCTCTGCCTGTCTCTCTTGGCTGCTGCAGTTAGAGAGGAGAAAGCTCCAAAGACAGCACAAACAGGCTTAGGCAAAACCCACAAATGGCAACCCTGGTCAGGGCTTGTCCCATCTTGTGGCACCACACTGCTACAGTGCAGCAGCACTTACCAAGCTGCAGCACACAGCATCACAAAAGCTTCAGAGCCCTCTGCTCTTAGTTTCTACTATTCCTATCTCAACCACTTGTAAGCTGCTGCACTTAGAAGGGAATTAATGTACCCCTCACACTGAGAGAAAACTGCTGAAGCTGCAAAAACAGTTCAAGAATTTTTCTCTTCAGTCATTCTGTTCCCAGCAAAGTTCAGTTCAGCTAAACTCATTTTCCAAGAGTTGAGAGCAGAAAAATTGTTTTAAAATATACTCGTGTGCAAAAGAAAAGTGATTGGGTTTGGTGGAATTTGCACTGGGACCTCCCAGGATGACCCTTATACCCACAGGGTATCACATGGTTAACAAACATGCAAATTAGCATTTTCTCCAAAATGTGTCTATTCCACCCCAGCCTCAAATGTTTTAAACTTCCGAGCTTTAACAGCTGTACCAGCTCCACAGATATGAAAAAAAAATAATAAAATATTGTTGTGTGAACGAGCTGAATGTGGAGGTCGAGGTTCTGACACAGCTATCAGAGCGTGTGAAAGAACAGACTTTCTAGTGCTCAGAAACTTCTTCAGCTGCCTCTGAAATAAATGAGAGATTACCTGGGGTGTGCCTAATCTTTCAATGAGTGGAACCAAATGCAGTGGTGCATATTTTGATTCTAGTCTCTTCATTTTAGCATCGAGTCTTTCACCCTCTGAAATGAAAAAAGAAAAAAGAAAAAAAAAAAAAAAAAGGACCAATGAATTGTAATTAACAAAGAAAATTCTTATTTTCACACAATCTTTATCCAGTGCAGATACCTATGTTATTTGTATGGGTAGTTTGAGTTCTAAATATCTGGTTAGTCTTCAATGCTATTTTAGAAAAATATTTCTTTTTAAATATAACATTGCATGTGCAAACAAAAGGATTTGTAGTAGGATGCATTTCAGTAATTAACTTAATTTGAGAAAGAATCTAGGGCTCTATTATGCTGCTGATGATATATTTGACTCCCATTTGTACTAAGCCAAGTAAATCATCCTCATCATACATAAAATGATTGATTTCAGAAGGTGCAGTATAATCAGGGTGGAATCTCATGTATAGCAAGACTTTAAAAAGCAGTTGGCATACCCTCATCACTGGCAAGTAGGAAATGTTCTCTGGCAAATGGGAAAATACTGTTTACAATGGTCTGGGTAGTTTTATGTAGAGATTCAAGTACCTATGGTGAGTCTGGAAATATTTTCAAAGATTTTTAGCTGATGGGATTTTTCTCTGAGAGGAAGAATATCAGCTGCTGTGGCAGCAAGAAATGGGGAGGAAAGGAGACAGAGGAGTAACACAGAAAGAAGAGAAGCATGAGGGGAAAAATAACTCCCTTTCTGATGCTGAAGGATGAGGAAAGCCAATACCAGAGGAAGCAATCCTGCAAACATTCACCACTGCATGCCCAGTTTAGTAAAAAGGCGTGTGAAAGGTCTACTGGGACCAGGGACCACTTGTATTTACTTACTATGCTGACAGACTGCCTATATACCCTGTTAGATCAATTTATACATGTATTTATAGGTATCTATGCCTATTATACCTTGACTGAATTGACAGTCATATAAGCTAAACAGCTCTTCTGGAAATGCCTCTGGCCAATTCCACATATAGGGGTAATACCACCCTGGGTATCCATCCCACTCGTCACAATATTCCTCCTCTTCCTCTTGTAATTTGCACAGAGCCTCACCACAAAGCACACATTATTCAGCCAGGCAAACATGCCTGAACCTGTTGCCTCTGTGTCATAATTAACAGTGGTGTCATAAAGGGTGGCTGGGGGACAGGCACTGAGAGCACAGCAAGAGAAGTGGAAAGCATAACCCCAGGAAGGCGTTTTCACTTCGCCCATTACCTTTGACGTGAACTCTGGGCAGGATATTTTGGAACGGCGCCGCGTGCAGCAGGTCACACACCTCCTCGAGGGACTGGAACAGAAAGGAAATGAAAGGCATTTAGGACTGAAGAATCCCCAGTCCACATCAAATCCTCAAAACAGGTTTCCAAAACGTGTTGTCACCATCGCAGGAACACCAGAGGGCAGCCAGCCACTGCCACCACCGCACAGAGAGGCTGCCTGCTCACTCTCCTCACTGGATCACTCCCAAAGATCATTTGATTTCACCAGGTTACCTTGGATTCCCAAGTAAACTCCAGCAGCTCTCCTCCCACGCTCAGCTGGCAGTTTGTAAAGGACAGGGTATTTATTAAAAAGACTAATTCAGAGTGAGTAATTTTGGTGTGAAAGTGACAGACAGCTCCTGCACAGAGCACTGAATAAGCTAACTCTCTGCTTGGTTATTTTTAACCAACGCTATTCCCACAACCCCTTATCCTGCTGGGGGCATCTCATCCTGCTGGTGGCATTTCTCAGACAGGCAGACAGACACATGACAGCAGCAGTGAACCACCTCTCAGGAACATCTTTAGGGATGGGGAAAAATATTCTTGACTGCTGTATGTAGGTGCAGAGAAGATGCAGAGTTGAACAGAAGCAGACGTGTGACTTTGCTAAGCCTCTCTCCGGATTTTTGGAGCAAAAGCCCTGCTCATTTGTAGTCCCTCAGTGCTAGAAGAGATGTTCATCAGCCATACGCTCAGCCAGGCCAGGGTACTGGAGGTTAATACACCTTTCCCACATCTAGTTCCTTATGTTTGGATTTGATGTTCTTCAGGGTATTTTCCAAACTCAACAATTCTTCGATTCGATGTCAACACTACAACAATTCACGTCCTAGGTAGTCAGCATTAACAACACCCATCCACTAGCAGAGATGCCCCACAGACCTACTTTTGCACCAGGGTAAAGTTTAGTTAAGTTATGAAAGATGACCACAATGGAAAAATACTGAAATACTGAAATTCATGACATCAGAGCTCCAAGAAGGACAAAACCAAGAGGGCCAGCAAGCTGGGGTATATAACTAGAAAATGTCACTGAGGTGGTGTCCCAAAGAACACAGCTCTAGCACTCATGTTACTTCTGTACACCCTCAAGCAGTGAGGGCCTTCTCCTGCCTGGCTTTCCACTTTCAAAATCCACTGTGCATTTCCACAATCCACTAAAGTGGATTGTTTAGCCTGAATCCAAAGTGATCCAGTTTCTCATTTTGTTTCAGCTACCCATTACTCAGTATGGGTTTGCTGCTTGTCACCTGTCCCTTCAATTACTCTCCACCATCAGGGAGTCATCTTCTAACACCATGAACAGGACTCTGAGGAACATCATGTCTTCATTACCTTACCTAACATCGATGCCTTTAATACACCCTAGACAACAAGTCTTACATGAGGCTCTATTTTCATGCAGTGGAAGGCTCCCAGCCAGCTTGCTGAGGAAATGATGTGGCTGGTTTGCAGTCAGCAAAGATTTCAATGATGGGCAGCCCAGTCTCAGCAGCAGTGTGTGCTGAGCATCCTTGTACACACAGGCAGTGGAAAGACGCCTCAGTCAAGTCTCAAAAGCACAACACAAGAAAAAGAAGACAGCACACCTGTTGCTTTTCTAGTCCAGAAGCAATGCCCATCTTTCCCTCCATAAGCGCCCAAAAAGAACAATAAATTACAGGTCTGGCCATTTTGGGGGCCAGATTGAACAATGTGAAAGAAGGAAGGGAAAAGAGAGCAAGAGGTAAGGATAAAGAGCAATTGTAGCCCCTATACATGCTATAGGAGGAAGCTAAAGCATCTGAAAGACTGGACACATTTCACAGTTTCATTCATGCTAAGACAGATGAATGCCTGGCAAAAGCAGGTGCCACTGCCAGCCCTCCAAGCAGCAAGGATGTCCAAAAAGTCCATGTTAACTTTGCAATGTCAGATGACAAGAGAAATGACAAGCAGGGAAGGAAAATAACAGTACCAGCTGCACAACTCATTGACATCAAGAGAGCAGCCACCCTGTGACGGACTGCAGGAATACTGTATTTGATCATAATCTATGATGAGGGTCACAATATTTGATCCTCAGGTACCACAGCTGAGGCAATGCCTCTCACCCAAAGTTGGGCATCCCTGGTACCCAGCAGACACAACCCCCCCTGCAAAACTGTAAGAGATCAGAGCAGGGAAATGTTTCTCTCCATCTGTCCATCAGCAACAGCGAACTTGCAGATTTCAACCTTGTTATTTGTGACGTTAGTAACAAAAATTGGAGAGCACATTTTGAGAGACAGATGGGTTTTAAACTAGCACAGCAGGCACCTACCAGACTCTGTTCAATGAGGAGGCAAAACAGGACAGCATTTCCCACTTCCCGCAAATTCTGGAAGCAGACAGTCTTCAGTTCTGCATATTCAACGATGTCCTTCAGCTGATGGTGAAAAAACTCCAAGATACCTGAAATCAAGAGAGAAGCAAAAAAAAAAAAAAAAAAAAAAAAAATTAAATCTGAGCAGCCAGAACAAAATCTAGTGATTATCACACAGGGTACAACTATTACCTTGGGAAAGCGGACAAAAGATTCTGGTCATGTGGGTAAGAGTCACATGGAATAGGATCAATTTTTCTGCCTCAAAAGCACACCAATTTTCTAAGCAATTTACCGACTCAAAGGTTGCACTGCATATGCTTAAATACACTGTATCAGAGCACAAATAATGGAGGGTGCAGGTTTAGAGTTCTGGCTCCACTTAAGAGCACAGATGATTTTTTTTTTTTTACCTCTGGACGTGCAGCCTCCAGGAAACTGAAAGGATCAATAGATAAAAATTCAGAGGCTATGAAATGTTAAGCCAATGAGTGATGTGCTGACCTTTTTAACTGGGTAAATCATGCAAAATGGAACACCTAGCTTCTCTTCTCACTCCTGGAGAACAGAGCCAGTGTAAGAGGTAGGAAAATAATTTCCAGGAGCAGGAAATTTGCTCATTTGCTCTCATTTGCTGTCAGTCCTGCTCCAGCCTCTGTCCCCAAGCTGCCATGTCCCCTGACATGTTCAGTTCACAGTGGTTATTCTCAGGGACAAGAGGGACAGGAAGAGGCAGAGTGCTAAAGACATGGGGAACTGAGGTGGTGCCAGACTCTGAGTCTGACAGTGCCACAGGCAGCCAAAGGTGATTTGCAGCCCCACAAAACAATTAAATGCAGACATCCCAAGTCAAGCTCTGCTGGCAAGGGTACACCAGATCCTGCTGACAAGCACAGTGGGAATATTGTCCCTGTCAAAGTTTTGCCAAAAGCTGTAAGAAACAGCTAAAACTATGCTTTTAAGAAGCATGTAATTTACATAAATATGCATTTATCCACCAAACCTCTCCCATACAATGGTGACACTTAATGCACTGGTGGATTTCCAGCCCCTTCACCCCCCCCCAGCCCCAGAAAGATTGCACACTTTCTTGGTTAGAGACAAGCCCAAGAGACTCCAGGCTTGACAGCTTCTGCAGAGACCTGATCTGGTCAGCACTGCAGAGGTTAAAGCCACATGCAGGATGGGAGAGGAGGAACAGAGAACTGCAGTAAGTCAGACACCTCTCTGGCTTTTGAGAAGGTAATTTTTGTCAGCATTTTTCTACCTGTCTACACAAGCCTACCTCTCTTAAAAAGCCACCAAAAACCTTGACTGATGACAAAAGTAAATACACCATGCAAAGCTTTCAAATCGCACACTACATACTGCAGTTCATTTCCACTGCACTAAAATAAATAAGACTGTTAAACCTTCACCAAGCCACATCTCAAGCAACTGGGAGGGGACAAGGAAAGAGAGCACAGATGCCCCCACCACCTTCCCATGTGCTCCTTGGACAGAGCTGATGAGCAATTCCATGGAGGAGATCAGACTTTGGTATTTACCCAGCAAGGTAATGGCTGAGAGGAGAGCACAGAAATGTAAAATCCAGTCTGGAGTGTATCTGCAGCAGGGAAATCCCTCAAATCCAGCAGAGGAACTCAAGAACATACAGTGAAGGAAGGACTAACTCACACATTTCTACAGAAAGAAATGTGTCTTAAATTAGCACTTAAATTAGCAAAACAAAATAACAATGAAGTCCATGGTGAGGAGATGCAGAGCTGGCTCTGTTATATTTCAAGGAACTGTTTGTCAATTGAAAGTTTCAGTTAAAGAGTGTTCCCACACATGATCAGTGGAGATAAATTTCAGATCCAACTTCAGCAGTTTAGTGACTCAATAGAAAAACTGAACTGAAAACCTATTGGAGAAAAGTCAGATGTACTGAGTGCTTGCTAAGCCTGATTTATTCAAAGGAAACACATTTATATCTGGCTAAAAAGAAAACCAGTAATGCCAGCCCATCACCAGCTTTCCTCTCCCCATAACAAGGGGGCCATGTTATGAAAAAGCCCTGGAAAAGACTGTCAGCATCCATTCAGTGATGGAGTATAAAAGGCCAATTGCAATTCCCGGGTGTTTAAGCAGCAGAGCAACCTTGTGTTTGCTGTTTAAACACCTGAAATGAGATGCTGCATTGCTGAATACTGGAAATCCTATTTTTAAAGACAGGCTGAAAGTCTGATTGGTACTTGGGAGTGCTGCGTCCAGTTCTGGAGCCCTCAATACAGGAAGGACATGGAGCTGATGGAATGGGTCCTGAGGAGGGCCACAATAACAATCAGGGCCCTGGAACACCTCTCGTGTTAAGAAAGGCTGAGGGTGCTGAGGAGAAAAGAAGGCTCCAGGGAGACCTAACAGCAACTTCCCAGTACCTGAAGGGGGCTACAGAAAGGATGGAGAGGGACTGTTTGCAAGGGCCTGGAGTGATAGGACATGGGGCAATGGTTTTAACTGAGAGAAAAGAAGATTTAGATTTGATGTCAGGAAAAAGTTCTTAACCATGAAAATAGTGGAAAAATGGAAAAGGGAGGTAGTTGAAGCCTAATCCCTGGAGATATTGAAGGTGAGGCTTGATGAGGCTCTGGGCAACCTGATCTAGTTGAGGGTATCCCTGCTTACTGCAGAGGGGCTGGACGAGATGATCTCTAGAAGTCCCTTCCAACCCAAATTATTCTAAGATGTGTCCAAATTTTTTCTCAAAACAATTCTAATGCTTGGAAAAAATGCAGTGAGGGCATTGAAGCAAGATTTACCATAAACCTACAGCGTGTTTGATTTATATGCCCTAGAATTTTCTTTGTGTTCTTTGTTGATGAAAGGGCTTCCAGGCCAAGCAAGACAGGTGGTCTAAGGAACAACTGTAAGAAGTCAAGCCAGATACTTTCCTCACACCAAAAATTTCTGGGAAGTCCATTGAGTTAACCTTAGGTCTGTGCCATAACCTTAAGACTTAGGTCCGTGCCATACAGGAAATCAAACCAGAACATGTACCAATGCTTCTGGCTTTAGTGTCCATGGCACGTTCACAGAGATTGATGGTGAAGGGCTGGAAGGGTTGGCAGACTCTCAAAAACATGGTAACTGTAGACTTCACATAGTTACCATGGTGAGAAAGAATTACCCAGGCAAGTAAGATATTGGCAACGAGGGCAGACGTGGGGATGTTTTTTCCTTTATCTTGTACAGTGAGTGGGGAGCAATTTGGTAGGAAACAGAAGCTGAGCAGGACAGCAAGAATGATTCTGCTGCTGCAACAAGGAAACAACCCACGGTCACGGCAGGGTTGGAAAGGAGTGGGAGGGTTTGGGATCCCCTCAATTTCCCACCCAACCTGTGGGTTCTGTGTGGAGTTTGGGAAGAGAGAGACTGGTGCCAGGAATGATGTTGAGAAAATTTTATCAGGCATACATGGGTACCTCTGAAGTGAAATCCTGAGAATAACCCAAGTCATCTTCAGCAAAAATAAAGAAGCAGGATGGCACAGAGAGAATCCAGAAGCAGCAGAGGGGACTGTGATGGGCAGCAAGGAAAGCTATTACTGAAACCCATACTGAAGTTGCAACTGAAAACAAATCAAGACAGTAAGTCCACCCAAAAGCAAAGAAGTCAAAGAGGTTTGAGGTTCATACCAGAAAAACTACATATTGTCTTTTACAGTCATTTCAGGTGACAAGGGTCCCTCTCAAAATCCTTACCACAGATCTTTATTTCTTCACCCAAAGCTGCAGTCTCCATCTACAGATGTATAAATACACTCACCTGGGCACATGCATTAATGAACAAACTGTGTCATTATTTTGTATTTCTGACACCCAATATTAAGTACATAGTTATTCCAATAGTTATTCCAAATAGTGCATCAATGATGATTTCAATGATGCACTACTTCCTCTTGATTTACCAGCAAAAAAGACAAAGGTTTACAAAGCTACACATTTCTGTGTAGAACTAAAAATCTGTTCCATTTTTGATGGAACAGAAATGACACTGAAAGCACGATCTGCTCCCCAGTGGAGTCCTGTGGCAGAAGTATATGATCATATTTTCATTAATGTTTGAGCAATGGCATTCCTGATTACACTTGTACCATACAGTATACACAGAACTGCATTTTTATGAAAGACTCAGCCTGCCTACTGAAACCCTGGAAAATGAGCAAGTGTCTTAGGAAAGTTAATTTCACTTAACTGCATGCCACCTTGCTTCTTATTTATATGTGGGTACAATTCAGAAGTTACTGAATTAGTTATATACACATAGCATTTTGCAAGGCAAATGACTCTAAGAGTTTTTGCTCCTTCTCTCCAAGAAATCAATTAATCAATCCCTCTATTCCTGCAGATGAGATGATGTTAGGTGGCATAATAACTGATCTTATAATCCTAGTTTCTGATTTACACAAATCTCAACAAAAGCAAGGGCTGTTGATATATAAAAACCAATAAAATATAGAAGATTAATAAAGGATTAGGTTCCATCTCTGCTTCCAAAATTCTATCTCAAGAGTACTCAAACAGCAGATGCAAAGTTTCAGGTGTACAGTCTGCACAAAAATTAATTTAGGAAGTCAGATCAAGTCAACACATGCAATCGCAAAGCTGGTTGGATTTCTTCACTTTGGTCACCTTTCATTTTCTGTAAAACCATCTCAATTGACACCTACAGACTTCAATCCAACAAGTACCAGAGCTCATAACAATTTTGGTACCTAAAAGATTAGGACAAAAATTAGCTATTAAGACTACAGCTGAACTGCTAACAACAAACTAGATCTTGAATATAACTACTGGCCTAGTTGCATTTTGGTTTCTTTTCTGACTTAATTGTTATAATGTAAAATCTGCTAATCTGCAACAGCAAAACCACTCCCAAGAAACTGGGTGCTGTAAGGACATTTAGCTTATATTCACTGTCATGTAGACCTTCAAATACTAGCTACAAATATTTCTTTTGCTCATAAAAGACATTATTAACCCTGCATCTCAGCAGTTAAGCCACTATTGTCAACAGAAATGTTTGTGATGTTTAAGCATATAGATGAATCTGGGAATTAATGATCACTGAGCTTGCACACTGTGGTTTTTTTCTGAGGAAGAAATATCCTTGTGTTCAGTATATCTAACCAGTCCTTACAGCCTTTTTACAATCATTTAGGTATTTTGGATTGCACCCAAATTCTTTTAAGCAGCCTGTGATACTCAACCAAACCTTTCTCCAATATTCCAGGAAAAGCTATGAATAAATTCCCTTACTATTCTTTCCCACGAGGACTCAAGCCATTGTGCCCACACCAAGAAATGAACTTAATGTCCTAGTCATCCAAACTGGATCAAAAACCTGGCTCTTTGCCATGTCCCAAGGGATGCTTCCCCAGCCACTACTGCACTCCATCACATATCTCAGCTCAGGCCAGCTCCCATTTCTCTTAGACCTTAGACCTGAAAAATTCCAGAAAAAAGCATGGTGGAAGACAGTTTTTTTGCCAGGTTGCTGTGCCAAAGGAGCTGAGAAGGTGTTTCCAGCTGGCATCATGGGACACTGGGAGGCTTCCCCAAACTGCTACACAAACACATGGGATTTCAAGAGATCATGGCCTGGAGTAATAGGTGTTTTTTCCCTGCATCACCTCTGGGTGTTTTGTTTCTCTGTTATTTTTTCTTTGTTTGCTTGTTTAAAGAAATATAGAAATGCTATACTTAGGAAAAAGACACAATTAGTCTATTCTCTCACCAAGTTTATACCTTGGCTAAACTCATTGATTTATCTTTTTAAAAGAAACAATCTTTATTTTGGAGGGGTGATAAACCAGTGACAAAAAAATAAAGCTGCATCTCACAGCAGAGCTGACAAATCACTTTCCTCACCATGTCCAATACCACTTCAGAGTGGCAGGACATAAAACACTTCTCAAACACAGAAATGCCATATTCAAATACTAGAAAAACAGTGGAAGAAAACATTACCTCTAAGAAGAAAATTCACATTTAAACTCTTATAGGCCAATATTCATTTAAGATCTTCAGCAACTTTAAAAGGTCCCTTTAAAAATCCTTATGCTTAGTGTATTTTTAGACAAATATTTTTATGACTACAAGAGAGCAAGTTCCCCACTGCTTTAGACTGTTCCTATGGAAACAAACCCATTGGCAAACAGGACAAGTCTGATGCCACTGCTTGTACCCTGCTCCTTTTAGCAGGAATAAATCACCATTTAGAAATCCACAAGTCTAGAGGGCTGATTATGTCGGGCTCAAGGAATTACAGAGTCCAAACAAAGCTCTCCATACGAAGTCTAAAGTGTATGAAATAGCTAACACACCACTTGCTGGACAAACTTAAATTACTTTGCATTTGGAGAATGGACTGGGGAAATCAATTCTGAATTGATAAATGCATGTTACATTAAGACAGATGAGAACCTATATATTCAGTCTGTAGAGGAGAATCACAGTTTTGGTCTGTATGTGTAGGTAGTGCTAATTATAAAGAAAGGATCTGTTATGAAGGAACAGAAGCAGCACACAGACATTCCCGGACTTACTACTACAACTACTGCAGAAAGCTTTGGGAAGCAGAGGAGGGAACAGACAGCAGTTGGCACAAGTATTACCTTGCATTTTCTGTAGCAAACCGAGTAAACAAGGTGTGGCAGAGACTGCTACAGAGGAGAATTTAGCACAGAAATGAGAGGACGGGGACTCAAATCAATCATGGCTTGAATCTGCCCTTTTACAATCTGGCAGCTCCTCTCAAGATGCCAGATGAGGGCTAAAATCTCCTGCACATACTCATTGCAGAGAACATTTTCCTTTGTCTGTCAGAGCTGCTGCAAGGACAGAGAGCTCGGTGATGGAGGAGTCAGAAAGCACAACTTGACTCTTCAGTGATGTGAGAGGGACACGTTGGGGCCCTGGGGCCTCCATGTGCTTTCTGTCTAGCAGCTTTAAAAAGCAAGCAGTGCGAATGCTATAGAGACTGCCATGGCCACTTCTTGGAAGAGACTCTCCAGGAAGATATTAAGTGTCCACTGCTAGAAATAGCTCAGAACAGGAAAAATACACTTGTCAAGAGAAAACCTGCTGCAGTGAAGGAGCACAGAATTCTAGTTGCTATGGCCTTCCAGCCAGAGTTACTCTGACCTCTCAGTTCAGAAAGCATCTAAACATATGAGATTTCTCTTGTAAGAATAAATATGAGGTCAAAGCAGTTTGTTATCTCCACAAAACAGCGAAGTGATAACTACTTCAATCAATTCCATGAAGGCTACCATTGCACAAGTAAAGCTTTGCCTGTCCTATATGACAGATTGCTTTTTAACCTCAAGAGGAGGTTTCTGCTTAAGTCCCTGCCAAATGCTCCTTACAGGTGAGCATTTCTGGCAATGATTCTGGCAATTTCAGCTATGAGCTTCCTCATGTCACCTGCAGCATTGCAGTCCCTGGTGATGCAAAACCATATTTGAGAATACCTCCTGCTTGTGCGGTCAGACCTTAATGAGTGGCTAAAAACCTCAGATTATTTTTACACTGCTAACTACCATGATTCATCCACTTCTATGCTCCAGGGAGAAAAACAGGAAGGCAACACTTAGTAAGTCCTCGATTTCGTTTCGCATTGGTAACGAGCGTCAAGCAAGCAGTGGGAAGCAGAAAAAAAACCCAACCTCATTCCACTTGGAGTGGCATTTAATAAACCTAAGAGACTCTGGAAAAATAAATATATACTCAGAAGGTGGGAGGCACATGGAAGTATTAATTTGTGTTAATTAGAAGTTGCGGAGGAGGAATATTTTGAAGGGGGGGGAGGAAGTAGTTTCAGAATTTCAGAGAACAATGTGATAAATACTAATTAACCAATTATTTCTCCATAGTGGCAAGCAGCTTTCAAAGTCATTTCTTCTTCTGCACCTGTCACACCTCCTGTTAAGGGGCTAAGAAGCACCCCACACAAGCCCCAGACATAACTGTTCTGTCAGGATCAGTTTGCCTCTGAGCAATACCATTCCTTTTCTCTTACATTTGGTAAGGGCAAAGGAAGAGGGAATAGAGGCTTTTCCAGAGAAACAGGGTTATCTAAATCTAAAATAGACATTTAAAAACAAAAGGTTTGAGACACTACTTTGCAGAGGGAAGAGCTCAACATGCTTATGAGAAAGACTAGAAAAAGAAGCTGCTATCATGAGTATCTTAGCTCAAGATCAATTATTTTATAAGGCTACCTACATACAGACTGTCATCCTTTTATTTGCTCTAAGCATGGAAGTCTTAAAACTTTATTGAATACTTTCAGAAAGTCCAATATTCAGTGAATCTTGTTATAAAAGAAAAAAAAATACTAAGTGCTGATTATTGGGAGAGAGAAGAGAGGTGCAACATGATCCAGAAGACAGTGATTAATATAATCTTATTAAGGCTATGATGGTAACATCAAACATGAACTAACCTGGAGAACCATACTCATGTCTTGGTAACCTACAGATCTTGGGCATCACTTCCATTAGGGTCTTGACATACTGAAGAATTGTCCCTTGTAACTAAAAGAAAACAGATGTGTGTGAACATGTCAGTGTTATTGAGCTAAAAAACTTTACAACAAACTATATTCAAACCACAAAAGAACTGAAAAAGCTCTAAAAATCTTGCATTTAATTCTGTCAGTCATTTTCAAGAGGCAACTTCTTTGAAGGAATACAGTTGCACTTTCCTTTATGTGGCATTAGCCACTTTTTGCTACAAGAAGAGTGGCACAACAGCTAAGGCCAGGAAGGTAAAAACCAGGAAATCATGTTGCTCTCTTGCGGACTGTCTCCGTTATCTAACCAACTTTTAGATTTTTGGTTAAAAAAAGTTGCATTTGAATGCCTTCAAAAGCAACAACAGAAAACCAGCAGCAGTTAAAACAAAGACCCAGCCTACAGTCAGTCTGCTTTCCTCCCGTTAGACACCTATCTCATACCTGTCTCCCTACCTTTGAGCATTAGCATCAGGTATCAGCAGGATACCACCCCCCCAGGCCATATGACCTCCTCTATATATGTACATTCAGTGCTACCTTTAATGAAATGAGATGATTTACCACTTGAAGAAATAATTAAAAAAAAGAAAATCCCCCCCCCAAACCCAACATTTGAGCCCAAACCACACAAAAAAGTTTGTATTTTCCTCTTTTCCTGAAGATCAGACCACAGTACCTCTTCAGAGTCCAACCTCGTAGAACATCAAAACCCACTTAGAACACTGGGAGAATTACTTGAATGTGTCAAGTGTCTGAAGTGAGATTACGAAAACTACAGCTATCCTGGGGTACAGTTGGATTATTTTGGCAGCATGCTCCTTAGTTAGAGGCAATAGGGACAGGGTGGAAAAGACCAGTTCTTTGGCCTAAGCTTAACTGCAAGGCATTATGACTGTATATAGATACTGATAATACAGAGAACAGCCAGCCCCTCAACCTCCTCCTAGTTACAGAAAAGGTCCTGTGCAATACAAGACAGGCAGGCTGTATGGATAACTTCTTCAACAGCTGGTCTGAGCACTCTTCTAAATAGGCTTGATGCTACCCATTGCTAGATCAAGCACAGAGATTAAACCTCCCTTGCGTCATCTGTCAGTGATGTTATTAAGGAAAGCCCTGAAGTTAAGCAAGGCAGAATATAATTTACGTTATTTACACTAAAGCTGTTCTCAAAAAAATACAGAGAAAGAGAATTTACAGTATAAGAGTAAATCAACTAATTTGAAATATCTGTACTTTTCCAGAGTTTACCTGGACCTAAACAGCATGGGTCTCCATAAATTAAATTAATCTCCAATGCAGAACCCAAGGTTATCAAAACACTGTTCAGGCTACCAAGGCACATCATTGCTTTTACAGGACACTGAGTACTTTCAAACACAGCTTATACTGAACTTCAATAGAAGTAACAATTTGATTATTTATCTGAGATCTTTCGTTTCTTCCTTGACACACTTCCTATCAGAAGCCATTAGCAACAGCAGAAATTAAAGACAGTTGGCATACCAGGCTCTTGACAACTTTCAGCAACTCCTCCATCACCACAGCAATACCCTGATACCCAAGAAGCCTACAGATTACTTTAAAGTGAGGGGGACCAACAAAATTCCTGTAGTTGCTGTAGATGCTGGAATATGCCAGATTCAGTGCCTGAAATGAGAGAACAGATAGGATTAATGCCAATTTCAGTTGACTGCATCTGTATAATAATCTCATTTAAACCACATTTTAAAGCATGTTGAAAATAGAAACTTTTTATCTCACCGTCTCTTCAGAAAGTTAAAATACAAAGCTTCCCTTCTTTAAATCAGGAACACTAACCAAGATGTCTGGATTAGCAAGAAGAACTTTAAAATTTTTCACCATACATCTTCCACTTACCGTTTATAAAGCCATGAACATCTCCTCTTTTTCATTTTTCTATTTACACAGGTTTAAAAGGATAAAAGTAGTCAATGCCATTGTTCAGATCCCTGAATTTAAAGCTCAGCTTCTTTTCCTGTCATCCATTTTATGTGCAAAACATCCTGAAAGAAGTTACTTCAATTTTCAGTTCCTAATAGCTCTTTTATGTCTCTGAGGACTCAATTACAAAAAAAAACCTCAAAAAACAAAAAAAGCCCCCAGCCTTCTGCAGTTACTGCTCTCTGTGACTAATTAGTAAGGATCTCTCTTTCTCAAGTCTCTTAGCTGTACACAAAATCAAAGCAAATCTACATCTGGGATGTAATCTCATGGAAATTATTCCAGAGTTGCACAAATAGGATAAGGTGCTTTGCCATATTAATGACCACTTCTTCAAAGCAAATACAATAGCACAGACTGATGCTGTGCAGGCATTTAGGAACTGTTTGCTGAAGCCATGCATTAAAGGGGAGTTAGCTAACTTAACATCCTCCACTTCTGTATGTGGGTTGCTCTCCTAATCACCCAAAATACAGTTTTAAAAGGGAACCTTGGCAACATTTCATGCAGGGGATTCCGTTGTGTTTCCTTTTCTGCAGCATTCATTCTCTCATACATGTACAAAAGACAGCACACTCTTATACTTTAAACTCCGCACACACAATCAGCTGTAACACAATTTTTTTCTTCACCAGCATCCAAGAAGAACACTGACCTTCCCTCCAACACAGACCCTGCCCCAGTTAGCCATGCCAGTCAATACCAGATCCTGTAGTATGTGGTGCTGCACAAAAAACCTACTAGGAATTCAAGTCATGGAATTCAAGTCCTTAGAGAATTTTAGACTCATAAAAGAAAAGAGCTTACAAATCATCTTTAGAAGAGTTCAGGACAGAAGATACACATTTTTATTTGTCTGGTACATCTACATACCAATTTCCAACATGTTTTAAACCGTGGACTTGGAAATGTGAAAATAGGGTTCTGACATATAATGAAGGCAAATTTGACAACAGGCCAAGACTTCTCAGCCACATTTTGTGGGGCCAAACATTGTTGATTATGAAAGAAATACCCAAAAGCACCAGGTTAGAAGAGAATATGTAGGTCATAACAAGAGAGAAATAGAGACCCAAAACCAACCTGCTGAATCAGAAAACTCCTGACCTTGGTGAGAAACTTTGCATGTGCTATTAAAACACACACAGAGAGAAAATAACTTAATTTTTCCAGTGTTTCAACAACACAGGTAGTTGTAACTAGAAATTTATTTCTGCAATGTGAAAATTCAAGGAGTTGCCAGTACTGAAATGTACTTAAATGTTTAGTTGTATTTCTTACATGCCTGAATTTCAGTCTCCATCTGTGTGAAATGTGTCCAAACTATTTATTTCACCTATAAAGCATGAAGAATTCTACTCCACCAGATCAAAGCATTTTACTGCCGTGACTTTAAGGGGAGGGAACTCCTCTTCACATAGCACATATTTGTCATAGAAAAGCACGCCATAAAAACATGATTTTAACATGTAAAAACTCACTACAATTACAATATGTAAAACATACTCTACAATAAGAAGCCAGTCCACCTAAAAGTGTATCTAAATATCTTTCTCTAATGTAACCCTCACTGGGAAGCACCTAAAATGGTCCACCTGCAGATGATGGATTAGAGAAGCTTTATGAACTGTGACAAGGGATTTAGAAAATACCATCACACATCACTGCTGCTACCCCCCATGAAGCACAACACCATAAAAATCCTTCAGGAAGGAGCCACTAACATAGTTGGGGGGAGGAGAAGAAGCAGAGAGAGAGGGACCTTTTTCTTTTTCTTTTTTTTCTTTATTCTTTTTTTTTTTTTTTTTTTTTCTTAAGGTATGCTTGCTCCCTCCCCTACTTAAATTAAAAAAAGGGGGGGGAGAGAGTTGCTAGTTGCTGATGTCATCAAAGTGTTCACATTAATCACTCACACGGCATCACTGGTACAGACACAAGAGCATATAATAGGGATGTTCTGGCAGTACATTGTCCAAGGGGAGGCAAGCAAGAGAGGGGGGGGAAAAAAAGACATTTTTTTTCTCCTGCATGTTCTTTGAAAAGCAAGGCAACAACACCTTTAGAGAAGATGTGCTCTTGCGTGAATTTAAGTGAAAGAGACAAAGAAACCATGCCACCAGCAGCCACGGAGGGAAAGAACTGAAAGCACCAAGCAATGAGAATTCAGTCCAGGGATTCTGAGGGGAAGAAAAAAGCAAACTGGCAAGCAGAGATCAGGCAGGAGGTAACTCATGTGAAGAAGAACACAGCGTTTGTGTCATTTTCACAGCAGCATCACTGTATGAACATTCCATTCTGAAATTTTCATCAGGAAGTGAAGGTAAGTGCTTACTCCATAATCTATAAAACATCAGAAAGGTTTTCCAGGTATTTACAAGCCAGTAATTATGTGTCTTCTAATAACTGATGTTTTGTAACAATAGAAATGTATTATTGATCTTTAATTTAAATCCAAACATTATACTTAAAAAAAGCTCTAAGGATAAAACTATTGCTTCTAAACTGCATTAGGAAGTATTCCATAAAAGATAAATTATAATTTTAAATACTTGGGAGCTACCAGATAGAGAGAGGCAAGCGAGCAAATAAAAGCTCTAATATTACTAATGCTCCTGATTTTAATATTTGCAGAAGTTGAGTAGATGCCAAAACATGTCTGTCTAATAATAAGTTTACTTGATAGTAAACTCCCTTCTTTATATTGTTGCTGTACCAAAACGGGTGCACTTGCCACAGGATTAGAACAGCAGCATCTATCCTGATCAGTAATTCCTACAGATATACATTGTAATGAAAATAAACTTATATCTTCTTCTTCCCATTCCCAGTAAGTATAATCCAAAAACCTTGAGCAAAAATTTTCATATGCAACAGTCACAGAAATTTTTACTATTAATATAATCCAAAATCCCACTAAAATAGTATATATTGCCAGCTTTCTTATCTAGTATAAAATACAGTAAAAGAATCACAGAATAATTTCAGAAGACTTCATGAACAAATCTGACAAGCTTTCTACATCAAGAGAATTTTCAATAGCCAAATATTATTTAGCCAGGAAACTTAACATCTGAAACCTGATCATAAAAAATAATTATTATTTTTTGTAATCAAGTCATAAACAATTAACACAGTGTTACTGTCATGGGCATTTATGTGCATTTAAAAAGTAAAGAACTTCCACAGTGGAAAAAGCTTTCATGTTTGTCACTAGCAACTGACTATTAAACTGAAAGAGAATCAGACTGAACTACCGAGGTAGATTCATTTTCAAAAGTTACTCTCCTCATAACAGTAAAAGCAAAAAGAAACCTGAAAAAAATATGTATAGACTGTCGTTATATTTGTTTGTTATTAAAACAAAACAATTTTAATTAAGGTCTACCAATGCAGAGGCAAACATTTTGTACTGAATGGAAGATATTATTTTAAAAAGTGTTTAGAAAATTGCAGAAAATAGATTCTTTCCTTATACCATTTACAGTGGTAACACTAACTCAGAATCTCAAAACACTGGCAGGTTTTCTAATGTTAATTTTACCAAGAGTAGTATTAGTTCAGGGCAGATAGAGTATGGAATTACATACAATCACTAAACACATGAGAAAAGAATATTCTAATTTTTTTTTCTTCTTCTTTTTTTTTTTTTTTTTAAAAAAAAAGGCAACATTATCTACCCAAAAGGTATGCTACAGTGAATCAGTGAATACTCTGTTTCACACAAGCCTTGCTTGAGAAAGCTTTTCCAAGATGCTAACCAGCATTAAGACAAAATATTGTGATTTTGATGCCAACAATGCACAATCATAGCAGTTGCTGCTCTAGCAGTGGCTATTCATGTGGTAACTCAAAAGAGTATCAGGGAATGAGAAACTAATGTAAAATTATATTGGAGACAAAATAATATCTGGTGTGTTTACACATAACATGTTTTTTTCAATTGACCATGACAGGCAAAAATCAAGACCTGTAGATGGCAAAGGAATTTATCTCTCAAGATCAACTCGTGCCCCACCTTACTTGCCTCTTAACATAAGGAAATCCAATGCTCACAAAAGTAAGATCTGAAATTACCAAAAACACTAAATACATAAAATAAAATGCAAGATGCTCAGACTACAGAGAAAAGCAAATGCTGAATTCCTTTTCATGGAAAAAAAAATCTCCAAGCCCCACTTATCAACACACTCATTGGGCAAGTACTTTGGATGACAGGTAGTTAATTAGCTGGGTAGTCAATCTGTCAGTTTTTTAGTTTAATGCTAAACCATGAAGTGTTTAAATTCAGTTTAGAATTCAATGCCACTTTTTTCCCTGAGAGTTAGATTCATATCAGAAAATTATGTTAAATAGTATGCTTTTCTTCCCTAATAGAAATGTTTGTTCTATTAAAAAGAATACTCCAGCATTGTTCCAAAGGAGTGAGGCATTTATTAATGCACCAGTGTAAATTTCTGATAATTTGTTTTTTCCTGTTGTTGCAATATATGTTTCAGAAACACAAAGCATGTTCACCTCTTCCCCTTCAGAGTCTTGAATTCTTATTTCCCTTAACATTTTTGAACTACTAATCACTGAAGACAAAAACATCCAAAGACCTTCTTTTAGGGACTGTCCCAAATACAAGTAGCACACATACCAAAACTGAAATAGAGGTGAATTTTGAATGGGATGCTGAGGGCTGGTGGCCCCCTGTACCCTGATGCGAGTGCACAGTCGTCTGAAAAAAAAAAGCCTGTGAAAGGAATTGGTTCCCCAGCCCTTGTCTCATGGAAACAAGATGCAACTGATCACCTGGATCAGCAGGCAACAGCTCTGGCTGAATTCTTATAAGCATATAGCTAGCCTTTCTCTGGGGGAAAACACGTACAGTGTAAAATTCTCCAAACTTCATGAACTCTCAGCTCTCACTTTGACACACTATTATCAGAACATAGTTGCCTAATAAACTCCTTTCCTAAATTACAGAGAACTACAATTAGGATCCACACGACACCCCCAGTGCTGCAGCTTCTCAGCTACCTCCCTGGGAAACAAACATCTTCCCTCTCCAGAGAGAGGCCAGCATCGTGAGAGAAAAAAACACCTGAAAAACATCCCAATGGGAATAACTGTCCAAAACATCACAGGAAACACAGCAATGGTCATTTGGCCAAAAATGGCCAGTTGTACCGACAGCTTTTACAGTGTCATGTACCACCCTAACTGGAACAGGAACCTATCGAGTTACTCGAGAAAAAACTTCCAGAAGGAAGAGAGGGTGCCCACCAGTCGCTCCTCCTTTGTTGTTGAAAACCTAACCCCACTAACAACATACATCATGTGCGTGACCTGCCAGTCTGCCAACCCCTCCAGTGACCAGTGCAGAGTTTTTAACACCCTGGAACAAGACCCAGCATCCAAAAGCAACACCAAGAAAGAGCTGGCACTGGGCATCTGGCTCACCAGCAGCGTCCTGCTCCTCATCATCGCCGCCATCCTCCTCTACGGCTGCCTGCACCTCTATTGCCGCAGGAGACGAGAGCATTTGCAAGGGCAAAATGAGACCTCTGAACAAGACCATGGGAAGGCATGGCCCAAAAGTGTGGTGTCCACCTCAGGGGAGCTTGGCAGGCAGAGCCAAATGGTGCAGGACAGCGAAGAAAAGCATCCAGGTGGCATCCAGCTGGCCACAATCATAGAGAATCCCTCAGCGAGCAAGGAGCCCATCATGCCGAAATCCAAAAGCTGGCAACAAGCACCAACAACAGGACAGTGCTCTGCTGTAAATTAGAAACCTCTTATCAGGAGGCAGATTTTCACTACATACAACATCCCAGCTGCTTCAAATGCACAGTGTACATTGTCAAGGCTGAAAACCAGGAGCTGCCTCTGCTCACCACAGCACTCCTGGCTTGTACCTCTGGTGTCACATCATTTCCCAACAGAGACAACGGCTCAGATTCCCAAGAAGTGAGCACTTCAGCCACACTCCACTATTTTAAAAGTGAAGCATGTAGCAAGTAATTACTTTACATTTTGAGGGGATTTTCTGGTTGATTTTCTATAGTCTAAAACATCAAACAAATAGAAAAATTAATAAAAAGTGACAAAGAGACTTTTTCTTTTTTCTTCTAGCATAAATTAGAACTGAGCAGAAGTTCAGCAACCAAGATGACAACCCAGACTGCTACACTAGAGGTAACTGGAACATACACCCTGAGTAGAGTGGTTTGTCAGTGAGTTTTATCCCAACATCCCCAATGCTTCTCAAACTGCACACTACAAACTACTGCACTCAGACTTTGCTCTTCACTGACCATGGTGCTCACCAGAGCTCCCATGCAGTCAGTCTCAGCACCTAAGCTAAACTCACACGGATTTTAATGGAATACATTTGTCTTTGAAATTTCCCCTTGGTCTAAAAACATAAGAAATATAGTGACTCTAAGAACACTTCTAGCAAAACTAAAAGAAATACCCTGGGTTATTGCATTTTGGACTCTTCTGCACAAGTCACCTTCTGCACCTGCCACACGCTACCTTCTAACTATGGGCAAGTGACCCCCTGTAGAAGAAAGAGTTCACAGAGATAACTCTTGGACCTTCCTTCTCCCTTTCCCTTTCAGTTTTAATGATAAAACTCATTCACCAACTGCAAATTTCTACCAACCATAGAGTCCATTTTGTGTAACCAAGGGGCAAGGAAGTGAAAATGTGCCAAAACACATTTTATTTTTGTAACAATTAAATCTGCTGATTATCTCACTCTGCCTTGAACTTCACGGCAAAGTGCCAAGAGAGGCCCTTCGGACAGAAATCTGTTCACCCTCACAACACAGCACATCCTGTCTGGGTTATGTGTAATAAGCCACCCTGTTTTAAATCTGTTAAGTGCATTAGTCTTTCATAAAACATAATAAATCTTACTATTGCTGTACAATATGGTGTGTCTACAAAAATAAGGTGATACACTGTGACTGCAGGCATTCTGAACTGCTCTTAAACAGGAACGTATGCATCAAGCCAGCTCTTGTTGACACAGCTCAGTCGTATCAGTAAAGGCTGGAGAATTGCTGCCACCCCTCTCCACTGTGCCCCGGTGTACAAGTCTGGCAAGAGAGCACCCACCAAACATCTCACAGCAGGCAGTGGGTCTCTGCAGCTCCCGTATTTTGACAACATTTCCCACAACTTGTGAAAGACGTCAGCTCTCACATTGGTAGGAAGACATGAGCTGGCAGAAGCTTGACGTGTTGTCTTTGCTTTTTTACTCCTAGAATAGCTATGACACACAGAAATGTGTGCTGACTGGGGGCAAGTTATTACTTTTAGAAAACACTTCAAAAGGCATCTTTATTGTGTTGAGTTAGAAATGATGTGTTCTTCACCCCCTACATAGCATTTCCTCCAGCTGACGTGTTTTTCTTTGTCTTATACACCAGTCTTAAATAAACTGTGAAGATGACAACAGTTTACTGCTGTTTAAAAGGAAGGTGTTTCATGAAACAGACACTGAAAGCTCTCTCCAGAGCATGAAGCCAACACTACAGGTTTACTGCCAAAAAGGGGTGGCTGAGTAGCAGGGACAGAATAAAATGTTTTTAAATGATCTTGTAATCACATTGAGGCTAACACTTATCTGACTAGGATTTCACCAAAGAGGCAAAAGATGATTTTAATGTTAAAGGGATGGAGCCAAGACACATACATGCTCATTTCTGCCAATATCTAGGGCCCCTGAAAGCCTGTTTAATTCTCTGAATCTTTTAAATGTAGGTTTTAAGGCAGTCCAATACACATATTTACATTCACGTATAAGCTCTACACATGTTTATACTATACTGAGAAAAAGGAGCAGTTTAGTCTGAAAGCAGTTTTGAGGCAACTCACCTAGTGAATTTTGTTATTTGTACACAAACACAAATATACAAAAAGGCACACATACATCAGATTGGGAAGGCAAAGAGCTACCATGGAAATGCTCCCAAGTATTTGGCAAAGTTAATTTCAAATCCCCAGAAGAGACTCTTCCGTGTATGTAGATCATTAAGTAGTTTATGCATCCGACCCTTATTGCCAAATTTCAATCTGCTAATGTTCATTTAATTAATACAACACTCATTTCAACTGAGTAAAGGGATTTCAATCACCACGCTCAATGACATTTTAAAATACTCCAGCTCACTTAAAAGGCTGTTGAGCTTTTGCAGGTCAGTTCCTCACCACCCAACAGCTCTGCTCCCGTGTCAGCCAGGAGAAGAAAGTTATATCTGCGGGTTTCAGTTTTCCTAATTTGAGGAATATACCACTCAGAAAAATTTAGATGTGACAGAGAACACGGACACGACTGTATATGCTACACATCAATACAGACAAAATGCTTTGATCTATTTTGATATATCTGAGAATATGTAAACACTTTTGAGAGCAAAACTAAAAAATTTATTTAATTACTCATATGCAAGAACACTGCTCATGCAAAGCTTCTGCACAGGAAGTGTTTAGCCATTACAGTCCAATACTGGCACATGTATCTTCTACATACATGTATAAATGCACAGGAAACCACAGGCTGTTGTCTTCATGAAAAGAAACATTATGCATTGCTTAAAAAAAAAAAAAATCTTTGAAAACCCAAACCTAACAAACAAGTCCAATATGGAAAATAAAATCTTATATTCCTTGCATATATGCTCAAAGTGCTCACCTTTGAGCATACCTTGAATATCTTGAGTAGATCAAGAACTCAAAAAAGACAATAAAACAAAAAATACACAGCTGCTCCATACGCCATCACTAGTCACTCAGGAACAGTTTAACAATATATCTACTAAAGGACTCAAACAAGGAAGTGCTCTGTGAAAAGCCTGGCTATATAATACACAGAAAAATATAATGCAATTATACCACGTGTGGCCTCTTTCACATAAGATCTCCTATCTGTTCCTTGCTATATAAAGAATAAATATTCTCCTAAAACTCTCCTAAAACTAAATATTCTCCTAAAATTCCAAAATACATTTGATTCAAGAACAAAAATAAACTCCTGGAAAAACTTAAAACTACAGAGTCAGGAATATTTGCTACTACAGATATATCTAGTTATGAAATTTGCTTCAAAAAGGCTTCTAAAAGCCCCCTTGATTGCTCCTGCTCATATGGAAAAATAACCAGTTTTCTGAAAATATATAGCTCTCAAGGCAAAGATTACTAAACTCATTTTAATAATGTAAACTGACTGATAAAAAAAGTTCACCCCTTAATCCTCTGTCACTCACCCCACTTAGATAAATTAAGTTAGCCTTCTCTACTACATTCACAGGGGCTTTTGCTCTTTGTACTGCATCTGGTGAATTCCTAAAATAGTAAGGAACACAATAACTCTAATGTAAGAAAATCCCACTTTCCTATCATTTACTGGTCCCTGTGGGAGAACAATTACATAAAACACTGTTCACAGCACCAGACAGTCAGCTGTTACATTCCACATTAAAGTTACATGAATCCTTTTTCTAACTCCTCTACATTTACAAAGCATGAAAGTTTTACAATTGCAGTAGATACATTAGGACTGCAATTCAAAACTTCTGAGCTATCTCTTCAGCTCTCAAAAAGTAGCTGGCTGAGCAAATCACTTTACAGAGACTGAATCATATAACTAAGATACAATGTGCTGAAACAATTAAGACAATGAGACTAACTATGCTCATGTTTAAGGATGAGCTAGATAATGGAAATAGCAAGACAGGCAACTAACACATTGCACTTGTATAAATTACAAGGATAACTGAGTACATAAATTTTAAATTATGCTGCTTCAAAAAATAATAATAATTTAAGCCATTTGGTATCTGATAGCTTAGAATGGCCAGAATCTATTCATTTTAAGTCAGATAACATCTGAAGCAGTTTTTCCTGTCTGTTCCCTTCTCTCCTGCCATCACAGTCTTCATCATTGTAACGAGGGAGCAGCTGCACCCAAGATGGGCTCTTGTTCTCACTTCACCAGATGACTAATTAATCTTTCCTTTGAGTCTGCTCTGCCACTATAAGCAACTGTGCAATGCAAGGTGGTTCAGAAAAGTACTTATTTTTAGCTGTGTCAGATGAGACTAACCATCAGACTCATAATTTTCACTTTGGCTGAAACATGCAGTGGGCTTCCCCACAAAGCCTGAAAAAAGCATGCGCTGAATTTAAAATATTCACAAAATGTATCTGAGTCCATTTTTAATAACTTGCATATCCCATAATTCATTCAATTAAAAAAGATACCTTTAAACATTAGCAAACCAGAAATATAAAGGGAATTAAATCCAACCTTCGATCCATAGAGATACTGTGGCTGTGCATTAGGCTGCTTATCTCTCTGAAACTCCTGAGAAAATGGTAGCACAGTCCGAACAAATCTATAAAAACAAAATAAAGCATTCATTAATTATACTTAGGTTGGCAGGTATGCAATTAATGTGTCTTACTCTATAATACTACTTTTGTCTACATACAAAATCAAAGGCAGATCGAGAGCTTTTCAGCCCAACAGGGAACCACACAGCCTGCATTGCCCAAAAGCCTGGACACAAATTCTAATGCAATGCTCCATCACTTACCAGGACTTTGCTCTTCCAGCAGTGTGCAAGGTCCCAAATTATTTCCCACCTCTAACTCTAGCCCGGCCCAGCAAAAAGAGAAGCAACAAACCAAGCAGCAATGGTCTTTTATAGAGCTTTGGTCATGTTTTAGTGCAAGCAGGTACTACTACAAACCACGTTTAGCTTTATCTTCATACATTATTAAGAGCATGACCAGAGAACTACAAAGCCATGGAGTACTGCAAAACAGAGGATCAAACAGGACACTCCAAACTGGGAGCCCTGGAGTCTGAAGAGCCTTGCAGGCACAAGTCCTCTCATGAACAGGCACCACAGACCCACTCCTGGTGTTGCCTGTGAACTGCAGTGCACATTGAGCAGCACCACAGTTTTATTGCAGGAAGAAGTTATCAGCACCTACAATTCTGATTATCTTTATTTAACCAAGTAAAGTTACTGGTGCTAGTGGTTACAGGTTGAACGGGTACTTTATTTTTTAAAATGAGAAAAAGGATTTCTTGATAAGCAGTAGAAAGCTGTATCTACACAGGAAAGTCGAAAACAGCTATTTAAGAAGTGTATATCAAAATTTGTATCAGATCAGGCTGTTCTGAGAGCTCAGTAAAATACATGTAGGAAAAGGTTTTAAGAAAGGAAGCTTGCAGCACATTATAAAGTCAGAAGATACAAGTGTATCTTGATCTGATTTTGTTTAAAATGTTTGAATTTCTATCAACATACAAAATAAATTCCTAATTAATGATTTTTCCTAGAAAGACAGAAATTCTATTTTAATACATCCCTTTTCTAGCTGAAAAGAAAATCAACCATGCAAATAAAAAATTGCTTCACCCAAGCATGAATAAATTGCACCATGTTGCTTACAATTATTCCCACTGTGTTTTATTTCTGAGTAATCAGAATCATTCTTGTGAGAATCTACAACTTCAGAACAAGGCTTTCTGCACTGTTTAAAATGTGCTCAAAAATACAAATACCCACTGTTTCAGCTACTTGTTCATATGTATTTCAGCCCTATTTTTCCAAAAGTACTTGTACTTGCTTTAGTCCAGAAAGTGCTTGTATTTATGGCTTTTGAGGAAAAGAGATAATTAAGGTGTATTATTTTTTATACTAAATGCATATGTATACTTTAAATCTCCTTAATTTTACATTTCCTCAGTTCATAAGCTTCCTCCCTTCTCTCTTACTTACATAGCAACATAAAATTTCCTCTTGAGATTACTGGAATCTGTTCCCTACACAGATACTTCATTAATGAGTCTGCCAGAGATGCTGTAAACATTTGATTGAATTCAAAGTAATCTGCAATATATGACATTCTCAAAGATTACTCTATTCCTCCTTCTTCCTCTCCAAATTCTACTCCTTTTTAAACTGACATCAATTTTCAAGCCCTAAGAAAATCTCTACAATGAAAGAAATCAAATGAGATAGCATGTCATTTGAGGTAAGACTGGGTTTCCATGCACAAACATACTGGGCAAGAGTTGATTTGTTATCATTCAAAGTCTCCCAAGGAAAAGAGTGTTTCGGAATGGAAAGGTGGGTGCACCCAATGACTTGGGAATATGCAACTGTTATTCTTTCTCTTATCAAAAAGACACTGCATTATTGAATATATTTGAACTACAGTGTCATTAGGTATCGGGGAGAGTGAGAGTGCGTATGGACTGAGAAAAAAAAAACAACTGCAGCCTCAGAAAACAAATACCAGAGAAATGCTTCTGAGACACAGTCTCTAAATTTCATTAGCTCCATAGAAATGCAAATGTCTCTTGTGTATCCCCCAGAGCTCCTCTACATTCTTGGAGGTTTCTCCACTTCTAATATTTAGAATAGCAGCAAAATAACCTTAAAGGTTTCTTCAAGACTTTAAGCAAGCACCTTATTTATACTTTCTTTTGAGACTTGGGGGAAAGATGCTAAGAAAGGAAGACAGATGTTAAGAAAAGGAAGTAGGAGGAAGAGAGATCTTGGGCAGTGCTATGGCTAAGTACTGAGGGTATAACAGTGCAAAGAGAGTGCATTGTTCTAGGAGGTATGTGACTACTCTCAATTCATCATTCAGATAAATATTAGAGATCTATTCTCTCAAAACTGAGGGCTATAAAAAAACCTTTACAGTTCAGCATCACCTGCTATTCTTCTTGAAATTTTGATTATGTGTGTGTGTGTGTGTGTGTTTTCTTTTTGACATCCTGTTGGTTGGCTTCCTCCTGCTTCTCCCCCAAGAAACAGAAATACCTCCTTGAAGTAGAAGCTCTTAGAATATCAATGCTAAAGCTAGGCAAGGTTTTGCCTTCCCCCAGATACTGCTGGATGCAGGTTTTGGTATACTCCAAGATAATCAGTTTTTTTCATTTTTAATCAGTGTCAATGATGTCACAGCAATGTATCCATTTTAATCAACACAGGTTGCAAGCAGTCAAAGTAGATTAAGCAGATAAAAAGCCTACTGGCTTACCAAAGCTTTGCAACAGTGATTGCTAAAAGACATGAGCCCCAAAGTGGTTTTTGGGTCAAATAATTTTATATCAGTGTGTCTGCGATGCCTGCAAAGAAGGAGTTCACAGTGAGCACTTCACAAATTAGCCTAAATGATTCTAGGATTCTAATTACCATAATCTATTTAGGAAAATAAGGGGAAATCTGAAAGAGACCAGTCCGTAAGCCCACTTTCATTCTTCCTCAGACACCAGATCATTCATAAACTTCTTGAGCTTCACCTCAGAAGTAGTAAGATATCACAAACGCTCCCTGTTCATACAGAAAGTGTCACTCTGAACCTCCCTATTTGGTATGAACACTTCCAGCCTTCTCAAATTAGCTTGTCCTGTCAACGAGATCTAAGAGTAGTCCTACACTTCCTCTCTCAGTGAATGCTACATCTAACTCACCCTTCTTGAACATGAATGTCAAGATGGAAAGAACAGGAGGCTACGAACTGAAGTGTGAGGAAACAGCAGACAAAACAGAGGATGAAAGAGTAACAGATATCTCCCACCCCATTGCTACTACATTTTCCTTTGGCAGAAAGACTTTTTTTTTAATTATTATTTTATAGGTGGGGGAAGATAAGGTGCTTGCTGTCAAATTTGATGGAGAATTTGACTACAGTCACCTCTATTTTGCATCAGCCTATATAACTGCACCATCTGGCTCCTTGTAGCAGGAACTAGGAAGTTTTTACTACCAGTGCTGCTTTTCAGGTTTGCTCCAGCACCATCTGAAAGGGCTGGAAAGTTTTCTGAAGAGCTGCTGTAACAGTGTATATGCAAGATAAAAAGGCACAGCTCTTCTCTTTCTAAAACTAGTCTTACAAGCAGCACAAGGGAGACATGGAACTCATGAAAGGAAGGGGAAAGCAGGCAGGAAGACTGAAAAATAAAAATCCAGTGTTTTTATTCATTCTGTGACAAATCTGTATCCTCAGAAGAAAATGTCATACTGCATTTAGAAGAGTGCTAAACATACGACTTTTTAGCAGAGAATACAGATTTGGATAATGCAGAAATAGAGCTACAAGTCTAACTACTTTCTCAGAAAACTTGTGGCATTTCTGTCACAAAAGCAAAGAAAAGCATCAATCCAAATAAATGTCTACACCATCTCAGGCTTGCTCCTCTGTTAGCCCTGAAAACAAAACCTGCTATGATGCAAGAAGAAGACCACCTTAGAATTAGTAAAGAAAACAAGGCAGAAAAAGGAACACTATAGATAGTGGAAAAGAAGAAAGAACACAAATCTGGAAGTTGTCTTTATGTCATTTCGACCCTTTGGGCAGCCCTAGTCCTCCTAACTCCACAAACATACAGGGGAATGAAAAAAAGTACAGACATGGGCATAAGCACAAAAAATTCCTGTTGTGAAAACACCTTTGGCTGGGAAAACCATGCAGCTGAGGGCCAGTATGATAGAGAGCTCTTAAAATAAATCCCAAGAAGTACTGAAAAGACAAGTGGCTTGAAATCATTACATTCAGGCATTCTTGAGAAAAAGAGCTTTGAAAGGTACTGGATACAAACTTAATCTGACCAAAACACTAATTTTAAAAGAAGGACCCTTACATCCAGGCCATGGTCAAATTACCTAAAGACAAGCCCCAGATATTACATGTTTCCTGGGAGTTGCACCACCAACCTCTCAACCACCAAGCAATCCCTCTGCTTTTCATCCTATGTATTTCTCTTTCTTCCAGCCTCTTGCTTTCACTTCTCTTCCCTTGTTTAAAAAAGGCTTTCACACAAAACATTACCTATCAAGTCAAGAATTATACCAGCAACTCACACAGAGCACTGTGTACTCCTGTATTTCCACACAATAACCATACAGTTGAATGCAGAGAGAACTCATCAGGTTACAGCTCACTAACAGCAGGGCACAAATAGACAAAATGAGCTTAAGAACTATAAAAAGGGCTAGAAACTTCTGTCCCCAGCAAAAGTATCAATAGGCACCACACAGTTTGTGCAACATACACATTTAATTCTATCCACACTGATGGTTTTGACTGAAACCAAAGCAATTCTGTGAGGAAATTAGACACATGATACACATACTGCTTAAGATATGGCTCTCTTTTATCATCTCTTAAATTAAATATCCTGAATTTATTACCTGAAAAACTTGAGGATCAGCCTCAATAACCCAATTTGTGTGTACAGCTTTTAAACAGACAATAAACAGGGTCCTAGTAGTGTCCTCTGGCATTTCATGCTCGCTTCCCAAGCAGTGTGGTCTGCAGTGCAGCAGTCCTTAGAGCCAGGAAGAGCACAGATTGAATTGTTACAGGAGCTACTAAGTGTCTTTCATTAAAGCTGACAGCTGAAGGATCAGCATTTCATCACAATTTTTTTTTTAATACTAAGCTTATACAATTCTTAACACATCATACTGAATATTCCAGTGTTGATCTCCAAATATATCAACCCCACAGTAGCTTCCCCAGAAATACATTCAACTCTTCTATGTAGTCAGATTAATGTAGCGGAAAATTCTTGGCTAAAACTGAAACACAAGAAACACTTTTTTTTTCTTGGTACAGACAGAATCTTGGATCTAAATGCAACAAAACCATCAGAGAACATGTCAGACAGTGAAAGCTCTCCAAGAAGATATAGAAAGATGAGAACAGGCTGCCTCCTTTTCCTACAGCTCAATATTCAGTATCACTTTACTGTCACTGCACAGTGCTTTAACCAAAATCTAAGTAAAGGCTAAAAGCAACATAAATCCTAAAAACAGCCCTCAAGCAGGAAGCCCAGAAATGCAAAGTCACAAGCACTGCGATTTCCACTCATTCAAACTTCAGATCCTACCTTCCTCTTTCTGTTTCCATTATTCTCTCCCCTTAAAGGCTACAACTGTACTTCAGAACACTGAACTCTTCCCCTTTTCAATAAACAATGCTCTTCTTCACATCAATGCAGAATTGTGAATGTAATCTTATTTCCATTGTCTCACAGTTGAGGAGTCTGTTTGCCAAAATATCTTCCTGGTACATACTTTTGCAGTATTTTTTGGACACGCTTTATTTTTCAGCATATTGTAGCTAAGTTATTAAAATGTCAGAATTTGGATGCTGTGGTTACATCTGACTTCTATTGTCGACAAATAACAGGCTTTCATACATCTGACAGTACTTCACAAAATGAGTCATTCTGCTTCATTTCAAGAAAAGCAATAGAAGTGGAAAATACATGAAATGAATGGAGATGGACTTGTCAGCATATCCTAGGAAAGAAGTTTGAGGAGGGTGGAAGAACTGCTGCAAACAAAAGGCTGCCATGCTAACCTGTTAGTGGATCCATTGTAGCAGTAGTTTGGAAGGAAATCATAATTGAGTTCCCAAAAGACATGAAGAGTGATTCTTCCATAAGGGGCTGACACGTTGTGATTTGCTTCTCTGAACATGGCATCAAAGCTGTCCAAGGTCATATATCTACTCAGAAGCTTGTGAGTCATTTTGTTTATCTCTATCAAGCCATCCAGCTCCTACAAAAAGAAAAAAAAAAAAAGAGGAAAGAAAGTCAGCAGTGCATTTAACGAAGTGGAGAAACTTGAAGTTACATAAATAACCTTGACAGAATAGAAGACTAGAAAGAAGTGAAAATTAACAACTGACTCTCCCACAGTGTCCTGTTTTAATGCTATGAGCTGGAAAGGCTCTGTCTCAAGAGAGACTGTTTATAACTATCTCACACCAAAACCAAGATTTTAAGGGTATTCATTAAATCAGTCCACACTGCCAGTGGTTTTCAAACACTCATCTGCGCCAATGCTTCCTCCACTAAGCAAAAAAATTAAAACTCCAACACTGAAATGGGGTGAGACACAGGCTAAGAAGCATCTTCTGCATTTCTTCCTTTACAAACAATCACTACATTATTTCTGTTGAATAGTGCTCTGGTGAACTAACTTTTGTGGTAGTACAAGTAGGGATAACATCACATTTTCCATAAATCCTTCTCATGGTTTACTCGAGAGAACTAAGATGCAATGAAAGACCACACCAGACAAATGTTATGAAGGTAAAAACAAAATCACTAGCTCTAAATTACATAGCTATATTCGACCACTGCCTTTCATAATGTTTCTCCTCCTGAAAAGAAATTCCAGGTATGATTTCTGGCACTTTCAATAAAATATAGCAAGATAAAATAAATCTGTTTCTGACATAAGACACTGAAAACACCAAACACAAAGAACACGATCTCTCACTCCCAAAAACCAACTCAAGCACTGCTTTTAAAAATTGTTGTGCAGTAACCTAATGAAGGAATGTCCAGTGGCTTTCTTTGGCTCTGCATCAAACTACTGGTCATCTTTCCATACAATGCTGTCAGATTTCAAAGATTTTCAGACCAAGCATTTTGTTTTAAGGAAAACAAAAAAAGACCTGCTATGATTGCTATTTCAATATTGAGTCCAATCTGAAGAGAAAACAAAATTTAAAAGAGAGGTTACACTAAAATAAATCAAATTAAAGCAAACCAAAATTAACACCTAGGCCCCAAATGCAGCACTAGTGCTCCAGCAAAACTGCAACATGACACTCACCACGATGGAAGTCAAATCCTCACTCTCAAATCGACCAATTGCCAGTTCCATTGACCTGTACATGGCTGCAGAAATTCGCTGAGTGATCAGTCTGTTCAGGTCTATTGACCTACCAAGAAGCTAAAGAAAAAAATGTTACGATGTTTTGAATTGACAGTCAAATTATGAGACAAGCTGCTCAAGGACAGTGAGCAGATTCAGTGACTCTCACACAGTGAAGTTGCATTCCACAGAGAAACAAAGCAGACAAACAAAATTATAAATTCATTAGCAAATGAAGTACAACAATTTAGATCCCAATGCTCATAAAAAGTAGTAAAATAGCACGTTGCATTTATATAAAAGTATTTGCATCAGCATTTTATGACATTGTGCTGACAACATATTAAAAACAGGCAAAAGACACTAGGAAGACAATGCTACCACACATGACACTCCATTTGGTTTGTGTTTGCTTAACTGCAACAGGCATTTCCATTAAAACAGAACCTTTTAATTTCTTTTTCTTTATTTACCCCTTCGCATGGCAAAAAAAGCTGACTTCAAACATCAGTTATGCCACTTTAGATGACAGGACACAGAGCACAGAAAGAGTCTTGTGTATCTCCATAAATCAGTGCCACTGGAAAAATGCCAAGCAACAGGAATATAGCAGAGCAGGAGCCAACCCACTTGGACATGTCTCTGTTTCAGCAGCGTCTCGTAGCGGTTGGACTGCAGCAGCTGAATGGTTGCTCCCTGATTCTTGCATTCTGAACGTAATCGTTTATCCAGAAGCAGGCTATTAAGAAAGGAAAAAAATGCTTAAAGTATATTAAACAGCAAAGCAGAGCAGAAAAGGATGAATAGAAGCTCTCACCGCTGGAATAGCTACCTGCCAGCCATTGCCTTGTAGTATGCAAATATTTGGTCTGCCAGCTTGTAGACAAATTGGTCAAAACATAGGTTTACCTTGGAAGGGGAAAAAAATTGTGCAGTTAGAGAAAGTTAAAAGAGGGAACCTTAACCAAGATCTCCCATTGTTTATCAAAGGTATTTAAGAAAGTTGATATTTCCAAATTTCCCAGTACAAGAGAAGATGGCATTCAGTTTTCAGCATTAATATGAGGTGTTTTGCATTAGGTCTACAGGTTTCCTCACAACATTATCACCCAACCAGTTAACCCATCTTCTGGTCTGCCTTCTCAGTGTATTATCTCCAGTTGTTCCGAATCTCTTATAACAGGTCTTGGCCTTTAGCATCATTTTCAAATTCAACTATTTTCCTCCAGTATGTAAGGTTACTTTACCTCTGCCTCAATCTCGTCATAAAGGAACTGCTTCTTAAATTTAGTAAGTGCATAATGAGCACTGTCATTATAAAGGTCCAAAGAATACAGAACATACCTGAATGAAAAAGAATAAAAAGAGTTACATGTCTAGAGAAGTTATGATTCTTTTTAGAATGGTGCAAGCTAAGAAGCTGTAGACTAGTCAATATTGTAATCTACATGTGGCTCATGCAAACAGGGTCACTTTTTGAGTTTACATTTAAAGTATCACAATTTCTCCTTAAGTAAGTCTTGTTAGTTCAGGAAACTGTATAGATAAGTTTGCAGTCTGAAATTTGTTTTCTAGTTGTAACTTTGCATCAAAATGGCACTATGCTTTTACCACTATGCATTATATTCAACATCTTTGAGGAATAATGAAGAACTCCTGACTCAGGGAGGAACATACTTGGCTGGTACAATGATACTTATATGAATGGTTTTGCATTTAAATTATTCACTTCAAAAATAAAACTTTGAGAATTTGGTAAATGGCAAATGTTAACAGGAAAATTTTGTAAAGAGGAGTAAAGGAGTAAAGGAGTGTCCAAACTTAAGAATAATGATTAAGTGGAAGAAAACAAGTGGGTCTTACTCCATCATCGATGCCTCTTTGGTCTCCAAAATATGGTCTGTCAGGATCCAAGGCATGGACATCTCAATGGGAAACTGGATTCTTCTGCCCATGGTCAGCTCTAAGAAGAATTCCCTAAACCACAGCTGGGACAGGTCACAGCATTGCTGCAGGGTTTCTTTCAGAATAAATAAGGAAGCATTACACTCCTTATAGAAGTACATCAGGAACAATGAAACTGTGATTTTGACAATGCAATGTGAAACACAAAAAAAGCAGGTGTGAGTCACTAGAGCTATACATAGCCAAAACATAAAGCCCATGACTTTTTCAAAGAGTGTTGAACTCCACTGTTGGTTCCCAAAAGTGCTACCTTTTTATGGGAAAAAAAAAAAAGCATGAAAGAGGACCAGATTACCACTTAAAGAGAAAAACTATGTGCACCAGGGGATTTCTATTTTAATTTCTCAGTTTATGGCTGAGAAAGCCATACACTGAACTTGGGAAGCAGCAGGCAAAGGAGACAAAATTGTACCATGTCCACCAGTACCATCTCTCCCTCTGGAGGACTGAATCACTCCACATGTTCCTGTTGATCAGATGGGCAGGAAACGACAGACAAGACACATAAAAGAGGGATTAAACCAAAAAGTTTCTAAAGCTGCTGTCGGGGGCGTGGAGGTGCAATTCCCACCTCTCCAGAAAACATTTGGCACAATCCTTCTTCTGCAGAAGGCTTGAGAAGGAAGAATGAGGAGAATGAACTTTTTACATTCAGATCTTCTGAAGACCTTTTGAAGTGTCGTTCCCCAGAAGTGTTATGACCAATATTAACATATATTAACAGGCTCCCCCTTCTCTGAGGGTAAAGGAGTCGGGTAGCAAAACAAAAATGAAAGACAACACAGCATGGTAACAACAAAGACTAGATACATTCAATGTCAGTAGGTGAATTCTTTAGGACAGTATGTTTCCGATTACAATTAACTGAATAGTAAGAGTAGTGAAATGACATCAAATTTACCACAACAGAGAATTTGTATCCTCTGTACTTAAAACAAAAACAAAACAAAACAAAAAAATCCCCAAAAACCCAAACCACAAAAACTATTTCCTTTTTAAAATTTCAATGTGTATAAGCTTGTAAGTACGTACATTAAAAAGAAAGAGAAAAGGGAGGTAACAATATGAAATTTGACACATTATAAACAAATGTATAACAAGTCAAAATAAAAATCCCACCACAATCTTGAATATCATGTCTGAGAAAAAGTTTGGACAGACCAAGGCTTTTGATATTAAAAAAAAACAAAGGTATGTTGACTTAGGCAATCGGAAACATTTTCCAGGTCGTGTTAGAGGTGTTAGGACATGCTAAGCTGGACACTGATCATCTACATATCTTACCACTGAAATTTATCAAATGAGTGTAGAAGAAAGACTCGCGATGGAATTTTTCTATGTCCAATATGGTGGGCCCCTCAAGGCTACTTCTCAAGGTTTTCTTGGAACCACTTTTGTCAGCAATGAGGGACTCTAACATAGTTCTCACCATGTAAAGCTGTATCATTAAAGGAAACAATTGTGGTGGAAAGGGGGGGAAAAAAGGAAAATACACACGGTACATTAGTTGAGCAACACTGAGAATTACTATCAGTAAGCGACTACTCCACTTCAAATTGAAAACTGGCACTGTGTGGGTAAGAGCCTTTCAGGCAAGAGGAAGAGGTGCCACGCTACCCTACACACCAGCACAAACGCCTGCCCGTGCCAAGGGGACCTCCACTGACACTCAGACCATTTGCAGTGGAACAGTTCACATCACCACAGAAAGTAAAAGTAATAAGTAATGTCTTACCACCAAAGTTTAAAAGAGGCGGATAGATGTAGGACTGCCTCAGAAACTTGTGTGTCACATGCAATAGCTTTTCCAGTCCCAGAGACTTGAGCTGCTTCAACAGCTCGGCAGAGTTTAAGGACTCTGTCATAGTGCGAACCATGTAGAGCTAAAAACCAACAGACAGGGGCAGGCAGGGGAGAGAGAATCCGTTAATAAAAACACACGGGTAAATAAGGAAGGGGAAACAGCAGCAGAGGAAACTTGTTAGTTTGTTAAAAATGAAAAGCAGCACAGTAGGCGTGCAGAGGAGGACATACAGAAAGGTCTTTCCCCTTCAGAATGATCACTGCGACCCGGTGCTCCCTCAAGCAAAGGGAAAGTTCCCGCCAATTTCAGAGGATGCTCAGAGGGCCATCCGCTCCCCAAAATTATTTCACAAAGATTTCCAAGTATTACCAGTTCATATGTTTCAGAACTGTAAGGAAAACCTATCTAAAATCAACATATTTGGCCTCCCCTCCTCCTGTCAGCCGAGACAAGTGTGCCAGCCCAAGAGCAGAAAAAGCAAACAGAACTGTGGATTCTGAACAGCCAGTGCAGCCCTTAGACATACCAAGCACAGGAGAAGCACACTGGTGGTGATATTTACTTTTTTTTTTCCCCCAGAAAATGAGAAATCAAACCACTTTTTTCCAAATCACAAAATAAAATCTTCATTAAACCCACCTTAACAGAATTTAAGCAACTCTTTAGCACCAAAGACTATTATCCAAACATCCTCTCTTCCCCACAGATTTTAGGTATTTAAAGATTGTCTTTATAAACCACAGTTGCCATCAATTTTTCACCCAAAGTGCTCGCTATCTCATTTTCTCAGTTGAGCTATGAACACTAGACCATACACGCTCCAAAGAAACCACAAAGAAAATTAAAAAAAAGAGAATTACACAGAGGTAACAAGAATGAGTTTCTAGGTTTGGGATTTACTACCACAGAAAACACACTTCAAATACCTCATTTTAGTGGCAGCATAAGATTAAATAGATTTTAGGGAGCACTTTTCATCATTCATTATTGAACAGTAAGGGGGATCTTATGAGAAGTCAAATACTCTCCCATATTTAATGGACAATCATACTTTAAAACAAATTTTAAAACAACACAGACTCCTACTGAATAATGAAATTTAACACACACAAAAAATCCACCAGCCATGCCAGAGGTAGGACTCAGTCAAGAAATAATTCGAATAATTAAAAGTATTGTGTAAAAACATTAGGAGCTCAATGAGAAAATATTTCTTCCCAGAAAGTCCAATTACGGAGATCGAACACTTGGAAAAATTATGCATTAGAGTAGAAAGTGAGAGCAACCCAGAGAGAGGATTTTGCTTAAGTGCATATAATTTTGTAAATATAACTCTAATCAAAGTAGATTTTAGGCATTAAAACCAAGACCTTAAATTTTCATATAGTTCAGGCCACAGAGAAAACATCTAATGCAGTAATTGTTGACAGGTATCACAGCCAACAGGCAGGAAAATACCTGAGTGCTGGAGGGTCCCACTGCACGCCTTGGGACTTTGATGTCAAACCCACTTTTGGGGTCTTTCTCTCCCCTCAGGGCTGGGTCATTGAAAGGCTCGTGCCCAGCTTCCCAGTCACAGACTGTCTTTCTGATGGCCTGCAAAACACTGAACACAATTCACACTACTTCAGACTGTCATACATCCAAATGCACTGATGAGAACGTTCCAATTTTTTTAAGCCCTCTTCCACAAGCACAGAAACTTTGCAACAGGATTTGGGAGCTTGGGGTTGCTCAGGACAACCAGAAATTATTTTGCAAACAACTCCAAGAATGCCAAATCCACAAAACAATCCCTCTGCACTGTTTATCAAAAAGAATAGCCCAGAGCCCTTCTCCTCTGACAGAAGGAAGCTGGCCTCTGACACCGATTCATCAGAGAAAAATGTCATTTGTCAGGATCCACCTCTGGGATCCTCAGCATTTGCATCAAGCCATTTTATTTTCCTAAACTATGAAAAGCAGATTATTCAATCAAACCATTGCAAATTATTAGCCAAACCAAAGAGAGACAATTCTGGCTTGAAATGAAAAGAAACAGCAGAATTCCTGCTCCCAGCAGGACTCCAGAATTCAGCTGGAATTTATACAATTAGCTTCATACTTTTAACTCCAAATACTGAACTGGACTTCAGATACCTGTCAGAAGCTTGTGATGCTACTTTTGTCAGAGCATTAAGTAATAGCCTAATTAGCCAAAGACCTTCACCACTAAGAGCTTTGCAATGAAACATGGGAGTAAACAAATGATGAACAAATCTAGATCAAAAGCAAGCAATTAGGGACAGAAAAATAAGGTCAGGAAATGCCACCAATCAATTTGGGCAGATGGAGCACTTGGAGAAGAAGTGTAAAACTAATAAGCTAAAAGCAGCAGAGCTAAGAAAGAAGGCAGGACGATAAGAGAGCAGAGATAAGACTGTGGGGCAGGGCATGAACATGAAACAGAAGCAGAGGAAGTTCTGGAATCATAAGGAAGGTGGGCATTAACACCTCTCCTTAAAATAAAAAATACTAGTCGTGCTTTCAATATTACCATACTTACCTTTCCATAAATAAAAATAAACTTTCTGCAGTAGATCTAAGGGGTTCAAGACAGTCTAGACTCTTCCTTTTTGTTTTTGACTTCTGACTTTTTCAACTTCCAACAGAGATTCAACCAAGCTGATTTTGAATACCAGGTAGACTAACAGGGAAGTACAGACTTTAAGAGGCAAAATTTCACAGCCATGAAATTCTGCAACAAATGGAGTAAGATTTGGGTGAAAGAACACAGGAGGAGAAGATGAAAACAAAAGCACTACCTCTGAATTACATTTTTCTTCTTTTTAATGGCTTGTCTTAATGGCTCTCTTAGTGTGACCTGGGCAAAGTCCTGAAGAGCTGCATAAATGGTATGGCGAATGGCATGATTGAAAACACTTTCCATTCTGCCCATCAGAACCTGAAGGCCTTTGATCATGGCAATCACCTGCAAGAAAAAAAAAAGAAAAGAAAAAAAAAAGTGTATTTTTCTGTTTGTTCGTACATCTGTTTAGAAAGCCCTTTTCAAAATATAAAATATGAGAAAAGAGGAGCCAACAAGTTTCAAAATATAAAGCTTTTCTGTGCTCCTGGTACATACTGAATGGAAGAAAACATACTGATTCAGAGTCACACAGGGCATGCTGTCTTTTTGTAAAGGGTGTAGAAAATGCTTATACACAATGTTTTCCTTTGCATAGGAATAATCTTTGAAAAATGCCTAATAAAAAAAAATTAAAAAAGAAGATTTATAAAGATTTCTCTTACCTCAACCAAAGCAAACTTCTCCTCACTAGTATAATTGTATCTTGTTGCTCTTTCATATTCTTCTGCATTATCAGGACAATCTTTATTAGAGTATTTATCAGTTGGGTGTACCAGCTTCCAGGAATACTGCAGTTCACACAGCACAATACAGAGAAAAAAGATGGAGAGGGAGGAAAAAATGCCTGAGAAATACAAAACATAGCTGACACAAATAACATACCTCAGAGCATAACAAAAGACTCCACCACACCCACACATTAAAAGAGGAGCTTCCAACTTGGCCAAATATTCACATTTAGTATTCAGAGAACAACTGGAAAATTACACTGGTTTTTGTTTGTTTGTTTTGCATGCTTGATAGGCTTAAAAGTGTGGAAATAGCTGCACTATTTGTGACAGTTTCACCTGCACAACATTCATTTCTCTTAAACACTGCCTTTTCTGTCACTACAAACAGTCCAAAATGCTCCAGAGCAGTGTCAGGATGGTCTAATATCCATCAGGGTACACTTCATGAAAAATGTACCCTGTACAATGTACAATTTTCTTACAGTTTGAGTTGAGAGAATAGCAAGGTCTGGTTGATGTTATCTCTGCATTATGGAGCAACATAAATTTGCCTACTATAATGGATTAAGACTTGCACCAATTTACCTATGGCAAAGAAGAGCATCACACCCTGCAACCTCAGTGCTATAAACAGGACACAGGGGAGATTATTAAAAATTAAATCTGGGGGGGGCATTAAGTGGAGAGGGTTAAGCAGGGCGTCAAATGTATGCTGAAACCTTTTATCTGAACACGATGGATATAACAAGGTTCATGGAAACCAAGTGAATACAGAAGGCAGGTAAGTAAGTAGGAAACTCTAGGTCAGAACAGATTCACAGTCAGAGGACAGGGAGAAGGTGAACAGAAACTTACATGAACATACACAAACCAGAAAGAAAAAGAAAGGTAATGATAACCAGCAAAAAACCCCAAACTGCTGTGGTGCTCAGAGGAAGCTGTGGAACTGCAAGGACAGAAACAGACCTAAAAAAGAGACTTTCTACAGAGTTATAATAAAAGAGGAATATTGTCTCCGTGCAGAGAGCCTGAATGCTGCAGTTTACAGTGACAGAAACAAAGGGAGCAAGTGTGGGAGCTTCAGAGGCCAGAAATAGATGACAGCAACTTCTCTTAAAAAGACAAAAATAAGAACAAGATTTTCAGCATAAAATACACTGTTCATTTAAATAAGAATAGGATAATACAGAAGAAAAGCATGACTCACCTACTGGCTTTTAAAAAAAGCCATTGAAATAGAGAAATGAAAGAAAACTGGGTCTCTAGCTATGCTCACCATGACCACATTGGATTTACATAGTACAGCTGGCTTGACACTTCCTCAGACATCAGAAGCAGAGGAGGAGCAAGTCTGGCTCCCCTCATGCAATATGTCATCTGTTTCAATCTGTCCTAGAACATACAGCTTTGATCTCAGTGTCTGCAGCATAAAAAGGACTCCTGCATCCTCCTGTTAAATTTCTGCCTTAACCAGTTTATTATTGGAAAAAACAGTCACTTTGCTAACTGGCATCTGTTTTAAAAATAAAATTATAATACAGAGAAACAACACTTCAGGTTATGCATTTCCCATCCCTCATTTCCTCTCAAATTTTCCTTTCCCCACACTTACTTCACTTTTGACTAAAAACCTAATCTAAAGCCAGTGGAAGCCTTTCCATCCATTTTTGTGTCCTTGGTTAAGACCCAAGTGCTTCAATTTACTGAGCAATCATGTCTAGACATAGCAAATTGAAGCTTTTCTATCACCTCCTATGTCACTGTGGGTCGATTACATATATTTTTAGCAGATTGTAGTTTTAAACAACTTTTGGAGAAAAAGAATGCATTCTTGGTCTACAAAATCTATCAAGAGCAATGCAAAAACATCTGGTCAAGGCTCGCAGGTGATTACCTATCCATTAAATATATAGTTAGTTGAATGCACTGTATGAGACTGTATGAGCTACTGAGTCTTCCAAGCAGCAACATTACTCCTAATGTTTTAAGATTAAGATTACTCTAATTAAGTAATGACTCTAATCTCAAGAGAACTTCATGTGCCTTCCTCTGAGAATGTGGTGTGGAGCAGGAGGAGAAAATGCGTAAAGAAAGAAGGGGAATTAAGGGAATTAAACACAACTCGCTTTTCATTCCATCAAAGGAAAGCCTGTCCAACCTCACCAAGCCACCTCTTTTTCATCTGATTTTGTTTTCTGGGTAACATACCACTTCCATGACATGTGCACTCCACTGGGAGAGAAGCTGCAGGCCTTGGAGAGAGAGATCAAAGAGCTTCCGATACTCAGCATCTGTTTTTTGAGCTTCCTGTCGACCAGATCCAGTCACCACCTAAAACATTATTAAACAGCACAAAAACAACCCCACATCAGACCATGGTGTATCCCACATCCAGAACCAAATTTCTACACAGATTTCTTTTAAGCATTAAACAACATCATATACCAACATCTGCATTAATATCAGCTTTTTCTTCTAGGGACTTTACATAGTTAAACTTCAGAGATTTATGTCAAGTAATAGAAATCACTGGTATCCCTAATCACCAAATGTTGCTGCAGATGAATTCAAGACACTGGTTATAAATGTATGGTATGAGTTGTATATATGTATACATGTGTGTATAAGTGTCCATTTCTTCATTTCTTGTTCTTTTTAAGCTAACCTCTTTAGTTTCATTTAAACTGCTAGTGATACCCTTTTGGAGTAAGGGATAGACAGCTTATTCCAAAAGAGACAAGATAAAAGTTCTATGATATTTAGCCTAGATATGTATATATATATGTATATGTATATATATAAGCAGAATAATACCTCAGTTTGTATGATGTATCATTATTTTTAATTTAATTAGTGTAAATATCACGCGGAGATTGGGTACTAGCCCGGCAGGCAGCTTTTCTTAGGTGATCAAGCTTTGTAATTTACCTAGCCTGAGGATTAACCTGCTGTTCAGCCATTTAATGAAAACTTCTAATCAGTGAGGTGAAATTTGCATGAATAGCTCTAATCCCACACACCTACCTCACTGTTGCTGTAACGAGCCAGTTCTGATATGAAACGCATATGGTCTTCTCTGATTTGGATCATCTGTTCACATATATTGTACTGGGGACTGCTGCTGGAAGATGTGCATGTCCATCTGTTCCAGACAAAAGAGAAAAAAACACCAGAATCAGTTTAGGCAGTACAACTCCCTAAGCTGCAACTTTACAGTTGCTGTACAACTGATACTGCAAAAGAAAGCATGACTTTTAATTAGAAACTTCCTTCTTCTCTTTTTGAGGCCTTTCCTCTCCTCACACACCACTGACCCCGCACAACCCATTAGTGATGGATTGTCCTTCTGAGCTCAAACAGCACTTCTTGCCAGTCTTAAAAAACTATAATCAAGCCTCTCTCTCCAGGAGCATTCACTTAAGGACAGGACTGAAAAGTACTGAAAGGCAGGGCAGAAGTATACATACAGGCTGCAAGATACACCTAGCTACCTGCAGAGAGGTTTTTGTTATTCTTGTTTAACTATGAAGAGCTTACAGTATGCTGCCTACTATTAAAAAAAAAAAAAAAAAAAAGGCATTATTAAATACTACCAGCATGTTATCAAGAGGGACACAAAAGACATGCTACTGAGAATGTCACGTTAAGTAGCCTCATGTTTTTAGTAGCTCACTAGGCCCGATGTTGTTCATTTTCTCTCAGCAATTACATGCAGGTTATGTGTTTTTTTCTGCAGGAATTAAAATGCAAAGCACTACAATCTAAATTCATGTAACTGCATGGAGGGAAGGTCTTGGAGGAGTATGGAAACGTTTACTAGAACAAAGCAATAACCATAAACCATGGAACCATGGCATTTTCCAGCCACTTTGCTGTGCTGCACACCTAGCAAAAAAAGAAAGAAAAAAAAAAAAGAGCTGGGAGACAAGCTAAGTTGCTGCTCCATATACAATATACACATGCCTATTTACCCATGCACTACTGCTGCTCACCTTGCTTAGTAAAATCCTTCATTTCTTTTAAAGAAAGTTTCATATTTAAAGGAAAAAATGAAAATTAGTGTAAGGCAACATTCATTTCCTCCCAACTCAGCTGATAAAAAACATCACAGATGCCAGAATGGGCTCAGCAGCATTGAAAGGTCTTTTAATAACCTGTTTATTCAGCTGTATTTATTACATGAAGTACATCAGCAGTAAAATACCCACATCAAAAAGTATACCAAGGCAAAAATCCTAATTAAGTAATTACCACAGACCAGCGGGTGATTATGAAAACACCCTCCAAGGGTCTGATTTTCCCCAGCCCAAATCCTCCCTTCTGTGTTTCTCTCTCCCCCTTACCTGGATTTATTTTCCTCATAATGGGCACTGGTCTTAATGTATCTTGCAAGTTCAATCTGCATGTCACCAAACAGTGGGACAACCTGCAACTGCTGTACAGGGAATAAATCAGATTAGATAAATTATTAAACACAAATCTTAGTGAAAGGAAACCTCTGTTTACCCATTTGAAAGTCCAACATGATCCTTATTCTATTCAATTACATTTAAAACACCAAGGTAATTACCTTTAAAATCACATATTAAAAAAAACCCTCTCTCAACCAACCTTAAAGTACTTGTCTATCTTGGCTAAATTTATCCTTTTCTTTGCATCCAGCTTGTAGATGTTACTGACACTTCCATCCATCAGGTACAATCCAAAGCCCATAACCTGAAAAAGAAAGAAAAACTTCTGTGGAAAAGTATCTTAGAGCTAAAAACCTGCCACAGTAACACCATTCTTCATATCATTAAAAAAGCGAATATTTAAAAACAGAGCCCTCAAACACCCACCTTCCTTCAAACAGAATATATTTGCAAATACATACACTTCTATTATATGTATAGTTATAGTTTTTACATTAACACTAGCCTGATTAGTTAACCTTAAAAGATGCTACTTGCTTATATAAAGGTCTCACTGAAACTAGAGTTTGGGTGGGGTTTGATTGCTTTTTTTGCACTTCCATTTTATTAAAATTTTTAATATGCAACCATTTGTAACAGAAGCTTAGATGTAACATCTCTAAGCCGTTGCTTTTTATGGTTTTCAGCACATCTCTCAACTACATTTAGCTCAGAAGCGACCCAAAAGAATCTAGTAACATTTTGCCCAAATTATTCATTAGCATAAAGTTGTAATTCCATATTTACAATAGCAAGAGCTGAGCACCAGCAACTTCTCAGCATGCATTTACCCAACAAAAGGCCTAAATATGAAAGACACATTGCACACCCCTGCAGACAGAATGCACATGTTTGAGAGTTCACATATTGTTTTGTGATGTTTCAGTTTGGTTCTAATAAACAAAGATCTTCAGAAGTTAAACAATGAAGAGGCTCAAAATATTTGTCATGAGGCAAATTTTCAATTCTTACTCTCTACTCCCCTTTTTCCACTGCAAGACATGCAGCTGATAATACCAACCACACTTCACATTGCCCAGCACTCTCTTATTATATGTACATATTCCAGCTAACTAACCTTATCTACTTAGTAACCCTTATTTTAAGCTGCATCTTCCCTGAAGTCTGTAATATACCCAAACCACTTTGATACTTCCAAAAGCCTTTTATACAAACTTGTCGCATACCTAGAAATAAAATACAATAGTTCCTTTCTCTTGGCATTATACTTCACAAAAACACAATTTCATGGAACTGGTTTCCTAACAACACCACCATTCAGTTGGGCCAACTTTAATTTATGAAAAACAAAAATTGATTGGAAACTTTCTAAACAGATTTATTACGTAATAAAGACAATATAGAGGGAGGGAAATGGAATAATTTGAGCTATATGGTTGATTTGATTCTATAAAAAAAAAAAACAAAAAACCAAAATCTCAAACAAACAGGAATTTAAACATCTGTGTCCTGCTCAACGAATCTTTTTTTAATTTTGTAATGAAAAAAGAAGCAACCTACTTTCAAAAGCATATGTTTCTCACTGGGCGTTAGATACATTTTGTTTTCATAGTAGTCTACACACAGATTCACAATATCTGCAAGCAGCTCTTCATAGCCAGCAATCACCTCCAACTGCTGCTGTAAAGACTAGAAAACAAAAGAAAAAAAAAGTTTATTAGTCAACTACTTATACTCCCTGGGGAACAACAGTTACTACCAAACTGGAAGACTTTTCTGAGGCACTGTGTTTTGCAAAAAGACAGCTAAAGCTTACTTGTGTTATCTTGTTGTGGTTGGCAAGGAACATGGAGAGGTTCTGAGATTCTTGAATGGACTGAGGATCTGCCATTTTCCGCAGGAACTGAGCAGCTCTTTGAAAACAGAAGAAAAAACAGCATTTCCCTTCAGCAGGACTGCATGTATGCAAACCTGTCCCCTCTCAATAGAAGCACAATTGTCCCCTAAGTCTGCCAGGGGAACTGTAAGGTGTCAGCAGACCTTTAGGTGCAGTACAGTGGCATCATTCACTGCTCATACAGGATTGTCAGCTTGGGTGCACCTCCAAACTCCTGGATCAAGCAGACACAGACAGTGCTTTTTTGGCACAGCTTAACAAAACTGAGTTACCCAAACACAGGCTACAGACTTGACAAATGAAGCATCAAGGTCCAGTTTTGTAAAAGGTGAAGGGAAGTTTTTTTAGGAAGTAGCTGAAAAGGTGAAAGTTCACTGTAGGAGAGATGGACATAATTGATCTGAAATGAGCTGCAAATCCCCCGCTTTGTTAAAAGACCAAATCCAACACAACCCAAAAACCACGGGGTATTATCCAGCAATGGCTCTGTTGAGCCAAGCCATACAACAACCCAGGAAAAGTGAGCCTTCCAGAAAACAGTTTGTCCTCCAGAAGCACACCTCCAAAGAAAAAGAAAGGCAAACCAAGCAAGTTTAAGAAGTCTCTGGGCATAAGAACAGCTACAAAAGGCAACTACTAGTAAGAACAGGAATTAAATCTCATGTAAGTGGTAGCAATGTAGATAAAATTGTCTAATCACTGCCTGAATGGTTTTCTTCGTGACAGACCACAGATGCTACAGCTGGCATAAAGACAGTCTTCCCCTGCTGCTTTCATCACCGTGTTTGACAAAAGATAACCAATACCATCTGTCAACTCAAGCAGAAAACTTGGCCACTGATATTCCACCCTCCTCCCCTCACTGCCACACCTGCAGTCACAACAACCTTGAACTGCAAAGCTGAAATGTCAACTCTCAGCTAAAAATGCCAAAAGTGGATGTCAAGATTTGGATAGGATAGGATAGGATAGGATAGGATAGGATAGGATAGGATAGGATAGGATAGGATAGGATAGGATAGGATAGGATAGGATAGGATAGGATAGGATGGAATGGCATGAAAGCAGAACAAGGGAACAGAGAGGATAAGTTTCCTCTTAAACTTAAAAAAAAAACAAAAACAAAAACAAAACATTAACCAGCAAAATATATTCACTACATTTAATATATGCCAAGACCGAAGTATTTGCCACCTTGTCATTAAAAGTCAGAAAAAACTTTTGCTGCAGGAAGAACAGCATAAAGAAAATAAATTTACTCAACTGCCTAATTGCAATCAATGGATCCTTAAGTTTCAAGGTACCCTGCCCCACACTAGGATGGGCCACTTTAGAAGAGGAAGCTGTCAGAAAAAGAGCAAGTGGTGCCATCTGGTGGGAGCCCTGTATCCCAGCAGCAGAAACCCGGGTCCCGCTGCTCCTTGCCACTCACCGCTTGTAGGCTGAGTGGTCGTTCTTCACACTGCACTTCATGTTCTTCAGCTCATCCAATACGGCAAACATGTTGATGAATTTGCCCAGTGTGATCAGGTAGGCTTCAGAAACGAAGTCCTTCCTCCTCTCGGCGTGGCACAAGCGCCTCACCTCCCCACAAAACCGTTCAATGGCATTTCTCTAATGAGGGGAAAAAAAATAGAGAGGAAACAAGGAGTAAGGGAAAAAGTTCTACCACATAACTGGAGCTGGTCCAGTGAAAAGCACCACTGAGGCAGAAAAATGTTTAAAGCATGCAAGGCCAACAAGGCATCAGCACAGGCTTTTCAGCTCCACCTCTGTGTAGTTGGCGTGTGCTACAAGTGTCACCAGGGATTTTTTGGCACAGAGCTTGCCCGGCACAAACAGCAAGGTTGTTCTTTGCAGACTGAAGTCACAGAAGGTTTCAATCCCTTTGAAACAAGTAATTTAGTGCTCTTCAGTGAGGAAGTGTACATGCATTAAAAAGACAGGTAATGGTTAGGTTCCCTTAAAAACAAAAAGCAACACAGGAAACTGTACGTGCCAACTCTCAAAATCATCCTGACACGTGTCTATTTCAGGGCTCCTTTCCAAGCTTGCATCGGGGCCATTTGAGATGGAGATTATAAGAACAAAAAGGACAGCAACTTTGAATATAGAAAGGAATCCTTTCTGATGTTAGGGCACTAATCTCCTTGAATTAAAAGAGATAGGTTTTTGTCAGTAAGATCTGCTAGCTGGGGAAGACAAGAGGTGATACTACATTTCATTCAGTCTCCTCTTCCTGTGTGTTCTGGGGTTCACAGGCTCTAGCTGCTTCAGTTCCCTACAAATAATGCCTGGAAACATCCTCAGTCCATTGAACCAAAGGGCAAGCTGCCAGGAGGGGAGGAGAAGGCAATAAAGGCTGCTATTCTCAGGAGCCTCTGGAGCTTGGGCTCCTGGCAGGTCACAACAACTGAGTTAAGCTTGCCCAGGAATTAAGCAGGAATTTAAGCAGGAATTTCCACAGCAAGGCTGCACCTGCTGCTCTGGTGTCCAGGCTTGTGGCTCCCTCATCCTCCAACAAATGTTTTCTGTGTTGAAATGCTTTTATGTATACATGTGACAAGTATTATATTTATTTTTCTTCCTAAAATGCCAGACCTCTGTCCCCATGTGCTGTGTAAGGGACCATATGAGATTACCTTTGATTTTAAGATGAAAGTCTTCATGGAGATCTCCCAAAGTCATTAATATAGGCATTAGTATAGGCATTAGAAATTCTGCCCTTCTGTGAGACAATATGGGGTTGTTTTCTTCCAAGTATAATGACTAGGTATGTGAGCACACAGCATCAAGCATACAAAATAGCAACATAAAAATACACGCCCAGTGACCATTTTTTTTTCCCCATTCCTTTTACCTGAAAATACATAAAATTCATCAGTTTTGTAACTTCTGGCTCCAGAACTTCCACAGTTTTCTCATAAATTTCTACTCTGTTAGGCTGTTCGTTGCACTTGACCTGAAGATAATTAAAGAGATCATTACACTTGGTACTTTCCCTGATAAAGCCTCAGAAACTAACCTTAACTGTGTGATAATAAATAAATTAATTAAAATTCTAAGATTTTTCTGTTACCTCACAACAAATAATACACCTCTGTATGGTTAGGAAAATATTCTCCACGCACTAAGCCACTTACCTAAAATCATGCGCTAAAATAGGGACAGAAATTAAAAGAGATTCCCTGACTTTAATTCTGAATATTTAAATTACACCCCTGGCATTTCAGTACAAAAATAACTGCATTATAAAATCCTTATGAAGCAGGTAGGTGTCAAGTCACAGCTATAATTTTGTTCAGTTTTCTGACGTATCTTAACATTCTTCCCACCCCACACCTATGCAACAATTCCTAGGACTTGTCACCTATTAGCAGTGTTTTATTTTTGCATATGGATCACAAAAATATTATGTAGCTCTGACACTTAGAAAATCACTACCTAGTCTGTCTAGAAACTTAAACGTTTAACCTGACTGTTAATTGTTGCATGCTTTGCTACTTCTTTAATCTGTTCTGAATTTAAGTATTAAGTTGGGGAGTGGGAAGGGTGAGTTCTCTGGAACAAAAATTTTGCCTTAAACAGATCTGGCAATCAAAGGTTTTCCTTCCAGAGTATATTACCTGTACACTACTCTTGAACCAATCAGTAAGACTGACACAAAACCCATAAAGTATTGCTGCAGATGCCATATAGAATCACCCAACATTCTTCTGTGTAACTCAGTAGTCAAAGTAGATCACATTTCCAAGCTCATTGACAAAGCTCTATCTTGGAACTCCACACCAACACAAGAAAGAAGTTAATATGTTGCATGACAGTGTAATTTGCATTCTTTACCTGAGGAATGGCTCTTGAGCAGCTTCTCCATGTGTATAACATGACCGCATATTCCTGCCCTTCTTCTAGCATTTCATTCTGTACAAAAGACACTCGGTATAATTAGGTATTGTAATACAAAAGGGTTAAATCCATTTGCCTTCCATCATTTCAAATCCTTGCCCAAACAAACCTGTTTGTCTTATCAGACTGTAAAGGTACAAACACACATATACTGCAAGCTGAATGATACATCATACTGTATGTATGCAATACAGTATTAATATAATTTAAAGGTTCAGCTTGGCTATAATCCAACCGCAAAAAAAAGATCCGTTTATTCTCAGTCATCTGTTTTAGCATCCAACTTAATTCTGAGAGAATTCACACTATCATCTTCATACTACTCAAGCCAACAAATATTTATCAGATCACTAGTAAAAAACTGCAGTAATTATGCTTATGTAATTATTATCTCACCTGATCAGATTTATTTTTGTGTGTATTTTATCCTCCCAAAACTAAAGATACTGTGATCTATAACTATAAATAAAAATGCCAATGTGAGAAGGGAGGGTGGTGTTTGCTTTTCCATTGAAACTTGGGGATTGCAGGTGGAATTGTCAAGGACGAAAGAGTCAGGACTGCCAGAATAATACCCTTCTTCACATGTCAAAGGAGAGGCCCAAGAATTTCCAAAGGATGAAAAGAGGTTAAGGAGTTGGCAGATAATTTAAAAGTAGATTGGTGCAAATTTACATAATTTTCTGTAGCATGTAATCAGGTGCCTAATCTGCCCATTCCAGCATTTTTTAACTCTCCTCTAGAAATACAAGACATATTATTCCTCATTTTCTAAGAGTGCCATGAAATGGCAAGTTCAGTACAGACCAACATTTGCAGCCAGCAAAGTTCTTCCGTGTCCCAGAACAGCTACACCATCAGCAGAGATGGAGTTATTACCATGAAACCTTATCTTCTATTGTGGAAATTTTAAAGCCTTTACCTTACACAAAAGCATGCCAATAAATGACCAACTCCTCAGTGAGGAAGCCAAAAAAACCCCTCCAGCACCACCAAACTGACAGAAATATTTGAAATCTGGGAGGGTGGAAAGTAATATTTCACTCAAGTTACAGCAGCTAGCTGTCAATACAGCTAACCTCAGAATACTGAAAAATGAACAACGAAAGCAGGAAACTTCTGAGCAACATTGGTTGATCAAGACAAAAGACATTTCTGAAAGTATATACCTGAACATCTCCTTACCATGCTAGAATGGACTGTAGCTTGCTCAATGTATCTCGCAATGCCAGTGACAAATGCATTTCTGTCTTCAAAATTAGTGTTAAAGTTTGGCTGCAGAGAAAAGAAAATATGAATTAAATTTTTGTTAAGGAAAAGAATTTTTTTATATACTACCGATTTGCAAATGTAAGCACACTTTGCTTTTGGTTGGTTTGGTTTGTTTTTTTGAAAAGCACAGTCCTCTTTTTCTGAATCGCAACAGGAAATGGCAAAATTCTTCTTCCTACAATGACAACATACCTGGTAAAGCAGAGATGATGGTGGGGGTTCAATACATGGTTGCTGATCTGGCAATGGTAATTCTTCCAAGAGATCCACATTGGACAAGGCATCCTCCAGTGTTACTTGAGCAGTCATTTTGCACCTGGTTAAAATATACATACATATAGTTAATGTATACACACATACCTATTATTTCTAATGTGTTACTGTATACACAGAAAATAAATGAGTCAAGTGAAGAGCAAGAACTACTTCTGTTGTAGGAAATCTGCAGTTTCCCTTCAACCACAGTGGAAGGAAAAGAATCAAACTGAAACTCATCTGGTTTTAGTATACAAGTTTAAGTATACAAGTATACAAGAAAAAATACTTATAGGACTAACATTCTCCTCCTTACTTGAGAAATATTTCTCTTCCCTCACTGCTGCACCCCAGAAATACACCAAAAATAAAGGATGACCTTTAATGCTCAGTTTTGAGCAGATGTGTCTTCAAACCCTAATGCACAGATACTACTACCAGACCATCTTCAGAAGACCCATCTGCCAGAAGGTGCCGGCAGTCTCCAGTGTCTCATGTCCCAGGATATCCAGATCCACTTTAAGCAGTTAGTGATAGGCCCATAAGCCCCTCAGGATCACAGAAATCTCCTTACACCTAAAACTGATGGCACTGCATGGGGTTTTGAATCAAGAACAGCAATGAGACAAAATTTTAGGTAAAAGCGTGGGGTGGAACAACTCAGTCATATACTTTTGTGTAATGATCTTCTCATCCTTTGCAGTGGAGTAAAAAATTCCCCTAATTCCCTAAGACCTCTAACCGAGCTAACTTTTTTCCATGGGGATTTGCAAGTAATTTCCCCCCACTTTATCAGAGCAAAACCATGCACATACAGTGAAAGGAGCAGCTGAGCACTGTGCCCAGCTCTATCCAGGCCAGGAACACGGAGTGCCCACACCCCAGAGAATCAGGGTCCTGCCTGGCACGTGCCACCCAGGACTTAGCCAACAAGAAACAACAAAAAAAACCCAAACAAGCAAAAGCCAAAGGGAAAAAAGCAGTCAGAAGTGATTACTTATCTGCCTTCAGAGACCAACCCTGCATCCCAACTCACTGCTGCAAAGCTAATGCACCACATCTGGAGAAAGCTCACTCACAACTTAGAGCAGTCACCATCAGAAAGGTCCAGAGCACTTTTTCTTCTTCAAGTCCCAGCCCAAACTTTTCTTCAAGACTGAATATATCAGGTTTTGTTAAAATAAATAAAGGAACAAACACCCATCTAGTGCAATTTGTGACCCCTGATGAAAAACAAGGAAGAACTGAAGAGAATGGAGTGCTGGCTGACAGACCTGCACCGGGATGCTTGCCCAGCACCTGCCTACACCCAACTCAAGCTTCTTCACAACAACCACAGTTATTCTCAACTTAGAGACTGGCAAAAACCATGGCATCCTCCCTCCAGTAAATAAACAAATGACAAAAAAAAAAAAAAAAAAAAAAAAACGTGTCTAGGCAAAAGTCCTGTGAGGACATCAGACCCTCAAAAGTTTTACCCTAGAGGAAACAGAACAAAATTGCAAAGGAGTTAAGAGCACTTTAAATAAAAAGTATTTTAATTTTTGGTCTGAGCATCTGCAGCTCAAGGTTTAGCTAGAAAAGAAAACAGTAACACAACACTTTACACAGGTTGGTTTAAGTGAGAGACTCCTTTCAATTTGATTCCTCCTCTCAGCCTCTGTATCCAAGCAGAAACACCTGGCTGTGCAGCTGCTTCAGGATGTGCCAGCAGTGGGACTGCTGGGCCCATGGCCTTCTGCCCCACAGGACAGGTGAACCACCATAATGGGCTGACCCCAAGCAGCACAACAGGGACATGCTACAAAAAACTGCTCTGCAAATCATAGCAAAAACCAGCTGCCTTTTCCACACCAAAAATTGTTGCCAGTATCCATGTAAAGGAGAGTTGTGATTGAGTGCAAGGGAAGCATCAATTCCCTCTCCCCAAATCCATCTTCCTCCTAAAATGGGGTCCAGCCATTACATGCTTATTTCAGAAAGCACACCTTCACACTTTTGTCCTCAATATTTACAAGCTTTCTGTGGTCAGACTATCAGATGCTGAACTGTTTGTGTATTTTTTTAATACTTGAAAAATAATTTTAAAATAGAAACTAAAGCATAAGCAAAACCCAAAGCCCCACCACACTATCCCTGCTATCTATCTAATAGCAGAAGACTGGAAAATCCCCCGTACCAAGCCAGAGGTGCAAGTGAAGAAACAAAAGCTTCCTGCTACCTTCTGGGTTCTGAAAGAAATCGGGGAAGCTCCATTTTTCCAAGCCCTTCGGCTTGATTTCCCAAAGACAGATCAGTCTTTTTCTAAAAGGGAAAACATGAGCAATTGGACACGGACAGTTACAAAAGCCTTCTTGTTTTAAGGTCACTCGCTGAGAGCTCCACTCTGTAATTTTGCCAGAGGTATCCACGTGCCCGGTGTTTCGCTGGCCGAGCCCGACCCACTTGGTTCAGCATTTGGCTGTGGTACCCAGCAAGATGGGAAAGAGGCAGTGGCTCCTTCCTGACCAGCTCATAGCACCTTTGCAAACATTGGGAGGGCAGGACTTGTGCTTCCCTCTGCTCCCCAAGAAGGAGCAGGGAAAGGTTTGACAATGGGGGTGGCAGGGGGACAGCCAGGGCTTGGCCACACTCACGCAGTGTCAGCCAGGAGACACCATCCCACAGCCAGCTAACACCTCTGTATGGCCCAGGCCAACCCCTTGCCTGATGCAGAAGCCCTGGGATCAGGATAGAAAAGATTTTCTTGAAGTTTGGAGGTTTTTTCCCCTTCTTTATTTGCTGCTGTTTTCAATAAAACCAGCTCCAAATGACAAAGGCTGTTTCTAATGTACAACAATGGAGGGCTGGCAAGACCATTATTTTTTCCCAATGAGTCTCAGGAAAATTAATTTAAGAACACTAGAATTACACAGCAACAAAAATTTTATAATTTTGCCTCCTTAAGAATAATTCACTATGAGTTGTTACAGGTTCAATTACTGGGCAGGAGAGCTAATATTGTAACAGCCTCCCTTTTTTCCCATCACAAGAAGCTTCAAAACCTACTGGAACATTCAGAAGATGCAGTCTGATTAGGAGTTTACCTAAATGAGAACAGATTAAAACACTGTAGTCATACTGATAAATTTAGTTATACTAGTAAATTTACCCAAGCTGTGAAAATTACTTTCATACTCAATTCCTACAATGCTGCATTTTCAGCTTTGTATCTAACTGAGATTTTCCAGGAAGTATTTTCTCATGTAGAAGAATTACTTCTGATACAATCCTTTTTCTTTTTGTTATCTCTGTATCATGACCTATCATTACAGTGTTAAGGTCAAAATGCATTCCAAGAACACATTTTCCCAGACCTACACAATTTAATTAAAAAACTTTCATTATCTGACATCGTCCCTCCAGGAGAGAGAATCACAGATGCCAATATGCTTGTTTGCTAAATTTTGGTGTCTGATAAGCACATCCAGCTTTCTAAGCAGGAGACAGAAGCATCTGTGCCAATTCTCAGCTTCTTTTTCTGGATTTAAAAAAAAATAAAAAAAAAAAATAAAAAATCCCTGTCTCTTGCACAGACAAGCTTGAGCTTTACAGTGCCAACAAGTCCATGTTCAAGGATCAAAGGTATCAGTCACTGGGGTTTTAGGGAAACTTTGGATACATTAGTACAAGGCCACTGACTAGGACTTCCTCTTCAGTACTGAAGGAGATGACCATTGGCTGAGCCTCACCTGCTCTGAAAAGCTTGTGATGCAAAGAAGGTCACTGAGCCACCTCCCTCACATTTTGTTCAGAAGGAAAAAAATAAAAATAAAAAATAAATAAAACAAAATTAAAATATAAAATAAAAATAAATTAAAATAAAAATTAAAAAGCACCGGATCCTGAAGTCCCTCTAGTGTTGTTTACATTCTGATTGAACTTCAGAGCTGGTTTATTATTGAAACACATTCAGACAAAAGATTTGCCATCTATTAAGTGTCATAATTCTGGAATGTTGTTCACAGCAACACAACTGCACGGTACACAGTGCCCTGCTCACATTACTCTGTTATATAGAGGAGATGAGTGTCATTCCTAATAGAGAAGTCTAATTTTCACATATCCATCTCTACAGGGTAAAGCTGAAGTATTTGCAAAAGTTCCTTATTCTGAATTCCAACCACATTAGAAAATTCCCAGCATGTATCTTTCACAGTCTCTCTCTTTGAGGCCTCCTAAGGGCTCAGACTATTTGAATAAAAAAAGTAACAGGAGCAAATTATGGGGAAGAATCTTTTGGGGAAAAAAAATAGACAAATGACCAAAAGAAATAATAATAATAATAATAATAATAATAATAATAATAATAATAATAATAATAATAATAATAATAATAATAATAATAATAATAATAATAATAATAATAATAAAATTAAAAAAAAAAAAAAAAAAAAAAGGTGAGCACTGAGAAAGCAGGGAGTAGAGAAAAGAGCATTAACTTTTGAATTTTGAGAGAGAAGACTGCCATAATGCTATTCAGCTCTCAAGATCAAAGTTAAGAAAATTGGCCCAAATTTTATGGAGTTCAGTAGTTACAAAAACAAACCCCAAAACATTCAAGTTTTTAAGTCTTCTCCCAGTGACAGAGTTAAGTAGGTCAGGTTATTTATCAAAGAGAAGATCAAAAAGACAATTCAAGCACTCAGTCTGTAAACAGCTACAGCACGAAAATTGTGTGATGATAGGAGGCAGTTTTTAAATGTACTCAGCAACAACACATACAATGCAACAGATGTAACTTGTAGCTGGCAACCAAGGTTTGAGAAAAAAAATTAATAGGAGTAAGGCAAATGAACTTAACTCTCAGCTTCTTGAGACCATGTTAAAAATGCAGAAATTACCTCTCAGTTCCTCTTATCCACTGCCACAATCATTTAGCCAAGGCTTCCCCACAAACTACCTCTAATGGCCTTAATCCAGCTGAGCTTTAGAATTATATGAATTCCCAACACAAAAAGTTCAACCTCAAATAACTGGGTTCAATAATACCTACTTACAGATGAAAAAATAAAGCCTATAACTAAAAAAAAGAAAATCTCTGCTTAAATTCTATGACTGCATTAGACAAGATCAGGAGATGATGAGGATGGTGTGTTGTCACCAAACATTTATTAAAAAAATTAAAAGGTATGTACTAAGTACCCTGAAAATATATAGGGGAAGCATGGGATGTAACTTCTTGGAGAGGAATAAATACATATGATTTAAATGATTTGCAAACTGGAATTATACCCAGGACTTGAGTCTGTCAAGTAGCCATTTCAACAGCACTTTTCTTCAGAAGACATTGATTTATTTAGACTATCACACCTCACACAAATGCATTCACTTTTTGGTAATCATTGCTCTATCTTTCAAAAAAGAAAAGACAATTTTAAATTTCTCTCAAATAAACAATAATGATTAAAACCTAAACTCCATAGCTGACAGGCATTTTTTTCCTTTGCAGTGCTCACCCAAAGCTTTGACATCCTGGAAGCACCTGAACACCTTCACCTTTAAATTTTTAAGGATTTATCCTCACACAGCCAGAGGGGTTACAGAGGGGTAACCTTGCAGCTTTCCCTTTTGAAACATGAGGGACTGCAACAAGTAGCAATCTGGACACCTTGATATTCTCCAGGTGGGTCTTTTTGTCAGCTTCTTACAGCACATCTTTTGCCATACTGGAAAGATCAGGTGACAGACACAACTAAATCTATTGCTACCATCCTGTGCCCTGGAAGGTAAACTTCCATGGAAAATGAGAAAAATGAAGAAAGGGCTTAGGTGACAGCAGAGCATGGGAAAGATGTGAGGAGTGAGCAGGAAACACTGTGGAGAAGGAACCCTCCCCAGCACTGATGTTACACGTGGAGGTGCAGCAGCCAACCTCACTGCCCAGGGCACAGGAGCTGATAAGGTGAGCAAAGGCTTCTCCCGTTTAACCAACAGCTCAGCTGCTCTTGAACAGTGAGTTCCTTTTATCACTGAACTACAATAAAAAAAGAAAAAATATATCTTTTTTTTTTAAAAAAAAAAAAGCACGCATGATATAATAAAGGCTCTGCAGGGTTTTTTTCATCTTAACTACCAGAATGCTTCCAATGGTCTAAGAGTAAAACAAGTGTCTTTGCTCTTATGGGTTCAGTCAGGTTCCTCAAGCTGCTCTGGCATGAAGGGCTACAGCAAGCTAAGAGTGATATATGAAAAAGTAATGGATAAAATCACTTTCCTCCACTCGTTCATCCTACTTTTTGGATGGACCCTGAAAATGAGTACTGAAAAACAAGGCACATCCCATTTCCTCCTGATTGAACAGCCAAGGTGCCCAAGCTGTCCCCATAGCAGCAACAGCAGAACCAACCTCTCCGAGGGGCCATTTTCAGAGCAGCCACCTACCACTGCTTTCTCTTTTGGCAGACCCCCCTTTTTCCCTCCCAGCCCCAAAAGCACACACCACCACTTCCAGCTGAGCTTGGCCAGGCAGGCCAGAAGAGTTGTGACATGCTGAATCTCAGGGTGAGAATAGTCAGAAAATTAACTGCACTGGATAATCTTCCTCTGTAATTGAGGAAAAGCAACAGGATATGGAGGGAAAGGCAAGAAACCAACTTCATACAGACATTGCAAGTGGAACAATGCTTGAAACGGTCATAATTTAGACTATAGGTGCATAACAGAAAGTTGAGCACTGAAATTAGCATAAACTCTTCATTTTTCCAAACCATACAAGTCAGACCACAACGTTTACTACACCACTCTTGGAAACCAGTATGTTCAATACACATCTCAAAAAAAAAAAAAAACCAAAAAACAACCCACCCACAAAATTAAGAAATTCTCCAAAGCTTGTATTTTCAGCCATTTAACCACGAGTGCCAAGAAAACATGAAGTTTAAAAGAAGCATGAATCCATCCAAAATGCAGTTACACTTCAAACAGCCTGAAACAGTTCAGGAAAAATATAACTGCATGGTGAGTTCCCACTGCTGGAGAGGGAAGTTTGGGGCCCTGGGTGACAAAAGGCTGGATCAGCAGTATCTGGGCTGCAGCCAGGGGCCTCACCCCAGGCTCAGAGCTGGGATGAGCAAAGCCTGACCCACCCCAGCACAGCTTTTCTCTCTTTACCAACTGCAAGAGAAGTTACAGCAGGATGTACAGCAACACTGCATTGCAATGGCACAAGCAGCTCCTGCTGCAGAGAGATGGCTGCAGCTGCACCCACTACAATGTCAGCTCTGGAAACCAGCACACATCCAACACCAATAAAACACGTGCAAATGTTAGCTTGGGAATACAGCCCAAGAAAGCAGGGATGCCTGGAGACAGTGAGGGAATTGGTTTTGGTAAGACCACGCTCCACGTAACCCCAAAAGATCTCAAATCCTGAAAACTGTTAAGTGGAAAAAAATTATTAACCAAAAAGATCAGAGAATGATCATGCCAAAGAGTGAGATAATTTAGGTGGAGTTTAAACGACTAACAAAAAACTGCTGGATTACAGAAAATTTAGGATATTTTATGACTTCACAGATTAGAGTACTGTTTAATTTCAACACAGTGTTTTCAACACTGAAAACAAGTGTTGGGAAGGGATGGCCCCTGACTTTTTTCAGTCCACTGGACACATTTTTTCATATTGCTTTTAAATAGATGCAGTTGACCTCCAAGTGCTTGTACATGTTCCCAGGCTCAAAATAAGACAAAGAGGAAGTCTGTCTGCACTTTAAACAACACTTCCCTTGACTCTGCCTCTCTTCTTTCCTCTGTCTGCAAAAGCATCTCTGAATCCTCAATTATAACAAAATCTCAAGCCTGGCATGAATACTGAAGATTACAATTGCCATATAATCCATAAATTATGTATCTGCAGGAGTTGTTTTGCCCTTTTAAGCAGGCATAAATGAATAAATCAAAGCTTAATCTACAGGACAGAATACTATGATGAAAATCAGAAAAATCCTATGTGCAACAGCTAAAGAGTGGGAAGAGAAGCATATCCTTCAAAAAAGAGGAGCAAAGGCATTCTACAGTCCATGCATAGAAGAGAAATTAAAATAGACACAAATTTTAAAATCAGTGAATAGCCTGCAGAACTACTGTATAAGTGACCAGTCTCAGTGAACTCCAAGGGAACCAATGACAAGTTTCCCACAGGAATAGGCTTGGCCTGCACAGCAGAAGTTTTAACCCTTCCCTGTAGCAACACAACATTTTCAGGTTTCTTCTGTTCCTTTGTGTTATTCTGCTGTGTTACTGTCTAGTAGAAAATCAATTACATCATTTTTCTATTAAGGAAATTTGATTCAATATTCCGTGTCATCATTGAATTTTCAGGGTTGGAAGGGACCTCTAAGGTCATCCAGTTCCAACCCCCCTGCCATGAGCAGGGACACCTCCCACTAGGATCAGGTTGCTCAAAGCCCTGTCCATCCTGGCCTTAAAAACCTCCAGGGATGGGGCTCCCACCACCTCTCTGGGCAACCTGTTCCAGTGTCTTCGCCCTCATGGTGAAGAACTTCTTCCTAAAAACCAATCTAAATCTACCCTCCTCTAGTTTGAATCCATTCCCCCTAATCCTATGACTACCTGACATCCTAAGAAGTCCCTCACCAGCTTTCCTGGAGGCCATTTCTTGTAGTAATGTTCCTACTCAAGTTAAACAGTAAGACTCTGATCATAAAAGACTCTTGTGAAAGCAAGGGCTATCAAAAGGGCTTCTCTTCCAAAACTAGCACAGCCATTACTAAAATACTCACTTCCCTTTCAGACCTCCAAGATCTCTTCTCAAAAACTCCCTTTTAGTTCTATTTTAATTAGATTTCAAGAGCCCCAGCTGTTCAACTGCACACCTATCAATTCAGACTGGGTAGAAAATATTTTAACAGATCGATAACAAAAGTGTTTCAGAAAACAGCAAGGCTCTGGATCTCCTCCCTTTGAACACTCTTTTTCCATGCTCTGGATGGCACAATCTGCCTTTTTGCCAAGGGGATCAGCATAAGATGTTCCTTTTGGGACTGGAGCTCCTTTTCGTTCCTAAGCAACAGATTTGCATAAGCTGAAGGAGCAAAGAAAAATGCTTTTCACATCACTTACTGGCCTGCTTGATTAAAGCAAAAGACAGGAGAGAGCAAACAGCAGCTGACAGTCCTTTGTGCAGCAGATTTGACAAACTGTTAGGCTTTCAAAAATACATCTGTGATTGGAATAAATAGGCTCAATAGGTGCAAAAGGGAAAACAAAAATTCTGGCACTGAATTATCCCATCTCAGCACCACGGCAAGTCCCAGAAGAATGGCCACATGATGGAAACAAATAACTTATTATTAGGCTCCTACAGGCTGGTGTGGCTCACATCAACTGCTCTGCCCTGCTGCTGGAGAGGCACAGGGGTGGAAATAACCTTGTGAGGGCAGAGACAGATTTGGAGGAAATAATAAGGCTGATGCACAGAAAGTCTTTTTTTTTTTTTTTTTTTTTTTTTTTCAGAAAAGCTCAACTTCCCAAACTAAAAGCACTTTGTGTTCAGTGATGTGTGAGTTTTTCATGCATTCTACTCAATTAAAGTAGCCTGCAGTGCCACCAGCCCAGCTCCTGTCCCCTGCAGAGACTATCACAGCAAGCAATTCCCATCTCTTTACACAAGCCATACCTATGCAATGCCCGTGCAGCCAAGGCTCGAGTGCTCAGTGATACACGAACCTCACTACCTCAAAAATCAAATTCTGTGGAGCACCAGGCACTTCAGTAAGCAGCAGCACTATTAATACAACCTAAAAGCCATCCTTTCATGAGTCGGTACTGTTCCTCCCTCCCACAAGATAATCAAGGTCAGGAGGACACCACTGCTAATGATGCTGTCAGGTAGCTGAAATGGCTCTGACACATTGACCACCAGCACTCAGATGACAATCAGTCACACTTGTCAAGTAACTATGGGCATTCCCTCCCAATGTCCTGGATGAATTCAAGCACATTTCCAATGAGGGAAAGGTCTGATACTCTGCTATCATCACAACAGGTTCTGAATGGCAAAGCCCATATGTGGATGGTGAACCACAAGAGGACAGAATCAGAGCCCTTGATGCCTGCCACCAGGGACATGTCTACCAGCAACCCCCTTTGTATGAAAACTCAGTAAGAAAACTCTCCCACAATTAGGGGAATGTGATGTAACTCAAGCACTCCCATATTATAGCATGAGGCTGGAGTCACTATGTTCTTGTTAGCAAATTAGCACAAAAGCGGGCTTCTTTCTGCCTGCTGTGCTGGCAGCCAAAAGCAGCACATGGATAGGCACCTATTAATTCTACAGAAACACCACTTGGAGTGGACAACACAGCAAGCAATCACTGAGTACTTCAATGGGCAGCCTGGCTTGTACCATCCATCTACTGTACCCTTGCAAATCTTGAAGCTTTGGGGGAGAGATGCAATTTCCTGATGATAAAATGTAGGGTCAAATGCTGTCCCCAGACAGGAATCTCAAGTGCAGTGCAACAAACACACACTTCAAACAGGGGAAACTGATCCTACTCATCCCCCTCATTTTACTTGAGAATCCATGAGGATGATACAGGAGAAGCTTGATGCTGTAAAGTTTGCTCCAAAGGCATCCCACCCATGTGAACAAGGAGGGTGGGCCTGCTGGTGCAGCTTGGTTTGCAGCACACAACCCCCTCTGCAATGGCACTTGTGTGACAAGATTTCACAGAGGGGTTTTGCTTGGTTTGGTTTAGCTGTGTACCTAAGCCTGAAGCCCAAGATATGTCACCAATATAAAATAACATTTTAAAATCTGCTATTGGTGGAGATAAATGGCTGAGGGGACTTGTATCAATTTGCAAATTCTTACAGAGCTGAGTTAGGATTCTGAGTGAACAAATAAAAATTATTAATTCTAAACTTATGCACCTTTTAAAAATCCCTCTGCAATATCTGGCTTCTCTCCAGGCTAGAATGAAGTTAAAGATTTAAATGTTGTCTCACTCTAGGTTAGGGTGCTTTGCTACTCTTACTTGCCTCACCCCGTTAACACTAACTGATAATACATATTTGAGTTACATGAACTGCAACTTAGATTTTGCTTGCCCTCCAACTTCCAGTTCTTTTTTTCTTATTGCATCTTAGCCAGCTCCCTCCCCTTCTCTTTTTCAACTCTCCCACAGTTCACTCCTTCCTTCCCCTGTTGTTTAACCTTCTTGTTTTGCCACTTTGCCTGTTTTGCTGGGCTGCTGCTATCTCCTGCAGCTGTCCTCAATACGCATTTCTTCCATACTTCCATTTCTAATTCTTCCTGCTGCTGCCTGAGCATGTTAGGAAACTGCTGCACGGTGTAAGCTTAGCACAGAAGCTAAACTGTGAAGCACAGTGCTTATGGCATCTTCAGCAGTTTTGGAAATGCTCTTTTCTTAGCAAAAAGACTCCCAGTGTAAGGATTCTGCAAAGAATGAAGAATGAAGCAGCAAGAGCAGTAACTACCCCAGAAAGGAGAACCCATGTGCACATGGGGTCAGCCTGGCATTGCCCAGGCACAGCACTGCTCATCCTGCAGAAAGACACCAACACAAATTCCTCATGTTTGTTCCTGTTCAACACAGGTTCGGCTGTTTGTCCTTTGAATTTGGCCTGGAGGGACCACTGTTACTTTAACCAAGAAGGGCACACCCGTGTGCATGTGCCCAAAGGAGCAGTGGATGGTGGGCTGGGACCCAGCCTGCTATTAGAGGTGAGGGAGATGAGCCACAGAAATCAAGTCATTAGTCTGGAGTCTTTAGATTTTAATCTAGGCAACAAACACAACCCCTCAGCCTTAGACAAACAGTTTATTTAAGCACACAAGTTCTTGAGCTGTACTTTCATTTCACAAAACCGGAAAAAAAAAAATAAAGAAAACATTGTTTTCTCAGGGGAGGGGGACATAACACTCTCCTCTTGAGCCCATTTCCAGGCATGGTTGCTCCAAAATCAGTCTCACCCCACACCTGCAGGGGGGTCACAAGCCACAGCATTGCAGGGGGCAGCTGCCCATGTCGAGGCAGCCCCCAAAGTCTCCCTTCCACAGTGCCACTGCAGGATGCATCCCAGCTCCATCTTGCAGCACATCTGCCCCATGACATGATCAGATATTCTTGATATCCAGCAGGCTTCCCCAAACCAAACCTGGAGCTGAAGCTCTGGCTTTAGCACTGCCTTATTTTAAGTTTAAAAAAGCTTCAATAAAAAATAGTTCTTAAAGCAGAAGCTGCACACTGACATTTCCACTGCTACCTGAAAATATTTACTAAAATCAGCAGCACAGCTCTCTCAACTTTCATTCATGGAAAAAAAAAAAAAATTGCTCGCTCCTTTATCTGAAAAGTAAGTTGAAAGATATATTAGGCAAACTGATGCTATTCATCCTTAAAAATACCTTTTGTATTTAATATCCAACACTGTACAAAGTAATGTACAATTTTGAAAAATCACAGTATCTTCAGTATCTTAAAAAAAAAAAAAAAAAAAAGGCTTTGAAAGCTGTTAAAAAAATGTGCCACCACATGCATTTCAGGGAGGAGAGGGAGAAACAGACAGGAGTTTTAAATTTAATGTTCTTTAAAAAATTAAGGAACTACTAGAGGGCAGGGTAGAAGAAAAAACAACCAAATAACTTACTATTGTAAGCTTTCTTTTTCCTCTAAATGAGATCATCTGTAACATTTTATAAAATAGATTAATATGCAATTTCAGTGAGAAGTCACCAAAAGCTTTACTTCTGGCATAACCTGATAAAGGCACCCACATTTATCTTAAGCAATATGACAGTTTGCCTGAACTTTACATTCAGAATGCATGCTTTGGTGCAGTCTCCTTATTGATTTAATGTGTGAGTGATTTCACTTAAAATAATAAGAGCTGTACTGAAAGATAACTATAAATCAAGTTCAGGTCAAGTACAGCATTTTTATTGCCTGCCAACAAAGTGTTTGTGTCCCTACCAGAATTAGAGTATTTTAAAATGACAACAGAGCAACACTGTATTTCTTATCTAGACTTTGGAAACAAATCTCTTGTGTACCTGTAGAGCAAAAAGGTAAAGACCTCTGAAAGCTCCAGGTACCATTTACAGAGCTGGAATCACTATTTGGACTCATCATCTCTCAAGACTTGCATCCCAGAAAAAACCACAGTACTGGTTTCGAAAATCTCAGTATTTGTTTCTAAAAATCAAAAGCACCATTCAGTCTTTTTCTTTTACCTAGTATTATGCTCATCCATGACAACATTACTGAGACTCAGTCCTGCTAATAATTTGTAGAGATTATCACTTAATAAGCATAAGGCTACACACTGAAGTTTTAAGATGCCTTTTGATGGAAGGAAGAGGGAACAGCATTTTTTGCTCCAGATGAGTAATTCTTAGTTTTTAAAAGTTGCTTGGTCAGTCTACTACCTCCTGACAATTATTCCTGGCAGAAACCAGCCTGTGACAGGCTTGCTGACAGACATCCCATTAAACTGAGAAAATCTCCTAATATCTGGTCCAAGCATGGAGAAAGCATGCAATTTCACTCCATGAATAACTGCTTTGTAAACCAGGAAGACCCAGAAACCAGGGGAAGGTTCATGAGACAGCTGCTGTCCTGGCATTTACCTCCAACAAAAGCAAGAACAGAAGCATCACTTCCTCACATTGTTACCCAATTACTTGAAATAAAAAAGCTTTAATAAAAGTTAGCAGGTAGAACCTCTCCTCTTGTGGAGGACATGAATTTTAAGCTGTGCCTATGCCAGAGCACACACCCCAAGCAACACACACGCAGCCACTCAGCTAAAGGACCACTGTGTTCACCTTTCCTTCCCTCTGGTTATTGAGAAGAGTTTTAAATGGGGACCTCCCAACACTACTTGGAGGGCTGCAAATCCACACCCGACAGACCACGGGTGGGTAAGACCCACGGAGGGAGCGAGTGCCCAGCAAGCAGCTCATCCAGCTTACCAAAGCACTTCTATCCTGAGAGCTCGGTGCCTCAGCAGTCCATGAGACTGATGTCCCATTGGGTCCCTGCCAGCAGGAGCAGAGGTCTGGCAGAATGAAACAGCTGCCAAAGATGTGGGGAAGGGACATGGCAGCAGGGCACAAGTGCTGCTTCCAGCTGTCCCTGGGATCAAGGGCCACCACCTCCCAGACAGGAAGGCCTGGGAGAGATGTGCTCCCTCCTCATCCTCTGCACCTCCAGACAGATCTGCTCTCAACCCAGCTGCTCACAACTTGAAATCACCCATCCCACAAGGGCCTTTCTCAAGAAAAGCTGCACAGATATACGTTCACCTGCTGACAGTCAGCCTGAGGGGAGGGAGGTTTCTAATGAGATGCACCTGACAATTATTTGTGCCACCTTTATATTATGTATCTCACCTTTACCACAAGCCTACTTTTTACAGTTTGAAACCCAAGACTGCCACTGCCCCTCACCCCCCAAAAAACAACAAAAAATCACCAACAAACACTAAACCATCCTAAAACAGGATTTTTTTTCCACACTGCACACATATGCTTACAGGCATAATAGAGGTAGAGAACAAACAGTACATAATGACAGAGAAAATCTTGTAAGTTCTATGAAGAAAACAAGCTTCAGGGTTTTTTGTGGGTGTGTTTACAAGAGATAAGGAGCTACTCAAAAGATGTTACCACATTTTTGGTGCCAAGAGATAGAAAGATTATCTGCTATTTTGCACCCTCTGTCTTCCCGTTGTAAGTCTCATCCATGCATCATACATTAATTTTACCACTAGAAAAGCAGGTGGTGTGGATTAATGGAATTATGTTTAAACCAAACAAATCAATACACACACTCAGTTATCAGCATTACGCAGCAAAGTGCACCCATGAGCCCTACAAAAGCCATCTTCTAAGGGCAGATGTATAGCAAAGACTCCTAAACTGATGCCCATAGCTTGAAATAAGTACCATTACTAAGCTACCAGCAAGTTTTTGTAGATATAGAGTCATATTTCACAATTCTGAAATGTCCTTCTTTCACGCTTCTGTGTAAGAGCTGCACACAATCACACACACAAGAGGGACAAATAGAGGTGACTTTCATTTGTTACATTTTCAAATACCAGTGAAGCCAAAACTAACAGAATGCCCTGCAAGAATAATGCCTGTGGAGGCCACCTGTTACAAAGTATATGTTCTAAATATCAATAGTTTCCAAATCTGTTCCTATTTACTTCTTCCTCTCCGCCTAATCCAACCCAGATCCTATGGCCAAAGGGAAGCTCGGGACTGTAAATGAATCACATTCCCAAATGTATGGATGGATCCACCCGAACCACCTCACTGCCCATTCATGTGGCTCACTGGCCATTCATGCTTGGTTTGTGTCAAGCTCCAGCAGCACTCCTAGACAAACAAGCACTTCATTTGGTTTAAGAATAATTACTTATTAAATTTGGGCTTGTCAAAGTAACTGCAGCTATTTAAAAATACATAAACAATCAGGATTCAGAAACTCACATAGTCACCATTTTAAGAGAAGTTCAGTCACTCATATGGCTGACTTTCTGCTTCACAATGGTGTAACACTCCACCCAACATTAAAGTTTATTTTACTTGTTGGTACAGCAAAGGAACCACATGAAGAACTTGCCCCAAAAGGCAGGGCAATGACTGCAAAAGACAATGTCTTGCTGCACACGTAAATGTGTGTGGAAATTCTGCTAAAATTAATTCTCCCTTGTATAGCATTGCAAGCAACCCTAACAGCTTTCAGATTAATTCAAACTGAATCCAAGAAAAGGAGCATTGTGGGGACTTTTTGTTCAGACTTGACAAATCCAATCCAACTGCCCTGAAGCTTCTGCCTCAGCCTGAATACCTTGGAAATCTTTGAGAGACAAAATGAAAAATAAAAATTTAATAAATCTGAGAAGAGAGTTATGACAAGATTGTGAAACCTGCCTTCAGGAACAAGCCAGCTTCCAAGGTATCTTTCTCACAGAAAGAATAAACAAAGCATTAACCAAAACTTGAGTATACCAGACAAACTTTAAATATAAAATAGGTAGCTAGAACAGATAACTGTTAACTATGTAATTACACTTTCAAGTCTGTATAATGGGCCAGGAGAATTTGTGGGTTCAAGCCCAGGGGCAAATTTCTACATAAGGCTAACTGAAGAAGCAAGAATCTTGCTAATTAACACTTTGGATATTGCATATCATCACGAAAGGACTACCAGCTTTTTAAGTCACACACTCAGAAGTCAAAAACTTGAAAACCTGAGCTGTTTGTGAAATATTGCCTTTCTTATAACATAGATGATTTTTAAACAGCTTCAGTAATCCACCTTCACTTAAGTTTAAATATTGTGGTATCTGTTAAGTGAGAAGTTTTAAGGTAACGCTGTTTGCACAATTCAACCACTACCCTACTCTCAACATCAAGAATAATCAAACCCAAGGTCTGTAAATCAAAAAAACCAAAGTCTTACTCATCTTTAGCAGGGTAGCTGGGGGGAGGAAGGTGTTGTGTTGCTTATTTTCCTAAGACTTTGAGAGGCTCCTTAGCTAAATAAATATAATAGGTATGGCAATCCAAAAGGCACAGAGTACAACTGAGACATTCTATCAAACACAATGTTTAAAAATAAAAAAATAAAAAAATAATCTAAGCTACTGCAGAGAAAAGCTACTGTGCATTGTACATTTCTTAGAAGGCAAGCTGAGAAAGCCTTGATACTGGGACTAAGCCTTCCCACTGTACCCAGTGCTGTACAGGCTGCTTCCGAATTCCTCCTCCTCCTTCCTGGCAGCTACAGAGGCACTGGCTGCCTACACCAGCCAGACTTCACAGACCAGTTGTCTGGGAACACTTTGAGAGCCTTTTACATTAAATCAGGAGGAGCTCCATGTTCAAAAAGAAAAGGAGTTTTAAAAAGGTAGAAGTAGGATTTGGATAAAGCCAAGAACCAAAACACTGGAGGACTAAGAATGCGTTTTCAAGCATTTAGCTCAGAGATAGTCTGAGCATAAAACTGTGTGTTCAAGTGAAATTAATATAAACATAATCCAGACATCACAGAAGTACATTACAGTATTATTAAAAGCTCCACTTTGAAAAACACACTAGCCAGCAACACTGTGTGTGTACCTGCTCAGTAAGTTTATTGTAATAGCTGCACCAAATAAGTAACTGGAATGCAATAAGGACTGGAGTTTAGGCTCATTAGCCTAAACTTTCTATTTCCCACAGTTTACAGCAAAGCATGGTTTGACCTCTAATTAAACAGAAATTCCTCCAGACAGCTTTTCCTCCCCCTCTAATGTGTGCTTCCAGCCACCTCTTCAGGCAGACTGGCTACATCCCACAAAGACAACTTCCTCCTAGCAGCCTCCCTGGCACAAACAACCATTTACATGTCTAAATGCTACTCAAACCTGTCATCAAACAGCTCAGGAATAAATATCTAGGCATTGGGAGTCTCCTGAAAGGCAGAGACGATTAGCAGAGCTGCTAGAGGAGCAGCAGAGTGCTACCAAAGATGAAGCGTGTGTCTGTCCTCATCTCCTCGCTTGCCAGCGACAGGTCCGAGAGGGTCAGGGAACCAGACCGTCCATTCGGCGAGTTTGGTACTCACATTGCTGCTCTCACCGCAGTGGCATTGTTTTAACTGGATAAAACCCAACTTCCCCATGAGGAAATTACGCTGCACGTCCTTAGACAAACACCAGATCACCTCCTTCATCTGAAAACCCGGACAAGCTTCCACAGCTCTTTTTTACCTTTGCATTCTCCCACCTAACCCGCTCCCAGACAGGGTAAGAAGCAGAACTCGTACCGCCTCAAGCCTTACAGACACACGGGTTTTGCGTGAGAGAGAACAATTCAGATCCCACACCCAGAAGACTAAAAATTAGCTTTTTAAATAACTACCCCTGAGACTTCACTCTCTGGTGGGGCCCGTCTGAGGAAGGAGCGGCCACCTGCCCGCTGCCGTCTCACAGGACCGGGCTGCCCTTTCCCGCCGCCCGGACACAGCAGCCCCTAGGAAACTACGCCCGGAACCCCGGGGCCCGGCTCTGCCCGAGCTGCGGGATCCCCCGCGGCGGTACCGGGCACCTCCAAGCCCGCAGCCCCACAGGAGTCCCGCACCCCCGCGCCGGGACGGGAAGGACGGGCCCCGCATCGCGGTTTGCAGCGAGGGAAGCAGCCCGGGGGACCCCAAAAACTGGGCAAGGGACATAAATAAGAGCAAAATAAGCGTACCGTGCTCCCAGTCGCTAGCGAGAGGGACGCGGAGGGGGCGCGGAACCGTCCGGCACTTCGGCCAAGCGTCTGTGAAGGGAGGAGGGGGGTGAAGCCGCAGCCGAAGAGGCGGAGTGGCCGCCGCAGGTCCGGCCCCCACCCCGCGGGCAGGCCGCTCCCGGGCCCGGGGAAGCGCTGCTCACCCGCTCGTCGCCGGCTTCTCGGGAACGGCGCTGCCCGGCGGGGAGAAGGGCCCCGTCTGCCCGCCCGCCCGTCCAGGGCGCTCCGCTCGGCTCGGCTCGGCTCGACCCGGCCCGTCCGACGCCGCCGAGGGTCGCGTCGGGCCGGCGGCTCCGCTCCTGGGCCGCGCCTGGCGGGGAGTTTCCTGCCTGAGTCACTTCAACCGGGAGCTGCGCAGGGAAACACCCTTCCTGCCTCTCCAGCTCCTCCTCCTCTTCCCGCCTCATCCCAAACCTGCCGCCCCTCCCCGCCTCCCCTAGGCAAGCTCCGGCTCCTCCTCCTCCTCCTCCCCCTCCCCCTCCCCCTCCCCCTCCCCCTTCTCCTGGGTTGCCCGGAGCCCTCCCGGGGCTGCCAGCCACCTCAGCTGCCTCGGCCTGAGCCGCCTCTTTGCTTTGGATGCAAGCGACCTTTTCCGTGCCATTAATTCCGTGCCACGGGGAATTCTGTACACCAGAAGATAAATCTATTTGTCGGACGACCGCTCCCCCCGGCCGTACTTTCCTACTAACCAGCCAAAGTTAGATTTTTTGCAAAATGACCGACAAACCCACCCAGCCCCCGGCACCACCCTGGGAGCCCCCTCCGTCCCCACCACACTAAAAAAAAAACGGAGCCCCATGCCCTCCCGAGATGGAATGCGCTGCCCAGGGAGGTGGTGGATTCTCCATCTCTGGAGGTTTTTAAGAAGAGACTGATGTGGCACTCAGTGCCATGGGCTGGGAACCACGGTGGTGGAGGATCAAGGGTTGGACTTGATCTCAGAGGTCTTTCCAACCTGGATGATTCTATGATTCTATGAGATCGGCATTAACTTTTTTCCACTTTATAGTCTCGGCAGGACAGCGAGAGAAAGGGCACAGCACCAAGGATGGGGGAACCTAACCTTGGAGAAGCAAAGGGCAGTGCATACGAAACCCCCTTAAATGCCCTCTAGAGGATGCTCCTGTTGCCTTTTTCGCATCCGAAATGCCACCCTTCATCAACACTAAAATAGAGAAGAACAAGAATGGAGGACAACCTCCCACTTTCACTTTTCTATAAAACACAAAATACACACATGTGCTTTTTCATTTTAAATTTTGCTTTTTTTTTTTTCATATCATGTTCTCCAATTTCAAGTGCTAATGAACTCAATGCTGCATCACAGTATGAAGCTGCCAGATCTTTTACACTAAAGTTCATCGAGATTGTTCTTTCCATCCACTCCTTTATGGCAAACATAACTCACAATGTATGGGCAACAGCTGAGAGCATGGGAGCTTCCAAACAATTCATCTTCAAAGCGTATTTTCTTGTATTTGATCACTTTAAGTTGCATCCAACAATTTATTTACTCTTGAAAATCCTCTCTAATCATCATCTTGCTCTAGCAAGAATTTTTAGGTCTCTGTTTTCAACAGCTGTTAATAGGACACTGTGCTACTACTGATTTTTATGCTGAGAACAGAGTAATTAGTCCTTCGCTTCATCTATTGTTAGTTGGGGTTTTTTTCCCAAACAAGCTTCCACTCTATTCAGTTCCCCTAAATAGCCATTTTGTAATACCAGCTACAAAAAATAAAAGCCTTTCAAAAGTTGGAATAAGTTGCTAAACTCCCTAATTCTCAGTATTTCAAGTACCCTATAATCCAATTATCCCACCCATTCCATATCATCAAGAATTCTCACAACTTGTGGAGATGTTATGCGTCATTAAAAAATGTTATTGTTACAATTTCATCATATCACAGACACATTTTCACAGTCATATTTTCCCCGTGCTGAAATATCATCTTTTTTTAGGAAACAATTATTTCCTAGGATGTGGCTGCTGATTCTCCTGTTTGTACATAGTCAGAAGAATTTCAAGCACATAGATCAAATGAATTAACTTTAGCCAGCACAACTTCTTATCAGCCCAGCTTCTAAACCCAGCCCAGTCAAACACTGTAAACCACAACCACAGCTGGATGCTTCGATTTCTAAAACGACAGCTGATACTGTTCAATGCAATCTGTCCTGTGCTCTTTTCCACAAACTCTGTGACAGAGACCTTGCTAAAGTAAAGAATTACTCCCCTCTGTAAGGCAGGATTGGCTTTGCTTCCTTGCCCTGGGTGAGTGCCAATTCAGAGCAGCCTTCTCTTAACGTAGCTGCTTGGTCCAGCTCAGCAGCCAAGACCTCTGCTACCAAGCCACGGTGGAGCAGCAAGGAGAGGGAACTTGCTCCAAGCCCAAAGCTCCCAAGGATATCCCATCAACAGCAGCTTGCTCCTGGACAGGTGGGGCTTTGAAGTGCTCCCGTGTGAGATTGCCACCACAGCTCCCATACCTGCTGAAAGCCATGCTGTGCCAGGAGCAGCTGCTTTGCATGGAAGAAGGATGCTGCCAGCTGGCACAAAGCTGTCCTGGCAGTAACAGCTTGTCCTAAGGGTTGGCTGCTGCCCCAGGCCTTGCTGAGCTCCTTCTGAAATAACTGAGTGGGCGAAGGAGCTGCTTCCCCACTGCTGGAGCAATCTGCTCTTTATCAACATTCCCATACTCAAGTTTATAGCTACTGATAAGGTCAGATAAAAAAAGATTGATGATAATTGATGATGATGATATGCAGCTAGTCAAGACTGGCACTGCTTTTTTATTTGATATTGGAATTAAGAGGACAATCACATTTTACCATCTGGATGGCTATGTTCTCATGTAAAATGAGGCATGCTTATCAAACCTGTTTTAAGAGTTCACATCATCAGTCCAGCTGCCTGTTTGAATTCTGTAATACTCCCTCAACTCCCTTATCTTTCCCATTCTGTACAATTCATGGTCTGCAGACAGGATTTGGCTAAAGAGGTTCATCAGAACTCCATGACCTGCTTCTCCTTGCCACACTGAATGCAGGCCTAGCTAAAGATAAATGTGTCTACATATTGCTGATCAAGCCAGTAAATGATCTCCTATCCGTGGGAACACAGGTGTGGTTTTCATGAGGCCAGTAGTTAGACTTAGGATCTCAAACAGCCCTTTCTTGGGTGGTATTTATTTACACCTGGAATTTAACTCATGCCTGCCAACAATCTTTATTGAGATCTCCAACATTAAATGTATCATGCGCCTGGTAACTTGAGTACCCTATAGTTACACCAGATGAACATCAGGTAATATGGTAGTACCAAGCTTAATCCAATTGTCTGAGGACTAGATAAAGCCTTTATTCAAGGCACTATGTTAGCCACAGACAAATCTACTTCCTGAATTTCAGCTACTTTAATTTTATTTTTTCTTTCTTTCTTTGGCCTTTTTAATATTTATTTGAAGTGAAAAGAAAGTCAGTCTCCCACTGGGAACCCCCAGCAATCCACATAATGCCACTCCACAGCAATCAGAGAGAGTTTCAACAGGAATCTTGTGGTCCTGCCACAGGGTCTACTCTTAAGATGCTGATGTACTCTCTGTTCTTGCACCTTTCCACTCAGACATTTTAGCAATTAAGGTTAGTAGCACACACAGCTATTAATGTTTGGGGGGTTTTTACCTGCTGATTCCACAGAAATCTTGTCATCCCCAGAAAGGAGGTAAGGTAACACAGGAAACTTGTCATGACCTGACACAGAAAGATATTTATGAAGCCACGATGGGTAACAGCTGCAATCACCCCAAGAACACATTGCAAGACTATGAAGAAAGAAAATAAGTAATTGTCTATGAATCAGATCAGAAATTAAATCCAACCTCTGGCAGCACAACAGCGACCTGTCCATACCCAGAAGGACTGGACAAGAATTTTCACAGAAGCCAGCACAGGTTTCACAGACATGGCAAATGGTTTAAAGCAGAGCAAGGCTACAGAAGGACTGAATGCTTCCACGCTACGTGGAGCAAACTCACTTTTTCAGCTCTCAGGAGGAGATAGCCATCTATGCAAAGGGCTCAGCACCCGGGGGATTTTAAGCAGAAGATGTAGAGCAGAGAGCAGCAGCTGTCTCAGAGCTCTCAATGGGCAGCCAGGTCAGCAAATGGAAGAAAGCTTCATTTAATTGCAGGAAGCCTTGCCAGCTACCTAAGATGAAACTCTTACCAATGCTACAGCCAGAACTCTCTGCTTCTAAGGTAAATTTGCCTTAGGTAAATGTAGAGTCATCTGGTCACCCACACCTACCTCTAAGTTCAGGAAGAGCCAAATTCCTACCCCTGGGAGCACACACGGTGCCAAGGGCACAGCTGACCATGGCACGCAGGCTGCACATTCATAAATACCCATTAGCAGACGATGACATGTGCAGCTCTCTGGTTCCAATCTCCCTCCCAGTGCTGAACACACTGATCTAGTCAACTCCTAGTTCTGCTTTCCAGCTCCCTGAAATGCTAGACAAACGTTCTGTTGCTAATTCAGGGGGATTTAACTCTGTCAAACAGGGCCCTGTCCCCCCACTTTGCTTTCCAAGAAAGCTGCAGTGCTGCGCTGCCGACCGTGCCAGATTCTACCCACAAACTCCCTGACAGGTCTGAACAAGCATCAGATCCCTTCCTGATTCTATTAAAAATTACTTTCATTTTGCTTATGCAAGACATCAGTACAGAAACCAGGGCACATATCTTAGGCAACTCATACCACACATTCTTCACTCCAGTCCTACCCCTCTAACACTGGTAACTTCTTCATCTCTCTATACCCGAAGACCAACAGCCCTGACAGGTCTTGATCCTACAGAATCAAGGTCTGTGATCTCCAAAAGCCTTCCCATAGCAATAAATGTACAGCACAGCAAAAAGCCACTGCACAAACCAATAAATATGAATTTTATCAGTTGGAAAGCTTTTTCTGTAAGCATGAAAAAGAGTATAAGAGAAAAGCTGGAAAAAAATTATAAATCTGTACAGTTAATAAGATTAAAAAGCATGTCCGAGGGATTTTTTTAATATCTTTAATCAGCCTTTACAATTTTGGGATGCTCTTTAATCTATGCTACCATGGAGACCACACAATCAAAAACTGGGTGCTAACTTTTTTGGTATCAATAGCCTGACACAAGCAGAAGTCCTCAAAGAGGCAGTGGTTAATTAGGAGTTATTGAAACTAAACAGCAAAGAAAGGATTAGAGAATTTACTACATCTGTGCTAAAATATGTCCAAGATATTATAGGAGCCCACAGGAAAGAAAAGAAGGAAGAAAAATACTGAGCCTAGATGGCTAAGGGCTTCCATGCTGCAACTTTATGAGACAGAGCACCCAGAAGTTGGAGAACATATAAAGACAGAGAAGCACAGACAAAACTGCCACAGCATGCAATAATGCAGTGTGTTCTTCAAAGAATTTTAGACATCAAAGAATTTTAGACATCAGACATAACATCTGATGGTATTACAATCTTCTCTAATAGCACCTAACCAAACCCTTACTTTTAAGCACCCAAATCCATGCTGCTCCACCTGTATCAGTGTTGCTTTTTAAAGCCATTCACTTCTCCCTTGTGTACATCATTTAAATAGTTATTTTAATGTTTGAAAAACCAAAGCAGGGTTAGCAAAGGTGTGCCTCAGCATAAAACAGAGGAATATGGATGAGACCAGAATCTAAATAGATCTTTTTTTTTTTCCTCTGTCTAGTTTCAAATTCTCTAAGGACAAAATAATCTGGCTGTGATTATAAACCAGATTGTTTCTTCCCCTTCAATATCATTCATTAAGAACTCTTTTCCATAATCAAGAATGGTTATTTTAAACTATAAAATAAGTATTTCTTATTTTATGCTTTTTAGACCAGACATATTTAGGGAAAAACCCATTCTTTTTTAATTTTTCGTACAGATTAGCCTTTTGACCTTATGAAAGCAACAGCCATGAGCTCAGAAGGAAAACACAAAAAACCAAAAAATCCTGCCACCTAGTGGGCCTATTTTAAAATAAGGTTTAAAATTAGAAGATGCTCCCCTTAGAAAGCGCAGTTTCTACATGCTTTGCTGGGTAATTTTTCTGCTCTCCTTTAGCTAAACTTGACAATTTACATAACAATATCCAATAACAGAATCCCCTTAAATCTACACATGCATGCAACAAATTTGGCCTTGTTTTTCTAACATGTCTACAATTGCTTACTTGAAACTCCTCAAGTGCAAGTCAAGCACACTCAAGTGCTAGGTCTCCTCCACCAAAGAGTAAGGGTGCCCAGAAGTTAAGATTCAAATAAATTCAGATATACTGGTAAGAACAGGAATTTGAAAACAAGGTCAAAAAATGGCAAAAAGGAACAGACCCAGGACAGAATCCCAAGCAACAACACATCTCAGCAAAGAAATCAGAAAATGTGACAAAGAATTTAATCAAATAAAAAGCTAAAGTATCCCAAACCTCACTGCAAGCCTTTCTGTCCCCTACCCCCCAACAGGTAAATAGACATTTTGATCACTGCCAGAGCAATGATGAAAAGGTCCTGGGGACATCACAGGGCATGCACATTAAAAGCAAAACAAACAAAACCACCACCAAACCCCATGAACACCACACAAAAAGCAACTTGTTTTTCTGTGGTACTAAAGAAAGAGAAATGGATGCCACAAGGCAGCCTCGTTCAAGAGAATTTGTCAGCTGAGTATCACTGACACACAAAAAGCTAAGCAGGGACCATGTCTGTGACTGGAATTGGCCAGCACTGACAGAGCTCAATTTTCCACTGTGCTTTTGTGACAAGCAAATACATATTGGAAGCTGGTTGAAAAATGGTGTGCAGGCATTATCCACCTCCTAAGTGCACAGAAGACTCTGCAGAATGCAAGGTTAATTCCTAAACAGGAAATGGTGTGAAATGGCAAATTCTTTCACTTGCATGGGGTCCCAAAAGAAGGAAAAAAAAATTTTTATAAAAATAAGTAAAATATGTAAAATTGTTTACTAGGAATTTTTGTTTCATCAACATGAAGGATTTAAGTGGGGCTTTTTTCCCCTCAGATCCAGCTAATAATACCCAAGATAAGTCTACCTATGAAAAGCACTGTATGGTAACAACCATACAGAATGGAGAAATATGGCAACCACTTGCTAGATTTTTAAAAGCACAGAATGCAAAACATACATACATTACCAAGTAATGAACCAGTACTTCCTGGTACAAATATGTCTTTTCAAACTATGAGTATGCTATTCAGTTTTACTCTGAGTGAGCATGAAACAGTTAAAAAAGAGCATACACCTTCTCTGCATGCAATAAATAACACGGAATCTCTAGTGAGAAACAATCATGGTAAATAGGAGGTACATAGTACCTTTGTTAGTCTGTGTCTACCTACCACAAAAACCATCCCCTTTGAAAAGCATGTCATGTGGTAGTAGGGGATAACAGAAACATCACATTCCCTATGGCAAAACCTCCAGTCACACAAAAAAAGAACATTCTGAAGGGCAGCAGAAAGCTTCCCAGTGTTCCACTTTAAAAAAAAATTCTTTTTCCAGGAAACATTTTACGGCTGTAACTTGAAGAGCCTTCAGAGATAGACTGTTCAAACAAGAACCCAAATATTCACTTACATATCCAGACATTGAGTTCAGAGATAAAAAAAAGTTTTCTAATGCAAGCCACAGAGTCTCACAGTTGGTAGTAATACACTTCATTTACCTTGCAGAAACAGCCCTCAAACTTCAGTTACCAACTAGATTTCAGCAGAAACACACACAACGGTGAAATTCCACTTAGCAAATAATTTATTTAGTCAAATAAAGAGGTAGATGGCTATGACTGATTTTCTCTTTTTAAATGTAGGTGTACTGATGCCAGAACTACAGAGAAACTTCCACAGGGAAGAGACAGGGTAAGTCATCCTGTGCAGAACATGTTCCACGTTTACTTCTCTAGAAATGTACTCTTCTGTATTGCAATAATCTTTTGATTTACAAGAGCTATTAGATATGAGGTTTGTTTGCAAAAGGCTTAGCAGGAGAAAAAAGGTCAAGTCATATTGGACCACCTCTGAAACATCTCAACAACCCAGCAGTTACACATATTACACATCCTAACCTTGATCCTATTTAAACTGACAAAGACTTAGCATTAAATTAGTAATCATTTGATCACTTAACATAAAAAGTACTGGTATTTTATGGCTTGCAGTAGCCCATTTTTATAGTCTTGCATTTTTTACATCAGTTTATTGCAAGTCAAAATTGTCCCCAAAGAGTTTTCAAGAACCATTAAGAAAGATGAATTAAAAGGAAAAAAGGCCAAGTATACTCAACTAAGCTTTTGAATAATAAGAGTCCCATCACTCCACACTGCCCTGTGATCTACTCACAGACACAAAGTTAATGCAAAAAGCAATCAGTGATTATTCATCTTAAAAAAATAAATCCTTTTTAGAGCATGAAGTGCATTTTATGTATTTTAACATAAGACTGTTTACACAGGATGAATTTCGCACTGTACAATGTTATCTGATGTTGACACATGTATGTACAGAGAAAAATACTGCCACAACCAATACACATAAATACCTGTACATTATTTACATTTTAAAATATTTTACACAGCTCCAAACCCTCAGTGGAATTTAGCTATACACAATTCAAACTGGAGTGCAAAATGCTTGCAGCTTTTTAACATAGGAATTTCAATATAAATGCTGCTTCCAGTTCTTTAGTGATTTGATGAATTCAAGTTCTTCAGTAATTCAATGGATTCAGGTGTTAACTTTGTTCCATGCCAGCCATCAGTGACAAAGCTAAAGATTCCACTGTGAACAAAACCATTAAAAAGTAATTAATGTTTGCATTGGCAGCAGTTTGCTAATATTTATTGCAATATTAAATTCACTAGTTTAGAAGGCAGATAACTGTTTCTTAAAGTGTAACACTTCAGGATTGAAGACTGCAAGACTTTTTATGCATCTCTGACAGTTTAGCCAGTCTTTCACCCCTTTCATCATCAGTTATCCACTAGTTACTTCAGGTGGCAAGAACTGCTAAGAAATTGTTTTAAATACAAACTGCTGCAGACTAACAATGAATAAACTTTGGCGGGGGGTGTTATATGCAGTAGGCCATTCTTAAAGACAACAAGCTCTTGTAGACTGAGTAGCAGTGATGGCAGATATAATCTGTTTATTAGATACATCACAACATGCACCTGCATTGCAGCCAACACCACCCAGCAGATGCCCCCCTAGCTCAGACTGGCACTGATTGGCAATTAAAGCTAATTTTGGGCTACCTGCAGAGAAGCACTCTTCTGACATTTTTGCTAGGCAGGAAGTTCCAACAAGAGCAGAGCCAAGAGCTTGCTGCAGTTGCAGCTGAGGCACCACAGTACAAAAACTTTATCCTTTCAGGATGTATCACAGCTGCCATCCAACAACAAAAATAATGCTCTTCTGTGCCCTCCAGAACTGAAGTTTCATTCATTGATTTAGAAAACTGCTTGTCATTTGTTCGGCTACCTCAGTGTGCCCTCATCAAGGAAACAGGTAAACTGAAGGTAGCCATCATAAAAACCAAGATGGCACAAATAGTCTAAAAAATAATGAAGTTAATTTATGTCCCTCTGTGAGTAAGTCACAAAATGAGATTCTTTAAGGTGTACTGAGAAACACTAGAACAGATTAAAATGTAAATACATTCCTAGCAAACCTCACATGTAAATACAGGTTGTGTGACAAGCTTTGTGTACTTACAGTGAGGAAAAGAGCCTCGACAGACAGCTTTGTTGAGAACAGTTACGAGAAACATGTGGCAGTTTTTAAAATCAGATTCCATCTTCTCTATGGATTCCATCCTATGGAACAGTTCAACAGAGGAATGCTTAACAGACAAGCCACTCCAACAGATGGCCAAAGCTTTATAGTAAATGAGAAAAGTTCTCTTTGCATAGCATTCTGTCTTCAACTTAAAATATTTCAGTTACACCTGTGTATACCACTTCTAGAAAACAAAGGCAATTTTGAAAGCAGTGTCTGAACACTATCCCAGTGGTGCTGGTAACTTCCTCATCATCTTAGCAATCTCTGCAGTAATTATGAAGAACTGTGTGCTTTCAACTGACAAGCACTGCTCGTACATTGTTGCTGTATTTCAACACAGCCATTCCTGGTCCATATTGCTTCAGAGTTCCTTGGGGTAAACCTACACTGCCAAATGAAACAGGGACACCCACACTGCTTTACCACCAGCCAACCCTTGAATTCCAGCTAGTGCTCAACAGAGATGGGAGATGTAGTTCACATCAGACACTTCTTTTCTTTTTCCCCCTCCCAAGAGGATACAGATGACAAGACATCAGCTGTGACTTATTCCTGCCTCATCCAAGAGCATGTAACTACATATCTGAGTTTTAGTCTTCATCATGAGCCTTCACAAATTATTTCTGACACTTCAAACTGGAAAAGCATTCAAAAAACAGCAACTTCCTAATGCCACAGGAGAGTGGGATCCAAATTCTAGGTCTGTGCCAGAAAGAATTAATCCTGAAAAATACAGCTGTCAGCCAGTCCCCACCAGCTGGCCTCAGGGCCACAGATCAACCCTTGCATGCTAAGACACAGCCTTGGAGACTTGCCCACTACCACTCAGCAGGTTACACAAGCAGAAATACACAGTAAGGACTGGGAAAGGAGTGGCTGGAGAGCAGCCCTGCAGAAGGGGGTGATGGTTGGCAGCAGGCTCAGTGTGAGCCAGTTGTGTGCCCTGGCAGACAAGAGGCAAAACTCCATCCTGGGTGCATCACATGCATCATCAGCAGTCAGTCAGGCAAGAAAGGTGATTATTCTGCTGTGCTCAGTGTTGGTGCTGCCTCACTTTCAGCACTGTGTGCAGTTCTGGGCCCCTCCATTTAAGAAGGATGTGAAGGTCTCTGAATGCATCCAGAGGAGGGGAACACAGCTGGTGAAAGGACTGGAAGGAAAAGCCTATGGGAAGTGGTTAAGGACTTTGGGATTGTCTAGTTTGGAGAAAAGAAGGCTGAGGGGTGACTTCTGTACAGTTTCCTGGGGAGGGAACATGAAGAAGGAGGTGCCAAGCTCTTCTCCCTGGTATTCAGGGACAGGATGCATAGGGATGGCTCAAAGATGCATCAGGGCAGGTTCAGACATGGCATTAAGAAGTATTCCTTTAGCAAGAGGGTGGTCGAAGACTGGAGTAGGCTTCCTAGAGAGGTGGTCAATGCCCCAAGCCTGTCAGTGTTAAGGAGGCTTTTGGACTATGCATTTAATAACATGCTTTAACTTTTGGTCAGCCCTGAAGTCATCAGGCAGTTGGACTAGATGATCATTTTAGGTCCCATCCAAATGAAATAGTCTATTCTATGGTTCAAAGGAAAACAACTGAACCACAGTTCAGTGCATTAATCCTATCTTGGAAATTACAGGCAGGTTTCTAACTTCGATCATGACACATAAGGAAGCACACTTCCAAAAATCAAAAAAATGACACCCATTCCAGGTTGCTACTACAGAAGTATTGGAGGAAAAATTAGACCAAAAATAACTTCAGAATTTGAGCATTTGAACCAAAGGAATCAAGCATGCCTGAAAATCTTGATACCAGTCAGAACTTGCAATTACTTCCACATCTTCACATTTTCACACGATTTTTTTGACAGTTCAGATTATAAGCTTAAGGATGTTTAGGTTACATTTGGATGGCTATTTTTATTAAAGAAAAAAAAATGTGTTTTCTTCCAGAACGAAGGTCAAACTAACCTCACTTTCCAAAAGCCAATTAATGAATGTAAGCATCCAGCTGCCTACTATGTTCAATCATCACCAGGAAATATGATCCTAAACCAAACCTGTGAACCTCTCAGTTTAACATTACAAACAAGTACACAGGAAAACCCTCTTCATTGCTATGCTCTACAATCTCTTCAAATACTTAAAAGGTACATATTTTCCAGCTTTTTAGTAGAAGATACTGATTATATAGTGACACAATGGCATGAAACTCAAGTTCTATCTAAATTTTACTATTGCTAAGAAAAAGAATATTATTTGGTATTTAAAAATTAAATTTAAAAAAAAAAATGGTTTCTGATATCTGCTGTTGAACATTGACCAGAGTCTGTTATTCCACACATAAAATATCTCAAATTCATATTCTAAGCTATGAAATTATGTCCATGTAGAATTCTGGGTATGTATACTCACTTCCAAGCCCCCAAACCAGCCTGCCAACGGTCTGCAAACATCAATACTAAATTTAACACTTTCATTATAGCTTCCTTCACAAAGCTCACCTGGAATAGCAATTAAAACAAAAGGAGTAAAGTCAGAAATTCATTGTTTGGCATAATAATACAAAAGCACCACATACCAATTATCCAATCTGTAAAAAGAACCCCCCAAGTTCTATGTAATTGTTCCATATTTAAGATGTATTTTGCATTTGCTCTTTGATTCATTTCACGGCTGAGTGTTTCAGTGAGGACTCAGCAGCCAGTATGTGGGATATCATTACTTTACCAAACCTCAGTTTGTTCTGATCCTGCCATGTCTTAGGAACAAATCAGTTATGTAAAATCCAATACAGAGAATTTAATTACATCTTCTCTCCTTGACAGAATTAAGCTGGGATTTGCAAGGGAAACTGTACCTCAGTGGTAATTCTGGAAAAGCTACCATTTCTTTGAGAGTACCTACATACTGCTTAGTATGGATGAACTGTAAAATAGACAGAATAATTAGTATTAAACTATTTTCTTGTTCTGTTAAACTCAATATATCAAATATGCCAATTTCTTTATTCACCTTTTCTCTCAGTAGGCAGCGATCATGGATTGTAGACAGGTATCTGTAGTGAATCTTTATCAATTGATCTAAATCTTTGGCTTCTTCTACCTGATGCTGAAACTCCAAGCCTGTACTGTGAAGAATCTTAAGAGAAGAACATACTTATTAAATTCTGTGTTGCACACAAAGGCTTATGACTCTCTTCCAATTTCTATTATTTTTTCTAATAGCCTAAAATTGCCCAAATCACTTTTTTCTCTCAAACATTAGGCTCACAGTCCAAATAACCAGCAATATAGCAAAAAATTTGAACCCTTCTTATAACTGCACAATGACATTCCTCATATAAAGAGGAATACTGCCAATGCACGAAGGCAGACAGACTATCCCAGGGGGAGATGATTCTGAGTGTATTAATTATATTAATGGGGAAAAAAAGGCAATAGTAGGGCAGATATGAATTGACAGGCATTGCCTTCATATTTATATCTCTAGTATCTGTGTACTAGAGATTTTTGAGAAGGATCCATTTAACCAAAATGGCTGTAGTAACACTTTTATAAGCACAGCAGCTCTTAAGAGGGCAGCAGCTTGAGAGAAACCTATTTGTACATGACTGTGCTTCAGTCATGTGTCACTGGGAGAAACAATCAAAAAGAACTAATAATATCCAAAGGACAACCATATGCATAATGAACTTCTAAAGCATTTTTAGAATTATTCATTTAAAATGGCCAAGTTTAAGTTTAAACATTTAGCTCACAACCATCTTGCAGAAAGGGTACTGAACTAAGATTTTGCTTTCTGGTTTTGTTTTCTTTATGTTTTAAGTGAAAATTAATACTGCATTTCCAATTACAAGATGTTAAAATAAAGGAAATGGACAAACCCTAGTCATGATGTAGTTGTGGAGGCTGTTAACAAAATGCATAAGTTTCACTCGTAAGAGGAACATGCGATGTATTTGTTGCTTTATATTTTCTTTTTGCAGTCCAAATACAGAAGGTGTTCCTTGTTCTAAAGAAGTTCCTTCCTTAGCCTGTGGGTTTTCTGCAGCACTGACTAGTTCTAAAAAGAAAAGGCATGACTATTACATTGAATTCCTTACGACATACCTAAAATGTTATTTAAAACTAAGATTTTTTACTTCTTATTCTGCACACAATACTAATGTAAGGTTTTCTTGCGATTCAGGTGTGTTATTAAAACTGAATAGTCTGCCAGGGTATGTACAATACGATTTGATAAATGCTACAAAAGGAAATGCTAATTATGTGAAGGATTTTTAAAATCTACTCTAAAAAAAAGTATGTATGCTATCTCCACAAAGAGGAAAAAGAATTAAGCACAAAGCCATACCCATAAAGTTTAAACAATAGGTTTTCATACCTTTTACACTCACATTACAGTTTTATGTACTTTTAGAAAAAGAATTACTTAACTAATGTGTAAAATGTAGATGATCTCTTAATTTTCCAAGTTATTTTTCTAGAACACGAAGGATGTATCTACTTTATATGGAACAGAAAGAGTATAAACATTAACCTGATGAAGCAGACACCATGAGATCTCTTTCTACAATCCCTTAATATTTAAATTGTAGCTTACAGTATGTATTCTAAACTATCTTGCTTACTATTTCAATCTCAAATAAGAGTACTTTTCATCTTATTTTCTTCAGTTGTTTGCAAGGTACTACTCATAAAAACCTGGGTTATACATAAAGCAAAACATTAGGGTGTGGTAGACAGACCTTCTTTCAACAGCAAGGTCTGAAGGATTAGGTAACAATTTTGCAATATAACTAACTAGACCTGAATCAAAGAAACAAATGGCATGCATAAATAAATAGTGCTGTCCCTGAGGCTGAAAACCAGTGAAAAACATACCCTGCTTAATGTATCTAATTTGCAAAGCTAATGGAGATTAGTATTTTATAGAATGGAACAAAATTCCGACTGGTTTATAGTACTTACTGGAGAAAGCAGCACACTACTTAGACCACAGAACACATTTTTAGAGTATCTTTCACTGAAGAAGTTTCTTACCATCAAATCGTAAAACATCTAGACTATACTTGGCCCACTTTATTTGCAGTAAGAGTAGAAAAACTTGATTGTAAATTTTTTGGCACTCTAAGCTTATAACTATATCCACAGGCCAAGGAACCTGAGGAAAAAAAAAAAAAAAAGAGCATAATCAAGGGAGAAAATGCAAGTCACTTCAACAGAACATTTAAAATCTGTTCTTGAATAAGAACTACAGCAATATTAACTCACTACCTTGTAACTCAATGTCAAACCATCTAAGGTGTGGACAGGGAGTTTCTTCTTCGCTGTATCAACACTTTCAAATGATATAGACAACCTATACAAGGAAGTAAATGATTTAATTGTTAACAACCTGTTTTAAACTAGTAGTTAGTTTAACTATCTTCTTTTTACTTCTTATTGCTAAATACCAATAGTCTGATTTTAATCTGGTGGATTTGGGCAGAAGTGATAACAATAGCTCAAAACTTCATTAATACAGATTCGTGTAATGAGAATGCAATAATAAGTATTGCAATATGCAAGTTAAATATATTAGTATAGGTAAGTGTGAAAGAAACATAAATAGACTATACTTTGCAGAATTTTGCATTTTACCTTGAACTGTCCTCCGGATAGCGTTGTCCAACTGCTTCTTGAAGTTGAACATTTAAGAAAGCAACATTCTGCCAAGTTTCCTTTTCTCTAATTTTGTCAAAAATAGATGTGTAGAAGTCATACATGGTATCTCCAGCTTCAAGTAAGAAAAAGTTTCTCATTGCCTGCAGATATTCTACAAGCCTAAAGAGGGAACAAACCCTGTCACATTTCCTCAGTCTTAACCATGTAAGTGAAATACAACTCAACTTTTACAGAAAAAATCTTCAGTACAATAACTCAGTATTGAACATAAACTTTATGAAGTCAACGGTGAATTCTTTGCTTCATCCTCAGACAGCCTTCACGTGTTCAATTAAAACAAAATAACCAACACCAAAACAAAAATAAACAGAACTTAGGGGAGGAGATGCAATTGCAGGGACAGTCCTGTCTTAGAAGAGACTTTATTATGGAGCCCCAGAAAATTATGATTTCTCCTCCTGGATGAAGTATGAAGAATAGTAAAGCTACAACTCTCATGAGAACCATGACTACAAATTCATTATTTCAGAAAGAGAAAAGCATGACTACTTATGACCACCTGAAAGGTAAAGGGAATAGGCTATTCCACCCTAAGTAATATAAAAATACCACACATTGTTTTTTTCTTCTGATTTTATAGTATCATAACTGAATCTCATATTATACAAATATACTCTGGCTTCCTAAAATTTGTCTTCCAGTTTCAAATGACACTATTAAAAGTACCGCTTGAAACAATTTCCCTATTGAATGTGCACTGATGACAAATGATAGTTTTGCTGTTGATTTAGACTAAGTTTTCACCCAGGATTCTATCATGTTAGATCCCCCTTTCTTCCTTACTGATTTTGTTGTTATCAAATTGGAATAGAAAATCAACAAAAAATTCTTGCTTTTAGTGTATCGCATGCCACTGGTAATCAGAGAAAAGTATTAAGGAAAAACAGATCTACTTTCTTACCTATAATCCTTCTTTAAAGTTTGCATTAGATTTCCACAGCATTCCAAGTATTGCTTGTCTATGTGCGGATAAAGGCAAGACCTTAGTGTCAGCTCAAAAGTCTGGCAGGTCACTGATTCTGAGGATCTATCCACACAAACATCCCCACCAGTAAACTTCTCATGAAAGTCACTCTGTTCCAAATACAGCCTTCAAAGTAAAACAAACTACTTAGGGAAGAAGGTTCACAATTCATATAATACATAACACAAAAATGTCGTACCTCCAAAGATTTTAAATAGAGCAATTGGATCCTCTGCTCCAAAAATATAGCACAGAAGTAATAAAAGCTGTTTCATAACCACAGTACATATCAAGCCTATTAAGTGATTCTTCATACTGGTTTTGTAGGACCAGGAATAACAAAAAGGATGGCATACTATAATAATGTAATTGCTCAAGCAGTAATTCTGAAAAAGCAACACTAAGTTCAAAAACTATATAGCTTAATAAACAAACCCATTATCATGGATCTTTATGAGTATAGTCTGCATGTACAGTCACATGAATCTCCCAAGGAAAGAAAAATAAAATTACAGAAACAAAGTTAAAATTTGAACAACAACAAAATAGCAAACAAAAAAAACCACCACCACCACCCAACATAGACCTGGTTTGAGGTACCTTAAATATGGGATCCCTTATATATCATCTGAAACATTGTACCATGGGAAGAGAATTATCTGCAGTATACACTTGGTAAGTTAAATTATCTTGTCACAAAAAGGATCAAATCATTATAGCAATTTGTAAAAAGCTGCTCTCTATTTGAACACACTGTAAGCGGAAATCAAGCTCACAGTAGGTATCACTTTGATAGACTGGATGAATCAGTGAATTAATCTATCAGTTTTGATAAACAAAATAGTCCCAAAAAACAAGGGACGTAATGGAGCATTATCTGCTATTAATTATGATTTATTTAAAACAAACTCCTCCTAGGACTGAAATCAAAACATGTAAATCACAAATTAGCATTTAGAAAAAAGCATTAAAAGCTATTTTGTATCTGTAATCACGCAACAGGCAAGATTTTCAGAGTTTATCTTTCCTGCTAATTTCCAAGACATTTACAACCTCTGACTTTTTTTAATTACAAGAATGAATAATTTTTATGCAATTAACATAAATTTTGGAAGGCTTTAAAGTTAAATTACTTGAGCACAGCATAGCTGAAGCTGCATCTGCCGAAGAACATACTTGGTGCAAATCAACGACACTGTGCACACATTTCAAGCAAACACATTTAAAAGTTTAGAATTCACAACAGCATTCACTATCAAAACACCTATTTGCTGAAAGCCTTTTATGACTACTCTCATTTTCTATGCTAACAGACATGAGCAGCAGATTCTTCACTGATTTAAATTTGTTTTCTGTGAGTAAGCACACAGGTAGTGTGTACATAGCTCCTGCCGCTGATTGCCAGCGCTCCTCTTTATTCTGCGCTCGCTTGTTTGCAGCAACACAGAGGGAAGATCATTCATTTACCTGGCAAAATTAATAGCCAGCAGTGGGTCATGGACATCATCCAGTTCCAAGTGTCTCTCTGCTATAGACTGCATCTTTATCAGGCTCTGCTTTGTGGCCTGCTGTTCTGTAATCATATCTGGAACGGACTCTTCCCCGTGCCGCAGGCGAGACTGCACCGACTCCAGGAACAGCGTATACAAACTCTTTCGTTCAGCATCTGGAGTGGGCAACACACCCCATGTTAGGATTTTGTTCTGAGAGAAAAAAAAATGTTCTGAACTGCAAGAACTCCTCTCTAGTCCAGTATTTACTTGGTCGGTTTTAACACACTGAATTTACACTGCTCTGAAGGCAAACAGTCAAATACAGATTTAACTAATATCGCCAAACCGGTGGGATTAGTCCAATGCCTGAAGTTAGGAGTGTTCAGATGGATTGCTGAATGGGTGTCTGGAATATAAAATATCCCTGGGACTATTAAGAGAACTCTCCTTCACGTGCAAAAGCAATTAATTCTTAGCACTTGAAACAACCCTGCAGTATTCACTAGAATTGTTTATGGTGTCCCAGCAAAGAGGGAATTAAGCATACAAAGCCTCCAAAGTAATTTAACTATCTCTAATTCTAAACATCAAGAAACAGCAAAACAATGTATTTGAAGAAAAAAAAAAAAATCAGCAGACACATATTGGTTACACTGTTTTGCTATTTTGCAATCAGTCAAGATAATTACCATAAATATCCAAATATATTTTACTTAATTATCAGGTAGCTTTTTTTTTGAAAAAAGAAACAAAAATTCCACATGCTAGCTCAGAATTTCTCAGCCACTTAGTGATGGAAAAAACAGATATTTATTATAACAAAACAGCTTTATTATTAGTCCATGCAAGCTGTTTTTGCTCGACTCCTAAGAAAAAAAAAGTTTTGCAGGCACATGAAAACAAGTTTAGGAAAAATAGAACAAAAAGCAAAGGGAACACTCAATCTTTATTCACTTTGCCCTTTTCACCTATTTGCATTGGAAGACTGTTTTCAATCAGACCTCAAGTTACCAGCCATGACAATGACGTTCAACAAAGATAATTATATCATTCTAAAATCACAAAAACATTACTATAAAAAATGCATCCATACTGTTAGACATCTTAAGGCACAACAGTGCACAAACTAACATCTCACCTCTTGATGCAGCCTGCTTTGGAGAGCCATCTTGGCACTGAAGATTCTTCAAGAGCTGCATGGATTTTCCAGCCATAATGATTTGCTTCAGCACAGGTTTCAGAAAAGAGACCATAGTGTGCTGCCTACTTGAAGGGGCCTGATCACTGCCAGAACTGGCACTAGCATTATCACTCATCTTTTCTTCATTCTCTGTCTTCTCTGACACACTATATAATGTGTAGGTAGCATACCAAAAATCCCTGTGATTAACTGGAACATTTTTGTTTCTGTGAAGAAATAAAAAGCTGTTGAGTACTTCCTTGTTCAAAATATGAAATTTTCTGACTAGAAAATATGAACCATCTTTGCTCTATGCTTTACCTTTCTTTTAGAATAGTCAAGAAGCTATTTCAAAACTATATGAACCATCATAAACTATCTAGATGCCTCAGAAAGGATTATAGCTTTAGGAGGATAAATAATCATCTCACAGCAGATAAAAAAAATACATACCAAATAATCACCACACCCAACCAAGGCAAATTGAATACTTACAATTAAATTTTTCCACAATGCCATTCATCCCTACTAACAAAATTATTAGTGATTGACATGCAGATTTATTTAATACCCACAACAAAGCAAATACTGCTAGGGAAGTTGAGACACTTTATAAAGAGTAGGTGAAACTCGATTCCTAGCTTCACTTTGCTCTTTTATGCTATTTACTTCAGATACCCAGCTTGGTCTTTGAAGTCAGATGGAAAGCAACCTATACTAGATAATTAAAATGAAGTTCAAATACAAGTTGAAATCAACCTTGCTGGCAGTAATCAGAACACAACTGCAGAACCACAGAAAGAAAAGCAGGACACAGTGAGGATAGAAGAGATTTCAGCCAATAGGGATTTATTACAGTACTAAAGTTTTCTCTTCATGCTCTACCTTGAGCCACCTTAGCAGAGGTTCAGTTAATTATTGCAGATAGGAAGGAAACTGGTCAGTAATTATGAGGCAAAAGCCTAAGTTACATTATCATTCTATATATCCATGTAATTCAAGACACCATATTAACAATAACTATAGATTACTAAAAGAATAAAATGGTTAATTTTTTAAATTTTTGCAAACATCTTTAATTTGAAAAATGGTGAATTTCTTTTTACAAAAAATTAACAAACTGAGAGTCAGGCTGCTGATTATTTATTATAGATGCAAAAATTAAAACCTTTCTGTTCCAGAACAATACCTAGTAGGATTCCCTATTTAATTCAATTACCCTAATGGCAATTTCAAGTTCTACAGCAGGTTTTGTATTCATGCTTGCACAGCACTATGTGTGTCTGTATCAGCAATCCTACCTCTGGATGATAAATTCTTTTGCAGGATCAAACAAATTACCATGGACTATCCACTCATCCACTGTCTGTAAGTATGGCCTCACAGTTTCAACCCAGAGTGAGAACAGAAGAGACACCTGAATTGAAAGGAAGCAAGAAAGAAGTGGCTTAATGCTTTTACAGTAAGCATTACAAGCAACATAGCAAAGCCAAACCTTGTAACTGGGTAATTATAGTTTGTAGGATACAAATGTCAGTTTTAAGGATGACAATTTAAACTAAATATTTGAGCTTCAGTAGTTCTAATGGAAGCACTCATTGTGCATGCTTTGTTACTTTTTGTCATAACAATTATTGTTTTCCTTTCACTCTAGTATCTCTTAAGTGATAGCCATAAACCCTTCTATGGTTTTATAGTGTAGAAAACAGGAAAACAAAAGGACATCTACTGTATTTTCACTAGTATAGTACAAATGCTCCTGTCAAAACCAAAACCCCTATATTTCAGCATTAACTGAATTATGCAGCTGTTGAAATAGAAAGAGGCAAAACTATTTCAAAGCTCCCTCTTTCTTAACATCTTTCTGGCCCCAAATTCCCCACAGTTTTGCCCCTCAGTCCTAAAAACACACTGCTGATGATCTCCTATCAATCTGATTTTGTCCAGGCTGAGCAAACTCATGTCAGCTAACAGTAATGCATGATGTTGATGACTATCAAATTTGTCTTCAGTCCTTGCTGGCTGAATGGCACACTCTATCACCATAAAGAAATGTAAGTTAATAAATATTCCAGTGTGTTGGTCTACTAAGGAAGGAATTAGTTTCCCTACCGTTTGCTCAGATGCTTCTCCCACACTGTCATATTCAAGAATAGCTTTGTAGAGAGTATTAAGCAGATGAGATGCTCGCACAACATTTCTAGTGTCAGGTGGCACTTCTGCTACTCCTGTGCTGAAAACTTTGTGAAGTACCTTCAGCTGTGCCAGTCGGGGAGACAACTTATCTATTACTATTGAAAGCGTGACTGTTTTATCTGGAAAAAAAATCCAAATATGTATAAATGTAACAGCCAATAGAAAAATCAAACTTATCAATGTTACTAATGAGGTTTTAAAATGCAACATGGCATCTTTCACAGTTCCAGTATGTATCTCTGTAATGTTCTGCATGTTTCCCTCTTACAAAAATTTGCTTGGGTGCCCCCCTCTTGTAAAATTTGCCTTGCACAGTACCTTTGTTGATTATACACTTTTCAATTTCAGTGAGTTCTTCTTTAAAGCTAATGAAATATTTATACAAGGCCCACATAAAGGCTTGATAGGTTCTGAATGGGGCTTCAGTGGCTTTCTTTGGAGTGGAAATTGTTCCATGCAGTATGTTTTCTGGGCTGTGTCCCATCACTTCATCAATAAACTTCTGTAGCCTAAACACAACTTGACCATATGCTGCTATCTGCTCCAATACAGATCTCAGGCAATTCTAGGAAAAAAAAAAGAAAAAGAACATAAGAAAAAAAAATAAACCAATCACACTTTTTAGAATCTAATAAAACTGTGTGTTTTATAAAGACTAAAAACTAAGTCACAAAGTATTTCTATGAATTAGAATACATTAAAATCGTGCCATCTCTATCACTTCACCTTGTTCTCATATATGGGAACAGCCCATTCAGTTTTATTAATGGATGTGTTTTGACTAAATTAAAAACAATTGTGGAAACATGGAAATTCAGAAACAACTTACATGGGTTAAATGAGTTACAATAATATCATTCCGCACAGCCACTTTCCCATCATTCAGCTGAAATATAAAAAGCTTTTTCACTCCTGAAAGTAGCCTTGAAAATGAACAGAAAGAGCAGTAAATTTTTCTCCCCTTAATAGACTCACAAATACATAATTAATAAAAGAATTAGCCCCCCCTTGCCTGAAGTTTCTTTTCTTCGAATAAAAGGGGACCACAGATCAACTACAATGCTAGTGGTACTCTAAGCTGTTGCTAGAACAAAAACAATAAAACACTGGCATCAAGAAAACACCTCTTAGAGTTTCTTTCCATTTGAGATTATTTCCAGCCATAGGATAAGTCAAAGCTGCTTTATAAATTGGACACTATTAAAACTCCATGGCAGCAGAAGACAAACAAGTTGCTGCTTAACAGTTAGGCTGGAAGAATCAATGCATATAAGAGGCAGTCAGCTAATTCTTTGTGAATCTGAATGGTTAACACACATAACCAGCATCTTTATTGTCAGTAATCCTGCAAGCTAAAAATTCAGTAATAATTCCTTCTTCAGGCACAACTTTAAAGATAAATCTCTCATTTCTTTGAGAGAAATACTAAAGATTAAGATGTCAGATTTTGATGTTGCTCTTACCAAAGAGTTTCCCGTATAAGCTGAGTTTCAGTGACGAGCGTTCTATCTTCTGGCACATATAAAGGATCACTGGTGTACAAGTGGTGGTCCCTTCATAAAAAAGGAAATGAAAACAATTTAATGGCTGAAATAAGAGCTGAATCACTTGAAAGTAAGAAGGAAACAACAATCTTAAGGCCCAGTTTTGTTCTAGTTATATCTGCGTAGATTCAGTGTTCAGGGGGGCATTTCAAGTATTTAAACAAAAGCAGCATTTGTTTTCATACTGTTAAGCAAAATACTATAGAAAGCATTCAAATGTTATCTCAGCATAAACAGCAAAACAAGCAATTAAGTAGCTAATACCTGAAACTACTGAATCTGGGTTGTTTTGGGTTACCTTTTTTTTAAAAAAAATTTTTTGATCCTTGATTGTCTTGTTATTTCCCATTCAATACTGTGAATAAAATTACTCAGATACTTTCTGTTAAGAATACCAAGCTAAAAAGTAAAATTTCACTAACCCATATAAAAAAATTCACACTTTAGCCCACAAGTTGACTTAAGAAATGGAAACTTTCACAGCCACTGAAGAATTTACCCTTCATGAACTTGTGTTATATCTTTGTAAACCTTCCACCATATTTTTCATGTTTTAGTGAATTACAAAACAATTGTTTATATTTCAAGCATTTTGACTGATTAATATAGCCTGTAGCAAAATTTATGTACTTGTGGTCAAAATTCAAAAATCAAAATTAAGTAGTACTGGCTATACATCACACACATATATATAAACCATAGATCTGCTTGTAACATTGCAACAGAAAAAAAATTGCTTTTTTCAATGTTACTGATTTCCCAATATTCACTGTACATATTGGTTCATAACTGTCTAGATAATCAACTGACATAAAAATTCAACTCTTTGATGAAGAAATTAATTAATTTAAGGAATCAAGGACAAATCTAGTGACCTGTATTAATGCAATACTAACACATCAGAATTTGGGTCAGAGGGAACAAACGTTGTTTTTTTTTTAAATGATCTTCCTCTGATTTTCTTTCCACAGCAGATCACAAGACTGTGCTTCATGTTCCTTTCACATACAAAATCTGTTTTTAAGACTAACTTTGTAAGGAGGAGACCAAAACCAAACAAAAAGTTAAGCTTTAGGGAACTACTTATTTCCAGGACCACTTACAACACACCTATATTAGTTCCTCAGAGACCTCTGTAAGGGTCAGCCCAAACAAAATTCAACAATAAGATTTGTTTTAACTGAAAAAGAAAAACCCCTCTCTGATATGATAAATGTAATAAAAACTAAATTAAAGGAAAAGAATCTACTAATAGCAAAAAACCAAACCAACTCGTTCGTTCATCTTATAGATTCATATTACTCTAATCCTGTTTTTAACTAAATTGATATGACTTTATGCTTAATAAAGTAATAATTTAGCACTATATGCCACTAAGGAATATGTAAGTGCAACTGTTTCCTTACCAGACTGCAGCTAGGTTAGAATGCAAGTGCAAACTATGTGAAAAGCGAGGAGCTCTCCCAGTCCAGTACTGGGGAACTACATGCTGCTCCAGCCAGCTGCGGGCATCAGGTTCACCTACTGTGGAAACAGACACATGACAGTCTGTGATGTGATCCTATTTATCCAGGAAATGCTTATAAAATACATGCAAAATTTATTAATAAGCCTCCCCGTGCAGCTGCACAATCACAGACCTTTTCAAATAAGTTACAGTTAACAACTATTTACCCTTTACTAGACACGCAATACACGACGCCATCACGCACAAATTAATTTATACAGAAATGCCTTGTCTCCTAAATGTTGCAAAAGTCCTAAAAAATAAACTTGAATATAATAAACTATGTAGTTTCCAGTTCTTCCTCAAAAAATGTGCTTCTATCTCAGGCAATCCTCAAACTATATATACAAAACCAAACTGACTTTATAAAAAAAAAAGTTCCAGATACCACCAACTTTGTCACTATGTTCCTTTTTAGTATCCATTACCTAAAAATGTTGTTGGATCTTCTTTTTTTTCTTAAAAGTTATTATCAGGAAAACTTTGTCTAATCCCAGTTACACAGTTACTGCTTATACAATATATGAACAGTATGCTGTCTTCTTATGCAAGATACCCTGTATGCAAGGTACCCTCTACAACATCTTATGCAAAAATACAGACACAGCTAGGACTCCCTGAAGCTACCCAAGGGTAAGCCCCTAGTGTCTTCATTATTTTTTCTCCAAAAATGCTTCATACCCAGAATGGAGTCAACCACTTCTCTTGTCAAAATAAATTTTGCTTCAGTATTCTGATAATTAACAGAAGTTTACATTATATCCATACAATCACATGCTGCATTTAATGTCTAAGTTTTTATTTCTACATTGGAACATCTGTATCTATTTTTACAGAAATAAACAGAATTCTTCCCACTAGCAACAACAGAAATGAGATCAAATCTTCTATAATACTTCTTTACTGCTAAAAATAAAACAAGCAGCAGTGAACAAGGTGCACCTTAAAACTACAGCTTTACGTCTAAAACATAATACCTCATCAAAAGTAATAAATAAAATTGCATTAGTTTGCTGGCTTTGAGTATGTCTGACTGCAGGAGAAGAATTACAGCTTATTCTAACCTTTCCAGGAAATATTAGGTACTGTTTTCTTATTTGGATCTTGATCTTCTAAAGGTGTCCTGTCTACCTGGATACCGGAGTCTTCCCTGCTCAAAGGCTGAGTGTCTTCTTCCTCTTCGCTTTCTCCAGACCAATCCTATAAAGTGCAACAAAACCCAGCACACCTCAGTACAACACAGCAGACAGATCTGTTAACTTCCTATTCAAGCCAAACATAAACTATTCTCTGCTTTCTTCCACCAAGAAGTGAATTCAGAGAGCTAAGACTAATATAACTGTCTACCAGAGACTGGTTTAAGTCATACATAACATTAATAACCACACAAATAAGAGAACTGGAAAAGATCACAGAACTACACCGAGTTTGATTAGGAGCAGGCATGGTCAGCAGAAATAGCCTGGTTAGTTGCAGGACTAAGTCAAACAGGGTGAAGAACAAAAGCATTTGCATTAGTGTTAATCTGCTTGTGCCTGTGTATTTGTGTCTGCTTGTGTCTGTGAAATTACTTACTGGTGTGTCTATGCCTGGACCAAAGTAAATTTCTTCTCCTTCCATCAAATATTTTCCCCAATCAAATTCTTCTTCCTTTTCTAAGAGAAGTATAAATATAAAAATAGTAAGTGTCACATAACTTGGACTTTCCTCTAAAAAAACATTTTCAAAGCTAAAATTTGTTGTTATTCTAAATCTAAAACAAAAGGCATTCCCTTCCACTTAAGGTTACACCACTGTTCCTTTAACAAGGTTATAGACTTTCAACATGACATGTGAATCGTGACATAACAACCATGCTTATTCCTCAGTTCTCAGTTCTATTGCTCACACATTCAAAATATGTAACATCATGTGCCATCATCACATTAATCTGTTTCACATTACATTGTGGAAAAACATGCAAGAATGCATCATATCACTTAGTATGACCAGTCCCATTTAGCTCGGTGGAAACATTCTAAATGTATAATTTACATATGCACAGGGATCCCAGACTGTAAACAACATGAAGCAAGAACTGTCTTACTCTCTGAAAAAGACACCACATACCCACGATGTGATGTGTAATACTTTAAAAATAACAATCACACTTACAATATATTATATCTTAAACATGAAGCTTACTCAACTGTAATTAGTGCTGTTTGAGATAACCTCTTCATATTCACATTCCTGGAATGGGCTGAAAGTGCATTCAAAACACCGCCGAGGGAATGTGCAGAGATCATTCAAAAAGGAATCTTAAGATGCAAGATTTTCTTTAGGTTAGTCTGAAATATTCTTCTTTCAGTCTATGATACAACACTGTAAACAAATGCGGGATGGTATCCACTCAAACTTAAGCACAAGCCTCATTTTTAGGCACTGAGTGAAGCAGCCCTGCTTTAGCAACCAGGTATCTAGGATATCCCTCTGGAAACCTTCAAAGGTACCTCCCTTTCCTTGACTGCACGGGAAATACAGCAATTTACACCACCAAAGACATTTCAGAAGACCTCCTATTGAGGTGCAAGACAGAGACTGAGGGTAGAAACCCTGTTGCCTGTCTTTGATCATGTAAGCACAGCTGAATTGGTGGAGAACATTAGTGAGTGATAGCAGTACAAGTCAAAAAGAGCTCCTGAGGAACTTTGGTGGCTGGCAAACTTGATTAGGTGATGTAACATAAATGGGGGAGGAAAGATTTGCAGGCTATTTTAAGTGCATAAATTATAAAAAGATAATCAATAAAGTACCTTGAAGTGAATGACAAAATCAAACGTCCTTCTTAATGGATTGTGCTAATGGATTTTATCTTTTATTAGAAATATAAACATTTTGTGAACTTACCCACTTCTTTGACTCTTGGTTTTTCCACATAGGTGGTGTTGGATGGAGAATCAGATAAACACAACAGAAGAGACAGTATGGAATAGTGTGTATCTGTCTTTAAAACACATGTTTTTAAAAAGCAAGTCAGTAAGTGTCTAGAAGATTTCAGTTAGCATTAAAAGCCTATTATCTGCAGGAATGCTTCCCACTGGTCCCCATTCCCCAGCCATGAATTACAAAAATCATATCTGCAGCATGATACTGAATGTTATCCATCCTCTTTGCCTACTGATGAGCAATAAACATACAAATACTTCAAAAGTAGCCACAGCATAAGCTGCTTCTTACTGAGCTAATAATAAGAGAATATGGAAAATAGAGAAAAGGAGCCCTGAAGTACTGTGAAAGCAGGAAGCCACCAGTGGACAAGTGATAATGGACAGCTACATTAACATGGATGAGGCAAAAGGACACAAGTAGTGGGCCTAGAGGAAACCAAGTCTTAGTTTCCCTTGTTCGTATGGCTGATTATTTAAATAGAGGCTAAAATGAAGTTGGCTGAAACACTCTGCTATGGTCACTACGTTTTAATATCATGTTCATGTAACTTCCCTCATCTGAAAGTCTGCACAAAGCATTAAAGATGCATCTGTAACTCCTATACTGCACTAATGCAGCTGTGAACAGGGGCCTTCAATTAGGTTGTGCCCACACTGGTCTGCTGCAGAGATTTGTGTTATGGCCTATTCTCTAATACCTGCTTACAGCACAACAATTTCTTACTAACCAAAGACTTTTCTTTGGCCTGATTTTTCAGCAGGCCATTTCATAGCTAGACACATGGAGATTTGCTGTCTACATCCTATATAATGACACATACACATACACATTACAAAGCTCTTTGGAAATGAGATCCACTTTTATTAAAAAAAACAAAAAAACAAAAAACCTCAATTTCTCAAATTTCTGATAAAGCAGCATCATACTCATCAAGTATATATATATATATATATATGGAATATAATACATTCCTATCAAACATTACTGACTCTAGAAGAGTTTGTCAAACACCAGTAGGTCATTGACAGAATTACATGTGTGAGCTGGTATTTAATTTACCAGTCATAATACTGATAAATACTCAATCTTCCAATTATATACCACTGCTAAAGCTAAAGACAGTTAACTTCCTAAAGTTAACTACCCCAGCTGCATTTTCAAAAGGAAAAAAAAAAAATCTCTCCCAAATCCTAGGATACCTGCAACATTCAAGTATTAAGTACTTGCTTGGGCTTTTGTTTTGGTTTGTTTGGTTTTAATTTTCTTTGACTCTCAAACCAAGCACAACTAAAGGTACTTTTTCGAAAATTTGAAGAGCACAGTACAATAATTATAACATATCTGTAAGCTTTTGAGTGTTCCAGGGTTTTCCCCACAAATTAGAGGAAATCTAAAGCAGCGGAAAGAAAGGAATTATCAGTTCAATGGGAAGTAAAACCAGACTACAACTCAGAACACACAGCACAGCACTATTAAAGAATATCATTATATGAAGAAACAACTTTTAATTCACAAGCTTAAATTTCCAAATAGCAGGAGTTTTCAGTTTTCAAAGATCACATTCATTATTAAAAACCACACTGAAAATTGTCCTCAGTGTGACTTTTGCCATACCCATTCAGTCCGCATCCTACACTGACTTGATACAAAGTGTATCAAAGTTGAAACATACACATAATCTCTGTAAGGAAGCTACAGGACAGGAACACTCCATTTGGAACCAGTAAAATCAAAACATCCAGACGTACTACCCGAAGGTGAAAAAAGCATGCAAAAGATAAGAACTGTTCAGTTAAGTGTTGTTCTAGAACACAGAGGGCATTTGCACAATGTTGACCATATTCTCATTGCAGAGCAGATGTTTTATGTCACTTTAATCATGAAACCATGCGTGCTGAAACCCTGACAAGGCAGCAAACACATTCCTAAAATAAATAAGGAAACTAAAGAATGCAACCCTGAAAATTCATGACCTGAAGAGCAACAGCAAAACCCACTGCTAAGTCATCTGCAACTTCCACAACAACTGAAGTCCCGATTGTCAGCTAAGGTGCTGACTAAAAAAAAAAAAAAAAAATTAAAAAAAATTGCAATGTACATACCTTTGTTTCTTCTGTACTTGGGAGTGGTGAGTTCAGAAATTTTTCTGTTAGTTTTTTCCAACTTGCTGCTTTTCCAAGGTCAGAATGAACTATCAATTTCTCATGTATTCTAATAACAAAAATAGTATCAAAAATGCTTCAAAAAAGTTAACGAATCCATTATCAATCCATAAGCATGAAACTTACCCTTCTATTGTCCTCTCTACTTTGTGACTGTTCACATCAAGAAAACGGTGAAATCTGTGTAAGAAATCTGTATTACAACATGTTTATAAAGGAAGCTTAAATGAAGAAGAAATTAAAGCTGATTTACATACGTGAGAACAACATTACTAATTTAATAACACATGTTTAATTCAGCAAGGACACTAAATGTCAACAAGTTTTAATCTTAGTGTCTCTTAACTCAAGAAGGATTAACTGCAACTCTCCTTAAAGATGGGAAAATGGAATACAGGTTACATTTAACCATCATTTTCAGCTGAATGGAAACTAAGCTGAAACTAAACCAGCAAACTAAGCAAAGTATGGTGTCAGCCAAGTGGAAAGAGGAGATCAAGAAGAATATTGTCAAAAGCATCTGTGTCAAATACACAAGTACACGCAACACAAACACTGACATGGGAAGGCCTTAAATCCAAATGAAACTCCTCCATAAATAGCAAAGGAGAGTGCCTAGAAGAGAGCTTAATCAAACTGAAGATACAACACCAAAGGCAACATCTACAGGGTCAAAAGACGAAACCATGAAAGGGAAGATGAACTTTGCAGAAGGAATTAGAGTACCCAGTCCCACAGAGAGAAAAACAACTGTAAAGGACATAGTTGGGAAACTCTCATGACCACAGACAGAAATGAGAACTACTGGATCTGAATCAGGAGCAAAATTTTAAGCTAAACAGACTGAATTCAGAAAGACAATCTAAAAGCACCTCAGTGTCAAAGTAATAAACTAGAAAATGACATTGTAAGGCAAGTAGCACAGATTTTTAATAAGTATCACTTTAGGATGAAAGCATGTCCACATAAAAGAAGTGTGGACCCATTAGTCTTATTTGAGCTGTATGTAAGGCTTTGGAACAAAAGTATGATAATATACAACATTAATGAGTGAGGTAGCTAACATTTAGGTCAAGAAATATACCTTATTTCATCTATTACAGAACATCAGTTTACAGAGGAAATCATTAACTCAAATGGAAAATGGTGGTAACTACAAGAACTGGAAGGTTTATAAAAAACAGACTGGAAAGACAACTCTAAAAAAATTAAACCAAAAATCTCTACTGGAAAAAGAAAAATTAAACTGTAGGGAAGTTGCAAGTGAAATTTGTTTAATCTGCTATTACCTAATGTTTAATTAATGACCCTGCTACATACACCCCAAAAAAGTATACATTTCTTTAGGCAACTTTGGAATATTATGAATAGAAGTGAATTACCATACTGCATTGAAAGGAACAGATGAATCTGAGAACTACAGCATAGAAACATAATCAAATCTAACAATACAAAACACAAGATTCATAAACTTGAAACTAGAAACAATTTCTGCTACAACCTAGGATCTCACAGCTCGTAAATACAATATTAGTCAATCTCAGGCTGAAGTTCCACACCCATTTTCCTAGACACCAATTCTGTCATAAAATCCCTTTTCTTCCCAGGTCTGTCAAAACAGTCTGCAATCAGCTCTGCACCACTCCCTCTGTTTAACTGACATTGTTTCAAAAACAAATTCAATGCAATAATTTCCCAGTCTAAAAGATCACACAGCTACACCAGCAACTGGGTCACCAAAAGATGTGACAAGAGGAGATGAAGACAGGGCACATTTACCTGCCCAAGAAACCCTGTTACCATCACCAAACCATTCTGCAGGCTGAGGATAACTGACAAGCAACTATTCTGACACAGCTACACAACCAATAAATGCGATGCCAGGATGCTGTGCACAAAATTTTTCTTGTAAATGTAACAAAGACAGAAAGAAAGCAACTACCATCTTCCTACATTCCAAATAAGTACATCTAGCCTACTGAAAACTTAACAGAGCTGAACTTGTCAAAACACTGACTACAGTCAGAGTCATACCCAGATCTCCCACACCTCAGACTGACCTTTGCTGCTGACCAGTGGCTATTTGGTTATTAAATGAATAGACTTATTTGACCCTAATAGTAGTTAGGATTCACAGTCCAACTTAATCCAATGCAGTTATATTATTACTCACTCCAAAAGATGGATTTAAACAGCATTAAAAAACATATAAGTAGCAGTGGTTTTAAATTGTTTGGGTACCTGCTGCATCAGATTATGCAAGTGCTTAAGACTCCAAGGAGGCAGCAGCTAGTGAGGGTATGGGAAACTGGAGACAGAACATGCAAAAAATTGGCAGCAGACACTGAAATGACAACAGTGATAACTGAAGGAGCAGTATGTAAAGTTCTAGTAAGGAAATTTTAGATGTCAGTGTAACAGCACTAACGTGATGCAGATAATACACATTACAGGCCAATAAAACCAGTTTTGACAAGCTCAAATAACGTGAAATGCATTTTATTCCGCAGACATGTAACCTCTCATGTAAGCAGCTTCTTGGCCAGAAGCTTTATCTTGATTTGGCAGTTTTGTTTACTTGTTCTTTACACACAGTTATTATTTCTGCACTTTCCTTCAGCAAACAGATTTTTTTGCCGGCTAAATGAAGATGCTGAAAGCTATCTCTTTGCAGATCAGAAGAACAGCCCTGAAAGAGGGAATTTAATCACAGCGACGGAGTAACCCCCACCGGGCCTCTGACAGGGACCCGCGGGGGGCCCCCGGCACCGCGCACGGAGCCTTGGGCAGGACACGGCCCGGTACCGCACCCCGGCAGCCACCAGGCACCCGGGCAACCAGGTGGCAGCGGCTGCCAGGCGGGTCACACCACACCGCGGTGCTCCAGCACACAGGAAGGGATCCGGCCCGCCATCCGGTGCCGGTTCCGAGGGGGTTCCTTCCCTCGGCAGCGCCGGTGGGCCAAGGCGGGAGAGGGGTGATAGGCCCCGCCGGCTGCCCCCCAGCCCCGGAGGCTTGAGGGGCACGGCCGCAGCCGCGGATCTCCTCCCCGGGGCGCGGGGGTTGTGGAGGGCGCTGACCTGAAGTTGGACCAAGCGAAATTCAGCGCCGCCTGGAACCGGCCGCCGCCCAACTCTTCCTCATCCTCATCCTCCTCAGACAGCCCGGTCACGCTGCGCACTAAAGCGCGGACGGCCCGGTCTTGCTCCTGCTCGAAACGGCTGCGATGTCCGGGCGAGACCAGCGGCGGCACCGCCATGACGGGACCGGCGGGGGGGACAGAGCGTGTGGGGAGGGGGATTCGAGGAGCCGCCTCTTCCCGCCCTTCGCCTCCGCGCCGCCGCCGCCACGGGCGGGCAGCACTTCTCGCGAGATTTCGCCGTGCCTCTCGCGAGAGCCGGCACCCCCCAACAGCATTCTGCCCCGGGAATGTGGAAGGGGGGGGGTGCGCCGGGCCGGAGCCGAGGGGACAGGGGTGGTGGGTCCTGGGTCCCCTCACAGAATCACTGAATGTTTAGGTTGGAAGAGACCTCCAAGCTTTGACCAACACCATAAGCTAACTACTAAACCATGTCCTTAAGGACCGGGTCCAAACGCCTTTAAAATGCCTGCAGGGATGGTGACTACCACTGCTCTGGGCAGGACGTTCCAATGCCTGACAACCCTCTCAGTGAAAAAATGTTTCCTAACATCCAGCCTAAACCTCCGCTGGCGCAGCTCCCACCCATTTCCTCTGGTCCTGTCACAGGTCACCGAGGAAACTGATGAGGGACGGGAGAGGATGGGCTGGGGTGGGCCTGGCCCTGCAGCCACACCCCTGCCTCATCTTCCTGTCAGGGAAATGTCACTGCCCTTGGCAAGTACCCTCGCCAAGGCTTGGTCACCCGGGGTGATAATTACCCATTAGTAGGCATGGGTGGCTCTGCCTTGTAGAGTTTATCTCAGTCTAGTTTTAGTTTGTGAAGGATGCTCCGTCACTCAGAGGTGTTCTGGAGGGCCACCCTGTCACCCACTTCAGTAGGATTTGTTGAGTTCCTAAAACCTAAGTGTCTGCATTTCTGCATCTTGCTGAGGTCACCCTGCACCAGCAGGCCTGGCTGCCACCCAGCTTTTCTAAGGCAGCTGGCTGTGTGCCTCCCTGACTGAACCTCTTGCTTTTGCACAGCTGGATGAACCACCCGTAGTGAATATTTGGTACATGGGATCACAGAATAGAATCATTGCACTGTTTTATTTGGAAAAGACCAAGTCATCATCAAGTCTTAAATACCTCATCTACACATCTTATAAATATATCCAGGCATGGGTACTCCACCATTTCACTTGGGCAGCCTGTTTCAGTTCCTGACAACCCTTTCAGTGAAGACATTTTTCCTAATACCCAACTTAAACCTACTCTGGCACTAGTTGAGGACACTCCTTCTCAGTTTATTGTTTGTTACTTAGGAGAGGAGACCAACACCCACCTGGCTGCAACCTTTTAGGGTGCAATATGGTCTCCCCTCAGCCTCCTCCAGGCTAAACAACCCTCGTCCCTTCAGACACTCCTCGTAATCCTTGTGTGCTCTGGACCCTTCACCAGTTTTGTTGCCCTTCACTGGACTCTCTCCAGCACCTCTACGTCCTTCTTGTAGTGAGAGGCCCAAAATGGTATTTGAGGTGTGGTCTGAGTACAGCACCGAGTACAGCGGGACAATCACAGCCCTATTCCTGCTGGCCACACTGTTTCTCTTACAAGCCAGGATACCATTGGCCTTCTTGGCCACCTGGGCACACTGCTGGCTCATATTCAGCCAGCTGTCCATCAACACTCCCAGGTCCTTTTCCACTGGGCAGTTTTCCAGCCGCTCTTCCCCAGGTGTGTAGCACTGCATAGGTTGTTGTCACCCAAGTGCATGACCTCTCACTTGGCCTTGTATTGACCTTATAGAAGTGACCTCAGCCAATCTATCCAGCCTGCCCAGGTCCCTCTGCAGAACCTTCCCTACCTTCAGGCAGATCAACACTCCCTCCCAGTTTGGTGTCATCTACAAACCTACTGAGGCTGCACTTGATGCCCTCATCCAGATCATTGATAAAGATATTAAAGAGAACTGTCCCCAGCACTGAGCCCTGAGGAACACCAGTTGTGACTGGACACCAACTAGATTTAACTCCACTCACCACAGCTCCTTGGGCCTGGGCATCCAGCCAGTTTTTCTCGCAGCAAAGCATAGACCTGTCCACACCATGAACAGCCATTTTGTCTAGGAGAATGCTGTGGAAAACTATGTCAAAGGCATTACTAAGGTATAGCTAGGCAACACCCACATTCCCTCATTCATCTAGCACTGTGGGTGTCAGGAGTGAAGTGAAAAAACATTTTTGCCCTGTGTGTCAAATGTTCACCATTATGATGCTGAGCAGCTTAAAATGCTTTTGTCCCTCTGTATAGTTTTATGGGACAGCAAGAGCACCAGCCTGGCCATGAACTTCCTTATTGAAAGAAATGAACTGAATTAGTGGGAAATGTTACTATGGACTGATTCCTACAACAGGCCCTGATTTGTTGCAGTTGTCATGTCCTTCGTGTTTGGGCTTTGCCTTCTTTGATCTCATCAACAAACACTGGACTGTAACCTGTCTTTAAAAAAAAAAAAAGTCTTTTAAAAGTCTTTCATTCCTCCATAAAATCATTTATATTAGCACCACTAAAGTAGTAGCTAATGGATCAGGAGGAGCAATGGAAGGAAGGCCTCATAAATGTCCTTTTTAAGTTAAAATATATTTAATGTATCAACATAATGTGAAGCATTATGAAAAATATAGTAGTTAATATAATTTCGTAATCCTGACAACAATAAAATAACATTGAGATTTTTATAATAAGAAACACTATGATGTTTTTACCCAGGTAGGCTAAATCTTATCTGAGGGTTCAGGTGCGGAACTGCAAGGAAGTGATGGCCTCAGTCCCTCTGCAGGCAGGATGCTCAAAAGGAACATTAGCTCAGAAGGATTCTGCTCCGGGACCCTTATTTTAAAGCCTTAACTTACTAAACATTTATTCAAAGGAAAAGTCTACAAAACTCTACTGATCTTCCTACATCACCTCCAACATTGTATGGTTTTTCTACTTTAGCCGCAGTCTTTTTATTTGACTTTTTCAGACAATTTTTTATGACATAATTTGTTGTCCTAGTTTTTAATTAAAAGTCTACACAGTCGGTAGACACTGCAGTGGTATATAACTTAGTAATTGATAGTTGGAATGCCAGGAATGGCATTTAGACAAAATTATTAGATATCAAGGCTTCAAGTGTTCTTCACACAATCCAACTGTAGTTATCACTTAACTCCCATATATTTAAGCATGCTTATGCTGTCACTTTGATCTCTGCTTAGGGAGAAAGCTCCAGGCTTTGCAGCATGACAGGAGTATGCCTGTGGCAGCTGTGCCCTTTGTGGCAGCAACCCATTTCACAGTATCCCATTAGGAAAAAAAAGGGAAAAAAAAGGAAAAAAAAAAAGGGATTTTTGCAGGAAGAAGGATTCCAGATCTTAGCAGCTGCCTTGTGACAAGCTGAGTGCCATGAAACATGGGCTTTAATGACGGTGCTGTCTGAGAGGCTTCCTGCTTCCCAGTACAAGTCCACTTCCCCCCACACCCTCAGCTGTGCTCTTTGTGGAGCAAAGAGTGAGCTGAATCGGGGAATTGATCCAGGTTAAAAATAGTCTTGTTTCTGTTTTTCCAGGAGTTTAACCCAGGTCAGTTCACTGATCCATTCCCTGGGAGGCATCAATAAGCGAGGGACGAACCACATACCCTAAAGCCCCCAGGTAATGAATGTACACCCTCTGTGGCTGATGAATCAGAGTTCTGTGGCTGGTTTTCAAAACAGGATACAAGGGCTGGGACAAATGTATAACATCTGTGCTGCCTCAGTCATAAAAGGCTTTAATGCTGAAAATTTTTTTGTTTGCTTTTTTTTTTTTTTTTTTTAATATACTTTTCCTCATCCTAAGCTTAATTTCTATTTTCATTTTGCCAATTTATAGCAGCAAGGCCTAGCAATCTCTCCCCTGCTTCTCAGCCTCAACTGAGGAGTCAACTTGTCAAGCAGGATTCAAAGGCAGGAGAAGAAATGCTTCAGGTGAAGTGTGTCAGGCTGCAGTGGACCATTGGGCAATCACTATCATCTATCACTTCACAGAATCATAGAATTGTAGGATGGTTTGGGTTGGAAGGGACCTTAAAGATGATCTGGTTCCAACCCCCAGTTTCATCAGTCACTTCTGTTACCAGCAGAGCATAGGATAAATTACACAGGACTGGGAGAGTATATGTACAATACTGTGTTTAAAGATATACTTCAAATTTTAAGGTATGTCTATAGAAATTATTGTTTAACAATTAGCTGGAGAATTATTGTTTAATAATTAGCTGGAGAGGGTCACAGAAAACTATTATTTATCATTAATATGTTATAGCTGTACTTTTCTTTAACACTAACTTTAAGATATATGAAGCTAATGTGAGTACTGAGGTATCTGTAAAGAGTAAGACCTACTTTTTTGGTTAGGTGAAAATCAGTCCAGGTGACTAAGTACCAGAGAAGGCTGTAAGCTCATGGTTTACTCTGGAACTTACACAAACATAATTCTGAAGGGCAACAGGAAAATGATGTACCTGATCTTTATCCTTAACAGGAAGGAGGTAATCTGATAACATACTGCAGTAGTTTTTGAGATGCAACCATGATTTCTTACTCTCAGTTCTTCATCTGGTGGAGTTTCCCAACTACATATAACATAGGACAGATTTTAAAAACTGTTGAAACGGACTTTAAGTCTGCCATTTATAATGTTTTGTGCTTCCTGTTAGTTTGGTGTATGTTTAAATACACATTTCAGGGCCTTAGTTAAGGGTATCATTACTCGCAGATTCAACAGATTTTTCTGCAAGACCAATAAAGATTTGACACAGTCCTAAAGGAAAAAAGAGTCCAGAGGGCTTCAGATAAAGAAACTCTAAGGGTACCAAGCTGGCTAACAAAAGAAGACAGCAGGACAGTAGGCATAATTGGAGGAATTTTCTATTGTGTCAAAGTCCTGCTTAAAAATCAGGATTTAATGTGCAGTTAAATTTCCACTCTGGGGTGTTATTTGTCTATTGAAACAGAATATGTACTGCCAATCTTCTAATTACATCATTATCATCAGCTTCAGCAAAGATCATTAAACCGTTCTCATGCACCTGAAGCATTGTTTTGGCTACAGGGTAGAATATTAAATAAAATTCTGACTGTGCAGGTTTTTTTCTTACAGACCTTGAAAGGTGGACCAGCAGCCACTCATCACGTGTTCATACTGCTGGAACCTTATAGACTTGTAATTTTTTTTTTTAGAAATCAACAAAAACCTCACAAACATATATGACATGGTGGATAAAGAAAGAGATAGAAAACAGATATTGGGCCTATTGGAGACCTTAAGGGATGCAGTCAGCACACAGAGAGAAAATTAAAAAAGAGCTGAGCAGGAGACTACAGCAAAGCAAGAGATGTGTGATATTTTCATAGTTTCATACAGATTAAATAACATAGAGGGTCACAGTCTGTGAGGTTTGGCTTAGATTTCTGTGATACTTCTCACCAGGTCAGTAGTAGTAGCACTTGCAATACTCTCTCCTGTTCAATTTCATGCAAGATTCAGTCACCAAATATAGAAATCATGTTGTATCCCAGGTCCCAATACCAACAGGAAATTTTTAGAGTATTGAAATCTTTCTAATGTTACTGAATAGGTACTCTGCAACAGTCAGACTGTAGCTTAGTGAAACCAGAGCCATGGAGAGTATCTGCTGAAAAAATTATGCTTTACTTGCTTTACTCTGAATCTTTATGTGGCTAGAATGCATTTTCCTTCAGTAATATAATCCCAAAAGGTGAGGGGATTGCCCCGTGCCCCAGGTTTTTTTACCTGTTGGTGGATTAGTCTGGGGAACCATTAGCTTAATCCTCTGTGTGAACCTGACCTTCATGGATACCAGCAAGTGTTTCTGTTTGTGGAGACTGTCACAGCCATTTATAGTCTGGTTCTGCTTTCTTCATTTTTCCTCCCAATAAAGCCTTCAAACTTTCTTTGACAGTTTTACCATCTGCTGCTTTTCTTTTTACCAAAAAAATATGGCTGCTTTCTTCTTTCATTGTACCTTTTCCAACTAAGAATATTTTGCTCTTCTAGAACTGTCTTGATTGTAAATGTGCTGGCTTAAGTTTCCACCCATGACAGATCCTTCTGGGATGGTGTTGTTGTTCTGTTCATATGTGCAGAAATGTCACAACTTGGGTAGTGGTTGCTTGGCTTTGTCGCTGATGTGCAATCATTTATCTATAGGGAAACAAGAATGTGATAACAGCTTCTTCCCTCATGTAGAAAAATATCTGGGCTTTCAAGACCATCTACATCTTCCCAGATTTAAATGCCAATTTCACTAGTTTACAAAGGGATCTGGGAATAAAGGCTTTATGTGTAAAACTCTTCAACCTATGAAATCATGGAGCACCAACTTTGAAAATCTCTTGATCAAGAGTTTCTGAAGGCATGTACTGGCCTGGTAAATGAGAAGGGAGCAATGGATATTGTTTATCTGGACTTCAGTAAGGCTTCAAGACTGTCTCCCTCATAGATCCTCATAGAGAAGCTTTTGAAGTATGGCATAGATGAGCAAACAGTGAGCTGGGAGGAAAAGTGACTGAGTGGTGGATCCCAGAGGGCAGTGATCAGTATCCCAAATCCAGGATAATCCCAAAGGCCGGTAACTAGTGGTGTAGTTACTGGGTCCAATAGCATTCAACATCTTTGTTAAATAAGTCTGTGGCTGCCACAACCATCTGCCAAGACAGAGGGGAGTGCCTGATATGCTAGAGGGTTGTGCTGCCAGCCAGAGGGACCTCAGCAAGCTGGAGAAATGGGTTGAGAAGAACCTCATTAGATTCAACAGGTGCATAGTCCTGTACCTGAGGAGGAATAATAACCCCATGCACAATGTGTGCTTGGTAATCCAGCTGGAAAGCAGCTTTGCAGGAAAGAACCTCGAGGTCCTGGAGAACACCAGGTTGAACATAAGCCACCAGGTGCCTTTGGTTAATGGGTGTCCCAGGGAGGAAATCCTTCCCTTCTGCTTGGCACTGGTGAGGCCACACCTGGAGTGCTGGGTACACTGCTGGACTCCCCAGAATAAGCCACACATGGACAAACTGGGAAGAGTCCAAGGAAGGGTGGTAAAAATGATTAAAGGAATTGTGCATCTCTTCTATAAGGAAAGGCTGAGAGCTGGGGCTGTTAAGCCTGGAGAAGACACAGGGCAATCCTATCATTACATGTAGATGTAATTCCCTGATGGAAGAAAAGCCAGGCTGTGCTAAGTGGTGCCCAGAACCAGAGGCAACACACATAACATCAAACCAGGAGGCTGCTTCTGAACATCAGGAAACATATTTTTACTGTGAGGGTGACCAAGCACTGGCACTGGCTACCTGAGGAGGTTGTGGAATCTCCATCCTTGGAGATATTCAAAAGCTGTCTGGACATGGTCCTGAGCAACTGGCTTTAAGTGGCCCCTGCTTGACCAGATGACCTCCAGGGGTACCTTTCAAGCTGAGCCTTTCTTTGATTCTGTGTCCATTGTAACCTCTATCTACTTATGGCTGTGGACCCCTTCCTAACATTATTCCACTGATAAGTGGAGTTGCAGCTTGTAGCTGGGGCTCCAGTGGTGGTGTTGGGATTTGAATCTGATTTCCAGGCATAGAATGGAAGTCAAAGTGTAAGGATGACATTCAAGAATAAAAGAAATACAACGAATTAATTTGAGATTGTCCTTGAACTGAAATTTTCTAATAAACATATAGCAAATGACATAATTGTTATATAATAGGCTACAATGTGGAAAAGCTTCATTTATCAGATCACTGTTAATTTAATATGATTACAAGATGGATTAAAACAACTTTAAATAATTGGAAGCAACCTTATTTTTTCATTTGAGAGTATTGCAAGAGGTCTACTTGTTCATTTATCTAGCTGGAAACAGAGATTAGGGCAGCGCCTTATCACCCAAAACACCAGTAAAGTCCTAGCCTGAAAGAAAGAAAAATTACTTTGATGCTCCAAAGTTTCTCAGGAACTACCATGGCCCTTACTAAGAACTGTTTTGATTCTGTTGTATCTGGATGGATGAAAGAGACTACAGATGGTGAAGGAGATAGGAAGACCTCTGAGCAGTCTAAACAAACATCACGTTATGATCCTGAGAAGATAGGAGAGAGAAAAAGAGGATCTTGGTGAGAAGGAGCTAGGTGATGAAAACTGTGTCAATTTTTCTGATTTTCTATATTTTAAAAAAAGCAGAACTCCGTATATTCTTTTAAGTAGAGAGAATTGTGCTGGTGACGAGGATCCTTCATGATTTTTCCTTTTAAAATCCACTAATCTGCACCAAACAGCTTAATCTGAAGAATGTGATGGGCTTTTGCCAAAACACAGAAGAAATCCAAGTCCTGAGAAGTCCTGTAGAGCACATCAGTAATGAAAATCGAATTGAAAAATGTGGAGTTAATAAGGCAAATGGTAGAATAGAAAGCTTTCACTACCCTTAAATTTACTACTAGGAGGTGACCTAGTTCAAGCAAATTATACATCAGAACAAAAATCACCATTGTCCACTTCCAGAATTCCTGTGACAGGCATATGGCAGTGCTGTCTCAGTGCTGGTGGAAGCAGAGCAAGCATTGACTCAGGGGGAACCCCTCAGTGAAAGAACTGCTAGAGTTTATTTTTGGATAAGAAAAAAAAAAAAAAAAGCATCCATACAGGATTGAAAACCTATTTTAAAAACAGAAAAGATTAAGTTCTTGTTATAACTTGTGACAGCATGTGTTCCTTGAAGATGAGATATAGTGCCTAGGTAGCAATTTTAATGCAAAATAACAATGATGGCTTGTTTAAAATCTTTTTGGCCCTTTTGGACTGGCTCTGAATCTAATCAAAATGGTGAATGATTAAGTCAAATTTTGATGTGTGAATACAGTGTTGGTTTACAGAGCTCTACTTACAGATGCATTAAATGCCATGGAACTTTCTACAGTGTGCTGCAAAAAAGGCATTTCTGGAGAATCTAACAATTATAGGTGAATGTACATTCCCTATTAGCATGGTCATGAAACTACCATGGAAGCTCATTTAAATGAAAAGAGCAGGTAAGACACCTTTCCAATAGTCCACCAGTAAAAGACAGAAACAGTCAGTGTGTCCTCTACAACTGAAGAGCTGCTTCAGTTTCACCACAGCAGCTGCAAAAAGCAAAATACGAGAAAAAACACGAGATATCTACTTATAAAGCAGAGAGAATAACAGCAATAACAAAACAGCTTATCAGGAAGCAGAAGAAAGAAAGAAAGAAGACCAAAGGAAGATCTGAATGCAAAACAAGTGAAGAGCTAAGCAGTCACCAAAGAATATCCTGAGCTCCATACAGAGCAGCTAAGCAGGACACTGGGAATGGCTGGGAGCTGGACAGCCAGCTTGCCACTTTCCAGTGGTCTTAATAGGAAAGTGCTGCAGATGCAGACATACAAGGTAGTGTCAGACTCCTCTTACTACCAGACAGGATGAATATAGCTACTACAGTGCTTTTGGGACCAAAGTCCAGAGCCACCATCAACACTTTCTCCTAACTCTAATGCCAAGCAAATAATCAGAATCTGTCAGGTTCAAATAGATCTCCAAACCTACTTTACACAGATGTTTCTAGACCACTCTGCGGCTGCAATATATATAGCACAGTGCTATATAAGGATATATAAGGAGCCCAGAAGTACAACACTGAACCTGTTCTTTACAGAGCTGAAACACATGGTTGAGTGATACCCTTCCTCCTAGGGACTGTCTCCATCTCGACTAAGGCAGTGAGCTCAGTGCAGCACCTGAGGTACTGGTAGGACTTAGTAGCTTTGGTACAAGCCATGTTCACAGAGCAATGCACCTGCCACTGAAAAGCTTTCCAGACTTAGAAGTGGGATGTGCAACACCCTATCCACCATATTATTTCTTCACTACTAGCAGAAATAGGTAGAAGGTAACTATAGTGAGTGACTGGATTTCTTTGAATTACCTTAATTATTCTGAATGCCCTGATCTGTTAGAAATATTACTGAGTGCCTAAGAAATTTATTATTCAATTGGAGAAATCAAAGTGTATCTCTATATGCATTCCAAAACAGCTGGTTGCATAGAGAAGTATTAGAAGAAGAACAGGAAGAAAATATTTTTACTTATCTTCATAGGCAACAAGCAACTAGGTAACAAACAACCTTCATAAAACTAAGAACATCTTAGAAATGGTTTCAGGGCAGATCTCATACTTCTTGGTGAGGGGACATGGAAAGCCACCAGGGTGACTAATAAAAAGATTGACTTATTCCAAAATAAATGTTCCTAGGAAATCCTCAGAGAAGCATCTTCTTGAAACATCAAGAATTCTAACTAGGGCAAGCCCACATCAGCATCAAGTACAGAAAGACAATTGACAGACAGATTTAGGACACCATCAACATGACTTCCATAACAAGTGAAGATATGGATGCCATCTGGAAATCACAAGAAAGGGAGTTGCATGTGGATGAGCTTCTGTCAAAGTTGGTTTCTTATTTTTTGCTTCTATTTTTTGTCCAGGTTCCTGACTGATTATTTTTATATAATAAAAATTCTCTTGCTTGTACACACTATTAGCATACTTAAGGGTGGAGATGTTCTGGGAGCCAAGGGCTTCAGAGGAGTGAAACCTGCAAGGTTTCAGAGGAAGTATGGCTGGCTGGCTTTGCCACCTTCCTAACAATCCTAGCAATCCTAACAAAAAAGCCCTTTTTGCTGCTTTGAACAGCACAAAAGCTATAAAAGGGTTGTGTGTTCCAGAATATTTTGCAGGTTGTGCTTGTGATCAGGTATATATTAGTAACTTATTAAACCTCCTATAGGTCCCACAAGCCATTCAAGTACTTAACTTGTCTGAGACAAGTCATTCCTGCCCTGCCTGGTTGCATATTCATTAACTTCCTTGTGAGGCTGAAACACCTGTGTATTTTCAATGGGCTTAGCTCTGCTTTGTGACACTGAGATCAGACTCTAATCCTTTTAAGGAAGAGCACCTCACTTTACCACCTCCAAATTCTCACAAGCCTCTTCAAACTTGTCACCTTTCTGTTGGCAAAAATGGGATGCTACATGATGTAATTGATGCAATCCCAAAGCTATAGTAACTGCTTTCTGTCTAAAGCTAGTAAGAAGCTGTATTTCTTGTTAGCAGCAAACAAATCTTAAAATAAGTCGCTGTTCAGGCCTGCAATACAGAAAATCTCTGTGCTTGAATCTTGTGAATTCAGCTATTAATGAATCTATTTGTCAAAAGGAAAATGCTTGCACTAGAGAAGTGAACTGTTTATTGAGAAGTTGATATTAACAGAGGGCAGGCCACGTGGCCAGCCTGGAATCTCCAAAACACGGTGAGAGATCCCAGGTTAATGCTATCTGAGACATGTTTCACAAACTGGGGAGCCATAAATCAAAACCCTATTTAAAACTGAAGTGTCATGGCTGTGGGATTCACGATGTCTCCAGAAGTGTGTTTATATTCATCTCAATCTCTAGCGTGCCGAGAAATTTCTTGGTAGAGTTTTGCTGTAACCAGCAGGTTGTGGCAGGGGAGATAGTGCCAGGGCATCCAGCTTGTCAGGAGAATCAGCTCCTGGCTCCAACCAGCTGCAGACGTGTCCTGGCAGCTCCTAGCTGAACAAAACATAAAGAGGACTTTGGGAATCTCTCCAGACACAGATAGCCAATAAAACTTGTTGTTGCTTTGGTTTCTTTTTGTTTGTTTCCTGAATCTCCAGGCTAGCTCCTTAATTTATTTTACTTTTCATCTGGTCATATGGCAAATGTCACTTGGTTTGGAAAACACTCTGAAGCACAAGCTGGCAATAATACAGATGACTGCACTTCAGGGGAGGGTGATATAACAAACTTCCACTAAATTACACCTTTGGTATTAAGCCACACATGTATAAATCAGATTTTGTCTTGCTACTTTCTGGAAGAAAGTTATGAAAACAGAAGATGTGAAAGAGGAGGAAGAGTTGCCTTATAAGCAAGTTGAACTACGAGAGAAGCCAATCTAATACTGGCTAAGTATAACATGAAACTTTAAAAAAAAAAAAAAAAAAAAGAAAAAAGGTAGGAAATTAAAACTGTAATAAAGATCAAGAAAATCAGTCAGTAATGACATGAAGTTGTTGGACAAGAAGCAGACAGCAACAGCTTCGGGCAGCTTCCAAGAATCATGGAACTAAGACAAGGAAACTCAACACTGAGAATGAAGATGAAGTGATATCTGAGAGCAGATGTAACTGTTTTAAGGTTACTAGAAACTTGAAGTTCTTATGAAGAAAAGGTCATGCTGGTCACCTTAGATTTTAACCAAGCGCTCAAATTGTATTTTTGTGTCCAATACACAGTGAGAATAAAAAGGGAAGGAAAAGCAAAAGCAAACAAACAAACCAAGCCAAAAAACCCCAAGGAGAGGCTGAGGAGTGGTTTTCTTTACTGAAGCTGAGTCTGCAGGGTAAACCAGCAGTAGCCCAGCTGAGGCTGCACAGCCTGAGACACCCACTCTCCATGTAAAAGGGAGCCAGAGAGCGCCTGCCTGGGGGCAGGAAGAGAATCTTGCACCTTCCAGTCTAAGGATGTCAGCCCAGTGGGAAAAGTCTGCCTTCATCACTCAGCCAGAATTTCAAAACACTTGAAGGTTTGAACTAATTCAGACAGGACAATGCAGATTCTACCCAGTCCTTGTGGGTGAAGTTTTCAAGTTCAGCAGCAAGGAGCAAGACCAGAAAGAACATAGAGAGCTGTGTCAGGAGACTTTAAAAGGCAAATACAAAGATGGGAGAGGAGGCTAGATCTGCTAAGATTTGACATTCCCAGTACAAGCATCTGCTTTTACATTGGGCTCTCCTTGTAGTTAGTGGGAGCAGCAGATGTTTCTGGGCATGACTCATCCCATTTGAAAACTGGGATTTGCACTGATCTGACAAGCTGTACCTTGAATTTGGTGCTTTTCTCCACTGACTGTAAAGGGCAGGCAAGGTCATCGACTCAGCTATAAATGCTTTCAACAGAGATGTATAAAACCAAGTCAGAAGAAGTGGGCATTGGACCAGAGGACCTCCAGAGGTCCCTCCCACAGCCTCAACCATCCTGTGATGCTGTGAACCCCAGGCACTCAGCGCTGGTGAGGCCACACCTCGAGTCCTGTGTCCAGTTCTGGGCCCCTCAGTTCAGGAAGGACATGGAGGTCCTGGAGCAGGTCCAAAGGAGGGCAACCAGGCTGGTGAAGGGACTCGAGCACAGATCCTATGAGGAGAGGCTGAGGGAGCTGGGTCTGTTCAGTCTGGAGAAGAGGAGGCTCAGGGGAGACCTCATCACTCTCTAAGCCAGGGGGGGGTTGGTCTCTTTTCCCAGGCAACCTTCAGCAAGACAAGAGGGCACAGTCTCAAGTTGTGCCAGGGGAGGTTTAGGTTGGACATTAGAAAGAATTTCTTTACAGAGAGGGTGATCAGACATTGGAATGGGCTGCCCAGGGAAGTAGTGGATTCTCTGTCCCTGGAGATATTTAAAAAGAGACTGGATGTGGCACTCAGTGCCATGGTCTGGTAACTGCAGTGGTAGTGGATCAAGGGTTGGACTTGATGATCTCTGAGGTCCCTTCCAACCCAGCCAATTCTATGATTCTATGATTCTATGATTCAAAATGCCAACATGTAAAACTGAATCAGCCAAAGGCAGCTGGCCCTCAAGCCATGTGCCCAAAGTAGCTGTATGTCCAGTTTTTCACAGAATTTGAGGTACCAGGACAGTCATGAGGGGTCAGTAATACTGTCACTGTGTTTACTCATCTGGTAGCTTTGACAAGATAGTACACATCCAGAAGCTCAGCAAGAGATTTTCAGGAAAGCAAAGGAAAACTTACTGAAGGGTTGGCCCTATCAGAGACAATTCTAATTTTGTTAAGATATTGATCTCTGTGCCATTAATCATTGTTAAGAAGAGACAAACATGAAACTGTGGCCCTTGGGAATTGAATAAATGACTTTTTATATTATGAGAGTTAGCCAATTACTAAATAATAATTTATTCATCCCTGTGTGACCAGACCAACTAGTGTTGAACTAATGTCTAAGCTGCTAAGGAATACAAAATGCCTTGAGCTGGAGAGAATAAATGTGCAGCTGTCATAGGAAAAGGGAAGGATGGAGGAATGTTTCTGATGGCATGTTTCAGAGGAGACTGTGATGGCCAAAACTAACTTGGAAAAGGTCACCTTATTTGCCTGAAAGTCTTGTTCTGTCACTAATTTCTGTAAATAGATCAACTCGAAGAAGTAAGTGGAGTCATCTAGAAGCTGGTTATGAGTCAGGGATTAAAGTGTGATGATAGGGTGTGAAGAAATACGGAGGTGTGAGGAAAAGAAACTCTCTGCACCTCCTATCAGATACAGCATCTAACTGCCCATGGGCTGACTGAGTTACAGAGGGAATGTAATACCCTTGGTAATCACCATAGGATTTCTTTTTCAGTATTCTCTAGGTTTATGTTTTAATGCAGTAGGCTAGGCTCTCCAGGAGCACCTTGACCTATAATAACTGTAATTCTCACCCCCCAAAAAAAACCCTTAAAATGTCCTCCGTACTTTTCATGAACTCAGGGGAAAAAATAATCAGAAGCAAACTTTCTCATGTGTCCAAGACACTGATAGGTACCAGCAAGTATCTTTGACAGATGGACATCCATGGCAACTCTCTTGGACTAATGGCTGCTCAGAAGGAAAGAGTTCATATTGCTTTATATACCCTTTAACTTTCCATCACTTTCAGCTCTGAGGATTTTATCAGTAAACCCAAGGAAAATATTTAGCAGCACAGTCACAACAAATGAAGAATCTGGGTCCCTGATACTCCCATCCCACCAAACCCACCTACCATACTCAAGAGCTATAGCCCTCCCCGGGCTGCAAGGTGAGGTGTTCATCTCCACAACACATTTTTCTCTCTGGGGATTAGCATTCTTTTCCAATTTATATCCCAATAATGTACACTTACTATCTGAATACATTTTTTTTTTTACCAAGCCAGGAGTGTTGCTAGGAGGAAACTGAGAAGAAGAAGAAGGAAAAACAAAACATCAAAATTCTTGGTGATTACTGAAAGCACTCCTTGCCTTACTCAGAAAGAAGTAGAGAGAGAAAGATGGATGCATTAGGTCGGCATTGGCAATTTTATATTCAGCCTCTTTATTGCCTTCATGATATATTCAGTTCATGAGAGATCTGACTCTCTGCTTTGCTATCCAGTTTTAAATCATGTCATGGTAGAAAGTAACACCTCTGTATTTCAGTGTGTGAAATGAAGCAAGCCAGTTTAAGTGGCAAGGGAGCAGATGATCTAACAGACCTAATTACTTGAATATTATAAGTTAGTCCTGTTTAATGTCTTGGTTCCTTAAAAAAGTGTTTCCTCATATTCCCAGCCAAAAGAAATGTTCAGCTGCAGCCAAAGATGCCTGCCCTGAAGGAACACACAGGCTTTGCTGCTGGTCAGCACTTCCAAGCCCTGTGTGTGAGCTGAGGAACAGCAACAGATCTCACAGCCAGGGCCAATCTGAACCAGAGTAAGTCTCAGCAACATGCAGTGCTTTTTTGTGCAAAAATTTTGAAATAAATAGCAACCTCTTTTCAGCATGCTTTAATAGCTTCCATTATTTAGCTGTTTTTCCATCTTTTCCCAGAGCGTCCTTTCCATGTTTGGTCCTTTCTCTCCCTCTGGGATAAGCTGTGGTGCTGGCAGCAAGTGTATGAGTTACAGGTGCCAGGTGCCATATACTTATTCTCAGCATCCCAGCCCGTTTCAGCTACTGAAAGTGGGGCCCATCCCCCTCTCCCCAAGAGCTGCTGCAGACTCTCCCCTGGGCCAGCAGGGCAATTGGCTTCCAGCTTCTTGGCTGAACTCAGATTTATTTCATCCCCTCACCTCCAAACCTGACTCCCTCTTTTTATTTTATGATCTGCTTTCTGTGCTGGCTGAAGTTGCTTTAAGCTACTGACCCCCATCACTTATTTTTTAAACAAAAGAAAGCAAAAAAAAGGGACAATAAGTAATTTAGATGGAGTGCCCCCAAATATGACCCTCAAGTGAATTCTGCAAAGGGAAACCCTCCTGTCTGCTGTAAATGCAGCTGCAGTCGCAGGAGCCTGGAAAGTCCAGCCCCATGTGACCCATTTTAAACACACAATCACTGATTCATGGCAGAAATCTCATTATGGATATTCATTTTTTTTGAAGAACTGCTGAGCAGTGGGTAACAGCCTATCTTCAAATTAAATCCAGTTCAATAAATAGCGCAAAATTAAATCATTTAATGTCTGGCCTGCCTTGAGCTATACTTAAGCCCTGTGCATGATTAACAGATTAGAATGAGAAAAAAAGCAGCTTAATCTGCCCTCTGCAGAGATACTTTTATCCCTCTATGCTGCAAATTGTTTTATCTCTAGATGCTATACCAGTCAAGCTCTGCCTGTAGGTCTCGGCAGATGGTGTGGCTAGAGGAGCTCTGAATTTCCAATTTATCCTGAAACCTAGATATTTATGTTGCATGTTTTTCAGGATAATACCCTTTTCAGTTCTTGCACAGAGCTACATATGTGTTCTTATTTTATTCATTACAGCAGTATCCCTAGTCAGGATCAACACAAACAGACAAACCCTAAGAGGCTCAGACACGGGAAATCACTGGTCCCAGGCAATGCTGCAATTCAGTGTAAAAGAAAAAGCAATGGCATCCAGATAGGAAAAATCCTACTCTAATGCCTTATCTGTAACAACACACTGTCTGCTGTGTGGCTGTCACTTTTCCTTTGAATTGGGACTTTATGTTAGGATATTTAAATCCTAAATGTTCCTGACAATGGACTTCAATTAATTTACAAAGAGGGTGTACCCAACCTTTATTTTCTTAATTGAGCCTTGATTCTTAATTTTTTTTTCCTTTTTTTTTCTTTTTTTCTTTTTTAAGGCTGCATAGCTGTATGGCTACACCACTGCACTTAAAATAAAAGTGTACTAGGTTAATATAAGGCTCCATCCAACAGAATATGAGCTGAGTTTTTCCAGTGCAGCATGAGAATGTTTGTCTTTCCAGAGAAACAGAGGTGAGTGCTCAGCGTTCTGCAGCATGAAGCTATTATATATTTGCAATATTCCAAAACCTGTGCAAAGCACAGGTGACAGTCTCAGGCACACATTGACACCCCACTCAGATGCCTGGAATACCACCTTCAGCATCTAAATAACCAGAACATCACTCACATCGTTTGCATTTTCTAACTGCAACTTCCATAAATACAGGGCCATATCAAAATAACAAGGAGGCACACTGGCATATTCATATCTTCATAAGCATGCAAAAAATCCCCCTGCTGTGTCAGGTGATGTTCTGCAGTCTGTTCTCATACTTCCCTTCCTTTCTGCTAACCACTTCCATCAGATGTTTTCTGCCAAAGTGCCCGAACAAATTAGAAAACTGCTGGCACAAGGGATTTTTCAAATTGAGCAGTGGGATTTTAATTTGTTAATGACCAATGTAACACCCTTAAGCCCTGCGTGGGTTTACAAGCTCCAGAGCTGAGTCAGGCTGCTGCCTGGGGGACAAAATCCCACCAACAATCAGCCTGTACCAGCTGTAAAAGCCTCATGAGCTAATGAGCACTGCTGTGGGGTGATGGCACATCGCCTGCAGCTGCTGAGGCTGGCCTAGGAATAGGTTGATGTGTCAAATTTTTCTTTTTTGGTCAACTTTCATGCCATTTTTCTCTATCAGAATTTCAGAAACGAGTCAGGTGATCCATGACCCAGTTTAGTTTGAAACAGGAAAGCCACCCTATCTGCTATGTTACCAAGAGCAAAGCTACTCACCTGGTTTTAGGTTATACTAAGGAGTTCTTAGTTATATTTTTCCAATAAATTGATGTTTGAGCAGCTGGTTTTGTTGTGTTAGGGGTTTCTTTCTAACTGCAATTTCTTTAGTGACTTCTACCACAACAACTGCAAAGAGTTTTTAAAGACCATTCAGTGTGATAAGGCTGTGTTGCGAATTTAAAAACATTTGTCATACTATTTTTCTGCAAAAAGACATCAGAAGAAGAGAGTCTGTGATGTGGAGAACAGCAAGACCTTTTTCAGTCACTTGCTTAAAAATAACTCCATTTTTTCAGTGACCTGCCTCAAATTCAAGCGGACTTGTGTCTTTGTGATCTCACACCTGATTGATCTGTAAATTTTGGAGGCTGAAATACGTAAGATTCCTAAAAAAAGAATTGAGTGAGTCTGAGAGGTGTGATATTTGAAGAAAGATTGAGAAAAAAAGCTGTCAGTAAGGCCAATGATAGGAGAGGGTAGGTGAGAAAAAATTCTCAAGATTCAAGTTGATCCTAAATATCCTCTCGTCTTAAAGAGAGCCTCTGAGCTATTCTATGCACCTAAAATAACCTAGAGATTTGAGATTGTCATGTGATTTTTTTAATTAAGGGTTGTTAAGAGTCTAACCGAAACTATTTTGCTAATGGTTTTATTATAGAAAGACTCTGGAACAGTAATGTGAGAGTAACAGGAATGTCACAACAAAAACTAAAGGGAGCTGTGTTGCTGTCTCTGACTTTGTGGTTCAAAAAAAAAAAGAATAGCTTTGCTTTTCTGTCCAGCTACATTTTATGTTTATTCAGTAAAATTCTCTAGCCCAGACTTCCTGATCAAACTCAAAGTAAATTTTTAGATTTTATATAAGAAAAGGTAATCTTGGTATTAACAATTATTTTGATACTGAATTTACTATACTGAGCATATCATAATAAAACCCAAGCAAACAAACAAACAAACAAAGAAACCCATTAAACAAACCCAAGGCTTGATTTTAATTTCATTTATGTTTTAACTGATTTTATTGCAACTTAGTATCACAGTATGTAGGGTACCTTTGGTGATATATTGTCTTGATTTAATTTGAACCTATTTCAACTGTATTTCTACTCTTAAATACAGTGCTCTATATCAGAAATACATAATAAATCCTATATCTGCCCCTAGGTAACACAGGTACCATGAGTACATCACTCTACCACACTGAAACTCTAGCTCTTTGGCATTGATAAGCTTATGATTCTTGCAGATGCATCCAAAGATGCAAGGATGTTGCTTCTGGACTGATACAGGAAGGGTAAAGTGAGGAGCAGGCAGAGTTAATACAAACAGGAGAACTGCAAGGTGTGAAAAGGAAATACCCTTCCTGGTTCCAAGTAATTTGTTTTGTAAAAAACTGTGTTAGTCAAAGACAGACTGAGAAAATTAATTCTTTTTTTATCCCTAAACTGAAAAATTATGCATCTTAAAAGGATAATATGAAGACAGAAGCCCAGTATGATTGCCACATTGATCGGGATTGAAATATTAGCCATGTGCTCTTTCATTTGGTCTGGGTTTTTCCCAAACCAAAATCAATAAATCTATTTTGAATTTTAAAATCCTTTCGCGCTTTCGATTCCCTGTAAATACCATTTAAAATATTTTGGATTACAGTGGAAAACCATGTATTTCTACAGCTGAGAAGCTGTCTATTCACCTACTGATTGCTGATGAGGGTACTGATGAATGTCCATCATTCAAGACACGTCACTATGACCTATTAAACTTAGATTGTTTTAATTTTCTTGATTAGATTGTTTTAATTTTCTTGACTATATTCTCATTCAGTGCCAGCAGAAATTGAGACAGACAGCATTCAGCAAAGCCACAGAGGTATTGATGCCAGTTCCACTTTCATCATGAATCAGTTGGAGGCATCACTACTTAAATCAGAAAAGGCATGAAACACTCTCTTTGAGCACATGGTTGGGCAGAAGGAATTGTGGTGGAGGCAGCAAAACTGCACTAAAAGTGCATTATGCAACCTGCAGGGCTGGAACTCAGATCACAAGGAACTCTTATTTGGGTGAAGTAGGGAAGGAAAACAGGTCACCCAGCACAAACAGATAATTTTGATTACCTTAATTGTTTTTACAGGAGCCCTTTAAAGAAGACTCAATTCTTTTTAGGACTCCCACAGGATAAAGATAAATTAACCAAGTAAATAGGTATCTTAGGTATCACAGGGTATCTTAGATCCCAGACAAAAACATTTAAGCAAACAGATCTATTTCTCTTCCTTGCCAAGTAACTGTTGGGCTTTCCCTCCAGGAAGAGGGATGGTACTGAGCCATCAATAATTCCAAGGCATCACCTGAACCCTTGAAGTCAGTAAAGCCAAACTAATGTGAAATGTAGTGCTTTAGATATCCCTACAAAACCTCTTGTTGGTACTACAGGGTGTGGTACATCAAAGCCCAAGGTATTCTTGGGTGGTGTTCATGCTGTAAACCAGGGGGAAAAAAAAAAAAAAAAAAGTTTTATAAGAACAACAAACAAAATGGGTCAAGAATAAGGGAACTGAGATTAAAGTTTTCTAAGTTACCAGGCTTATCTCATTGGTATCCTTTATGACTATCAGTAAGTCAGGATGACAGGGCCTAGGACAGCTGGAAGACTGTAGACCTGACTCGGTCTGTGTATTTGGGAGGTGACCCTCAGGAGATGACTCAAACCAGAGCCTCAAAGGAGGTCCCCCATGTTCATCAGCTGAAATTCCACTAAGGCTGAGTTACTGGAGAGGCAAGATGATACTGCTGCTAAGAAACACCTTTATTTAAGGTCACACTGTAGGCTGTGAGCTTGGGCGAGAACATTTGGAAGTCCTTTCACCAAGACTGATTAGATAAAAGCCTGAAGTAGCTGAAATGTAAAGGGTTTAGCTGCCTGGTTTTGCTTGGTTTGGAAGCAGGCATGACTCTTCCTGGTGGAGAAGCAATCTGAATCAGTCCTGGTTATCAAGAGGACATCCCACTCCCTTTGCAAAACAGCTGTGGGTGCATCAAGGAGACTCAAGAGAAGATAGACCCTTGCTGTGTTTGTGTTGTTCTTCCTCTGGGGTTATGAGGGTGTAGCCCAAGCCCTACAAGGCATTAGCCCACTTGTACACACGTTTGCATTCTTTTAGGGATTATTAGTGAGTACAGGTGGGAGAGCCTGGTCCATAAAACCCCTGCTCAGATGTAGGTGGGTCTTCAGCACATCACTCAAAGTGACTCTTGGCAGAAATTAAATGCAAGAGTGAAAAAAATTGTCAGATACCCAATACCAGGCCTCTCAGGGGCTCGAGGACACCCACAGACAGCACTGTCCCTGCCCAGCCCATCCTGGGGTCCCCCTGCACTGCTCACAGCTCAAGACCCCATTCCAGGCAGGTTGGGGCTATGGGTCAGGAAAGGTCCAGATCACAGTTACCTTGCTCAACCTTCAGGAATCTGACAAAGGCAGCTGTGGCAACAATTTCAAGTACTTAAAAGATTAGAAAATTTGGTAAAATTTTCTGCTTATTTTACCAGAAGGCTTGCAGTATTCTTAGGGGGTGTTTTGCAAAGGCAAGTTGGAAGGGGAAATCATGAAAAAAAATCTGTCAATGGTAAAACCACAAAGTATGGCAATTTGTCCAAACAAGATGTAAAATAGGGTAAGATGTAAAATAGGGTAAGATGTAAAATAGGGTCTTCCTTCCCTTTCACCATGGTATCAAAAAACAAAAAATGGAAACAGCCCTCTATAGCTCCTGCTTGGGCAGCTGGTTCAGCCTTAGCTGGGTTAATGGTCTTGCCTGGAGGTTGGGTGACCGGTTCATCCAGCAAGAGGATAAACACAAAAAGCCCAGAGGTAAGAGGAATGAAGACAGGACAAAAGAAAAACCGATCAACAACAACAAAATACAGCAAGGGAGAAGACAAGAAAGCTTCCTGTAAGAAAGCTCCTGTAAGAAAGGTACAGGGGATTTGAATGCATCCTCCAGCCTCAACTCGTGGCCACAAACTGGAACATCCCAAAATAATCCATTCAGTCTTACCACCAGTCATGCATCCATGCTCTTCTCCATACAACCATGTCCAGCTGCAAAAAAATTATGTGGGAAGCCTGCCTGGGCAAAGGATAATCCTAGGAGGTGCTGAAATCAGGTTTTCCCAGAATTTTTCTATAGTAAGCCCGAAGGCAATAGGTGGAATGGGCAAGAATTTCTTCTGGGAGGAGAATGGGAGTAGTATTGCAGAAACTGTGCTGAGATCAGCTTGAAGCTTTCAGGTTGAATTTAAATAGTTTTAGTTTGAGCTGCTCAAACTAATTTGCACAGCTGCTCTGCAATTGCATGTAACCTTTGCTGTTGTTCAGCTAGCAAGCTGAACCTCTCATTTGTAACTCAGCTGCTTTATCCTGTACTGACCTTTTACTCTGTGGTTTTCTTCTCTTCACTCACTTACTTAACGACTTGAGTTTGTGGGTTTGCTCTTTATTTTTTCTTACAGGTATTGTACCAGTGAGGCTAATGTGAGTGCAGAAGAGGGGATGATTTCAGTGATAAAACCTGAGTAAATTTTGTGAGACAATTTTCACAAAGAAAACCTAAAATTGCATTAAATTTTCTACACAGCTAAAGCAGCAAAGAGCCTGACAATTATGGGCTCACATACCAAAAAGTGCCCAGATTAATTTAAGCAGTCTTTCCTTCACAGAAAACTTGTGTGAGCGTTTTGTCCTAATCACCACCAATACCTAATTCATCCTTTACTTCTTACTCCCACCTGAGCTCAGTCCTGCCAGTGGGAAGTGCAGGGAGGACGGCAGATTCCTGTCCTGAGACTGCAGGACAGCAGCACCTGGCAACCACAAACTTTGACAGAGTGAGAAAAAGAGCAAAAACTCTGGTGATAGTTGATGTGCATGTCAGCAGAGCTGTCTCTGTTACAGGGATTTTCAGACATGCTGAGGTCTGCACATAGGTCGGCACACGTGGGGGGCCCTACCAGGAAATCTGCTCTTGTCCTCAGACAAATAACAAAGCTTATTACTTTCAGTTTTTAATATAATAAGCATATGTAGTCAAAGTTGATTTTAAACCTTAACCATGAACATTTCCTTTTAAAACCATTAACATCTAGCAGCTTAAGATCAGCTCAGTTGGGCTCAGGTTTGGTTCATCCTGCCTGGGCTCACAAAGACCTCTGTTTAGCAGCCACAAAATGAAATGGTAGCTTTGGGAACTTGAGCAGAGCCTGAGGAACTGTGGTTAGCCAGTGCGTGAGTTCTTTGTTGCTAAAAGGTTACAGTCAAACCAAAACTGTTTTCATATAGTGTTTTAAACATATGGATGCGTCACTAATGATACAGTGAGCTGCAGCCACGTAGTTATGCTACGATTCCTTTGGCCAGGTTTTGTAAAGCTTGTAGTGAAGGCCCACAGCAAGAGACTAACACCAGTTTCTAAATATGTTGCACTCATTAGACAGCTGGAAAAAAATAAATTCTTGCCTGCTGACTACCATTCAAGTTGGGAAACCCCAATTAACCAGCACAGCAAACTCAGGGGAGACTTCCTCATTAATAACCAGTAATAACAGCCAGGGAGCTAAACTGGTTCCCAAAGGTTCCAAAAACCCAGGAGTTTCCCAGAATTGCTACCTTTTTGCACACCAACATTTTCCTACATACAAGTTAGATCATCTGGCACAAGAATATACAAGAACAAGTTTCTAGTGAATTATACATTCTGGCATTTGTCTTTCTTCCACACAGGCACAGTAATGTCGCCTGGAAATCATTTGCATCAGAAATACTGAATTTACAAAATTATCTTTAGAAAGCCTGATGGGAAAAATCATATAGTAGGTGATTGAGCCCTCAGCATTTTTATTTGCATGTGCCAGAAGAGATTTGCGCACAAGACTAAAAAGAATAAAAAAGCAGAGATTCTCAGTCTAAAATTATATTCTGTGCGTGAATGTGTTGCCTTACGATAGCACAAGAAAGCTGTGTTCTGTTACAGTGGCTGTCAGAGGGGGTTTTTGGGGAAAAAATAATCCCCGGTTAAAAATAGGTCTCAGATTTTCTACTTCATTTCCTCACTTGACTGAACTGTAAAAGCTTTAGTTCCCTAATTATACCAGCACAATGGCTTAACTTGTTGAGTTGCACAAGCTTGCTGTTATTCTTAATCAGCATCTCTAATTCAGCACTAGCAAGTCTGTGACAATGAGAGAAAACAGACAAAGGTTCACGGTTTCTGCCTCTAAGAACAATTAATTCCTACACATTTTAGTGTTGAGGCACTTCTTGTACTTGTAGCTGCAAGACCCCAAACACATCACTGTCGGAATAATTTTTCTTCAGCAGCTCCTGCAAATTGCCAGGCAGCAGGAGGCTCAACAGAGGTGCTGGCTCTTTGTGCAGCCCAATTTCTGGGTTGTGGGATGGCTGTCTTGCCCCCGAGGGGAGAAGAGGGGGAAAGGCTTAAAGATTTCAAATTAGAATCATCCTTGGTAAAATTCAGAAATACTTAGGTTCCATAAGCATTAAGCAGAAAATATGTTTTCTCCTTTCATTATTACTGATTTATTTGAATTTCTACTGCTACAGATTTTTCCTTCTGAACTTCCTCTTGAACTTTAACACCTGCACATCAATGGCCTTCCACCTCCTGCATTTTCTTGTTGCATTTCCTAGTAGCATTTTCTATCACCTTCTATGAGGACATTATCTTTCGTTAGAGGAAGCTGGAGATGCTCACGAGATCACTGATGACGTAAAAGGAACCATGATTTAAATTTATAAAAAGCTCTTGCTTTCAATTTTATTTTATTTTTTAATTCCAGTTTAATACCCAGATCTCATATTCTTGGAAAAGCCACATCTTGGAAAACTGTAGAAGCCAGATACATGAAGGCTACAGACACCCCCCAGTCTAACACATGTTAGAAAGATGTACATTTTTTAAAAAACAGAAATCTAAATGAAGTGTATCTGTTTCCCTCAGGTGCAGAAGAGCTGCTGTGGCTGGGTACCTGTCAGGCTGCTGCAGCTGTTCCAGTGATGCAGGACTGTGCTATCAAGCATCCCTTAGCCCAAAAGCAGGCTGCAGTGGTGGAGCTGGCTTCACCTGAACACCTCCCCAGCTCACACTCCGTGCCTGGCTCTTTCATCAGGCAGCAGAGAGCAGCAGCATGCTTACCTTGACAACTTTACAAGTTCTCAGTTAGGTATAACTGGAGAAATTTGGGAGAGAAGAGAGAGGGACATGTCTCCTTTCCTTCCATCTACACACTGGGGATGGTGTGATTTGCACAGTGACTACATCATTATATGAAATGAAAGCCTGAAGCTGTACACCTGCCTTCTTGCAAATCAACTCACAAACTCAGAGGTCTGGACCTGTTCCACTTTAATTAGCTGAATGAGTGCACAGAACAAGACAGTCAGGAGCACACCAGTTTTCCTGCCTCTTTTCCTCCTCTTTCTGCAGGTACTGAGAAGTGACATCAGAGTTATGTATAGACAGCTGAATTACCACCTTCTGCATGTGGCACTGCCTGTGGAGCCCCTTTCATCCAGCTGCTCACCAACCCTGGGGTTAGAAGTCTCCTTTTACCTGACTTTACACTTTCTTAATTTCCTCTAAATTTCCACTGTCTCTCAAAAGTCTTGTGATACTTTTGGCCTTTTGCAGCCCCTCACTCTCTGTTCCACTTGGGGGGAAACTCCAATGAGAAAAATCCCTTCTGCACTGCCTGCCTCGCTTGGCCTGGCTTCTCCATCCTGCTGTTCTCAACACGTCTCTTCCAAAATGCCAGCTACTGAGACTGGTCTCACATGTGAAACATGTGGTATTGCACATGCTGAAACAGCTGATGACAAAGCAACTTCAAAAAGAAAAATATCGTCCTAGTTTGTTCAGTTCTTGAAGCTTTTTAAGATTCCATCAACCACGGACTTCCTTTTGGCTGAAGCCAAAAGTGAGTGACAATATGTGCAAGCAGAGCACTCATTAACAGCCAGGATGTTTGAGGGCGGCACTCCCTCTGCAAATCATGTTTAATTTTATCAGCTCATCAAGCTATTTTTAATCACAAAGTGCTCTTTGAAAATGACAAGAGCACTCGAGAGCTGAAAGATAGCTAGATATAGAGACAACTATTTCTAGTTTGAAACCTCTGCTGAGAAGATGAAAATGATTCTGAGGCTGAAACACGGTGTTCCAGCATTTACTGTCTCTCTTGTCAGTAGAAGTGCTGTGGGAGACGGAAGAGCAGAAATTAAGTTAGAGAGATAATACACAGGAAGCCAATGTTATGTTAGATTAAAACCAGCCAGTACTTTCAGTGAGGAGCTTAGAAACTAGAAAGGAAATACAGCTATACTAAATTATGCAGAACACGTTATGCCTGTATATTTTTATTTCTGCTTTTTAAAATAACATCAAGCACAGAATGATCACCAAGAAAAGCCAGGAGCTAGATGGCAAACAGGAAGGCTGCTTTGCAGATCAGTGAAGAAGAACCTGGCTGCTTGTCTCTGGTATTGAACTGCCCTGCTCTTGAAAGGAGTCACAGATCATCTCTATGTGTAAATGGTGTCTACATGGTTCATCAAAGTAGCCTAAGTGGGGTAAAATCATCCCACTTATCTATGCTGAAGACAGAACAAATTAATACAGAACTGAAAAGTGAAAGCTGATTTCTTTCCAGCTCTTTTTGAACCACCAATCCACTCCCCAACATTCCAACCAGGTACTTCTTGTGAGCCCTGAGGAGGGCTGGAGATCAGCAACTTCAAGCCTTGCTCAGGTACCTGCTGGGCAGCAGGATGAATCCTGTCTTTGATGGAATCTTCCCACACCAGAAAAGCCTCAACCCAAGACAACCAAAGTCAACACTTACAAGCTAATCCTCTTTCTGTAGAGAAACCTGTGTTATGTTAGCGAAGACATAGCCTTGGTAAAGGGATCTGTGTTTTTCCAGAACAGCTGTCACAGAAGTTTGTAGCTCTGTTGTCTGAAAAAAAAAAAAAAGAAAAAAAAAATCAGCATAGCAAATATGTAGTGTTATTTCTATAGCTGCTCATTTGTCTGGTTTGCCATCTTACTCTGTGGGATGTTTCATGTTTTGCAAGACAGCTTTACTTTAGTTAGGCAGCTTTCAGACCTTTATTTTAGTTTTTAGACAAGAACACATCATAAAAACCAATATGAAAGTAGTTTAAGGCAATGTGTATTGCACTGTGGCTTTGTCAGTCATAGTGCTGATGCTACTGCCAGCTCGGTGTTTTATTTTACTTTAAAAAAAGGAAACGCCAACAGCTCATAACTATCCATTCTCATCTGCACTTCCTTTGATCTCAGCTTGATAAATCTTCCAAAATGAATATTTTGCAAGATGCCAGAGAAGTCATGGACTCATAGAACATCTCAATTTGAAAGAGACCCACCAGGATCACTGAGCCCTGCTCTTTGCAGGACTGCCTAAAACCAAACCATATGACTAAGAACATCACCCAGATGCTCCTTGAACTCTGCCAGGCTTGGTGCTGTGACCACTTCCCTGGGAAGCCTGTCTCAGAGACAGACCACCCTCTCAGGGAAGAACTTTTTCCTAATGTCCAACCTGAACTTTCCCTGATGCAGCTTCAGTCCATTTCCTCGTGTCCTGTCACTGGTCAGCCTGTATCAGAGACCTCTTCAAAATATTGGATGTTTATGTTCTTTGAATAGGTGAAGGGATTTTGGCAAGCCTGTGACCTGCTTTTGGCAAGTGTTTCTTTTTTTATTCTGTTGTCCTCCTTTAGCTGCTTAATGGTCTGGATGAAATCCTGGTCTTCACAGAATGAGAGCTAAAATTCAGTCTATCTTGCTGTTTAAAAAGCCCAAAGCCACGATACACATGGATGTTAGGGCAGAATTTCCTTTCCAATGCCATCATTTCTACATTTTTCTGTTCAGGAGCCTACAAGTCCTGTTTGGCACTAACCCTTCACTCAGCACACCATAAAGTGCAGGAAGCACAGTCTTTAGCACTTACTTAGCAGAGGTCAAGTGAAGTGTTAGCAGGCAAGCTGCTGGCTTGCCACCTGGTCAGAAGAGAAGCATGCTTTTACTCTCACATTGCTTTGTGCTTCTCATATGTTGCCTGATAAACGCAAAATGAGATTACTAATACCTAGACACTCAGACAGAAAAACGTGCAGCAGTTGCAGACTCTGTATCTATCTATTTATGTTATAGAAGGAATGTTTATAGAACCTATGTACCTACTGAGTAATTTCTGAGCCCGGTTGTATCTGATATTGTTGACTAAGGTTGTGTCATGTGCCTTACTACAAGTGAACACATACTTCACAGACTGTTCTGGGAGTCAAAACATCACAGGCAGAGGGTGAGAATTGGGTTATCCTTGCTGAATTTCACTCTGCGTGCCATACTTGTATATTAATAGTGTTTCACAGAGAATGACATCTATTTCCTAGATGTTAGGACAGCCAGCAACCACTGTTACAGTCAGCAGGACAGGGACACTGCTTTCCAACCAGGCAGATTCCTTAAACAGGAGCATGGAGTCGTGGTCCATCTATCACCTTTTGTGAGCATCTGCCAAGATCAGGCAGGGATACATTGGGGATGTACATTTGAATTTAAAACCCTGAAGTCAGCCTGACTCTCCATCCTACAGGAGCCTTATTTAAGCTAATCTTTAGTGTCTAAAAAAACGTTAAAAGATTGTTATGTTATGCTCACTGGAGTTAGTAAAGACAAGGGTTCCCAGAAAGCTATCAGACATCTAAGATAGGCTGGTTGTCCTGTTGTGTGTGCCTGTTTCCTGCCAGCTGCAAAGGGTGACCAGCTCGAACAGACACGAAACTTTTAGATGCATGACCTGGAGTAATGAGCCATCACGAAAGAGACGTCCGTATCCCATTAGCACGCACACAGAGGCAAAAATGTGTCTGAGAACTCCCACAGCTCCGGAATGCAGCGTTTCTGAAACCCACTGCACGCTGTCATCCATCCCGAAAATATATTTGTACCTCTTTTCGTGACTGTGGCGTCTCCTTTTTCCGACGACCTGGCAGACACCAGGCTCAGAGGCATCTCCTCAGGTCAGCCTCGTCTGCTCGCTACCTGTCCTGGCTAACGCACCTCCTTTGCGGTGCTCCCTTTCCCGGGTAGGGGGGACTCCCTAGGTGATGAGCCCGCCCCTCCGGCCCTGCCCGGGGGAGGCAGAGAAGAAAGGAGGGAGTTGAGGGGGGGGGACGACAAGGGGCGGCCCGGAGCCCCGCGTAGCGGCAGCAGCGAGAGCGGGAGCAGCAGCAGCCCAAGCCCCGCCGGCGGCGGCGGCTCCTCAGGCGGTGGCGGCAGGGGCAGGTGCGGACGCTTCCGCGTCGCGCTGCGAGGAGGAGGAGAAGAAGGAGGAGGAGGAAGAGAAGGAGGAGAAGAAGGAGGAGGCGGCGGCGGGCGGGCGGCCCGGAGCCTGTCCGGCGTGCCCGTGGGCGTGCTCCCCGGCGGGGAGGGCCGCCCGCAGCCCACACCCCCCGGCAACCGCCGCTGCCGCCGCTAACTTTGCTTCTTCGCCAAGAGACGCTCTTCGAGCAGGCAGAAGGTCGGCGGAGCCCCGGCCGGTCCGCAGCTGCCCCCCGCGATGAAGAGCCACCGCCGGCGGTGGCGGTGGCGGGGGGAGCACCGGCGGTTCGCCGCGGTGCTGGTGCTGTACACGCTGCTGCTGCTCCTGCTGGTGCCCTACGCGCTGGACTACGGTTCCAGGCGGGGCCGGGCGGACGAGGAGCCGCTGCTGCGGCGCTGCCCCAGCCTGGAGGAGGCTCTGAGCGAATGGGGCTGGGATCAGCAGCCGCTGCTGGACGACGAGGACGACGAGGATGAGGAGGGCGGCGGCGGCACGGCCGGGGCGGCGGGCAACGAGAGCGCGGCGGGGGGAAAGCGGCACATCTACCTGCACGCTACCTGGCGTACGGGCTCCTCCTTCCTGGGGGAGCTCTTCAACCAGCACCCCGACGTCTTCTACCTCTACGAGCCCATGTGGCACCTGTGGCAGGCCCTCTACCCGGGGGACGCGCTCAGCCTGCAGGGCGCCCTCCGCGACATGCTGCGCGCCCTCTTCCGATGCGACTTCTCCGTCCTGCGCCTCTACGCCGCCCCGCCCGCCCCCCGCGACCCGCTGGCGGCCGCCGCCGCCGCCCCCAACCTCACCACCGCCGGCATCTTCGGCTGGCGGACCAACAAGGTGATCTGCTCGCCGCCCCTCTGCCCCGCCGCCCCCCGGCCCCGCCAGGAGATCGGCCTGGTCGACGGCGCCGCTTGCGAGGAGACGTGCCCGCCGCGGGGGCTGCAGGAGCTGGAAGCCGAGTGCCGCAAGTACCCGGTGGTGGTCATCAAGGACGTGCGGCTGCTGGAGCTGGGCGCCCTGCTGCCGCTGCTGCGGGAACCGGGGCTCAACCTGCGGGTGGTGCAGCTCTTCCGCGACCCCCGCGCCGTCCACAACTCCCGCCTGAAGGCGCGGCAGGCGCTGCTGCGGGAGAGCGTCCAGGTGCTGCGCAGCCGCCACCGCGCCGAGCCGCGGGGGCCGCCCCGACACCAGTCCCAGCAGCTCCTGCTGCCGCCCGGCCTGCTGGGGGGCGGCGGGCGGGGGCCGGGGCCGCAGCACCGCACCGAGTTCTTCCTCGGCGGCGCCCTGGAGGTGATCTGCCAGGCCTGGCTCCGCGACCTCCTTCTGGCCCGCCGGGCCCCGGCCTGGCTCCGCCGCCGCTACACGCAACTGCGTTACGAGGACCTGGTGCGGGAACCCCGCGCCCAACTGCGCCGCCTGCTGCGCTTCGCCGGTTTGACGGTGCCGCCCGCCCTGGAGGCCTTCGTGCTCAACATGACCCGCGGCGCCGCCTACTCCTCCGACCGGCCCTTCCTCATCTCCGCCCGCGACGCCAGGGAAGCCATCCACGCCTGGCGGGAGCGCCTCAGCCGCCAGCAGGTGCGGCAGGTGGAGGACGCCTGCGGAGAGGCCATGAGCCTCCTCGCCTACCCCCTCAGCGCCGCCGACGCCCGGTAGCCCCCCCGGGGAGAGCCCGCCGCCGGGGGAAGGACGAACCCGCGGGGCCGGGAGGGGAACGGGCCGGCTGTGGCCTGGCGGCCTCGGCCTGACCGGGCGGGAAGAGAGGAACGGAGCGCAGCCAAGCGCTGGGATTCACCGCGGGCGGGCTGGGCACTCCCGCAGAGGGCACCGTGTCAGGGAAAGACCCTCTCCGCCTCGGGTAGGGGTAGGGGCAGAGCTGCGGGGTCCTGGCTCCCCTTCCCGCCGGTGACTTCTGTGGGGCTGTGTTGCCTCGCCCCGTGCCGAGGGGTGCGCGGAGAGGGCACCTGGGACGTTTTGTTTAAGGGAAGAGTTTGGCCAGAGGTGTCCTCTGGGCAGGCTCGAAGCCCTTTAACGTGAAACCGCCACGACGTGGAAAGCACGGGTGTCCTTCCAAAAAAAAAACCCCAAAAAACTACAGCGAAAGTTAGAAGTGCCCCAAATGATGACTCTCGGGAAGGGACTGGAGGGTTTGCTGCTGTGGGAGCATCACCTTTCCCGAGTGCCAAAGCTCTCTCGTCTGTGTCGTATTGCTACTGAAATGTGTAGCAGGGGCTTCTGTGAAGTGGGGTGCAGAGGTCAGCGGAGGCCTGGGCAGGCAGGAGGAGGCCTCTCATAGGGGAGGGGAGAGCTCAGCTCTCCTGCTTCTGGTCCGAGGGGATGGACTCTGCCTCTCTGGGCTGCTCATGATCCAGGGGAGGGGGCAGTGGATGAGGGAAGAGGGACTGTGCCCAGCTCCATCCCTTGTTTGGGGCAGTGGGGTAAGCAAGCAGTCGTCTGGAGGTGGTAAGCATTTGCCTGCTTACCTGTTTCAAAGATGTTTGTGGCAGAAATTGTTGCTTTTCTTAAAAAGTCTGTAATTCTTTCTAAAGTAGGAATTTTTTTTAATATATTTATAGAGTTAGGTAGTGATGCTTATGTGAGATCCAGGTCACTAACATGTTTTCTGGGGACATGTATAGGGCTGACTGTAACTGGAAGGCAAACACTCAATATTTCCATTTTGTTTTCTCAGCCAGATGACAGAATCACTTTTCTTCCCTAGCTTCCGGGCTGACACATTGTGTCGTGCACAGGGTCCCTCCTGGTCACATCCCTTCCAAACAATAACATCCTCTCAGCTGGCAACTCCTGGACAAAAGCAAGTGTTCCCTAACAAGGCTAAGATGATAAACTAATTGTGAAGTTCTGAAATAAAAGCTTGTGTTTAAAAAAAAAAAAAAAAAAAAAAAGTAAAACGGTAAAACTTAAGTGTCATTTCGACTTTAAAATTACATTTTCCTGTAGACACCCTGCAGCTTGTATGAGAAGGGTGTGAATGTGTGTCTGTGGGTACCTCTTAATTTCTTAATTTGGGGATAGAAGGTTCAATTGTAATTTAGGGATGCAGTTATTGTAACTCCCCAGGGACTGCTTTTGCAACCTGGCAGTGTTTAAACGGCTCCACACAAGTGTACAGGGCTATGCTGATGTTTACATGCAGTCTTTGAGTACAAACTGAGAACATGAACTTCAAATTAAGGATAACCCAGGATCAGGAATAAACCTACATTTATATAAAGTGCTTGAAATAAAGACAGTTTGAAGACATCACATTATTTTGGAGGAAGTGTTTGAATTGGATTTTAGGTTTCTGTGCTCTGAATATTGCCCCATAGAACAGATCAGTGAGTTAGGATGAGCCTTCATGTGCTTTATCTCTTTTCCTTCCTTCACCCTCCCACTTGAGAGTACACTGGCAGAAGAAGCAGGTTTCTTTCATTATCTGGCAGGAAAATTAAGTCATAAAAATGTTTTTGGGTGCACTACCCATTCTGTATGCTTCATACTGTTCCACATCCTTTGGTTTCTTCTTGAAGTAAAAATTACCTGTGCTTGCTTTGTGCTGGAATAACCTTCCTCATAATCTGGGGGGTGTCTGCATATTCTCTGACAGGCTGTGAGAGCACAATTTGTCTCTGGGTGTTCTAGTGGTGTTTAACAATGGTATTTGTTATATAGATGGACAAGACCTCATTAATAAATGCCTTGATAACCAGTGTCTCATAACCTATTTTGGAAAGCTTTTCTGGGAATATACCCAGCCTGGCTTGCTCTGGCAGGTTTGGGAAGAAAGTAAGATTTTCTTGCATGCCTGAAAGATGATATGGTACTTATTTTCTTTTGTTGGGTGGGAGATTAAAATTCAGTATATTTTGCTGATTGGTTTTCTGCAAGTTGCAGTCACAGATTTGTATGGTACAACTGTCAAGCACTCACCTCGTTGGGGAATCTCATCTCGCTGTCTTAGTGGTAAATGTCTTTCATAAGAATCTTTTAGAAATTCACACTTGGTTTCACTGACCAAGTGAAAGAATTGTGATTCATTGTGATGAAGAAAGAATCGTGGCCGTGTAGGTTAGTTTGATGCTTGTGGCTGAGAGGAAAATCACTAATTGCAAATGATTTCCTATTTTCTGAAGCAGTTTCCATGGCTGACATGAATTTTCTATATCAAGACTTATTTCTCTCAACGGAAATTGTTCACTAACACAACCTCTTTTTATTAGTGATTAATGTAATTTTTTTTTCTCACCTCAAGCTATTACAGTTTTTTGGGGTTTTTTTGTGTGTGTATACTGTGAAAAGGACTGTGTTTGACAAGGTGTGCAAAATATGTGCAATTTGTGCTTTGTACTTAGAGCGCTTGAGTTCATTAGAGACTCCTCAAGACATTCCACAGGGAATATCCAAAGCTGAAAAAAAAAAAAAAAAAAAAAGGAGTAAGAAGCCCAGAGTTGGCTCTTAGATCAGGACATGGAAGTGCAACTAAAACTGGGTGCCAGCCCCTTAACAACTGATATTGCAACCTGTGCGCTTCAGTCACTGGAATGATAAATTAATTCTTCCAAAGAAGAATGATTTCCCCTCCAGAAAAGGGGAATTCATTCCTAAAATTCCCCTCCAAAGGAGCACCACTAAGGCTCACAAAGAAATTAATCCCATTTTTCTCTGCAGCATGGTTTGATGGTGTCAGAAAGCATCTTTCAGGATGCTTACAGCAAGTCCTTGTTGGCCTTGTAACCCATTTCTTGAAGAAAAAAAAAAATGTACTGTCAAATGTCAGTGTTGGCAGTTACCTGAAAAGACAGACACAAGTCTGATTAGGACAGACAGTGTGGAGATTCACTGGCAGAGCTCTTTGGAAGTGAGCAGAACCTGCTGAAAGCAGGACTCCTATGGCTAAACTGCATTTTGAGAGCAGCTGGAGATTTATGGTTCTGTTATCAGCTTTTTTACGGTTACTGGGCTCAACTGAGATTTTGAAGTGAAGTCCCAGTTCTACCTGAATGATGCAGGAATCCAAACCATGGCTGCATCTCTAGAGCAGAGGATGGCATGGTAATCAAGGGGAAAAAAACACCTGAACTTGGCAGGCTTAGAATCAGAGAGCAGGGCTGAGTTTTAGTAGTTCAGACTGAGATTTGGGAAAAATACCTCGGTGCATAACCTGATCTGGTTAAAGATTTCACTGCTCACTGTGGGAAGGTGGATTTGAAGGTCCCTTCCAACCCAATGCATTCTATGATTACATATAGTGAATTAAAAACTCTAATAAAAAGTCATAACAGGAAACAGAAACAAAACTGACACTCACAAGACTTATTTCTATCATCTGTTTTTACTTAATGTTTGGTCATTGTGTGTTTGCCTTAAGGGAGGTAGAAACTTGAGGACTATGTTTATACGTAAAAGGCTGTGATATTTCCACACTGGAATTGTTAATGGCTCCCTGACAACATTATATCTGTATTTAGATTGTTGATTTTTGGGGAGACAACTGCAGCAACATACTTGTGAGAAATGCTTAAGGCAAGGAACTACTTAGCCCCTGGTTATTTGCACTGCCTAAAACATTACTGGAGGAGTCCTCATAGATACCCACGGTATGTACTTGCATACTTCAGATTCAATAGAAGTAGCTTAGTAGCTCTCCCAGTTGCAGTATTCTCTGAGAAGTGTTAAACAGTTGTGAAGTTTTTTATTTAGCAACTTCAGTATTGCAGGACTTGTTTCAGTCCCCCACCTCTCCCTATCAGTCTGTACATCAAGAAAAGTTCTGAACTCATACATTAGGTTCTCAATATCACCACTTTTAGTGATCCTGATGATAAAGAAGTGCAGAAGGGCAGAATTTCTGGATTTATGATGGTAATGCAATTAAATAACATTACAGTGAAGAGCTGAGCTCTTGAATGACTGTGAATGCCAACGAGCCTGGCAGCACCTTTTGTTCCTTTCTTGGGCAGAGTTGCTGCTGAGCCCCCTGATGGTATCTGGAGTATGGGGGCAGTAGGTATGGTGCAAGTCACTTCTCAGAATTACCCTATGATCCATGCAGCACTGGGATGACTTAGATGTTGTTTAGCCATTTGACATGACATCTTACCACCGTGGAGAAGGATATGGGAAAAATACAATTGTCAAAGCAAATCTTACACTAGTAGAAATCTTCATGCCTCAATGACTCTGTGTGTGTGTGTGTGTGTGTGTGAGGGGCTGGGCACCAGGTTGTCCTTCTCTTGACAGCAATTTAAAGAGATGGCTGGTAAATCCATGTCTGTTAAGGTGGTGATTTTCAGTACCTGTGGGACCTGTTGCTTGTTGCATACCCTCCAGCAGTCTCTGGCCAGGTGATTCTTGCTTCCAGCACTGAGGCATTAAGCTCCTCTGCTGACCAATGGCACCTGCAGCACCATTCCTTGGTGTGGGTAGATGGGAACAGGGTCTTGCCTTTGCACTTCCAAATTTGTCACCCCCTTTCCAATTGTCCAGCTTTGCCAAACGTCAGCTGTACGTAATCTGAAACTTTTATTCTTAAGGTTAAGGCTCAAATCTGTGTGGGAAACTTCAGTCAAAACAGTGCACGTTCTTCTGAACCCAGAGGAGCAGCTTTTGCCGTTGTGTTCAAATAATCCCAAAGATGTTTCTCTGAGATAATTTATCACTTCAGTGCTTTGAGACAGGAACTCTGATTAGGTAGGGGAAATGAGCTCTGTGTGAAGGATGCCTCCCGCATTTTGTTTTTACCTCTGCTTTCTGTACTGATCTGGCCAAATACATTACTGTTTGTAAAAAAACCAGCATGTGCTCAGTAGATGTGGTTTTGGTACGTGTGTCTTTATTTTATACATAATAAAATCGGCCTTGTTTTTATCTTCAGTGAGTATTCTCAATCCTCTCTTCTTTCCCATAGAAAAGCTCAGTGTGGTATAGGATGTACAGCAGTGGGTATCAAAGCCATGTAAATACAGCTGGGGCTGTGGTGCTGGAGCTGAGCAGGAGGGAACGGGCCATTCCTGCTCTCCCACTGATGTCTTCTCCTCCAGCCCCTCTTTCCCTCTTGCAGGTAGCCTTAAGGAAGACTTCCTGATCCAGCATTCAGCTTTCCAGTGCTTAATAATGGCAAGGGCTCAAGGTGAGAGGGAGAAGACACTGGTGATGTATGAGGTAAACACAAGGAGCAGGGGAAAGGAATTGCCTTTGAGTTGTAGAGAGTGGGATTTGTTGGGCAAAGGGCTTGGATGTGAGGAGTGGGGGACTGGGATTTGATGAGGAGGGGCAGCTAGAAGCTGTGACTGTTTTAATTGGAAAAGGCACCTAGGACCACATAGGAGGGAAGGAAGGGAAATGGAGACAGCAAGCTGGAAGGAGAAGTAGGGACCAAGAACTGGGCTGCAGTGAGGCACTGTGGATTGCCCCAGAACATTTTTCAGAGGAGATGGAGGGGGAGAGCTCAGAGGGATGGAGAGCAGGGCGAGGCCAAATCCAAATTGCAGGGGAAACTGATAGCCCTGCAAACTCAGGTCTTCCTGCTTCTCTGTGCAAATGGCTGTGCAGACAACTGGTGGTGGTACAGCCCTTCCAGTGGAGTGCTGGTCCATACAGCAATGGCAACTTACCTCCCAGCATCCCTTTTCAGTCCATACAAACACATTTCTCCTGAAAACCAGGCTCTGCTCTTCCCCTCTGCATAAGAAATTTATTAGCTGCCTCACTGCTCTCCTCACAGCATCATGAGATAGGAGTCATGGGAAGAAGTGCCCTCTGCAAAACTGAAGTTGTAAAGCCTAAGTTTGTAAAAAAACCTGTTTTCTCCCATCTCCCGACACTGTCAGGTTCAGGTTATGAGTAGAAGGGATGATGTGAGAGCTGTCTCATCCAGATGCCTTTGCCTGAGGTGCATTTGGGGGTGCCTCTGTGGTCCCTCTACAGTGGGCACAACTGCCAGCCAGCAGAACAGAGGGCTCTGGAGGAGATCCTTGTCCATGTTCAAGTGACAAGTGTCTGCACACTGGATTCCAAATTCCCAGTTCTAGCAGTGATTCATGTGAACCACTGACATCTATTTGTTTTCAGCATGAGCTCTAAAAAAAAAAAGCCAAGAAACCTTCCTCTATGTGCATAGTTACAGAGATGCTCAGTGTCTGTGCTGCAAAGTCAAGCACTGAAGGAAAGCTGCTGCCTTCCCTTCCATGCTTCTTTGCAGCCATATATCACAGGTGATTGGCTTTTCTGCTCTACAGCACTTGGTCAATGCACAAGGACCCCTCTGGCCCATGCAGCACATCAGGCAACACGAGCAGTGCCCGGTCTGTGGCAGAAGTTAGAAAGTGTGAAGGAATCCGGCAGGAGACTGAAGGAGGAGAAAGGATGGGGGCAGCGTCTCATGACCGAGATATTCAAAAGCTCTCAGAGCAACTGGAGTCAGTCCCTGGCGCCAGGCTATCTGTGAGATGTTAGACAAATAAGTTAGCTTTTCTGGAGAGGCCAAGTCAGTATCAGGCTGCCAGAAGCTGCGTGACACACTTGGTATGCTGGAGCTGGCTCTGCAGAGCTGCTGTAGCAGCAGTCAGTGTGTGGGTGTGCTTGGAGCACCCGTGGTTCGTGGGGTGACTCGGAACCAGCTTCTGATGGAACTGGTTGGGAAAAGAGCAAATGTAGAGTGGCATTGACATATTATTTCTCCCAGTCACCCAAGTCCCGCGGGGATGAATTCAGATGGTTAATAGATATGGAGAAATGTCAAGAGAAATAACAGCCCTCTGTCCTGGAGAAAAGTGTGTGTTTTATTTAGCCTCAAAGTCAAGGTTGAAAGAGGACAGCAGTGCACAGCAGTGTGAGCAGCACTGGGGAGAGAGGTAATCAAACCATGGACAACACTGGCATAGGAACAGATGTTTGTACATAAGCAGTGAATCGCATCAGCCTGGAAGCTGGAAGGTTTTTGGGTCTGTTTTTTTTTAAACCATGAGAACCGTGTGGCTCTGGAGCAGGAAGGGAGGGAAAAGACCTCAGTTTAAAAGATAACTTCATTAATTTAGAAATAGGAAGGAACTGATATGGTAGAAAACCATGTCAGGGGAAGGTATGAAGCTGTGTGGTCCAGGAGCTCTGTGATCCTTAGAAAGTTCTGTACAGAGTGCTGAGGTCTTCTGAAAAATCAGCTTTAATGTAAATAAAGCCACAAGCCCTGGTGTAAAGATGTTTTCGTGCATTTTGTTTGTACTCTGTGAAAAGGAGGCAATGCTGACCTCCAGGGAAATGTAAAACAGTTTATTCTGGAATGCTCTGCACTAGGTTAATGTCTCATAATATTTCCTAGGAGGAAATCTGGTACATTTGTCTTTGCTGGTATTTGACTAAATATATTAGACCTGTACAATAAGCCGAGAACAAAGCCCACTCTATTAGCCCAGTAATTTTTGCCCCTTTATTTCTTTTTGAAAAGACAGGAGCTGAGAATAAAAGAAGGGTGGTTTGTGCTCATGTAAGGAAAAGCTGTGTGATTGTCCACTTGCGATGGGTAGAAATCCCAGCTCTGTAGGCAAGTGTAGGGTCACAGAACCCTACAAACACTGTCTTTAATGTGTTTGGCCATAGATCTGTGGAATGTTTAGTCCCTTATTTATGCACACAACTGAAGCAGTGAGAGTTTCAGGTGTGCTCAGGGTAGCATTAAAGCACACTGGAGATGTGAAGTACACTTGTTAAAATAATGGGAAAGGGCTGCAGGAGATCAGCCCAAGTACAGCAGAGGCCTCTCTGGTGGGAGTTCTGGAAAGTTTTCCTCAGGTTTTCACAGTCATTTCAGCTACTGCTTGAGATGGGATGACTTGGGTGAACCGTCTCCTAACTGCATCTTTTGTTCCTAAAACTCGTTTAAGAACAATTAGTGATACATAACTTCATCTCAAATGGATTTAAAGACAAGAGGATGGGACATTTGTCGCCTGCTCCAAGTGGTTCTTAAGAATCATGAAGGATGGAGACTTCCTATCCTCCAGCAATCATTTACTCCAACCTGCCAGATTATCCACTGTTAAAAAGCACTCTCTACCACCTGATTGAATCATTGATTCACTTTAAGCCTGTTACTGCTTTTACTGGCTGCAGAAAACAGCCTGCTGCCATTTTCTGTGTGCTAGCTCAGTCTTAACACAAGCATGTAATTATCCAGTTCTTTTTCACCCAACAACAACACCCCTAATCAGCTTTTGAGCCTATTAGTTTCCAATTCAGGTCTCAATTTAAAAATTCTTGCACTGATAAAGCACTTTGGTTTGTTTATTCTTTCATATTAAACATCTAACACGCTCCATCTGACTCAAGACCCAAAACTACTCCCGGTTCCACCTTAATGCCACCAAGATCAGATCACCAGAAAAATATTTTAGTTATTTATATAATCTCAATTTCTTGCATGAAGAGGTACTTTTGTGTACCCAAAACCCGGTCTTGGCTGTTTGCAAAGGTTTTTATGTTTAATTGTTTGTTGCTCTAAGACATGGAAACTGATGGAAATAGGATCCAACCTTGAGCTGCTGCTTTCCAATCAAGTGAGTGACTGCTGGTTACACTCTGTAGCAAATGAGGAGTCACTTTAGCATGAATTTTATTTTGCACCTTAAATTGTAAATTGGAAACCGTATCTTCCTATTGATCTCAGTAAATTCTTCGTGAAATATTTGTGTTAAATGGCTTTTCTGAGAATCTATAATTAAAGCAATTGCATTCAGACTGGAAGTAACTAACTAGTATTTTTTAAATCTTGTTCCTTAATGGGAGAAGAGTTAAATTTATGGCAAATGGTATAGATTATGTGCAGCTGACTTGATAATTCTACACTAGAAAATGTCCATTCTGCTGCTTTTAGCTCTCCACTGTAGGTTAACATATTACTTGTAACATGGTGATGCTAACCTTGAAGGAAATGGCTAATGAGCAGTTTAAGACTGCATAAACTCAACTTCTTTCTAAAATGAGTTTCAGGTTGCTTGGAGCTCTTAAATCTTGCCCAGTCATGCCTGAACTTACAGCTCCACAGATTCCTGTCATGAGGAATTCCTGCTCCAAGACACTGAGCTCCCAGGACTGCCCCTGGAGCATTTCTCAGCAGGTGGAGGCAGAGAGTGAAATCCCTTTGCTGGCTACAGAACAGGTGGGATATGCCTCATCCTAATGGCAAAAATTCCACCTCTGTGAAGAATTAGGCTGTGCCTTTCATAAGGTTTATTTTAAAAACCTCTACTATTGCATGGTAGCAGAAGGTCTAGGGGTAAGTGGGAGGGAAGTCTCTTGTGATCTGGTATAGATCAGCTAAAATAATTTTGAGGTAGGCGAATAGTTAATACAACTTTTTGATCTTCTAATGATGCTTTGATCTGGGGAATGCAGAAGCAGCATAGGGCCCAATGGGATGATTTCTGAGACTTATTTCTGAATGTCTGCAGGGCTTCATCACTGCTTTACCCAAGAAATGTTCATTCCAATACCGAGTATTTTTAAACCAGCAAAGGTAAAAAGTATCTAGGGAAGATGATACCTACTCCTTGAACTAAACCAGCTGTAGTGCTAGAAACATCTAAATGCAGGCAGTAATTTGAATATTTTAAGTGCAATTAATACTGAGTGAAGTTTAAATCCTTTAAAGGGTCAGGTTTTGGAATAACGGCCCAAAGGTGAAATGAGGCTCAAACAAGAAAAAAATACATATCCCTCTATGCAAATTTTCTTGGACAGAGGCCCATCACCTTCCTTTTTAGAAGCTTTAGTTTTGGTTATTTTTGTTACTGCTGCCTCAGCATCTTTATAGAAGCAGGCAGCTACTGGGAGCTTTTAGTTACCTGGGGGAAGTTTTGTTGCCATTTTCCTGTAACACTGAAACAGTTAATTCGTTTCTCCTGAAAGCAGAGCTCGCAGAAGCTTGAGGATATTCCTTTCTTACACCTTTTTAAATGTCAGGTAAACCATATCTTGTCCAGTTTACTTTTCCAGTAGAAGTTTTCCAACATGCACATTACTTGCACCTGAAGAGACTTTCTCCTATTCCACAAAATCCCAGCTGCACTCCATGTGCCTCCTTCCCCTCTGCTGCCTTCAACCCCTGCCTGATGGCTCTCTGAGGTCTAAACCCAAACTCCTGCTGCTGGCTGACAGCTCTGGGCTCCTCATTTCATGAAGGACAGGGAACTACTGGAGAGAGTCCATAGCAGAGCCACTGAGATGATTACGGGACTGGAGCATCTACCATCCGAGCCAAGGCTGAGAGAGCTGAGTCTGTTCAGCATAGAGAAGATAAGACTGAGGGGGGGAGGGGGAAAATGTCACCAATTCTTATAAATATCTAAAGGGTGGGTGTCCAGAGGGTGGGACTCTTCAGTGTGTCCAGTGACAGGACAAGGGGTAATGGTCACAAAGTGGAACCAGGGAGGTTCAACCAAAACCAGGAAAAACTTCTTTACTGTGAGGGTAATGAAGCACTGGAACCAGGCTGCCCAGAGAGGTGGTGGAGTCTCTGTCTCTGGAGACATTCAAACCCCACCTGGACACCATCCTGTGCATCCTGCTCTAGGTGAACGTGCTCTGGCAGGGGCGTTGGACTCGATCATCTCCAGAGGTCCCTTCCAACCCCTATCACTCTGGGATTCTGTGACAAGCCTGACCCACAGGCACATGCAGGTCAAGCCCCACTCCTTGGATAACTCAGCCAACGCTTGGCTCCTCAAGGTCTGGGTAGCAAAGGACCCAGCTGGGACCAGCTCCATGGTCACATCCAACTCCCCAGCACCTCTGGCACAGCAGATCACAAGAGGAAGGCTCAGTCTCTCCCTCAGAGTGACTCCTGTTTGCCATTTTAAACCCCATCACCACGCAAGACAAACTCAGCAGTGTCAGAGGGCAGAAGCTATTTTCTGTACAGGATGACTTCTGAGTGAAGGGGGGGACATGGCCTAGAGAAGAGCTCTCTGCTCTTTTTGGTGTAAAGAGTAAAAGCATGGCTGAAAAGACAAAGCTGGAATTTCTAGAGAGGCACATTTTAGTAGTTGCTATTGAAAATTTCACACCATAAACCAAGTACCTGGCTATAAATGGGGCCTGTGTTTAATTACTCATCCTTTCTAGAAAAAACAAAAGTGTTAAGATGGCTGTATTCCTACCTCAGGGTATGCTTCACTTTTTCAGATAGTATTTAAATACTAAATGATTACATACAATTTCTTGTCCCATCACATAAGAGCAGACTTGGTTTTGTTTAAGATTTTTAATAGTGAAGGATTTGATACTTTGAAATACTTTGAAGTGGAATACTTTGAATACTTTGAAATTTCATTGATCAGATGACTCAGAACCCAGTGTATTTCGAAAAAGTCACGTTTTCAAGGATTATACTACACAAAAACTGAAGGCAAGCTATCATTTTTTTTCTAAAAAAAACAAAAAAACAAAAAACAAAACCAAAACAACAAAAACCCAAACAAAACCCCCAAACAAGCAAACAAACAAAAAACCAAAAACGAAAACAGCTCCTAACTTCAAAACACAAGTGACAAACTTTACTTCAAGTGCTTTGCAGAAATGACTTTGTCTTGGATTAGTTTAACAGGAACAGTTTTTACTTCATGAACCTGTTCTTTGTTAGGGAAAAGAGATCTATTAACAAAACAGATCTGCTTTGAGAATATTGATATCATATCATAGATGTGTTAATCTTGGAACAGAAGCCATGTTAGATTGATAACTCTCAAACATCCTTTATTGATTTTATTTAAGAAGAGACAGACAGTGTGCAGAATGTCTGCAGCTCTTCAAGCACAGTTTAATTCTGATCACAGTCTCCTAACATGATTTATATATTTCCCTTATTTCATCCAGTTCAAATACTCAGCTGATGTTAGCATACTGAAAATTTACTGAGTACCCTTACAAAGCTCATTTTTAGAAGGAAGTTTCCACATATTTGATGAAAACACTGAAAAGGAAAAGAAAAGTGGTTTGTTCAGATCAAACAAGAAAACAAAAAAACCCAAACCAAAACCACAACAAAAGTAGAAAACAAGTAGTGTTTTAAACATCAAATCTTGGGCCTCCCAAACAAAGGGATTCTGTGGTTGTAGGCAGGAAATAGCTGTAATTTTCTTAGATCTCCATTTTCCAAGATAACACTCGATTATGTTGAAGAAAAGTCCCTTTCTCACTAAATAACAGTTCTGATCTTCCTAACTTACCTGATTACAGGTTTCATGTCTTCCCACAGCTGCTGAAACCTACTTATTACTGTACAACCCAAGATGCTTCTCACTTGCAGGCTGACTGCTGAGCTTCCCTTCTTGCCCGTGGGATGAACTTCAGGGCAGGGTAAGTTTGTTTTCCCTGGAAGAGGTGCCCACACCACCTTGTCAGAAAGTGTAGGGTTTGTATATATGATAAGATGGTGTGTATATAGTCAGGTGGTGTGTATATGGTAAGAAAAGTCACACTCCCAAATGTGGAGCACCTGTGTGCTTTGGCCAAACTTCCCATCTGGAAAGGATCGAGAACTACTTCCTCCCGAAATTTCCAGTCTCTTTTTACTCATTGTTGACCAAATAGTCAAAACGTAGCAACTCTCAATGACAGGAGGCACTGCTTCCAGCTCTTCTTAAGGAAACAAGAATGGCATAACATGGGTTTCACCTCCTTTGACTGTAACTCTAATTAAATTCATGCTCAGATTTGCTTATCATGTGCCGCCAGAAAATAAAGTGACTCACCGCACGCAAACTAGAGGAAAACCCTCAGATTGCATCATTGGGAAGACCATCCCTGCTCAGATAAGGTCATTCTGTGGGCAGAAGCCTTGCCAGTGGTTTCATAAGTTAGCAAGAAATGCCATTTCTTCTGTGTTCTTAGGAAAAAAGACGTAAGGCGTGATGGAAAAAATTTATCCTGAGGTGCAAGTTCCAATTTTGTTTAAGCTGAAAAATAATTCCAGTGTAAATTTGATGTGATGAGTAAATACTTTGGCTTTTTCAGTAGAAAAGATACCAAACAAAGATTTGATCACCTGTGATAGCTGGTGAATACAGTAATCAACTCAGTTTGTATGTAACTAGAATAATTTTGGTTTGAAAAGACTTTTAAGGTCATTGAGTCCAACCATTAACCCAGCACTGCCAAGTCCACCATTAAACCATGTCTCTAAGCATCACATCTACCTGTTTTTTAAATGCCTCTAGGAATGGGACTCCACCACTTCCCTAGGCAGCCTGTTTCAGTGCCTAACAACCCTTTCAGTAAAGAAATTTGTCCTAATATCCAACCTGAATTTCCCCTGGCTCAACTTGAGGTAATTTCCTCTTGTCCTATCACTTGTTTCTGGGGAGACCAACACCCACCTCAGTACAAGCTCCTTTCAGGGGGTTGTAGAGAAGGGTAAGATCTCCCCTCAGCCTTCTCTCTTACAGACTAAAGAACCCTGGTTCCCTTAGCTACTCATCATAAAACTTGTGCTCTAGACCCTCCACCTGCTTTGTTCATCTCTCTTACTGAAAAATTCAGGCTGACTCACTGTGTGTTTATGAGGGAATAAAAAACCTCACAGCAGCAGTGCCTGGTCTGGGCTGGCAGGACACGCTTAGGTAGAGCAATGCAATGCCCCGCATCCTCAGTCCTCTGCCAAATTCAGCTGTTCAGAGAATGTCTAAGGCAGAGAGAGGCCAGGTCTGGATTGTGTTCAGCTGTTGTGGGTACAACTGGTCTGGTCAGAAACACTGACTTTTGAACCTGTCAATACGCTTTTGAGCATGCAGCCTGTGACAGCAAGTTCCACTGTTTGCTTAGGGCAACAACATTGCCTTTGTATTTGACCTGCTGCAATTCATTCCAGTCAGTATCCCTCATTTGTTTTAGCAAGGGGTGAATCACCATTCCCTTTTCTAATTTGCCACATCATTACTAATTTTACAAATATCAAATCTTTGTTTGGTATCTTTTCTACCCCACTGAAAAAACCCGAAACATTTATTCATCACATCAAATTTGCACTGTACTTCTGGTTGCCTTTTTGCTCTGCTCTGTGCCTTTTGAGGGTTTTTTTAATGGCATTTCAAACATGACCAAAGGTACATGAGATGCCAGTAGCAGGGACACATGGGAGACTTATAGGGCAACAGGCTTTTGACTTCAGATCCCAACACTGTTTGCCTTTCAAATAATTTCTACTGTCATCTGAATGCTAGCCAGAATTGTTCCATTACACTGGTAGAGCTGGAGGTGTTTTCCACTAAGTATTTCAGTAAATTTGGGGCTCCATAATCCTGGGCAATGGAGCATCCCATGTATTTTTTACTTTCCTGTCCACTTCTTTCTCCAGAGCCAGCAGCACAAACCTCCGGATAACATTGCTCACAACTTCTGTCCATTGCAGTAATGGGTAAAAAGATAAGAAACAAAACCAAGAAGAGAGAAGTGGTGGATTTCCCCACTTTGGAAATTTTTAAGTCTCAGCTCAACAGGGTGCTGAGACATCTCACATAAACAATAACATTAAAAGGGTTGGACCAGATGATCTTTGAGGTACCTTCCAACTTGGCATTCTATAATTCTGTGAAGAACGGTCAGATACTGATCCTGATAGTTGCTGTGGAAAGATGAATCTAAGACAGCATAAACTAAGAATTTTTGTTAACAGACTTTCCAAAAATCTTCTTATAAATGAAGTATCCCATCTTTGTATGCATCATCATTTACACTTCCTACAAATTAACTTAGAAGCCCACTCTGTCTCAGTTATATTGATGTAAATATCTATGCTAGTGGTGCATATAGTAATGTTTACTTTTAGTTGTAGCTTCCAGCCCTCCTAAAAGGAAAAAGGATATCAAAGTAACTGTTGGATGTTCCTAGCTGGGAATCATGAATTGTTTTTAAGGGAAGGAACTCCAAATCAATTCTATATTGTGAGAAGTGGTCTGAGTTGCTAGCTTTGCCTTGAGGAAAGAGCTGCCAGTGTTAGCTCTTTCCACTTCTGAGCTGAAATACAGAGTTTATATGAATGTGCACACAATGTCCACAGCAAGTTTTATATTATTATTAATCAAATAAGGGGAGGTGACATATTTCTGACTTGACTTCAAATGTGATCATTTGTTCTCACAGAGCATAACTCCCTGTAAAACAGTGAATGCCACAGAAGCTACCAACACTGTGTGCTTCCTGCTCCAAAGTCTGCGTGCAGCAATGGAGAATTAAGAAGAAACGGAAAGATGAAGTTCACTGCTGACCTCAAACCATCATGTTCATACCCAACCTGAAACTTGTTAGCAGAGCAGGAACTCCTTGGAGTTCCAGCATTAGGATTTCTTCTCTTGAGAAAGGAGTGCATGGACGAGGCCTTAATCAGCACACTCAAAGCTGAAATTACTGCAGTATCTTGTCTACACGACTGAATGTTTAGCTAAGTATGTACACAAACCAGGCAGTGGCAGAAAGCCCGGCAGGTGTTTTGTATCCTTCTCTGTTACTACTATCCCCACAACACTGAAGAGCTTTCACAATATTTTGTTTTCTCTCTCTTCCCCACCCACTGGCAGAGTTAAACACTAATCCCTTACCGTTCAACCTCATTAGGATACCCAGCTCCCAAACAAGGCCTCAGAGCATCCACACACCACGGTGGCACAAAGTGCTGAACTCCAAAAAAACCAAACCCTGGCCGTGTAGAAAGTTGCTGTCCTCCTTAAACCCTCAACTACCAATAGGAGAAAGATAGCTGTTGCTATCAACACTATGAAAAGGAAGCATCAGGGGACACAATATTATATTCCAGGTTCTACAAACCCCAGGCTTACACTAATTACACTTCACAGAATCACAGAATTGTCTGGGTTGGAAGGGACCTCAGAGATCATCAAGTCCAACCCTTGATCCACTACCGCTGCAGTTACCAGACCATGGCACTGAGTGCCACATCCAGTCTCTTTTTAAATCACTTCAGTGATGTTAAAGACAATTGGCACACCCAATTTTTTGCACATGAAATACACACTATCTCTAGGAAGGAAAGGACATATATTATTATGGCCCTCCCTGACACAGTGCTTGGCTCCCATCCAGCTTGAATCTTTTACACCACACAGTCTTTAGGAGCTTCTGTAACAAGAGAACAGAAGTTTTGATCAACTTACCAACAACTCCTGCAACCTTACGGATGTGATTGCACCTTAAATGACTGGAGGGGAGGAGTTCTGAGAATGGCAGTCTGATGGAAATCAGTTTAAATGCTGCTTCACCTTTTGTGCTTTATGGACAGACCAGAAGCAAGACACAGCAATCCTGCAGCACACATCCAAAACTGGGAAGGAAAGGCAGAGCAGCCTGCTGTCTCCCTTAAAGGAAGGAAGCAAACTCGGGCATTCTAACATGGTTTATGTTCTCCCTGCTCCACCAACACCTATAGGTCATAGCCCTTTCTTTACTTCCAATATCCCAAACTTAAAGAGATAAACTTCTGTAAAGTGACCCCATGGGCTGGAAGCTGTTATTCCGCAATGACTGTCACTAATTGGCTGTTGTGATCCAGAAGAGTGTCTCCTGGTATTCTGCTTTCTGATGTTAATCTGTGTCAGCATCAAGACATTCAGCCAGGCAATTTGGGACTGAAAGTCAGAATCAGACAGTGGATGATAACCTCCTTGATCAAACCGAAATCTGAAAATGGATTTCATAAATATGTTATAACATGGAACTGCGTGACCTACTTCTCCCTGCCTCTGTAATAACAACTTCAGAGGCTTTACTAGTAAAAAAAAAATAAATCCAATCTATTTCTCATAGCTTAAAGTAATTTAACATTGCAGTGAAACCCTTTTAAGCTGAACATTCACTTTCTCTGAGGGAATGCAAATCTGGGTTTTTTTGCAAATACAAGTGGGAAAGTCACCGTTAGTTGCAGTATTTCAAATTATTGCCATCCCATCTAATTAGCCACATTTGCATGAGCTAGCAATGTATTTCTAGCCTTGACACTGCTTTGACACTCCCCTCCTCCTTTTAAAATACATATCTTTATATGGGATGCCTTCAAGCTCCAAAAGGTTAAAAAAAATGCAGGAAACTAGAGCCATCAGAAAAATAAATGAAAAAATATTATGTTAGCAGCAGCTAGAAGTAACCCAAATGTTTTTAATTTCCCCAGGATAAAGATTGGAGCTCCTTTGTGTGCAACTATATGAATCCTTTCTGGCTCTGTAAATGAACCTAGGAGGGACATTGGCTATATCCACACAAGCATAACCAGGTATTCAAAAATCCAGGGCTTCTCTCCCTCCCTGCAGGCCCTTTTTACTCCCAAGCTCCCTGATGCAGAGAGTGAAGGCAATCAAAGAAGTCTTCTATTCCAATAAAATATTATGATGAACTTTCTCTCTCAGATACCTTCCCTAGATTGAGCTCCAAACCCAATGGCATTTTGGAGGTCTGCAAGTCTATGTAGAGTGATGCAAAATTGATTATGATCAAAAAAAGTAGCATGGGATAAAGGCATAATGGGGTAAATCCAAACCAGATTGTTTTCTTAATAACCTGAAAATCTGAACTCATTCTGGTATTTAATAACTGTGTCACAGCATTTTAATTTCCATCACAAAAGCTTGCACAAACTGCAAGTATTAAATGAAGATATAAAATTTTGAGTCTTCAGAGACTCAAATATGACTGGTGAAGTATTTACACACTCTGTTTGTATGTATGCACCTTTTGTGAGGCCCACCATACATAGCTAACTCATATTATCCTAGAACTGCTTTCAAAATTATTAAAGGCTTTTCAGATTTAAAAAAAACCACAAAACAAAGTAGTAACATGAGATTACTTTTTTTAAAGAGTTCAAAGTTACTTTCCTTGCTCTGGAGTGAGCAGACCAAGTCACTGCTTCCCTGGGAAAGCCTTTGATTTTGTGATCATTTTGGATGGGGTAGTTTACTTACTTTTGCATTATCCCATTGCCCTTGTTTTTGGATAAGATATGCAGATGCTTACAAAACTTCTCAGCATTTCAGAGTGCCAGATTGTGCCAGATTAATCATAGCAATTGTTTACATGCTGTTCCCACAGTAAAGCTGCCTGTTTAAGCCATTTCCTGGCTTTGTAATTCACTATTTCCTCCACACTTTCCTTCTTTCACTTTGCAGGCTTATTTCCAGTGGAAGCTATTTTTCAGAAGGGCACTCCCAAAAATCCCAGACCAAGAAGTATCTGTGGTTTCCCACCACACAGTTTTCAACTCTTCTCACCAAAACCGGGAAGCGAGACCCTCCTCCTGCCCTGCTAATAAGGTTCACATGGTTGCTCCTTACAAAGAGCCTTTTTCAACACAGGAGCTCCTTTGAAATTGATATTTGAAATTGTTTTTTCTACCTGTTTTTTTCTCTTAGGAATGTGTTCAAGCTATTCAGCAGCATTTTACTACTTTCCGTGACTGATTTTGCCCGAGGTTGTACATAACCAGTGTGGGGTATTCACTGCCTGCTTTCCTGATGGATACTTTCTGCCTCCTGGTCGTGCTTTATCTTCCCTGTCTTCTAAATTTCAGTGGGTCATGAGTTCAGTATTTTGGAGAAGAATACTCCCTGATGATGCATCTGTAAATTCTCTGGTTTCTCCCCCAAAAAAGAGAGGTTTCTTCTCCCTCCACATCCTAAAGCTGAGGCTCCTGAGTACTCAAATTCCATTCCCACACTGGTGCAGAAGCAGGGACCATGCCTGCCAAGGCTGAGGTCAAGCATGTGTGTGAGCTACTTCAAACAGAGTTAAAAGAAACACTGAACCTTTCTTTGAAAGCCATGTGAAGCGTATTAAGTTTCTAGGGTTTTACTGTTCAGATTTAGGCTCAAAGAAGCTCCTCTCACCAACATTGTCTCAAAAGACACTGTAGTTCAAGTTAAATTAAAACTACACAAGGACCATTCTTTCCATAGGATCTCAGACTGGTTAGGTTCCACGCCCATCTACAAATTGTCTCACTGATTACAAAGATTAAAAATGCAGGATCTGGCCTCCTAGTTACTGTAAGTGGCTCATGGTATCTATTAATGTCACAAGGCTTCCTACTATGAAGTCTTTCCCTCCTTGCAGAAGTAAAATGTAGTAGCTACCATGTAGTAGTAGACATGATTTCAACCTCTGCTATGTACTTGATCAGCCAAAAAACTTGTTCAGTCAGAAAAGTTTAAGATTTTTTCCCCCTTGAGTTCAAATTTCTGCAGTCCTTTCCTCAAAGGCAATTCCTTCAGTGCAAAAAATAAAACCATAAAAAAAAAAAAACACCAAAAAACCAAACCACCAAAAAACAAACAAAAAACCCAAAAACCAAAACAAAAAACCCCAAAACAACACAGAACATTTTTGGTCCTTTTGTAGGCCAGAAAACTTGCATCCTTGGAATCCAGCCAGACTCAGTCAAATACCAAGTATGTGATACTTTAACTGTTGTTCAGCCTTTATCAGAAAAGGCAGCTTACACTGCTGACTTCCTCTGCATAGCAGACATGTAAGGCACAGCATAAACACCCTTGTCCCAGCATTCCTCCTCACTGATAACTTGAGATGAGAATATGAGAGCTCCTCCTGAAGCCAATGGAAGCAGCAGTGCCAATACCTCTCCCCCAAAACACCCTGAAAAATCCTGTTACACCCATGTTTGCAGTGAGGCTGCTATGGTTCTGCTCTTAATAGTCCCAGGGTCTGCTCACAGCTATTCAACTTTAGCTGATAAATTGCCTGTAGTCCCATGGAAGTTAAAGAGAACTTGCACAAAACCTGTGCTGTGTTGTAGAGGTGACTCAAAACACGATTGTTGCTCTCACCAGAATTAAGTAGGAAGCAAAGCCCCAAAATGCCATTTTCCTCAATTACTATTTTTTGTGTTCTTTCAAATTCTGTCAGCAAAAATGTAACTTTCCCCCTGAACAGTGGAGATAATGCACAGGAGGGTTGTTCATGTACTGCTTGTGGATTGCTGGTGGCCTTTAACAGGAGTCAATCAGAAGGACCAGTCTGCATGGGAATTCAAGCACCCACAGAAGAGTCTTGCCTTACAGTCAGCATTAGCTTCTATGAAGCACTGAAATTGAGAAGATTCATCTGGCCCATCCCCAGGCCCTGAAGTTAGCAGAGTTCTTGGCAACATCCAGTCAAGATTTTCAGCAGTAAGTTAATGATGCAGCAAGCAAAAGTCTACAAGGAGAAATCATTCAGTCCCAAGTACAAAGGCACCCACGAGAGCTGCTACACCCTATGCTAGTATAGCAATACTTTTTTCAGCAAAGGCCATCATCTTACAAGTCTTCTATTTCAATTTGGAGAGGATACTAAAGCATATAAATTGCTGATGATTACAATCTTAAGGCGTTTTCTATTTCTTCCAGTGTTTTCTATGAAAAACTTCCCAGCAAGGTTATAAGAAATTACATATCTGCTGTACAGTTAACAGCTTAGAGCTCTTAGAAGCTAAGGATATTGCTGGAAAAGAACTGAAAGCATTAAATTATTCTTTCTTAAAAAAAAGGATCTATTGATAAGTGCAATATACAGTGTTTCAGGACATGCAATTTTTTTTTTTATTTTCTCCACTTTTCATTAAAGTAGTTGGGAATTTTATACAAGGGCTGGTAAGAAGATGGCTGGATGCTTTAGCTTACTTTTTGAGAACAGGTAACTCTGATATCAGAAAAAGATTAAGAATGAAAAATAGATAAAAATACAATCCATCCTCTTTGGCTGCTCAGTCACAAGCACATTTTGGACTTAACTGCTGAACTTTATTCAACTGTATATTTTTGCTATGGGAATTATAAACACAGACAGAAAAGTATCTGCAGTGGGATGGTTTATTGATGCTTTTAAAAGATTCAGTCTTCCTGAGGAAAGCTAATGACAGAGAATTTCTACTTTCAGAGCCTGCACTGACCATTTTTCCAAGGAACAGATCTCTCTCTGCATGACACTCTTGTTTTTCAGCCAAAGTGATTTGGTAAGCTTCAAGCTACACATAAAACTTTGCCTCACTGTATTAGGTCCATTTATTTCGGGTAAGTTTCACCATCTCAACTTAAAATTTGGTTTGTATGACTCAGCTAATAGGTCAAATTAATTGCTGTAGCAGTCTCAAGTCCTCACTCTGGGACCCAAGCTGTCCATGCTAAGACTGATACAAGATAAATGCAGTTGGGTTTTTAACTTGGGAAGAAACTACTTTTAGAAAAACAAGCCATAATAGCATGGATAGTTGCTATCTGCCTTGTCTTCCTTTAAAGCAGAGGAGAACTGAAAAAAAAGGGTTGTTCTGCTCAGAGATCTTCACCAGGATTTGTTAGTCCTCAGTGTTTAAGAACAGAGCTCAGTCTGTATTGCTCTTCCAGTTTTCCCCCAATAAAAGCTCCTGGTTTCCTCGTGTCTCTTTTCCTAATAATGTCAGAGAGTTATTAGAGATCAGTGCCCTTTACAAATTTACCTTGGAGGGACAAGGAGACAAGGAGGTAGATCACTCATAAGAGAACACATTTGAAAGAAAGCAGACTGGACAATATGACTGCAATGTTTCTCTGCAGCAGTAAGTTCTGGTACCGAAGTTAGCCTATTAAGTTTAATAGTTAAGGAAAAACAGAGTGGGTATTTACTCACACACGGTTTTATGAGATGAACAACTGAAATGGCAGCAAGAAAAACACACTTTCTGGACAAACTGATACCACATCACATTAGTGGGCCACAGAGTTCTTTAAAAAAATAAACCTCTTGAGACATGAGAATGAAATCACATTTCAGCATGCTTTAAATAGCTGAACTGCTCTTCAAAGTGTAAGTTTTCAGCTATTGGCAAAGACACAATCTCCTCATTTGGAAATTAAGAAGCATTTAGCAATAAGTTAAAGCTAGCCTACGTGTAAGTGGGCTAAATACTAGGCAAAGATTTTTTCCCTTTTCACATTTAAGATGATACTACAGTTCGTCACTTCTGTAGCTTATATGTTGTGCAAGGCCCACTGAAGTTTCACATCTACTCTGTGAAAAAGAACAGGAGTATACACCTTTCTTTTAGGATAGTCACAAATGGTAAAGCCAGTAGCATTTGTTTGTCCATTTAATTAGATGTTTGCTGTTTATCACACATAAGAACTGTAAGCAGAGTCCGTGGATTTCTCTGAGCAACGTGAAACCTCGTGGTTCCATGCAAGTTCAAGACTGCCCCTCTCTCTCTCTCTCTCTCTCTCTCTCTCTCTTATCCCCTCCTCCTCCTCTTAACTGCTGTTTTTCCCCAGCCTGAGATATGTTTCCAGCTGTCTTCGTCTGATTTTAAAGAACCTTACGGGGGAGAAATTTTTACCTCATTACTTCTACCCGAGAGAGCCTCGCTCCGGGCCTGTGTCAGGTCAGGTATGTCTTAGACCACAGGAAGTTGGATGTTTTTCTTTTGAGGCACTAGAAGTTAAGCTAATGGTAATAGTCAAGTTGCCCAAAGCTAAAGGGAAAAGTAACTCTTTGTTGTCTTCTTAGTTAAACACATGGTCAGCGAGGAAATCTTATTTTCCCTTTTTTCCCTGAAATATATTAGTATAGCCTGTAGTAACAGATTCCCACAGAGCACTGCATTCATGCCTCTGTAGTCCTAGCATATACTGTCCTGATTGACTTTAGTTTCCTCAGCCTCATTAGAGAAGTTAACGATGGATCTCTCCCCACTCAGCTACACACACACCTCTTTAGGTCATTATAATGATCATATTTATATTTCTTCTTCCACATTCCCAAGCTAAGCCACAAGAAGCTCAGTTTTACAACAATGTTTTCACGTACCTCTCATCAGAGAGAGCTGCTGCAGCTGAACAAGACAAGTGCAGCATGCTAGGTATACTTGGATTCAATATGCAGTTGAAAAGAGGAGAATAACCAGTTTTCTCATTCGTCTACTTTCAGACATCTAGAAAACCCCACTGCCAGCATCTTGAGTAAAAAATAGGTGACATCTTCAGACCTCAGTAAAACCACCTACGCATGTTAACTTGTTCAAATAAACATCCCCACCTCAAGTGACACAGTGGCCTGCAGTCTTCCTTGATCCATCCACAGAGCAAGAGTTATTTTTACTGAATCAGTATTCATGCATTGTCTTCCAGAGGAAATACTAGCCGGGTACCCCTACTTGTAACTTCATGATCTGCTGCTCCCAAATCACATTCCAGTGCTTCCTCTGAACTAGTTTTTGTTCTTCTGCCATCAAGGCTGGTGGTGGCTGTATGGGGGCCAGAGGAGCCATTTGCAGTTATTGTTGTATCGCCATATGTCACAGTAAGGTCACCATCATTCAGAATAAAATCAGAATCCTCTTCTCTAAGTTGTTCTTGATTCTGGAAAAAAGAAGAAAAACGTTTGTACATTGCACAGCATCTGGTCTTTGCTAAGAAGGTAACTGAACAGAAAAGTTCAGATACGTGTCAATGCAGAAGCAGCACATGGTGAAGTTCCACCTTAAGAGGTCTTAAAAATAACCTTAAACCCACTGTTTGCAAAGCAGCTTAACTGCTCCCTGTACAACCACTGCTCATACCATTGTGGAGAGATGAGGGAGAGCTGAATCCAAGAACTAGATTATGAGACAGGTAACTAGAGATTTAATATTACTGGAAGCTAACCAGTAGTACAGGAGAGATGAGCAATACACACTGGTTTTTGCATAACAATTTCGAAGGCAGTACCAGAAAAAGACAGAAGACCAAGGACAATTAATTAATTCCAGATACAAAGTCAGAGTTGCATCTTTCACTAATTAGGCAACTGCATTAGTAATAGACTCATGCAAACTGGTAAGAGTTCATTAGGCCCCAATTCATTACATTCAAGGTTTCCTCAATAAATTTTTGTTACGGACAAAAAGCTAAACAGACTCTTTTAAACTATCTGCTTAATTTTGCCTACCTGGTATTAAATGGAAAATTACTTGACCTAGTTCTTAGGAACACTCCTGAACCATGAAAGTAAGACACACTGACATAAGTGCCTCATAGTTTTGTAACTGGTTCTGATATGCAGTCTTTTCAAAATCATTTAAGGAAGAGGATCATGAAGCCCTAGGAATTTATTTTGGCGGAGATGGGATAATATGTGTCCAAGGACAAAAAAATTGCTAAAGTATAACAAAACACTTTATTTCCCTACACAGCATAATACAACAGCAAGCAGTTGTACCACACTGCACTCCTGTTTAACATGGCCTTCATAAAAGGTGTAACAGCTGAACTGATCAGGAAACAGGGTTTCTTCATATTTAAAGAAAATTCTGTCAGTACTACCAGCTTGCTTTCTTCCAACCCAGAGCAAATACTTCCCCACATGAATATCCCCACACTGCTTTGTCAGAGCTGATACATTCAGTGTCTGTATTGCTCTTCTCCTCAGAAGGCTGAGCACAGACCAGGTTATGTTCTCAGAATACACCATTTTCTTCCACTTGAGCAAAGACAGGAAGGCACAGGCTACATGAGACAGGAAGCCTGCCATCAGCCTGATGAGAAACTCCTACCTGTTCAGAGAGAGTTCAGGGCACTTAAGACTGAGATTGAAAATACTGATTGACTTGTCCACCATGAGAAGCACAATGCCTGATTAAAGGAAACTTTCTGGGAAAGCTTACTGTCATTATTTCAGAATGTTAACCAGCCAAAATAAAGCAGCAGAAACCTCTAGATGATACAGAATATTTTAACAAACAATGACTGAAAGACGTGTCAGGGGTTTACCAAAATCAAGGAACTGGTACAGTTCAGTGTCAGGTGCAGGACAAGCTCTACTTAGAAAGAATGCTTATGTCTCAGAACCTTTGTAGCATCCAAATTTAGCATCACTTATTAGGGATGGGGTTACTATGATAGAGCGCTGCTTTTCAAAAGGCAAATACAGTTTAGGATACTTGCTTGCTTTGCCTGCAAAGAAAACACTGAACTACTGGTGCTACCTTGAAAAAGGAGAAACCAAAGGGCTCAGCTATAGTTGGCAGCAACAGCTTTTATAAGCTTTCAATTGCAAAAAAAAAAAAAAAAGTGAAAGTCTGAGGGAGAAGACGAAGATGCTTTAAAAAAAGTACACAAAATAATTAGCTGTTTAGAAAAATCTGAAATCCCTCTGAATTCTGTTGTTGAAAATGTGACAGTCAGAGGAAGATGACAAGCAGAAAACCTAAAATGAGTAAGGAGAGAGCACTTTACTATAGCCTGAGGCAAAGAAGCTGGGAAACTGCATCACAAGTTGCCTATCAGTGTTAGCCTCACTAAGGAGAGAAAGGCAGGCACACCAGGAGGTACCACAATACCAGAGCCACATATAGAGTGGCTGCAACAAGCTCTCAGACCTTCTTCTGGCTCCACAATACCAAGTAACAGAGAGTCCTTGCAGCAAGAACCTCTCAGGTAAGAACGTGCACTACACCTGAGTTTCCCTAAAAGGCTGTAAAGCTCTTGGAAGCACAATACTGAGAGGAGAGGGCCACAGGCTTTATACCACATGGCAAGTTCTAACTCAGTCTTTCCTGGTTTGTCCCAAGCTATACATACATGTAGGTAAGCATGATCAGTTCCAGAGAAAACAGTCTTCTCTCTGTAACAGTGAACAAACATTGCCTTGTATGAACTAAGCTCCTCTTATTTATTTCACTGTGACACAGCATCACAAGCAGCAGGCAATTAGTTTCATATTTTCCCCTGGAGAACATTTATGAACAATCCCATGTAGTACATGTAGTACGTGGATTTGCTATGTCTGCAAGCAAAGAGGATGAGTGAATAAACCTACTGTGCTTCATGCAGTATGAACAATTCTTTCAAGAAAGACAGGAAATGTATCCAAGTAGATCCCTAGAGACTTGAAATTCTTCCAAGAATAACCCTAAACTGGCCTCTGCAATCCCCTACAGTTCTGTAGGAATAGATTCAATTCACTCAAAAAAACCCACAGGTCTGAACTTCACTTTTTAAACTGACAAACTAGAATGGGTAAGGACTTAAATCCCAAACTCAATAAAAGATTGGATTTTGTGTTGATATGCTGACTGTAACCCTGAGGGACCTCACAGCATTCTGTCCCATTTGAAGTAAAATCCTCTTATGCTCCTAAGGATGCGTGCTGGAGACTTTAAAACAGCTAAATCTTATTTAGAGTTATTGCTTACAAAGCCAGTCTTTATTGCCTCCTAAGGCAGTGCAAAAAGAAGCACATGCAAATCATACCATGTGTACAAAGTGCTGGTAGTCATCATGTACACTGCTGGTGCTGAACACAGCACAGGCATCACGGGTGACAAAATTTACTTATCTTGGGGCTCCAAAAGAAAAGCATCAAGTAGCGTGCATGGCAATATATATTACAGTTTAAAGCTGATGATTTAAATTAACCTTAGCTTAGAGGCTCCCTGTTTCTCAGCTGAGTTTAGATTCATCAAGGAAACTAAACAATTTTTGCTATGAAGCTAGAAGCACTGAGAAAGGGAAGGGGAGATGCATGACTGAACAGTTTTCTTAGCAGTTTTGAGTTACCTCCTCTAAGACTTATGCAGACTGCAAATTAAGTTTCTCCACTGGGCTTGCATATTTAGAAAGATTATTAAATTCCCTCTACTTTCCTACCAAGCTGTCACCTCGTGTATGGTGAAAGAGCCAAACTTTAAATAAAAAATGGGTGGGAGCATCTGTAGGACACTTAACACATGCCTGAACAAACAAGCAAGAAAAAAAAATTAAAAAAACAATCTCAGGAGTGCTTCATCATGAAGAGCACAAGATAAACAGATGTTTCTTTTAAATGGCTGATGAAACAGAATTACTAAAAATTTCAAAGGACGTGTCAAAAAAAGGAAGAAAAAGGGAGCTACTTTAGTTAGGGATAAATTAGAAAGCCCTGCCAAATGGTCATGCACTGAACATAACAGCAGGAGAGAGAACAGGAGTGAATTTTTGAAAACGATAATTTTAAACACTGTAACTACAGCAGCCTTACATACTTTTAAGTTCCAACTTGGATTCTGTCTGGGTAGGAAATGCTTAATGGTGAGCCTCGTGAGACTGTCTTAAAGAAGTGGGAGAACACTAGCAAGGAATGGTAGCAACAGCCCTGGAAAAAAACACTGGACCTCACCCCTGCATGCTGGCTCAGAACCTTACTTGTACACCATGAAAAGTTTAGCTTGGAGGACACGATTTCATACTTAGGAACTGGCTGTAGGTGGACTATGCAATAAGATTATTTGACATTCAGACTTTAAACTCTTCCTCTTTGGCATCTTATCCCAAACATGTACTCCTACTTACAGAAGTGAAAATGAATTTTAAATATGGTTGTACAGCCACATGCTTGTGTGCTTTCTTCTCTTTCTCCTCTCTGTTGATGTCAGAACTGTTCAGACACACACCTGAGATTTCGGATTTACTACTTCTTTTTGAAACACATTTTCCACTTATATTGCATTCTGTTGAGTATTTACAGACTTTTTTGTTGTTTAAAGTCTTCAGTCTTTCAGTCTCTCAGATGTACCACTCAATTTTTCTGGAAATATCTTACAAAAGCACAACCATGCCAAGCAGTTCCTTTCCTCCCACGGACATGGTGCTCTCAGTTGCTTCACTTGAACTTAACAGAAATGCAGAAAGATTCCACAGCTTTTTAGCCAGTAATAATATTATGTAGTAAAGCTCTGTAGCAAAGCCAGCTATGCAAATAGATGAAAAGCAATAAAGCAGAGTTCAGAAATCTTTAAAGGAAACTAGGAATAAAATCTCAAAACTATATTCCTTTGTAAGACTAACACAGCAATAAACTGAAACATATTTAGAGAGATACAATGTGAGAATTCTACACTTTATAACATTAAAAAACATGCAGCCTTACAATTTTACTAAGTTAACATATCGTGTGTGTGTGTGTCACAGAACCAATCCAATTAAAGAATAAGTTTCCACATGCCAGAGTAACCAAGAATAAGACAAAAAAGAGCCCAGCTATTAGAGAAAATGAAAGCCAAAGCTTGCATGTTCAGCCCAGTTAGATCCTCGGTTACTGGGTAACTAATCTTATAAGATCATACCTAGATAGACACATAGGCAACACACAAGTAGGCTAATTGGTCTGATGGACACCTTCCAGCCTAGATCTGGTTTAAGATCTCTCATGGCATTGCAAAGATGGGAGCAAAGCCAATTTCTTGCATTACTAACAGCTCCAAACAGGCAGCAGACATTTCAAATTTCTTTGAGTACCAGGTAAAAGTAAGATGATAATGATGCCAGAAAGAAACGCACAGAAGTGTTTCAAAGTTGGAAGTAGAATCTGTAACTTTCTAGGAAAAGATCAGTAGAAATACGGTCCAAGTCTATATGAACATAGCAGAGATGTTACCATTCCAGAGAACACACAAATTTGAGTGGTGTCACATAGTTCTATGCTTTCATTTACAAGTGGCTCATAAAAAGCTGTAGATTTCAGAAATGCTGTACAGATAGTAATAACATGTATCAGGATTCTGTAAAGGTAACAGGAGAAGCATTAATTACTGCAAGACATGGCTGTAAAGACAGTAAGTGACCTGCTAGACTGAGATAAGTAACTGATTAAAGGTTTCTGAAATGGGATCTCAAATTTCATAGTGGAAACAATGAAGGGATGCTCTCACAGATTTCTTTCAAGCATGGGTAAATGCCTCAGTGTCTTCTCTGAAAGAGTCTTCAATGCAACCTTAGCAGTAAAATGAAGAGAATCTTGTCCAAAAACATTAAAAAGGGACTAAATATTTTTAAGTGATTCACTAAGAACCCGTTTATTGATTAGGACTGTAATTTTGTAATATCCTTAAATATTTTGGGTTATTTTTAATGTATTATTTGAGCAGTAAGATAATCTCTGATTTCTTCTAACAGAAGTTGTTGCACTAGGGGAAAGTACCTTTAATCTTTTCTGCCTAGGACAACACAGCACTTTCCTGAAATATGTGTATCACACCAACCTTTTGCCTAAAAAGAAAACAAACAATCCTGCTTTGATGAAGTTACATCAATAAAAAACAAAACAGAGAAGTATTGAGTTATTGTACTTACATCATAAACCTGTGGGCTTGTCAGACAGCGAGCTATCAGGCCACACCAGCTGGGCAGAGTTGTGGTTAACGGGGGGCCACTGTGAGTGAGAATTGGCTTTAAATAACTTAAGCAGTTAAGGAAAACACATCAGTGCTGGAAAACCACTCCTGAAAATAAACCAACATTTTTACATAAATGTGGTTCTGCCTTTGACTTATGTACTGCACAATAATTTTATATGAAACATCTATTGAAAAAGTTAGCATTTGTAAACAAATTAAAAAAAAAACCTTCCCCCCAACATTTTCCCTTTGATCCTTTCAAGGGCAGTCTCTTTACTCCCACATTTTCTGCAAGGGCAACCAGCCAACTCTCTTCTTTAAAGTTTTTTAACAGTTGCAATATCTGAATCTTTTGGGTTCTCTGGAGCCTAAAGGAACAAACAGAGATGCAAGTGCTTTAGTATTAATAGGTCCAAAGGTATTTCTGCTTTGAAGATGGAGCACGGTGTTGAGGTTGCAAGCTAGAGGCAACATGGTGACATGGCCTTTGTGGCTCAAGGCTGGGAAATAAAGAAATACTGTGCACCCAACATCCTCCAAGCAATGCTGCCACTTGAACTGCCAGCTGGTCACTGAGCCACAGAGATGCAACCAGAGATTTTACACCTGTAAGCCTCAAAGACAGCTCTGCAGTGCCCACACACGTATCACACAGAGCCTCAGAAAAGCAAAAGGCAAAAAGTGTATGGCAAGAACCATATAACACATTGTGGAAGAAAAGTAATGCTACTTCCATTACATTGAGAGGGCACAGGGATAGGAAAGGAAGGTGTCTTTACACCTCTTCTCATAAGCTTGGTCTCAGTGCCCCAGATAAATCCATATTCACTCACACTAGTACTCCAGACTGATGACATGCCTGAGGAAATACTGAGCAGTCAAGAAAGGTGTCCCTGCTGCAGAGCAGCATGCAAGAACAAAGCTCAAGAGGAGAGTGCTAAGGCTTCCAAACATAGCCTGAAATCATGGGGGTTTGGATTGTTTTTTTTTGGTTGTTAATGGGTTTTTTTTGGTTGGTTGGTTTTAAGCTAATCTGATTATTTTAAATGTAAATATATATTGTAGGTATTATAGATACCTTCTTGGGCCTTTAAGCACAGAGAGAATCAAACCAATTTTGTGAACAGTTTCCCTGCTCCTCTCAAGAGTTCACAGTGCTTAGGGAAAGACAGGGTTAAAAAAGAGTCTGTTTTAGCAGAGATTTATCTCTCCCCCTTAGCAGAGCCTGGCCTAGTGTGTTTGAGCATGTAACAATTATGCCCACACTTTCCTCCCTCCCTCCTCCAGTAACAGCGTGGCTAAATCCAGCCCCTGAAAGAAATAAACTCTTCCCCCTCACACTATCCTACCAGCCTCCACATTGCCCTGTGGCATGCAGTGACTCACTTGTAACAAAACAAATCCAGCCAAAGATATCTGGTACTTCAAAGTCACATTTTCTTCGGGTATAACAACTGTGGGTGAACCCAGGGAACAGCCCACGACATTAAATGAACTCTGCATTCCACAGGAATGAGGTTCCCAGTTATTCATCCACAGACCTCTCTGCAGGCTATAGCCAGCATTGGAGCATGCTGCCAAATGCATCATATTTTCATCTTTTTCAAGTTAAGTTCCCTAGCAAAGGGTGAATTTTGAGACTTCAAAATTACTTTTCTACTCACAAGCCAAGCGAATCCATCAACAAAAGATTACTTGGACACTTGGTGTCAATCCTAAAGATCATCCTTCCTGTGCAATTTAAGCCCTCTCAGCCAGTGTTTGTCTGAATGTGTCCTTGCAACAGAAGCATAATTTTACCTCTCTAAGATACACTTAGTTCTGCCTCTGAGTGTCAGTTTCCCTCATACAGACTTCACAGAAAACTTCCCCAAATACTGCTAGCTGCTACTGAAACAGCAAGTGCTCTAACAGGATCCTTCAAGTTTCTGTGAAACAGTTGATTAAGCTGTAAACTTTTACTTAGCACTGCACCCACTCTTGCTGCAGCTGCTGTGGACTGCACTCATGCTAGCATCAGCTGAGGGGAAGTCAGCATTGCCAACTACTCTTTTTTTTTCATGGGGCACATCCCTTTTATAGAGGCAGGGGAAGAAGACAGCTCTTAAAAGAAAAGAAAAATAAACCTCAAACCAAAACCAAACAAAAAAGTGGTCATCCACAGCCAGATCCTTCTGTACTCTTAGCACAAGAGCAACTTCTTTCAATAACAAAAATTAACTTCAATACAGTGAACACCAGCCACTAGACAAAGGGTTAACTGAAAACTACTACCATTTATGAATATTTAAACTAGCACACACACACCCTTCCACCAGGCTTAGGACCACTACTACAGCATTTGACAGCATCAGTCACAGATTTTACCCTGAGCAGGCAAGAACTATTAGGATCCAAAAGCTTCCAACTAAAACCCTGGGTTTTCCCTGAGTGGAAAATCTTGATTCACAAGGCATGGAAGGAAACTATTGTTTCAGCCAGCAATGGACAAGACCCCAGTTAGGAGACTCCCTTCTCAGATGCAGAATGCAACAAGATTAAGGCTGTGTCACAGATGCTTATGAATATTTAACTGCCCCAGAAATAATTAGAAATCAAGAACTGAAATGCCTTTGAATTTCTGGGTATAAGGGACTTGCCACAGCCACAAGATTACCTTTTGTATTTTCCACTAAGTGAGTGCAGGCTGTTAAGGAGAGGCACCTGTATGATCATCAAATCACAGAATGAAGGAAGGGACCCTAAAGACCATCCAGTTCCAGTCCCCCTGCCATGGGGAGGGACACCTTCCACAAGACCAGGTTGCTTACCATTCCATCCAACCTGGCCTTCAACACTTCCAGGGAGCCCAAACTTTCCTGGTATATACTAATTAAGAATATGCTAAGTAGATTTTAAAAACCAAGCATGAACAGCAGGACAGCTACACAAAAGTTGCTCAGAAGCTTAAGTAGTATAAGAGCTTCAGGAAGGTTGTAGTGTACTATACAAACACAAGGACACACTCTGCTTTAACACTCAAGAACTTCTGGATATACTAAAGGGAAGAAGTTGGGTCACATACAGATTTTTAGTTCCAGAACTTCCTGTATCAGTGAAAGGCTTCCAAAGAGAACTTCATCACAAAAGCAGATGGCTCTTCAGAGAAACTAGCTTGGAGTCAGACATGTACAGTGAACTAGAAAACCAGTATGCACTCTGGGCATCAGTGAAGATGAGAACTTCTTTAACAAATAAAAGAGGATCTGAAATAGTTTATTGGCTGTCTTAGTGTTAGGAAAGAACTTTGGCTGCTACATCTTACTGGTTTTCATCCTCTGGCAAATGTGATGTACCATGTATCACACCAAAGAAAGGTCTTCTGAGTCAGTGAATTCATGCTTCAGTTCCTTTCCTTGAACCTCTCAAATACTTGATCTTTCTCATGTTTAACTCCCCAAGTGCTTAAGGCTACATATGGGTACATGGAAAAAAAATACCAACCAAACTGAACAGCTCACGTCTTGAAGCTAAGCTGTGTTTTCAAAAGGATACTTATGGTCAAAGCTATACCATAGCCTGAAGAGCCAAGCACTTTCCTGTTTTGTTCTGTTCTTTCTTTCAGAATCCAGGCCATCCTAAAAATAAGATAAAAACACATTCCATTATTTCAGGCAGAAAGCAACCAAATCATACATCCCAATCATTCACATTACAGCGTCCTATTCAAAAAAGCCAATTTACTTAATACTGTAAATTGCAGAAGAAAGCTTTTTAAAGACATGATTATACTGAGAAAGGTTACATCCCCTAAAAAGACCAGAAATAACTGTGCTGAGAGGTAGGCTCTCTTCATTATCCTGTTACCTTAATTAACCCTCTGCCACCAAATTTTCCTGAGCCTAAAAGCTTATTGCACAGCTAAAGAAGTAATGGAGATAGAAATAAGTCCAAACCTGACAAATAAACCTCACTGATGTCCTGTCCTCACCTCCCTCCCCAGATAAATGAACTGGAATAATCCAGACTGATTCCTATTCATTGCTTGGTTAGCTTCCTTAACTCTAGGTCTATTAAATGTTCTTTCCCTAAGCCTGTTGCTTCCTTGGAAGAATAAGAGAATTTACCATACCTGATAAACTCTGCCAAACCTGATGAAATACATCACACTTAAAAGAAACATACTTCACAGGTAATCCATATAAAACCACAACTGAAGAAGGTCATGCAGATTTCTTAAGTGCTAGGTCAACCCCAGAAATGCAAACAGTGTTGAATATAATCCCTCTACTAGCTGTGCTTCAAGTCATTGCACCAGCTGGTCTGCAGCTGCATTTGGTTTTACTTTTGTTGCTGCTTTGTTTTTGTTTTTGTTTTTTGTCCAGAGGCAGGAAAACAGATGAAGTGAGAATATCTTGCATGAATCATCGTCCAAACTACTGGAAAAGAACAAGAGGGGATTGCCTTGTGTACTTCTAATGTGCAAGAAATCCATAAGCCACCAAGAGTTAAAGCTTAGTAAGTTTTCACTCCCTCCCCATCCTAAGTGATATATTTTCTTTAACTGTGGCACACTGGTAATCTTGGCTTGGTGAAAGAAAAAGGAATCCAATAGGAACTGAGTAATTGGAGCCCATTAGGAATGCAATGCACAGCTAAGGAGGGAAATAAATGGGTAAATGCTTTATGTTTACATGGGAAAAGAGCAAACAAGTTATTTCCACCCAGACACTGAGTGAGTACAGAATAGTTATGCTCTGTTTCCTCTTAAAGCAATTCCTCAAACACTGACAAGCTCAGCCTGCACTGGCTATAGCCACCTTACCACAATGCCATTTCCTAACCTTGATTTCATGAAATACCATGGCCTTCACTGTAGGTGTTTTGAGGCCTGGCCTACTGGTTGCTTCCAGGTAGCTACAAAACCAAGTTCAACTTTTTCATCCCCAAACCCACCATTTCAGAACCTATTTTTTGTGCTGGACACAGGCTCCTACAAAAAACAGAGATGCTTAATGTAGTTTCTTTAATGAAAAAAGGTGCTTTCTAAGCAAGTAGCTCCTAGCTGTACAAGCTGTGACCAAAAAAAGAAAGGCAAACCACTAATAAGAACCCCAAATACAGCAAGTATCCCATGTCTGTATCCGTCACCAGCCTACACACCAGCACCTGAGAATCCAAGATTTACAAAGCAGAGTTCATGCATTTGCACCCTACACATCCTCTTGGTCCAAAGTCATCTGTCTTCCCTGCCATTCAGCTTCCTCAAGCAGGTTCCTACATAAGCAAAAAGTTGTGCTACTGAACAATTAGTGTCAAGCAGTACTCTGGGAGAGTGTAAACTAAGGTCTGGACAGAGGAAGTCTCAGGAAATGGTTCTTTGTTTTGGTTTAGTTTTTTTCCTTCAGACTTCTCACTCCTCCTGTGAAGGCATTCAGATTACAGATTAGGAAAACTGAAATTTCTGCTATGAGTAACATCCTTTAGACTTTTGTTTGCTAATAGACAACAGCAAGGAAAAGTATCAACTCCTAGGTTGTTACTGATGCATAGGAAGCTGTGTTGAAGATTCACATAAATGGTTTCATGGATATAAATAACAATTTTCTAGGGTTCCTGTTGCCTCATACAGGTGGCAGGTAGTACAGGTAAGATCCATCTGGGGATCTTACCAGCTGTGGTATAGTATGCAGGAGCTGAAATTGGATTAGCAAACTTAACCCTTGATTCTAAGGCCAAAATTTGGTGTCAATAATTGAACAATTATCTCTGGGTTAGACTTGGGGAGGACTGTTTATATTGTAGCACGTTAAAACCAGCATGTTGGGTGGGTCTGGGAAGAGGAAAACACTTTGTTATATAGGTTGTATTAGTGGATTGGAGAAGGTTTTTGATGCCTTATATATACATGTATACAGAAAATTTTGAACATTGTAGCATTTTAACCAACACCACAATGTTCTTTGGTGGGCATCACTTGAGTATTAAAAAGTAAAATGCATTACTGACTCGACAGCTAAGAGAAAAAGGTTTAATCTGTGCACATAGCTTCTGCAGTTCTTGACCATTTTGGTTATAAAATAAGATCAGCCTAACAGAGAAGTTATGTGATTACTTACTCCTTGTAAGACTTGAAAGCTGTCATTAGTAGGTGGAGGATCCTGATCTGGGTCAACCCCAACCCTACAGAAACATTAGGAAAACAAAGCAAGTGGTGTTACTGAGGGTTGCAAATGTTGTAAGTTCAGCAGAATGCATTTTAGAAGCACTTTAGGCACCCAGCAAAGCTGCATTCAAAGAGGTTGTAAGAATAGTTTGAGGAAGAGCTGTCCATTATATCCCTGCAAGTACATGGCTATAAACGTGGTACTTTTTCACTCAAGCAGCAACTACCTGAACATAAGAGCCTTATGTCCTTCTCAGCATCAGTTTCAACTGCTTACCTTTGTTGTCAGTTCTTTTAGGACACTGGCAAATACTATTTTTTTGGCTTAAAAGGTGAACTGCAGGTAACATCCTCTTCAGTGGAGAACTCCCCTCGTGTCCAGCAGCAAGAAACCAGAGACTAAGGATAAGCCCAGTCTAAATATTTGATACAGCAAATAACTTAGCTGCCAGATAGGCCTGACAATAGCTCAAATATACAATTAAATGCCACTTCCCCCCCCAAGTTTTAATGAACACACAGTGTGAAGCAACAAAAATACTTTATAAAGACCCATAATATTATTTTGCTTCAAGTTTCATTCACCTAACACAACACAGCCACTATAGCTCAACAGGAGGTCTGTCTAATCTCACCTCCCACCTGCAGGAGGGTCTGTATAATGAGATAGGGGATGATTATGTGTTGATAAGAAACTCTCTGCTCACTTCTGCATAGCTACTGAGTATCTTATTACTGACCTACCCTTTCACACAGTGCTTCTATCCAAGATGGTCATCTAATTCTTGTAATTATGTTCAGGTTTTTCTGGTCTGTTTTGGGGGCAGCTATTTGTTAAGAATAGATTTTTTTTTTAAAACCTATTCATGCCTTTATCTCTGTACTCTCCTGTAAAACCTAGACCTCCAACCTCAAACACTGGGTAAAATTGTCGGTCTCAGGCCTGTTGTCTTTCATGTTGCACAATAAGAGTAGGAAAATGCATGCAACAACAAAAACACATTGTCTGAAACAGCAAATTTTGTGATTTCCTATCTCTTGGAAGGGACGGAGCTCGTTCAGTGTAATTTCTTTGTTACCTAGACTTTATTTCATGTCAGCTATTTCTAGTTGCTCTGTTTATGCAATATCCCTAAGGATCACCAGAAACTGACAGAACCTTGATAGTAAAACCATATCATTTCCATGTCCCAGGGGCACATGCTTGCCTCAGGCAAGCAGTGAACTAGTTATCTTCAGGCACAGAAGACTGCATGAATTAAACTAAAAGGGGGCACCTTCAAATAACTTTCAGTTCATCTCCTAATAGAACAATAGAAGAAGAAAAGTAGGTGTTGAACTAAAGTTTTAGGACATCCTTGTGGATTCACTGCCAACCCAAGGCCTCAAATGACAGTGTAGCCCAGGCAAATTCCAGAAAGCCACTCAAAACCAGCCTGCAGCAGCCTCTTATAGAGTTTGTGCTGAACCAGTCCTCTGCTTGGATTTTTCCCCTTTTTTTTAATCACTCTTTTTTTACATACAGAGTTATCTTAACCCATAGGAGGTATACTTGGCCATCAGCACTCAAGACTAAAAAGCTTCACCAGTTTAAAGGGACACTGAACAGACAGATTGGGTACTGAATTGTAACCCATGCTAAAATTAAATGACACACACAAGAGCTCTGAAAGGTTACAAGGGCTTAGATGTTATTGCCTAAATTATAACTAAGCAGGGAAGACATGATAAGGATGGTTTTCTGTGGACAAACTAGTTACCTAGTGAAGCCTCACACAGAAAGCTGACAAGAAACATCAGGAAACCTGATCAGTGTGGCAACATATGTAAGATTGCACATTTCTTTATAAATACACATATAAATAAATGCAAAAGATTTGCAGCTTTCCAAAGTCCAGCTGCATACCGTGAAGTTTCAACACCCTGTGCACAACAACCACTCTCCAGAGGGCTGTGGGACTGACACTACAAACGGGGAGTTCATGGAGCTGTTCCAGAAGATGCACATAGCTTGCATTCCTTAAATAGTTTCAACTCACTGGGCTACCCATTCACTTCACAGTACACAAGAAAACCCAAACAATTCAGAATGTGTCAGCTTTTATTTGAGTTGCAAGGCTGTGCATTTGTTTTAGGGATTGTAACTGCCCTCAGGCAGGGGAAAGGGACCTAGAGGAGGATAAGAGAAGGATGGCCATACTGTTCAGTGTCAAGTTAGAATACACCACAGGCCAGGAATTCAGGTTCACTATTTATTTGTGCTGAAGAGGAAAAGAAACCTTCTCAGTATTAAAATGGTTCAACTTTCAGAAAAAACTTCTCAGCACAGATGTTTCTTTCAATATTGAAGTAGTACATCACAGATTTGGCCATTTGATTTTTTTGCAAAGTTATTTTTTGGGTTCTATGATCTTTTGAGGTCCCTTCCAATCCCTAAAATTCTGTGATTCAGGTGAATTTATATTTTGTGTATTTCTAATTAATTATTCTCCATTAATCACTTCTTCTTTTTTTTTTTTTTTTTTTTTTTTTTTTTTTTTTTTTTTTTCCAGTTCATGTTTCAAAGTGTGTTTCTCAGTTCACAGATCAACACAAAATACCTTAGTATTCTGAATTCCCACGACTACTTTTTGTATCTTTCAACCAGCATATAGTGGGTCTCATTCCCTACTTTATCCTGAATTGCATAGGAATCTTAATTTTTTTTGGTTTGCCTGTTTAAGTTTCAAAGCACACACACCCTGGTATTATGACAACTAGGTTTGTGTAGGCCCTCTTCCCAAATGCCTAAGAAAGTCTCATCTTTATCATCTGAAACAAAACAATACCAAAACCCAGTCAAATATCTCCCAGCCTTCTTTACAGTGAAGCACTCAAAACATTAAGTTACTTCACCCTAACTTAACTACTTCCATAATTAGAAGTAAAAGTAAAGCTGATGTAGGTATGTCTTCACTATAATTTTTTTCTGCTGATTAAACGAAAAAAATTCACCTCACAACCTTAAGTACATGAAAAATATTTCACATAATTTAAACATGCTGTAAAGGCTGATATCAGCTATCATTTATTAATCAGCTTTTAAATTAAGAAAAACTGTTCCTGGGTTCATTTATGCAAATCCCCTCTAAGAGATCAGGGACACAGAGTGTGGCCCTGCTAGTGACTGATGTTTTGCTCATACTTCTAGCTGAAAGGCAGGTGAGCAAGCTCTGGGGTCTTTTTTTTTGTTTTGTTTTTAAGGCATCAAAGGCTTTTCATGCTTTAAGAACTCTGTAATAGCAAAGAAACTACCACTGAGCTTGTAACACCCAATACCAGAGCAGCACTCCTGACCTTGGTCCTTACTCTGCAGCAATGACCCCAGCATCACACACAGGAAATCAGTTACTAGATTTGATTCCTCAAATACTAAGCCTATGTATAATTCAGTCATTTAAGCAGTGTGGTAGAAAATGGCTTACACACAAAAAACGTGGAAAGCAAAGTGGAAACTAAATGTATGGAAAGCAACGGTAAAAAAAAAAAAAACAACAACAAAAAACCAAGAGCAAAAGCAGAAAGAACTGCTTCATGTTCTCCACTACATCATTTTAAAATGGGTGGAATAATTTCTTCTGATACTTCAAAAACCTTTCCAAGGCCTGAAATGCACAGATGACAAGTTACCAAAATACCAGGCTTTATTACATTCTAGCACATGTAATTACTGTGGCAACATCCAAGAAGGGCTGTAATACATAATAGTTTTGAGAGTCTCTGTACAATCTGCAACTTTAGCAAATTTACTAGTTTGCTGAGAAACTGACATTGAACCATCCTAAAGATTTTTCTGTACATAAAAATTCTGAATATACATATTAACACACATGAACATACAAAACCACATTCCCCTATAGATGCCAGTTATTTTTTTCTTCTCTCTTCATCCACGATCAGTTTTAAAAAACATTAAGTGGAGAAGACCAGGGTTCTATTTTATCTCCACTCTTATTAGCATCTTCCTATAACGCAATGTGATAATTCTATACTTTTTAAATATATACCCATAGAGGCTGGGCTAAATCACCTGTTAAGTTCCTTCCAAACTGAATAGTTATATGAAATAACCCCAAGGAAAATCTAAGAATACCTGTGCGATTAAGGATCATAGAATTGCATCCATGATCTCTCAGCTTTCAAATACTCCCAGGCCAGATATTAATTTTTAACTTTTTTTTTTTTTTTCTTCATTTACTACCCATACACAAAGTTAAAGGATGTGATGTTTTGTGGTTACTTTGTTTGGTTTTTTTTAATCTAAAGACCTGATATATGATCATGCTCTCCCAGCTCAGGAGAATAGACTCAGAATTGACAAACACCTACAGCACTCTGCAGGAAAGAAGCAGCAGCAGCAGCAGCATGCCAGAGTATAGAAAAAGAGAACACACTTAGTGTAATAAAGATGAAGAAAGACAAGCACCAGGTTAATTTGGTATCAAGAAAAGCACAGTGTCACCTGAAATACAGCCAGCGACTTTCACTCATCTCTTCCACCGATGGAACACGGTCACCAACTCTGGTACAGTACAAGAATGTAATGTGAGTAACAAAATGCTCATGAGATGATAGCTTTACAGAGCTCCCTAGCAAAACAAAGCAAAGCAACAACTACAAAACCAACAAAGAAACCCAAACAACAAAAAACCTCTACCCAATAAAAAAAGATGAAAAAAATGAGAATGACAGAACAATGACAAAGTGATAAAAATCATAAAAATTAACAACAGGAGAACTTTATGATAAGTATGTCCAGTAATATTCTTCATTCCTTCAGATTCTGGCTGGCAAAACCCTCCTGTGTTCATAACAGGCTACTTCCCCTAGAAAAATCAGATTCTCTTGCTCTCAAGAGAGCTACTACACAGAAACAGAGTTGCTCTAATACAAATCCTACCACTTCAGACCTGCACACAGTGGGAAAAAAGAGGAAAATAGGAAAAAGTCAGTAGAGAAAGTAATCACACAAAGCTAATGCATATATAAAAGAGGTCATCAGTAATGTTGAGTTTCCAAACTATTTTCCTAGAGCAGTCCAAAACAACTGGTACTAAGGACTAAATCATGCCATTGGTTTGACAAACAGCTGACTAACAGTCTTTCACATAATTCACCTCCAGTCATATCAGAGTGCATATTTTTAGTTCTTGCTTTACCTTTTTGAATTGTACATTTGAAAAAAAAAAAGAAAAACACAAGTGAAAGTATATTTGGTCTCTAATATTTTTCAAGTCCAGTCCTTAGCAGCTTGTGAGGTTTTTTCCTGTTTTTCCAAGAAGGCATACTACATGAACACATATTGCTCATGTGAAATAAAATAAAGAAAATTATTAGAGGCTTCACATAAAAAAGAGGTGTACACAGCCTGATTGCAGGCTGACATCTTCATGAACCAAATGTTTAATACCATAGCTTGTGCTATAAAGAGCATGCACATTGAAGGTTGAAGAAAATACCAGATTTTGGATAGATTTGTTTTGGATTCCTGATTCCATAATTCTTCTCCCACAACAACACAAGCTCTAGGTCAGAGCACTCTGCTCCAAAAGGCCAACACTGAGACAGCTTTGCATATGCAAGAAAAACTAATATTAAAAACTGCCTAATAACTTCCTTCTATGAATTCTCTGCTTTGCTGTATCTTTGAGATACAGTTCAGAACTTTTCCCACATGTCTAAATGAGTACAGTATTTTTAAAAAAAAATTAGCTATTTTGGAAGAGTTCAACTGTTTCCCAGAAGATGTCTGAGGAAGATTATTCCCACTACCATATTAAAAAAAAATAAACGTTCACTGCAATGCCTAAAAAAAACCTAGATAAGTTGTTTCAGGTTGGTTTTAGGGTGCCTTTGGGCATTTCTTTACTTGACTTAACCAAAACTCCTGAAACTGCCTGCTGAGGCTTGCCAGAGCTTAGCAGTCAAACCCATATCACCCATGTGCTCTAGATGTACCTGAACCCAAATTCTGCAGGGTCAGGGCCTTCCCCACCCTTTTTCCTCTCTGGTGTGAATTGATATGTTTCAGAGCACAAAAACAGAGACAAGGAATCATCTCCCATGGTTACTGCTGGACACTCAAAAGAGGAGGCATTCCCTTTCCCACTAAGGGAAAGACCCAGAGAGGTGAGGCTGAAGGTCTGGAGACTGCACTCTACCTCCATTGAGAGAGACTCAAGGCTGATAATGAGAAAACAGAGACTGGCAAAGGAAGAGGAAGATGGGAGAAACTAGAAAAGGGAAAGATTACCAGAGGAAACAGTGTAGGAAAAAGATATGGTGGAAAGAAACAGGGGTCAAGGGACAGTACCCGTGTCTGCAGGGGAAGGAGAGAGCAGCTAGAAGGCAAAGAGGGGAAGGATGCAAGTTACAGATTAATGGAAAACAGTCTGCAAAACAGAAGGATGAAACCTTCTATCAGGCATCTCCCACTGCAGTCCAGAACATAACACAAGGCTGGATCCCAGCACCAACACTTGACTGCTCCCATGGCAGCACACTGAGGCATGGTATTCAAGAAATGAACATTCTATCACTGGACCTCTGAGACTGCCACCAAGACACCAGTTTTACCACCATCCTGGATAGTCAGGGAGTTCCTATAGCAGCTATGTATTTCCAGATTTCGTTTTCAGTTTGCTCATTTAAAGGAAAACAAAACATGAACAAAAAAAACCCCAAAACACTTAATAGAAAGCTCTGAAAAAGATTGCATTTGCAAAGTCAGATATAAGGCATTAAATATCTGAGCTGACACTGTCTGCAATCTTTAACTTTTATGGTAGAAAGATACCTAGAATATTTCAAATAGAAAGAATGCTTTACGATTTAGAAAAAGGTTGTTAAGAAATTACTTCATGAAAATAAACACAAACTTCCTCATTTGAAATGGATCATGAAGGAGATGAAGGCATTGCTCTATGTGTTGCTTCACTCAACATGAGAAGAACTTGGTAAATAACCTTTAATGAGAAGTGGGAAAAACATTATTTCGCAATACAAATGCTAGAAGTTCCCTTTTCTCCTGTGACAGATTAAGGAAATAGTAAGTCAGCTACTCTTTAAAAAAGAGTAACTTTGCCAATGGTTTTGATTTACAGAGGTCTTGAGTTTGCTGAAATTGTTAAAACTTCAGGCAGGAAAATGTTTCTTCGTTTTAGTCTCAAAGGATGAGACTATTTTTAATATCCAAGTCATGCTTTACTTTCTAAGAAAAAAATAACTACAGCTAGAAAAGTGAAACTGTTTACCACTCCCATGCCCGGATTTGTCTCGCTCATAGACAGCCAAGAAATTCAAACACATGACATCATGGCTTTAGCTCCAGTTTCTGGTGTTAACTTTTAACTTGCTCAGCATTGAGTGGCAGAAACCAAAAGCATCTCAAGATCTCATTATTTTTTACTTAAATTTGCTGTCATGACCAGTTCTTTCCCAACCAGTTCAGTAGTAAAATAAAATTAAGTCTGTGCTACATTTACTTAAACTGTACATTTAAGCCTGGTCAGTGGATCATGGTACACTGGCAACATCTGCTACCTGGAAAGGTCTCTATTCTTTTGGTTTCTTAAAACATTCAGAACAGAGAGCAAGGGGAGGCAGAGGGCATTTTAACCTATTTTTCTCCTTATACTGCTTTTTACTTCATCAACACTTAAATTTCATTTTAGCCTCTCCATCTTTTATCATATCATGGGAGAGAAGGGACCACCAGAAGTAAAGAACAAAATGTGCATCCCAATTGCTGTGCAATTGATGGTGCAGCCAGAGGCTTGTGCCTCTGTCTCTAAGCCACAGCAAAGCAATTCTGGACCCTTATGTGGGCACTGCCCCTTGCATTTGTACAGTTGCCCCCCCATAGTTCCAAGCCAGGTTGAAAGCCTTGGCTGGAGTCAGCTCTCTGGTACTGTTCTACTTCAATCATACAGGCAAAATCTTAAATAAGAAACCTGTCTTAGCTCCTCTGACTCGCCCAGTACAACAGCTATGTGCCTGCAGCTCCTAGCTCAGCCCTTTGCAGCCCATGGGAACAACTGAAGGGGTCACCAAGAAACCCCACTGATGGGCAGCCCAGAATCCACAGGATAACATCAATGCCACCCTGCCACACAATGACCAGACAAGCTAAACCAGCCTAAAGGGACAGCCAGCTTGGTTTACTTTTCATTAAAGCACATCCTATTTTTCTCCTCACCTCCACACTGTGTTAAGGCCCACTATTTCATGAGCACTTTGTAATGGCTGATTGGCTTTCCATCTCTCCTTCCACACAGGCAAAAGTCAACAAGGATACACCTGGTGTGAATTCCACACCAGAGCTGGACGTCTAGGACTCCACACAAATCCTGATGTTTAACACACAAATGGCAATAGTTTCATAGCCCCTTCACTTAATCTAGGAAGCAAACTTCCTTTTAACTTGTTTTCTGCTGCACAATCCTGTATGTGAGCACAATTTATTTCTAGAATATTGCAATTTAACCTAACAGGTGAGCGCCAAGGCTCAGAAAGCATCCCAGGCATCCCATGGACAAGCTACCTTCTGCACAGCCTCAGGATTGCCTCAACACCATACTGTGTGCTGCTGAGGCACTGGGACAGCATCTCATCTTCATCTCCTCCTGCCTGTCTCTTCCACTGGCCCGAACGGGTTGGCAATATTTCTAAAATTAAGCTCAAAACTAATTTACCCCTTTCTTAAATCTGCAAGATCAGACGGGACTCCTTGCTTTCCATCAGAAAGGACTCTGTCACAGAGACTTCATCAGAAACAAGTGTAAAATTCTCGATCAGTTGCACAAGGCTGCCACCTCCTGGCATAAATCTGATTTTAAGTGTGGGCTCAAAAAAGCACGGCCCCAAACACTGCCATGAGGCAGCTGTAGGCAGACCCATGCAGTTCTCTAAAATACCTCCTACGTAGAATTCCCTCGCTTACATTATACCCTTCCTTTATTAAGTAAATTAACTATTTATTTCCTGTCAATCACGCCAAACAACTGACAGTTAAGATTACTGCTTACTAGCAAGGGTGGGTAAATCCCCTAAAAAAATAGAAGCAAACACTCAAAACTATGGTTCTGCCAAGTGCCTTTTGGCAGCTACTCCTCTAGAGAAAAGGTATCATAGCCTTTCCAGGTGGTCTGTCTTAATGGCCACATTTCTGCAAGTATAGCCTACCCAAAGGACAAGCCTGTTATGAATATGGTGTTAGTCCCTTCTCCCAGCAGGAGCAGCTCATCAGCCAGGCTCATGGAGTCTCATTACTGAACCAGATCAGTTCTGCTAAAGGAGTAGGTGCATGTTCTTGGATGCTTCCCCAAACTGCTTCCTAGGCTCAGCAGAGAAGAAAAAAAAAAAAAAAATCAAATAAACAAAAAAACCCTGCTACCTCAAAACCAGTTTCCAGGTGGTAAGGAGCTGGGCCACATGCTAGAATTCAGCCTTGTCCTAACACTCTGCTGATGATGACTGAAGGAGCCCTGTGACAGAAGTAATGGTTGACTGCAGTCAGTCTTTTGATACAGACAGACTGAACACAAATCCTTGTCACTTAGCTGGTTAGCAGATTACTCTGTGTCGTGCTGGATGACATGGTTTGAAGGAAATACCCAGCTATTCTCCCACAGCAAAACAGTTGCAGAAAAGCAGGGCAGAATGCTCAGGATGCCAGCAGCTATGATGAGAGCTGTTTAGAGCCAGTTTTATTGACCTGATCAAAGCCATATTTTGGAATCTCCTCATGTGGAGGTCAGGCAAGGGATATTCTCACGTTGGCCATCGCAGAGGCTACAGAAAATCTTGGCAGGCTTCACTCAGACATTGCAAGCAGACTGCAAGAAGCATTCTTACCTGTGTACAGCTGGCCAGAACTCATTGGCTTCCTTGTACTCCACACCCTGGACAGTTTAGGGTTAGGGTTACACAGACACTGTGCCTGCCCTCCTTCTGCAGGTGTACTATTATCATCCTTCCTTATATACCACCAGCAGACATAAACCTCCTTCTGAGAGGTGCCAAATGGAATGCTGCAAATGGCACCTATTCTAGCTATCTTTTTACAAAACTCTCATGTGGGAACAGAAACCAGTCAGCCTGGGCTTAGAAATACTGTTAGCATGTGGAATCTCCTTAATGACACAACTGCACTGGAATTGGTTTTGTTGTTGACTTCACACCAGGTGTTGCATTACCTCTTGTTAGAGAGTCTGACTACATGGAAGCAATGTTTCTTTCTGGTGTGCTAACCCCACATCTGGAACTTTCATTTAAAGACAGTTTTAAAGGACTATTGACTAATATTGGCATTTGGCTAATTTGACTAATTTGGCACCAACAAAAGCAAACCAATTTCCCAACGTTTGCTGTTAGAGCTGAGATACTCAGCAGTAAATGACTGCTGAAATGCTTGTCTCCAGCTGGAAGCACACTACCTTCAATAAGAAGAGTTCATAAGTGTTTCTGCGAGTCCTATTCAGCTAGGGATGGGGGTGGGCAACATAAAAAGCACCTGCTACCAAATGCCACAAGCAGTTCACTTCATTTTTCTAAAAGCGGTGTCAGCCCCTAGGAATGATAAATTCTTCCAAAGACTAAAACTAATTTTATCTAAGATTGTTCTTCCTATCCTTGCCTGTCACAAGACAATGGGATACAAATTCTGGTTAGTATCATTGAAAAGCAAGACAAAGTAAGCTTTCGAGTGCCAAAGAACACAAATAATTTACATATGAAAATCAGCATGTATTGTTTTAATTCCACTCTATTTACCTTTGCCCCCCAATTCCCAAAACTTTCACAGAATGATAAGGTGCAGTCTTTAACAAGGATTGAGCCAGGATTTTCTAGCATTTCTGTTGGTAAGTATCCTCAAACATGAATGTACCCTACAGCCCAAAGGTAGTAAGCAGTGACCAGGATTTAGAGGCAAGCTTCTATAATCATGCCTCTCACCATTTCCACAGGTCTCCTCAAACCAGGAGGAAACAGAGGCAGAAGACTTCTGAGTTGTTGGAGAGCAGCATAGGTGAAAGGGCCCTGGGGGTGCTGGTGGGTGGAAGGATGACCATGAGCCAACAGTGTGCCCATGTGGCCAAGAAGGCCAATGGCATCCTGGGGTGCATTAGAAGGGATGTGACTAGTAGGTCAAAAAGGGTTCTCCTCCCCCTCTACTCTGCCCTGGTGAGGCCACATCTGGAATATTGTGTCCACTTCTGGGCCCCTCTGTTCCAGAAGGACCGGGAACTGCTTGAAGGAGTCCAGTGCAGGGCGAGCAAGATGATGAAGGGAGTGGAACATCTCCCTTATGAGGAAAGACTGAGGGAGCTGGGTCTGTTCAGCTTGGAGAAGAGGAGAATGAGGGGTGACCTCATCAATGTTTGTAAATAGGTAAGGGGTGAGTGCCAGGAGGACAGAGTCAAGATTTTCTCAGGGATGACTAACAATTAGACAAAGGGCAATGGTTATAAACTGGAGCATAGGCTGTTCTGTATAAATATTAGGAAGAATTTTTTCACTGTGAGGGTGACAGGGCACTGGCACAAGCTGACCAGGGAGGTTGTGGAGTCTCCTTCCCTGGAGACTTTCAAAGCCCACGTGGATGTGTTCCTGTTTGACCTGCATATGTGACTCTGGTTTGGAAGTGGGGGTTGGACTTTACGATCTTTTGGGGCCCCTTCCAACCCCTCACTTTCTATGATTCTATGATTCTATGACTAGCAGGATCCCATTTATCCCAGCTGTTTAGATAACAACAGGTTTGTTTAAATAGATGTTTAAAGGGCATTCAGTTTAGCACTACCCACTAAAGACTCAATTTAACTTAAAAAACCCCAAAACTTAACAGGGCAATTACCAAGAGTCAAAAACACAGGGGAATGTCTTAGTATAATAAGAAGAGGGGAAGTTTAGGTTAGATATTAGAAAGAATTTCTTTACTGAGAGGGTGATCAGACATTGGAATGGGCTGCCCAGTGAAGTAGTGGATTCTCCATCCCTGGAGATATTTAAAAAGAGACTGGATGTGGCACTCAGTGCCATGGTCTGGTAACTGCAGCAGTGGGTCAAGGGTTGGACTTGATGATCTCTGAGGTCCCTTCCAACCCAGCCAATTCTATGATTCTATGATAAGAGAGGCTTATATGGGACTAGATGGATAATTTTTTTTTTTCCATATAGAGGCTTCTGTATCAGGCACCCCTATTCCATATACTACTGGGCTGCCACGGACCTACATACCTACTTGCAGAGCATCTGAGAGCTTTTGGCTGATTCCCCACATCATCAATACATTCTCTTCACTAGCACTTTCCTTTTCAAAATAATGGTCAAAATAACCAGAACACCTGTAGCAAGCATCAAACAAATTCTGTAGTGCTCCCAATCAGCACAGTTGCTACTTGAAAAGTGAAGTTGCCCCAGCATACAGCCCTATACTGACCTGATGTTCAGCCAAGACAGCATGGGAGTTGTCCCTCCGCCGACAATCCACACAGTGAAAAAGACAATGAGGAGAGTTGTTGAGAACATCATTTGATGTGAGTAGGTAGCAGTATCTCGTATAGCCAGAGCAAATGCCATGGCTCCCCTGAGACCTATGCAAAAGAATGAAAAAGCAGAGCTTCAGAAGTGCAAGCTGTAGTCAGGTAGGGCCTAGCTAGGGCCTAATGATAGGCAACACAACCATGGCTATTTATAGCACAGCATCTTTCCTTACTGTCACACAGGGACAAACTGACAGGCAAAAAGCGCTGCACTCCAGCAAGTTTTAATTCCCTCAGTTTCTCTGATAAATTGTGACCAGGCATGTTTTAGAAATTGATTTTCCCTGGTAGTTTTCTGTAACTTATATAATCCACAAGTACTAAGAAAAGGTGTAAATATTTCCAGAAACTAACAGGAAAGAAATGCAGAAACAAACAAGTCTTGGACAACAATAAAAGGTATTATGGAAACTAAGCAGGTCCCTGAATGCACACCCTGAATGAAAACGCACACTTTTTCAGTTGATTTCATATTCGAAATTTGAGGTTTTGATATGAAATTGTTATTAGCTGGAAAAATATTCTAGTTAATAAAATGTGCACAGGAAGACTGTATTTCCCCTCCCCTTCTCTGTCCCTGAAAATGAAACTTCACTAGCAGGGAGATGCTGAGGCATTTGGAAGCCAGAAGCAGACTTCTTAAGCAGAGGAATGACAAGATGGTTAAGGTTGGAAGGAACCTTCAAAGGCCACCTGGTCCAACTCCCCTGGTCAAGCAGAGTCACCTGGACTAAGTTGCCCAGAACCATGTCCAGATGGCTTTTGAGTATCTCCAAGGTCTGAGATGCCACAACCTCTCTGGGCAAGCTTTGCCAGGACCTGGACACAATAAAAAGTGTGTCCTGAAGTTTGGAGGGAACCTCCTGTGTCTTAGTTTGTGGCCACTGACTCTGGTTCTGTCACTGGGCGTCACTGGAAATAGCTTGGCTCCCTCTTCTTTACATCCCCTTGTGTACAGAGGCATTCCAAACACTTGTTGAAGGTACACATGTTTAGACATACAGATACACACTCCATGACTTGCTTTAAATGACAAGCTTACAGTTATTTGTGTGATGAAAATCATAATGGAGTTTAAGTCAAATACCTTGCTTTCTCCAACTAAGCAGGAGAGGGCACCCATAACTGTGCCTCAGCAGGTATCTGTCTCTGCAGAACATGTATATAATCTCAGCTAAAAATAACCCTTTGGAGATACATCTTAATGCCCCCATTCCCTTCAGATGCACTTCAAATGAAAATACTCCATTCCCAACATGAGGTGACTGCTTGCTGCCATCAGCTGGTGTTTCAAGATATCACTCTTCCCAGACATGACACACTTTCTGCAAAGGCTGGAAGATACATCACAGCACACTGCAACAGCCATTAACTCTTCTATTCAGGATGCAGGGATGTGGATCATGTAAGCAGAAGGTAGTACTACGAATTCCTTATCTGTTAGAAATGAGACCTTTTGCTTTACCAAACATATTTGCCTTTACCTGAAAACATCATCATGTGCTGAAAATTCCAGCTGATCTTATGCCTTCTGCCCAGATTCAACAAGCAGGAGAGAGGGTAGATGTGTGCAGCTCTGCCCAAAAAGATTGCAACCTGTTCACAACTGAGGGTTAAGGATTTCCCTTTCTTGAGGTAAGCACTTTTAGGTACCTGACTGTAACATAAAACTTGTTTTAGTGAGATGTTTACAAAATGGTATCAAGTGTCCTTGTTATCTCTTCCTACCTGAAACAGACTTCCACCAATTACATGCACAAAGAACTCATTGCACAGAATGCAAATTTTAACTAACATAACAAAGTTTTTAAATGCACAGTGAAATTATACTTGTGAAATTATTTATCAGCACTGGAATGAAGTTCAAAAAGGGTTGTAAGAGGATTGCAGCAATTCATGGCAGTAGGTGCTAAGCTCTTTCCTTCCTTTGCTGTGGTATAAAGCATCTAGTGGTTCCAGTGAAGAAGCAGAAAGCTGAATACACTCCACTTTCTAAGGAACACTTTGAGACAAACTACAATGGTGTATTGAAATCCTATAAAACACCACCACAATCAGCAGCCCACCAAACATTGATCATTTGCTGCTGGCATAACAATATTAGGAGAATGAAAGAGCTCTTCTATAGAAATGAAATAAAACCATACAAGAGTTCTAGACACCACTGGGTTGTTGCCACAGCTAAAGCGAAGTGATACTGTCTGCAGGAAATTCTCTAGAAAAATTAGATTGATTATTACATTGTACAAAAAGCTTTGTGTAATTACTTCAAACAACTTGCACAGCAGTCCTTTGGAGGACTGCACAAATCAGACACCACAAGCCATCATGACCAATGTAGATACAAATAATGGCTAGGGTTTTGTCAATGACACTAAGGCATTAGCTCTGCCTTTGCAGTCCAATATTTCTCTTTCAACAGCTACTGATACCTCTACATTTCACCCCCCAGGGTGTTAACAGGGACAGTAGCTGTTGAGGAAAAATACAGATGCTTGTACTAGCTGCCCTCCTCACATATGTACAAAGAACACTAAAGAGGCAACAGACATTAGGTGCAGTGGTAGAAAAAAGATGTGGAAAATGTAATACAAGGTAGGTGTGTAGGAAGAGAAAAGAACAAAATAAATACTGAAAACAAACTCCAAGTCAGATGGCGTAACCTGAGAGAGGACAGAAGGCCACAGCAAAACGAAAAATTACAATGCTTAGTATACCAGCCACGACTATTCTGTTCATGTCTTCATCTAATGGCTACAGGGCTCTGGAGCATTTTTTAGGTCAGAAGAACAGATGTGAGGAGACACAGGAGAAAACATTGCTGCTTAAGAAAAAAAAAGTAAATGGCCAAAGAAAAATAAAGACAAATGTGATAAATGCCTAGAAGCAGTAAAGAGATGAGAGAAACCAGTGGAAATGAGAGAAAATAAGCACATTCTGGATTAAGGCATCTTTGTATGTCTTTTCACTGGGTTTTATCTCCATTACTGATCACTCTACTCCTGTAGGAGGCAGAGAGAAATCAAGACTAGCAGACTAGCTCCCATTGCTTCATGCACACTCTAAATTGCCCTGAATTTTCAAGCAGACAGGAATATAATGAGGAAGTAGTTACATAAACTATTTTAACAGGGGTGGGGTGCAGAGAGAAATCCAGTGGTTCCCAGCTTACATGAGTGTGACCACTACAAAAGTGTTCAGTTCTGGTGAATTTGAGAGCTAGGTATCAAGTTAGCCAGGGACAACAGAAACTGGATTCCCAGCTCCAACACCAGCACCTTTAGCAGTGTGTACCTTTCATGGAACAGTCTGTGCCACAGCTCCCTCCTCCCCTCACCTCAGATCCTGGCCTCTACATCTTTGGGGCACTGCTTGAAGGTAATCTGTTCACCCACAATCCTCCTTATTTGATTGAAGTCTGTCTGCTTTCTCCAAAGGACTGTTAGAAGTGAACAAAAAAACAAATCCTTTTCTATGCCTCCAAAGTTTGAGTTAAGAGTAACACAAGCACTGCCTGACTGTCAATAGCCAAGTCACATTGAAAAGCATATTCATTTCTTTATCTACTGAAATTATATGGATTTGCTCAAGTATAGAGCCAACAACTGTGTGGCACAGAGGCCTTAGGGTTTTGATGTAAGGGCTAACCAAAGATTCTTTTCAAAAGAAAACATCAGGGAAACTCAGGTCAGACACCATTCTCTATTTGGGAAAGCCAACAGATACCCTGAGTTTTCAAGCACATAAGATAATAGAGAAACCTCATACAAAGAAAAAAAGGATACAAAAGCTCCAATGATGAAAACTGGGCTGAATATGTGCTTCTGGAAAGTAAACAGTGCCAAACCCATATAAGAAAATATGAAGTTCTCAGCCAGGAAGTGCAATACTTCAAAGAGCTAGGGAAAAAAAAAAAAAGTTATATGTTAAAGACCAAAGAGCAAAGATGCTTTTAAAAACAAGTACATGATCTACTATAGCAATACTCTGTATAAAAGGTGAAAAACAGTCTTGCCTGCTTAGTGCGACTTCTGGATTCAACTGACAAGTTATTGTATGTATAATGTGCCTGGGTAATGCCACAGAAAAGGACAGCCACCACACCTGTGAACAGAAACACTTGAAAAATCATTCTGTTTTATGATTATTTAACACATTTTCCCTTCCCAATTTCTACTAAACTTATACCTCATCCTTTATCTTGAGATTTTATGAATCTTATTTTCAAAGCAGATTTCAGGTTGGAGGTGGTATTTGAACCAAACCATTGCTCTTAAAAGCCTTCCTTACACAGTGAGGTTCACCTTCAGTGATACTGTATACAACATAAAAAGTCTTTTACGTAGAAGAGCATCAGAAAGTTTCAATGAGAAAACCCTAACCCTAACCCTAATAGCTGCTAAAATGGACAGGACTTCTGTCCTCCATGCTCTTGAATCACAACTCACCAGTAAATCCACAAGCTTCTGCCAGCAAGAAAGTGCTCCAGGACATGAGGAAGAAGAGAGCTGTTTCCAGCAGGGGGAAGCAGTGCAACTTGGTAAACTTGGTTACGTTAAGTCACTTGTTAAGGGACACACAAAAAAAAATCCTTTGGCTTTCATAAAAACACAGTATTTACTAAAAAAAATTTTACATGCTAACCACCAAAACTAGCTGGAAAACAAAACACTTCTAGTGCTGAAAAATATCAGTTCCATCACATCAAGACAAACTTCAGAATCAAAAGTCAGTTTTGGATATTTTCATTGCATATCCATGGCATAACTGTACCTTCACCTCTTTCAGGTAATATTTTATTCTATGCTTTGTTTTCCTGAAAAGTGCCAGCAGTGAAGGGATTTATACCTGGCATTCCTTTCAGGTTGCGTGTCTTGGTTTTTCAGGGGTTTTTTTTTTTTGGTTTGTTTTGGGGTTGACGTCCTGCCTGGCTCTCAGTGAAGATCTCCCATATTTTTAAATACAACATAAAATACATTCAGAAGCATTTAATTCATAGAGCTGTTCTTGACTACAGCAATACTAATATTAAGTAGATTCATCAGAATTTTTCTGCTTAGATTTGCTGAAAAGTGTTTTTCAGAAAGTGTGGGTAATTCTGTACTTTTGAGACAAAGCAGAAACTATGTCTACAACAAAATGTATTTCTTTTGCTTGTGTTGATGCTTTTTAGAGTAAAAGCCAACTCAATCAGAGCAATTCAATTTTACAGTAGGAAGAAAAAACAAGTTCATCTTCCAGAGGAGAGCAAAACTTGAGTAACATAGACCAGATTAACAGTTCATACAGCTACTATATATTTAACAGTAGTGTTAAATACAGCTCTTCACATACTGCAAAAATGTTTACATATTTATAGAATTCTGGGAGTTTGCTTGTTTCTTCATCACTACTTCAGCAGCAGGCAAACTGTGAGTAGCTCACTATGCACAACTCTACTAGAAGACATGGAAAGAAACCATGTCCTACCAGGAATGCTCAAGAAATCCCTGGTCTTCCTGAAAGCTAACAACTTAGCACAATCTTCTCTGAAACCTAATTGTCAGGACAGCAAGAGCACAGCAAGGACATTTGAAACAGTAAGATGATAGCACTCTCCCCTACTCATCTGAGGGCAATTGGTACCTCAATGGACACATCAGGGATGCACCACCATCATCCACTATTGCTCTCCAGAGCTGCATCCTGGGCTTTCTGCAGCACTACAGAATCTCAAGCTAGTGGCAGCACTGCTGCCTGGGGAGTCATGGCTCAGTTTCAGACAGGGATGTTAAAAGCAGGACCTCTTTTTACAGGAAATTCCCTGGTGCTGTGGGGCTCACAGAACTCTTGACTGCCTCCTGCAAGCAGCAGGCAGGTGGCCCAGAAGACTCAGCAGAAACAGTATCTTGTGGCCTGTATCACAGAACAAGGCGTTTACAACATCCACAAACTATATAACACCAGAGGGGACCAGCTGGCAGCGTTTCAATGGCATCCTGGTTAGGATGTAGCAATCTTGATGCCAGCCACCCACTCCCCACCCACACCTACTTCTTGTTGGCATTCTGCTGCTAACTTGGAAAAGTACAAGGGCTGTGAACCACAGTCTCCATCCACAGGTTCAGCTGCAACCATTCTTTGTCAGAAGGTTGTCCTCAGAAAAAACCCAAGCCATTATGCAAAAAACAAAGGAATGTATTCTCCAAGACAGTCAGCATTACACCATACAGTCACAGAACAATAAAATGGTTTGGGTTGGAAGGGGCCTTAAAGATCATCTCGTTCCAACCCCCCTGCCATGGGTAGGGACACCTCCCACTACCCCAGGTAACTCAAAGCCCCATCCAACCTGGCCTTGAACACTTCCAGGGACGGGGAGGACAGAGGTTGCCACAGCTTCTCTGGACAACCTGTCCATCTATACACCACCCTCACAGGACTGAATCTCCTCCTAATGTCTAATCTCAATCTACCCTCTTCCTGTTTAAAGCCATTATCCCTTGTCCTAAAACTACATGTACTTGTAAAAGTCCCTCCCCTGGCTTTCTTGCAGGCCTCCTTCAGGTAATTACAGGAAGGTCACTATAAGGTCTCACCAGAACCACTAAATACAAAACTCAGCAACTTTTTTTAAGCAACTATTAATTCCCCACACAGTTGCTTCTCCACATAAACAATTTTTTCTGGAACTTTTAAGGATGCACTGTTACAGTCAACTGAATTCCCCCCTGCTCCCCAAAACAATCTCTAAGATCATGCTCCTGAAGCAGCAACATCCATTCTAGCAACAATTAGAACCCATCTTCCAACAGAGCATTCAGATGATCCCACTGCAAGTTTATCCCAGTGCCAGGCTCAAAAAGCACTACGGGATACTTAGGAAACTGGAAAGTCCCTCCACAGGAGAGGAAGAAGTTGAACTTTGTTTCCCTGAAGTTATGCAAGGGGCTTGTCAGAACCAGTTCCTTATTTCCCAACTTTTCTGGCAACTTTGTGAATCAAATTCTTTATGCTCCTGTTGCTATAAACATACCAATACCACACCAAAACATTTCATTAAATCTGAAATGAAACTGTGCTCATTATTTTGGAGGAAAATTAATCTGAGAGAAAGGTAAGGGAAAAACGCTACATTTTATTATTTCATAAAACTGACCAAATTGAAGAGTTAATTCAAATTAAATTATTATTTCTGCTTTCCTAATTTACTTTATTCCTTATACATGGTCTTTCATCTCACTTCATTTCAACCAGGCAGATTCTGCAATTTAGGAAGAAAATACAAAGTGGTACAATACTTTAACTGTTATAAAAATAACCACAGATTGTCAGGTCAAGACAGCTTGCTGAAAGCCAGAACAAGTCCTTGTATATTATCTGCATCCTATTTATAAACTAAGTGTTTGGTTTGTTTTCAAAGAAAAGGCATGACTGCATGAAACCCCTTGCTCACAGGGAAGTACAGTTACAGGTACTCCAAAGCTACAGGAATAACAGTCTGTTAACTTAATTCATGGCTTTAGTTATGTGTTCTAATGAGCTATACAGACAGTAAAATGCAAATTTAGTTTGCTTCTAGAGTATTGCATGACATTAAGCACTTTTTGAAAAGAAAACAGTTCAAGTCGTGTAAATGAGCAATTTGATTTTTTTTGTTGTTGTTCTTTTTAAAAACAACCAAAAAAAACCCCAGTAACACCAAAAAAAAAAAAAACAAAAAACAAAACAAACCCCCCACAGAGCCTGTCTTCTTAGCAGCCTCCCCCATCCCAGCTTCATATCACCCTCCTGAGCATAAACGTTAGACACAGCAAGAACCAATTCATGCTTCAGAACCATGATTTTACAAAATGGATCTGAATGCATTTCACTGTAATTAATAGCCAGCCAGCAAGCCAAAAAACCACAGTAACAGCATTTGAGCAGCCAGAGCTATGAATGGCCAGTGGTCTAAAAGCCAGATGAAGAACCACGGTGTGGTTGTGGGTCACAGCAACTGCAGATGAGTGGAACTGGAAGACAGAACAGAAAAGCATCTACAGCACATCTTCCCTCTTACACCTGAAGGATTTAACTATATAAACATACCAGGAAAACCTGAATAGTGTGTATAAAACCAGGACATGGTTGAGACATTACTGTTTAAAATGAAGAGTCACAATTGATGATTATGGTACAAAATATCATGTTTTACCCCTTCAGGCCAGTTTGCAGAAGACTAAACAAACCAAAGCAAACTAGGATATGCACAAATGTGGTTATCCCAGCCAGTCTTGAAAGTAAATAGATTTCAATATTTTTTTCCCAAAGCAGCACCATGATTTCTGGAGCAGGTCAGACTTAATGTCTACAGCCTAAGTCTAAATCAAACCCCTCATATTGATTGCCTGCTCAGTGCCTCAGAGCTGGAATCAAATAGCAGCAGCTAGCTTCAAGCAAACATGACAGATCATGCAAAACACATCATGTTATGATGTTAACTCTGGTGGAGATACAGCCTTATCCAAGATGGATGATATCAGATTTCCAGCAGAAAGTTTAAATATAGTGCTCGGAGAACCCCTTGGGGTCAGAAGGAGCTATTAATGAGTTTGCTGAAGACAGAAACAAACAACAGTTATCATGCAAGACATATTTCAAGCTTAATAATAAAAACTGTTTTCCTTGTTTCATAAAAAGAAACTAAACATTAGGACATGCCCACTTAGGATCTTCCCCTGGCTTCCAGCATGCAGAAACATCATTAAATACCTAAGTACCTATAATGCCTTTCTATAAACAAAGGTCACATGAATAGTGATCAGGTCTACACACTCAGATTAAAATAAGGTAGAGGAATTTTTTTTCTAGCTGGAAAAGGAGAGCCCTGTTAATATCTGAATGTGGTACTTAGTCTGCAAGAGCTAAACATGAAAAAGGATATGAGAGCTGTCACAACCCCCGTCACTGCCCCCATCATGAAAGAACCACTGAATATTCCCAGGAAAACACCAACAGACTTGAAAAATGCTGCTGCATCAAAAGCATGGGTATTTTCACCTGTTGGCTGGTAGGCAACTATAGATCTAGGAAAAAAAAGTAACACAATGAGAAGTTAGAAGTTGCATTACAAAGTTTTATTCCATTACAACATCTGAGCAACAACTGAAGAGGCAATCCCATACTGAAGGGAAATTTGCCTTTCTGGTTTAGGTGTGTACAAGGGATCCTAGGAAGTGTGTGAAATGTTCACTTACTCAGTTCAAGACAACCCATTTACATTTAAAATAATATTTCTTGGAAAAAAAAAGAAAAAAACGGAAAAAGAAAAAGAAAAATGGAAAAAGAAAAAAAGAAAAAAAAAAGAAAAAATGGAAAGAAAAGAAAAAGGAAAAAAGAAAAAGGAAAAAAGAAAAAGGAAAAAAGAAAAAGGAAAAATAGAAAAAAAGGAAAAAAGGAAGAGGAAAAAAAGAAAAAAGGAAAAAGAAAAGAAAAAAGGAAAAAAAAAAAGAAGAGAAAAAAGAAAAGAAGAGAAAAAGAAAAAGAGGAAAAAAGGAAAAGACGAAAAAAGGAAAAAGAAAGAAAAGAAAAAAATAATAAAAAGAGGAAAAAAATAGAAAAAAAAAAGAAAAAAAGGAAAAAAAAAGGAAAAAAAACATTTTGGACAAATACCAAAAGCAAGTAAGTAATTTCAGAGTAGAAATCTAGGCATTTACTTACGAAGATAAAACAATGGCCACGGCGTCATTCAACACACTCTCCCCAAACAGAAGGGCATAGAGATCGACATCAGCATGCAGCTCATTGAATATTGCCAGCACAGTAACTACAGAAAGGAAGGAAAAGAAAAAAAAAAGCATGCTGGCTGACTTCAGAAACAACTGAGCAAGATGCTGGAGCAGACTTTCCAGTTTGCCTCAAGGAACAAACCCGAAGAATTGAAGCACAGGATAAAAATGAAGCTGGAAACCAGACAAGTCATGTTTACCTACATGTAAGTGATTCCCATATCAGTTCTAGGGCAGCTCCTTCAGGAGGCAACTCTGTTGTCCTCCCATCTGCAGTGTTTCTAGGAAAGGCCCCATGATAATTGGCATGGGGCAAATAAAGTACTTCTACCAAAGCACTGGTGTTTTTTGTAGAAAGTTCCATGTGTGAAAATCAACAGAATGTTGTGCAGCTCTTGCTGTTTGTAAAGGCTGCATGGATTGCTGACATAGCTCTATTAGCTCAGCCATTGTGAAATAATGCTAATAAACCTAAGTATTCTCCAAAGCACACACTGTGTCACAGGAGTGTGCATTCATTCCAAATAAGAGGACACAGTCTTAAGTTGTGCCAGGGGAGATTTAGGCTGGATATCAGAAAGAATTTTTTTACGGAGAGGGTGATCAGGCAATGGAATGGTCTGCCCGGTGAGGTGGTGGATTCTCCATCCCTAGAGACATTTAAAAAGAGACTGGATGTGGCACTCAGTGCCATGGTCTGGTAACTGCAGCGGTGGGTCAAGGGTTGGACTTGATGATCTCTGAGGTCCCTTCCAACCCAGCCAATTCTATGATTCTATGATTCTATGATCTGAAAAGGGCAAGACTGCTAAATACTTCACCATCCTCTAAAGAAACTTCAAGCTCACAGTCTTTCATCTCAAACTGAAGATGTTCCCATATATGAGCTTCAAAATTACGTGGTGATTTTTGCATAAGTTGTGTGCAACCCCCAGCTGTTCAGAGCTCAGCTCAAATCACAGAAGCTACTTCCCATTTTCACACAAATCACCACTGAGCACCCCACATTAGTGGTTTTAAATGTCAAGCTTCATACTTCACCACTCCTTACCACAGCCCCTGACACACACCAGCTCTCCAGACTGACCTGCCAAGCAGAGACACCTCTGAAGAGTCTGCTGGGCTAGATTATTTTGGTAAAAAATCAAATTACTTTCCCAGAAGAGCATTCTCCTGCATACACTTGTTAAACATGAAGTTCATTTGAAGGAGAAAAGAACAAATTTCCCCACACCTGAAGAACCTAAAAGCCTCAAATATTGCTCTTAAATCATCCAATATCCCAGGCAATGCATCCAAAGAAGGAAATCCTTCTAGATTTGCAGTCTTAAACTTGATGCACACTCAACAAAAAACCTACTGGGGAAAGTATTTGAACAGGGAAGTTATATTTTTCCCCAAACATTACCATCACGTCATACCAGTCGAGCACCAAGACGACAGAGAACAGCTTTAACAGCACTCAGAATTTGTGTACCTTTCAGAGCAGGGGATCAGAGATACCAGCACAGCAGAACTGACACTAAAGTGCTGTTAATATCTTCACGCTGTGTAGCCAAATATCCTAGAAATGGGGTTATTTTCAAAAGTTATTAAAAAATGTTCAGCAAGCTACCTGGATCAGTGGCAGATATTATTGCACCAAAGAGGAGGCAGTCGGTATAATAGAATTTACCAGAGAGCTGACCCACCAACTTCATTAGTTTCACAACTCCATACATAAGATTCCTGAAGAGAAAAAGATAAAACAGCCCAAGTCAAGCAACTTGGTGCATTACAGACAGGCAAAGAAAAAGCACAAGCAACACTATTTCAGGTGGCCCTGCTTATGCTACAATTGTTAGACACTGCCACAATTTAACACTAAACTCTCAAAACATAAATTTCAAGTGATTTATGACCCAGAAGATATAATTTAAAACCAGTAAGCAATGAGTAACAACTGTTCACACACCCAGTACACAGAATCTACAGGTTGTTTTCTTTTTTTTTCACCAAAGAGAACATTTTCCCATTGGAAATTCCCCTCAGTATGGCTTCTCCCACCACAGTACATAGGCCAAAATCTCTGAGCTAAGAAGAGCCTTCAAAGTACTTTTCTAGTGAAATTCTTTGAGAAGGAACCAAGGTCAACTGTGCAGTTCTGGATTTCTGTATTTCAGAATACACATACACCAGACTACTATGTACAGAATAAGAAACCCTATGCAAAGTAAACCAACATGACTAGCTATCTCAAACTAACTGTGAATGTACATATATACACATAAAATTATATATATATATATATATATATATATACACACACATGCAGAGAGAGTGCATGTGCATGCATGTGGGCACTGAAAGGGACACCTCTATAAGTCTGACAGCTAAAATTCTATTGCAAGTACTGTTTATGAGTCAAATTATATTCTGTTCCAGCAAGAGTCTAACAAGGTTTTATTTTGGACCAGACCAAAATGGCACACTTTAGTACTGTGGACTTGTTGTCAAGTGATTTGAACTTGACAATATCATTTCAAGGGACAGTTTTGTTTAGAAGTGGGACAAATCTCAGTGAAATTACATATGCATTTTTGCCTGGAGGATACACAAATAAAATCCTCAAAACAAACATATTACAAAATTGAGGCAGTCTGGAAGGCTCAGCACACCCCCTTTCATATAGCAAGGAACTGGTATCAGAGAGTTCACTTACCCAATAATAAAACAAGAGACTGCTGTTCCTAAAAAGGCATAAGCCAATATGGACCCCAAATTCCTGAAAAAGTGTCTCTGCATGGGAAAAAAGGGTTTTATTTACTTAATTAAAACAAGTGCTATCACCTGTTCGAAAAACACATAGCCCATTACTATACTTGCATTAATTCATAGAAACAGTTCTCCATTTCAGAGAAATGCTCCAATTCAATGTAAATTTTATCTGATATCACTAAATTGAATAAACCAAATTGGAATCATGTATTAAATCCTACCGAATACTAAATAGCTTACTGACAGGAAGCATTTCACAAAAATGTTTTCATAAGAGGTGTAAGAGTTAGCTGCAAAACTGAAAACCAGCACCAATTCATAGCATCTTCAAGCAAGAGCAGAGTTCAGGTCCTTCTGCCATTCAGGGTCTGGCACACCCCCACTGATTTCAGGTTTGGGTCCACTTCCCAGCATAATTTACTGCATTTTGAATATTCAGGAAGGACCAAAGCAATTCATAGCACAAACATATTTACTTTTAATGAAACTGACATTAACTTCTGGCAAAGTTCAAAGGAAAACAAATCATCAAGTTTAAATAGAGTTTAATGTATTTATAGTAAAAACCAAATGTATTTTAAAACAATATGATCTAGCCACCTATAGAGGAAATAAGATTTTTCTTACTGCCATTAAAAACATGTGTGAAATGGAGACTGCACTCCTCATCAAATCAGCATCTTGCATTTTTTAGAAAAACTTTTTTTAAAAAGTTATTGTCTGCGTATATTATTACACTTACTTTCTTCAGGCTATAACCAGCATGAAAAATAATTGGAGGTAACAAAATGTTGAAAAAGACTTCTGGGTCAAATGTTACCTAAAAAATGAAATATGAAACTTCAATTAGAAACAGACATACACAAATGATTAGGTCAATTTCCACTTTTTTTTTTTTTCAACTACTATTTTTGGTTGTTGAAACAGCTACATTGGCCCTCCAAAGTATTGATCATTTCTGTACATATGCAGCAGCAAAAAGCTGCAGCACTTCTTGGTAAACAGGATCTAGAAAAAACAGGCAGTACAGCCACAGTTATTGTAAGTGAATCAAGTCAGAGACAAGACTGGTTTTCAGGAACTGGGATTATACATCACTTCCACGTAATTCAGTAGTAGCTCCAAATAGCCATGAAATGCTACACTACAGCAAGGAGTGAAAGACAACGTTTAAAATCCAAACAGAAGACCTGCATGCATGTGAGACTCACTCAGTTCTCTTCACCCCCTGTCTAAACACAGGTTAGAAGACAAACCCAAGTGTGCACTCCCAGAATAGGATTAATTTCAGCTAACTTTATACATCCATAGCAGACAAGTAGGTATAAGCAGACACCTAAGCTCTCTTCATAGTCAGCAGAAAGAAGTATTTTTAGGTTTCAAACCTTGAAGTCTAAATCCTAGTTTGAAGCTGCAAATGCTTAAAAATCTAGCTTTGATACACCCAAAAGTTGGTTAATCCCCTGACACGGAGTAGAGTAAGAAGCCAAACAGTAGATCTGAGTAACAGTTGATAGATTAATTTCACTTCCAACACCAGACTGTCTCATTGGGTGGATTATAGGGATGTAAACCAGAACTATCTCCTGACAGTAAATAAATGTAGATGTCCTAGGAAAATAAGCCACTAAGAAACAATCACTTTTCACAAGAAATTATTATTTTCCTTATATTGCTTTATACAAGGCAGCATCGGGCTTTTTTTGTTCACCTTGTTCTACAGACTAGAAAAGTACATTAAGTCTTCAAACACCAATTGGAGGCAATGGAAAACACTATATACATGCAAGAGAGTACAGTTCACCAGCAGCAATGTAATACAGAAGGTCCTTTTGAATTAGGTATTGAAGTGCTGTTACTATCAGAAGCACAGACACTTGATACTACCTAGTGCTCAAAGGAGATGGAAAGGGGAGGAGGCAGGGCAGTGCAGATAAAGGAGAGACAGTCAGTCAAGCACAATAAATGATCTACCCTCACCTTTCTCAACATATCATTTTGCTCCACGTTGTGGATCTTCCCAGGGCTTATTTCCCCTTTGAGTGTATACTCAAAGAACTTTCCACTGACGTTGACCAGCAGGGTTGTAAATGGCCTGTCCTCCTGAGAGCAGCTGAAGGGCTTGTCGTGGCCACTGGTAGAGGGAGTCCCATATCTCAAGATCACCCCAACTATGAGTCCTGGAAGAAAATTAAAAATCCATGAGGCTGATTTGCCACTCCCATACCTAACTTTCTAGTTTCAAATAACATCCAAGATGTAACGCATGAACCTTACAAGCATACGTGCAGCGTAAATATTTTGCAGTGAATATTTACTGTCAGTTTCCTACAGAGGAAAAGAAGCCCTGAGCACATCAAAACTCCTGATGAAGTCATAAAATCTGTTATCTGCCTGAAGTGGCAAACAAAACACTTTGTTTTGTATTTTATCTTTCTCACCCTCATTCACACCCCTAACAAGTAAACCCTGAGTTCAATGAGAAGCTAAAAACCAGGACACATCAAATACATTTCACCTGCCTAAGGTCAGCACTGAGCAGATACACCATTGCTGGCACATAAATACTGAAAACATATGACCATAATTGAGCGGAAACAGTGATGTTTGGCCATAATCTTTTACAGCTGCAGCAAGGATGCAGCTTTTCTGGCAATTTTAAGGAAGCAAACAACACAGTGCACAAGCTCCTGCATACTCTGCAAACTAAAATTCAGATGACACACACAAAGAAGCCAACCAAAGAAGTCTTTTGCAAGCATTTTCCACATTTCATGAAAACAAAAATAAAGGTAAAAAAATGAGCAACTGTAAGAGATCCAAGAATCAGGAATGTAAGTACTAGTCAAGAAAGTCTAGGTAAAATCCAACCAGAAAACACTTCCAGTAAATGTATCAACTTAAAAACGCATCAAACACAATCACAAAAAATAACTTGCAACATAAAGGAAGGGCCATGAAAGGAGACTGGAGAAGCATGAGGTTTTAACTGACGAGGTTTTAACACTTCCTTTTACAGGGTACTAAGATAAGAAAAAGACCCCAGTTCTGCACAGAGAACATGTGAGAACAGTCAAACTGGTTTTGGTCTGGTAACAAATTGATACCCACTAACAAATTGATACCCACTTACTAACGACTCCCCTGTCGCCTGAGGATGATCTGCAATTTAATCCTTGTTCCAGACAACTGCAAGATGAAGATGGATGTTTGATTCTTTTGTTTAGAATGCAGTAGTCAGTGCTGGCTGTGCTCCCTGTCACCCTGTCTCTGCAACCATACATCTGTTCTCCGAGATGCTAAATGAAGTTGACAGGTAATGATCAGATAATAAATGAGGTTATAACACAGAAAAAAGTACCGCCACACAGCACTAAACCCCTCAAACTTATGCTTATTGCACAGTGTAAGGAGTACCCCTAAAAAGCCAAGACAACTGTACCCCCTAAAAAGACAAGACAAAGAACACACCTCTTTTTCTTCCACTTCAGAGTGAAAAGCACAGCTTTAATGCAAGAGAAGGTACAGCAGGTATTTGCTGTAACATTAGCAAGAAGCTCATCTCCAGCCCTCTCTCTCTGCTATCAAGACAACATAGTGGCAACAAGATCACGAAATAGCAACTGTAAGGTTAAGATGTATTTTATTTAGAAAAGAGAAGTACATACTCAAAGAGAACACAGAAGAAGAAACCCCCCCCCTCAGCAAGATAAATCTACTTACTGGAATTTAAAATGCTGACTATTTAAATACAGAAGCATGCTCCTAACAACGCTGGAGCATTTTACAGCTATGTGTGACAGATGCAGCAGAAGTGCAGCTCTGCACAAAGTGACAGGTTAAGGGCAGTCACCTCCTACCACCTGCACTACCAGTTAGGGCTGGAGACATTGCCACCAACCCAGCCAGGCAAGCAGATTTCAAAGCTTTCTGCTGCTCTCACCACCCTCACTCCAAGAAAACCCCAGGCTCACAAAATACATCAAGAAGACTGGTTGTGTTAAAAACCTACCAAGCCAGCATCAGCCAGAAATCCTGTAGTAAGCCAGAAATCAGAATTAAAACCGTACAGATGAGCTTACACATAGGAGTGGCACAGAGCCAAATTATACTGCTACTAAGCTAAGAATAGAGAGGGGGACACTGACAGACGTAACAGCTTCTTAGGCTGAGAGAATGTCCTTCAGTGAATCCATTGCAAATGCAGATGGGAAACCCTCACTGCTATTGCATTAGGGAGATGCACTGGAGAGCAGGATGTGATCACATTATACAACTGGATATAATCCACACAAAAACACTTCCTTTCCAAATTTATCATATACCAGTTATTTTAGAACAAGTGTATTTGAAGTGAAGTGTATTTGAAGATACAGCAACTCCATCCGTAACCGATACCCAGTGTCTGAACTGGAACATCCTTTAACCCTCAGTGTCCCAGCTAGCACAGCTACAGGGGAACATCCTGTTTTCATATACCTTCTGCTGATAAAATACCAAACTGGACAACCTTTGGCCCCAGCACCACGTTGTTCAGGAACATCTGCTGGCTGCTGCCAGGCTGCTGTCTCACAGCAGGATGCAGCTGGGACCAGAGGGGCTGGTGTCAAGGCAGGAGGCCAGCAGAGGCAGTGGCAGCTGCTCAAGGCAAGGTGCAGCTACGTGGGACTCTTGTGAGAGGAAATAGGTGTGAAAATAGAAGGAAGCCACACAACTACAACAGCTTCATTAGCCAAGAATACTTGGTAGTTCAAAAAGGTGAGTTGCAAGGGGAAAGTTCTTGCAGAGGCACAGGCATACTGATATATTTATCATGCAGTCCCAAAATAATAGGCTTGGAACATTAGTGTGAAATGCATCAGCTGGACACGTTTGAGATGTGAGCTGAGGGAAGGCTGAAGTAATTAATGCTCTTCAAAAAAAAAAAATAATAATTTGAGGTCTTCATGGAAAACCATATGGAAGGATTTTCAGTTTTCTGATAAGCATCAAGTCTTCTACATGCTTAAGACTTACTGGACTTGCTATACAATTCCTACATCCTGTATCACTTGATAAAGCAGCATTAATAAAGCTTATAAATTTAGTCAATCCCCGAGGTCCAAAAAACCAAAAAACCTAAGCACTTTTTGGACAGACTGAACAGCCTGATTTACAGCTTCAGAAAGGATGCCCTGCGATGAGGTGTTTTATGGGAAGCCAGGGCATTCTTTTTAAGTTCTCTCTGGATTCTTGATTTCAAACATTTCTGGAAAATCAGAGTTGCAGCTGCAGAACAATAACATAAAAGAGAGACCCAAAATCACTCACTGGATAGACCTAGGAGGATACTCTAGACTTACTTCTCAGCCACTAAGACAAGCATAAAATCAGTATAGTTATTTGTAAGCAAGGGGAGGGATGGATGCTGGAGGCTAGAAACAGATACAGCAGTATCAGCATACAATTTCCATGTCATTTTCTGCATGACAAGGTCTCATTGGTGAAGAGTCAATCAAGGACCTGAATTAATTGACCAAATATTTCTCTCGCTGGTTAAGAACATTTTACCTCTTAAAAAAAAAATCCCTACGGCCACTTATCCAGTGCTGTCTTTTACTACAAGACTGTCACAAGAGCAAAAAGAAAAATCTAGAAATGGGCTACAAATCCAATTTTGAGAAGAGCCTTACTTTCAAAGTTTGGGGTTTGTGGTTGGCTGTTGAAAGGGCAAGTTTACATCACGTCTTAAAGACTTAAGAAGGATAATCACAAAACTTAGTACTCAATACTTACGTTGTCACTTTTACCAAAGAAAGCATTTATTAAAGTATCTTGCATGTACAATGACAATCATACATCTGGTACACAAAGAATCTGGAAATAAAGCATTAAAAAAGCTGGGAATATTTCTTCCCTGTTAAAACAAAACACTACTACTACTAAAAAACCATTTTACTTCAGACATAATCAACACCAGCCTACACAATACACCATGTAAAATGGCATATTTACTGTTGGAGCACAGAACTCACAGAAGTGGGAATATGACTTCAGATAAGGCAGGCACAACCACGAGCACCTGCCCTTGGTCAGAACAGAGCTGTGTGTGGTTTCCAGCCCAATTCTCTGCTGAAGAACCTGCCCTCAGGCTCCAGGGAGCTTCAGCAGGCAGCAGCCTGCATGAACTACACTCCACAGCACACGGTGCACTCAACTGAATTCCAACTCTGCATCAGTGGGCTGGATACATGTGTGAACTCAAACCTGTCCAGATACCCTTGCTTTCATATGCTCCTGGGGAAGTGTCAGGCACTGAATATTGAGGGCCCATCCCTAGGCAGTGTGGTTTGTGTTAACCAGGTTTCAGCATGAAGGAAAACTCAGCAGAGATCTTACTGCTGTTTGCTGGGAAGATGAAGAAGAGAGGGACAATCTCTTCTGAAAAGCCCATGGTAATTTAAGACTAAAGGCATTGCAATGCAGGGGAAAAGGTATTAGGTAAGGTCTGGTTTTTAAACAATGAAGTGGATAAGCACCAGAACAGGTTTTCCACAAAAAGGATGTATAATGTCCTTTCTTGGATACAACCAAAACTCACATGAGTATGGCCCTGAGAGACCCAAGATGTGGAGGGCCTGCTGCAAGCAGAGGTCTGGACAGGATTACCTCCAGAGGTCCTTTTCAGCCTAGGTTAACCAGCAATTCATACTCTTTTCCATGAACATTTGGACCCTCAGACAGGTACTTCGTGCTGCAAAGGTCTCTTTAAAAAAAAAAATTAAAAAAAATCTACTTCAGTGTTTTCTGGGTCAGTCTTAAGGATTTTTTCTTAGGGATTTCTCTTGCTTTGGAGTTGGGTTTGTTGGGGGTTTTTTTGTTGTTTAAAAAAACTGCACTGCTGGCTCTAAAACTAAATCAGAGAAGAAGAAATGGCAACATAAGTCTGATCATAAAAGCCAAAATAATTTAGCAGAACAGGAAGGGGATACTTTCACTTCTTCAACTCACCCTGACTTTCCCCCTGCTCCAGGCCTCAACTCACCCCCTAGCAAGCAGGCAAAGGGGGTGACCAGGAGATGTTCAACTATTGTTAAATCACATAACTACAGGAAAGCAGCAGAAAAAAGCACTTCCTAGTAGTCTTTAAGTGTAAAAGTAGTAATCTTGAAAGCAGTAATGCAGATTGCCTCATTTGTCAAGATGGGCAGAACTGTCAGCAGTGAAGCACAGCCTCACCTCAGCACGTGCCCTGTCCCACAGGACATTCCACACAAGAATAGTTTATTTTGGATACCTGGACACCAGCTTCCTCATGGTGCAACGTGATGGTGTTTGCTTTTGAAAAACCATGTAAAGAATATTGAAAGGGATTTCTCACATCTGAAAGTCTAGATATATTTTCCTCTGTTCTGCAAAACTGAACTTTTTACCAGCTTGAAGACAAAGATGAATTAAAACTTAGCAAGTATGAAAGAGAGCCCTGTAAATATTTTCAAGGCAGAAGACCAGTAGTAAGAATAAAATACATTATTTAACAGCTTGTTTTACTATAGGATCTTTGTGTACATCAATGTACCACTGCTGGAAAGTTTTACCTTAAGTAGCTTGAAACATCAACAGGAAGAGTGTTTTTTCTAATACAGGGTCAACCTTTGAACTTTACAGTCCACACTTTCAAATCTGATGGTGATTCATGAGGAAGTTTCAACACTTCTTACAAAGTAATTCAAGCATTGTTCCTGATCCAGAACTGAATGGGTAATATTGCACATTAAAAAAAAAAAAAAAAATCACAAAGGTTACACACCACCTCCAGAAGCACTAGCAACCTACTCCCTATACCATTTGTTTGCCATTCACTCCGTTATCCTGTACAGGAGTGCAGAGGAACACCTGTAGATGACCTCTTGAAGAAGAGCTAAGCAAGTGTCTGCAGAGCTCCAGAGCTCTGTCAGGGTCTCACACTCAGCATTGCCAAACTATCAGCTGCTTTCTTCATGGTGCAACGCTGCCAGCATGGCTTTCATCAGCCTGTCACATCACTGCAGAAGATGTGAGACTTGAAAAATGGGAAGCCTGTTTTGAAATTAATCCTTGTCTTTGCCAGTTTAAGTTTAGCAGCACAAACACGAGACAAGTCCTCACCACATTTCAGTAAAAATTAAAAAAAAAAAAAAATTAAAAGAAAGAAAGAGCAGCAAGGGGGAATAGAGGAAGCTGCTGCCAATTTCTAAGACTGAAGGAAATTTTGGGGATATCCAAAACGCTGAATGCCACATTCAAGGTCATGCTTTGTCATTGCCTTAGGGCTATTGTAGATAAGGAAGTTAGAAGACAATAACAAGCTGGTAATTCTTCCTTATAGGCACATGTTGCAGTATGCTATCAAGAGGCCATTGCTGTACTAAGCATTTTATTCACTTTTTAAATAAACTAAACACAGCTTTGAATTCAAATAAATATACTACTCAAAGAAGGTACTGAGGCACTGTGCAGAAGCAAATGTCAAATTAACTTGCTGGCTCTACACTGCTGGACACATTGCACAGTGTGCACTCTCACCTTCTCACAAGCTTTCAGTTCCAAAAAATTTTTGGGACTCTGTGATGGTCAAAAATGTTTTCTGACTAACTGCTGCTCTGGTTTTTCCCAGGGGGACTAATTCTTTTTCATGTCAGGTTATGTTAGTGTGTTCTACATGCTCATACGTATAGCGAAATGGTCAAAAAATTTGACCTACAAAGACAGGCAGATACTATTCTGTAATGCACATTCTTACTGATAATGGGATCAAAGAACAGGCTTAAGGTAGAAAAAAGAATAACTTAAAAATACAACTACTGAAATATTTTGAAAAAATATTGCTTTGGAAATTCAGTAATTAATTTCTAAAGAATTATTAAATTTCACAAATGCCTTTGCATTTGCACATGAGAGTTGTAACTCCAGAAAAATTTGTTTGTTCCAAAAAAGATGGCAACCACAGAAATACAAGCATAAAGATGTAGCAGAATAATAACAATTAAGAAAAATTGCTCCCTGCAAGAACAAGTGGCCTCTGGCCCAAGCACAGGACTGTGAGTCAAGGCTCCTGACCCAAATCCCAACATTACCAGTGACTCATTGGAAGAGCTCAGATAAGCCACACAGAAGATAATTTAAAGAGACAAGCTCAACTCAGAAATAAGACACCATAGCCATAAAGTGCACAGGTATTTGTTAGACACTGCAAAGAAGCTCAGAGTCTACAACTAATCTCAACTCCCCTTGTTCACATATTTTCAAGTCCATTTAACAAAAAAAACATCATTTCATGCAACATAAGCTTAGCACAGCATTTGCAGTTAAACATTTTTATAAATAACATTTCAAAAGATTCCTTGTGCTTTCAAAACTAGAAGTATTACTGCATAGCTCTAAAAGCCAAAGCAGTGAAAGCCATACACATACTAATGTCACACACATTCCCAGAGGTGTGAGAAGCAATGGGCAACCACAAAGACCCCAATCTCTGCCCACTCTGTCTCCCTCTCCTTGCCCTACTCCCTAACAGGAGCTGCAACTGCATCCCCTGCAGCAGAACCAGAGCTGAAGCATTTATTTCAACACAGACTTCTAAGCCAGGTGAGGAAAACCCCCAAAGACTGAGTTTCTTTCCGTGGGCACATTGGTGACCATGCTGGCAGGCACCCAAGAACAACAGCAGGAGCAGCAGCTCTGTGGTATATATCAGAAAGCTGCCTATTTAATTTTTGTGCTTTGTCACTGCATTTCTCTCCATTTGCACATGCACGCTAGGAACACCCAGCACATCATAAAACTCCTCAGAGTCCAAAAAAGAATAATGTCAAAGTGCTTGCTACAAAAAGCTTTACTAAAATATCACCTGGTTCAGGCACTAGGAAGAAATGGAGCTTCCCAGTTTTAAAGAATAAAGCCCAGACAATAATTATCATCCCCTCCCCCCTTCTCCCAATGTGCTGTAAATCTTCAGCAGGAGTTATTAATCTGTCATTGCAAGGAATCAGGATTCAATCTGCAATCCAATTGAAACTCATTGAGTAGCAGCAATGTCTTTGCTGACACTGTCATTTAATTTTGAAGGCTTGACATCAGGAGAGGATGGAGGGGGAAGGGGCATAAATTGTATCCATCTTGGCATGGCTTTGGTTTCAAAACCCCCGAAAAACTCCACAGAGAGCTGGTAACTATAGATAAGCCTGTTCTCTTGCTATGAGGAGTTCTGCATCCCAGCCCCAGGCTTCTGTTTATTTGAAGAATATTTAAAGAGATGGATGTGAATGGAGGCCTTCAGCCTAAAAATCATTTCTGGGAGTTCCTGATTAGGATAGGGGCTGAAGCAAAGTCTTAGGAAGAAAAGAATAGGAAAAAGTTCAAGCAACGGGAGTGAACTAAAATCTGCATCAGAAAGGTGTTCAGTTGTCTGAAGGAAAAGTTGCCACTACTCTTCTCAAAGGTCCCCAAGCCCCATCCATTTACTGACAACACAACCTTGTACTTGTGGAACAGACAAAGGTTTCAAGCTGACCACATTTTTAAGGAAATATTCTTTGGTAAGTCAAGTCCCATACTCTGTAACTGCTGGCAGAGGACCAACCACCACTTGTAAACAAGATGGTTTGCAGCTTACAGGGAAATGCACCAACCCAAAAGACAGACACAGAGCAAGGTGACAACTGGTTTTCCCTGATCATTATAGCTGACCATAGAAGCCTTGCTATTGCAATACCCAAACACACAAAGTTTCAACAGAAATCTGTCCCATCTCAGAGGCAATCTGTCACAGACATCTCTCAGGGCAGAGTAGAGAAGCCATGTGTTTCCTCACTTTGGACTCTCTGGGTGACTGCTCTGAGCATGAGTACTACAGCTTTGGCCATGGCCTTCCCACAAACACACCACAATTCTTAATCCCACCCTACAGCTGCTTAACCCACTGACTCAGCTGCTCCAGTATCCCTCCCATTTTACATGCTAGGAACGAAGGAAAAAAAAACAAACAAAAAAACCAACCCAAAACAAAAACAACAACAAAACCAAACACCATAACAAACAAACAACAAAAAATCAACAAACAAACCAACCAACAAACAAAAAAAAGCTACCACAAAAAAAACCCAAAAAACCCAAAAGCCAAGAAAGACACTTCTAGGATGTTATGAAAAGCTGAACAGAGGAGCAAAGAAATGAGTTATTATTGCTTGCTCAAGACTGTCTTTTCTGCTTGCATATATAGTGTAAAACTTAAACACTTTTAGGACTAGCTGAGGCAAATGAGAGCTGCCACAGCCCCACAGTGCATGAGCAGTTCTGTGATGCTTCCGTCTTCCTGACTGATTCCCAGGCAGGAAGAAGAAAGATTGCACTCTGAGCTGCTAGAAGAAAAGCCAGCCAAAAGCTCAGCCTGCTCACAAGCAGCACATTGTCCAGAGGTCCCACAGCTGCAATTCCCAACCTCCTACACAGCCAGTTATCACCCTCCTCCTTCCCTCCTAAACTGGGACAAGCTTCACCTCACTCCAGTGCAACTCATCCTACAGCTCCTGGTCACTAACTTCTTGCTGTGCTCCCACTACAGACTGATGCCTCCTTGCCTGCTCCTGCCAGACCCCAGCTGCTGCCCTGGCCTGACATTTCTGCCATCCCTTCCAGCCTTTTTAGCAGCAGTGGTGCCAGCGTGATGCCCAAGCCATCTCCTCTGCATCCCACCTCAACTCTAACTCTAGCATGTCCCAGTAGTGGCACAGATGTGGTTGGCAACCTATGATTTCCTGTCCCCTCCTAGTCCAGAGGTGACAGCTGAGTGCTAGTAAGATGAGATTTACTAAAGAGCCCCCCACCAGGATCTTGGTGCAAGACCCCTTAGCTAAACAGAAGAAGGTAAGGAGTAAAACACCCTTCCAAAGGCTGATATCACTTGCTTGTGCAGAACCACTGCACACCTCATCAGCTTGCTCTTACCCTAGCCATAATAAAATTAAATGCATTAAATTATTTCTTTATACTGTCTTTCAGCCATCCATTCCTCTGCCCTGCATATTGTCTCAAGCAAATACAACCTCAAGAAGAAACATAAGATTCTTAGGCTGAACCAGGCTTTCCCACACTTTTTCAACACAGCTCCCAGCTCCTCACTAAAGTCTTGAGTTTTGACATTTGTCATATAAACACTGTAAAGCAATTCTTGCATCCCAAGAATTTCTGAAATGGATACCATTTCAGGAAGATACTGAACCAAAAGCAGGATCTTCCTATTCCACTTGATTTACACCACTGCATTTTCAGAGATGCTTCAGATAAACATCACCAAAATATTCTCTAAACTTACTCTTTTTTCATTACATTATTTCTATCAATACAAGTGGTTAACTATGTCTAACTAGTTCAGTTAGAAAACTGCTTAAGTCAACTTGCATTCAAAAGAATTAACTACATATGGTATGTACAAAAACATGGGAACCCACACATTAGCCATCAGAAGCATAAACACACACTTTCCATAAATCTAAAGGACAGGGGACAGACTCAGATCCACACACGAGGTAGCCCAGAGAGCAAGGAGTCCACAAAGCCAAACACTACTGCTCCCCATGCAATTCCTTCACCCTTATTGCATACACAAGTTCAAGTAGCCAGCTATATTACTGCTCAAATGTAGCCTTCATGGCCTTTTTTTTTTTTTTTTTTTTTTTTTTTTTTTTGTGAAATACAGCATCAGCAAATTCTGGCTTCACTTTCACTTCCCCAAAGATGCTTTTTTCTTAGACCAAGAAAATGCTTGACAGAATAATGCAAGCGCCAGTGACAGCAACATGCAATTCAATATAATGTATTTGATTTACTGCCACCCCAAACCACAATGAAGAACCTCAACTCAATAATAATGTGGCTGTTAGGGCTCTGGTATCAGGTAAATAGTTAAAACTAATGCAAAACCCCCACAACAATGGTTTGTGTAGATAACAGACTATACTACCTTGCACCCAGCTGCTAAAATAATCTACACCTGTCCACATTGCTCATCAAGAGTGCTACCCTCAGAGTACATGCAGGTCGTCTTTGCAAAAAAAACCTTTATTTTAGAAATCACATGCTAGAGCTATGATTTTTAGACAATGTGCGTAAGAGAATGGATGATAACCTGGACACTTCGGAAAAACACCTTTTGCAACTTTATTTCTTAAAAAGGTATTTACTTTTAAGATCTGTTACCATATGAATCTGCAGGTTAAATATGAGTGTATGTGTATTTATTAATACCCCACAGCAGACAAGCTGGACTGGTAGCTAAGACACAAAAACTGCAGATTTGCATCACTCATTTTAAGCCTCTGCTTTGCTTCCATCAAGCTTAGCTGTGGTAATGTCACACTATGTATCTTAACGTTTTTAGGGGAACATTTAGGAAAAGTGAAGGGCACTTGTCCAGAGCCTGAAGGAAACCCAGCTGTCATCTTGTCCCCTTCTAAGCATCCAAGCTTGCAAGCTGAGAAACCAGCCAGAGCCTCAGCTTGCCTGTTCCTCCCATCACTGCTCCAAGTCAGAAGTTTTCCTTTCATCCCACTGCTTCAGGCTTCCAGCCCAATGGAGCACCTTCAGCCCAAGATGATACTTTCTACATCCCAGAAAACACGTTTTAATATATCTCAAACTATTAGAGTCGAGTTCATTTACACCCCATAGGCAGACACAGGAACTCCACTGTGCAATTCAACTTAAAGTCACAGAAATGCTATAAATGAAGTTCATTTTCTGCAGACAGTGAAAGTCCCCAATGCACTTGAAGTGTTCTTATTTAATGATTTGCCTTTGAAAAGCCACAAGCAGTTTGCAAGAGCCCCCATGTTTGTCTGTCAGGTTGTGCATCAAGATGGGTAGAGAAAATAGAACAACAACCAATGCGAAGAAAACAAATTAAGGTGTTGAAGTATAAGCACAGACTGAAGTCTGACAAACAAATCTAATACCAAAGGTCAAGCTCAAGTCCAAAATGTAAAGACATCTTAGGAGAAAAATATGAAGTTCCTACAATGCATTTCCAACTTCTATACATAACTAAAGAAAAAAAGAAATTATTAAAAAAAAAAAAAAAAGAAAAAGAAAAAAAGAAAAATCCAAATGTAATCCTTTTTTCCTTTCGATGTCAGTTGAAAGTTGCTAAAACCACTTTTGAGACCTAAAAAAAGCCACTTCCGTGGGTTTAAAAACTGAAAAGTTTTTTTGAAAGAGCTCTAGAAAACGCCCAAACCACATAACTTAAAGCAGTGCTTTTCAATTTTCATTATGCAGCTTCTCACAGGAAAATAACCTAAAAGTGTTATCTCCAGCATGGATTTCCTTGGTGAAATAAGGCAATGTAATGACAAATACTTCTATGTATGACTTTCTAGAAATCAGACAAAACAGCTCACAGGCTAAAGGTCTGCAGGAAGAAGGCAGCCAGATTCTTTGCTTAAGCTGCCCAAAACTCAGAAAAGGCAGCTGGTTCAACAGCAGCCTTTAACTTGAGCAAGCAAATTTGGGATACAAGGTGCAGTGGATGAAGACTTGATGCTACTACGAGTGCAACCAGTGGCAAGATGCAGACAGCTAGCAATACATTGACTCTGCATCCGAGGACAAAACCAGAGTTCAAGCCAGAAGTTTGGAAATGAAAGAGCCCTTATGCTTACAGGTGCTGTTCAAACCAGTTCACTCAGTCTGTATTTCTGTGAGATTTCCCAGGGCTTTTGGCAGAACACAGTTTGTCCTCATGGAGCAGCCCCAGCTGCTCTTCCCTAGCACATCAGCAGAGCTTTTTCTCCATTTCACCCACAAATGCAGGTTGCACCTCTCAGGCAGATCCTGAGCATTCAGCTCCCTCTGGAAAAGCCCAGGTCCCAGTGAGTCCCTCAGGATCAAGCAGACAACCAGAACACACAGGCTGTAGCTCTGCCTGGGCAAGCAGCCTCTGCCAAGCCACCAACACTCACCCTCCTGAAAGGGCAACCCAAGGCTTGCAGGAGCTCCCACTGACCAAGAGCAAACCCATAGTCCTGCTGTGCCATATAAAGCATTCATCCTGCAAACTGCTTAAAAGTTTAATACAACAAGAGTACAGAGCCACAGAATTGATGATCATTGCTTTACACTCCAGGCAAAGCCTGATACACCTCTGTGTTTTGCAAGCACACCTCTGAATGTAAAGAGCCTGCTGGGAACTCGAGCAAAGGCATGAGGTGGTTTTCAAAAGAACTGCTCAGGAGTGTCAGGATTGTAAATAGTCAGGCCAGACAAATTGCAAGGATGTCAACAAGACCCAAGACTTCGCAATCAACAAAGACTGAGTGGTCTCTCTGGTATGCTCACCTAATGCTGCTTCAGATTTTGAAAAGGTGTGCTTTCATGAAAGCAGCTTGACTTTTTGCAGATGAGGTGTATTAAGTATTCCTGTCAGAACGACATTTCACAGTTCCAGTTTCTGAGGAAATGTCCCATAAAAGCAAGGCAAGTTCTGTCAAATAAAAATTTGTATGAGTTACTTTGCTAGGTTTAAATTCAAGCCCTATTGATGCCTATGCTTTAAAATAAATTTGATGTAAAATAGTAACTAAAGACCTTCATAGAAGTTTGTTTTTTTTAAAAGACATTAAAGAAAGGAAGTCAAGGAAAAAGAAAAAAAAGAAAAAAGGAAGAAAGAAAAAAAAAAAAAGTGACCACAGTGAGAAAAGTCTGTGTATTGTAGTACTAACTACACTTGAAAGAAAGACCCAAATAACTTATGAGTATCTCCAAAGAGGCTTCCATCACAGTGTGCCACTAGTTATGAAAGCTTAGAAACAGTTCTGGATACCAACCTAGGTTTCCAAATTTACATGGATCAAAACGACCAAACAAACTCGTAGAACACCAGAAAACCCACAGATGCAGGATCAGGGAGGACATCATGACAGAGCTCAGAGAGGGAAGAAGAAGGCTGAGAGTGATGACAGGCTATGGAAGCAAAGGCAAAAATGCTCACCAAGAACCAAACTCCAAAGAAGCTGCAACCCCAACTGCAAGAAGCTGCATCCCCTTGACTTGTCTCTTCCTTCTATTACTGCTACCATTACTTTATCTTAACTCCAATACCACTTTTTTGTGCAGAACACAGTTTTCTAAAGCAAACTGAAGTATCCCACTCTACACATGGAGAAAAAAAAAAAAAACAAAGAAACAACAAAAACCAAACCAAACTTCATTTCAATTTGCTTTAGAAAATTGCTCTCCAGTTCCATAAACCAGCAGGCAGAACTGGAGAACATTGCACTGTTAGACAGCTCAGAGATGGAAACCAACTTCATTCCCACACATGTCTTGGATTAACCCTAAGATTGTACTTTTTACAACTCACAACTGTGTCCAGTTTGTTAAAATTTGGAAAGGATATCATTAATGTGGGTCTCTTCCAAAAGTGACAGAGACTTAAAGCAAAGCCTTCATATTTTCTGCAGAGCTGAGTCTTTAAGAGCTTAAGAGTGATGCAAATAACCACAAGCAATTTTCCACAAGGGATCATGACTCAGCATTCTTGAAAAAGTAAACATTTAGAGGTTTGGTTTGCAAAAGTACAGAGCTTTCCAAGCTTCACTAATACATGAGAGCATATCTGAGATCATAAAGAGAAGGAAATCCCAAATGCAGGGATCAAAAAGGGACAGCTAGAAGAGATTCAGTGAATGCTTTTGATCTTGTTCCTTGCCACAACTCCTTACCTGCAAGATGGAGTAATAGCACTCTCCTGAAAACACATCACAGGATTTAATGGTTGTGTAAACCCCCAGAGAGTAGCAATCAGACTCCAAAGTATTAGAGAAGGAAGAAGGAAAACTTTAGAGAGACGTTATATGATAACAGCTCCATATACCACAAGGAAGTTTTCATCTAGAAGCACAGAGGAGGCAGCACTAAGTAGAGTACACCTTTCAAGTCAACTGTATGAGGTTATTTGCTGGTTTGGACACGCTCTGTCTCCAACAGTCTCTAAGAAATTACTTTCATCCCTACTAGAAACTCAGAATCCTTGAGCTCAAGGTAAAGCACAAACTGGGTGAGCATAGCTAAAGCTGAAGCATAAGTGAGGTACACTGACACAAAGATGATGATGCATTTTCTCAGAGTGGACACAAGCAGAGCACAGGTTGGTCTGGTACAGTTTGGGAGTGTGACAGTTATTGCTTTTGCAGTTTCCAAAAGACTTGGTAAAAAATCCTAAGTCCAGATGACCGTGTATTATAGTAATGCTGGACATCATTATTTGATTTTCTATGTCAGAAGTAGCATGGAGGCTGCTCCAAGCAAATGCACTAATCAGGCAAATTCCTTCAGCATGACCTACCCAAATTACCCAAAAAAAAAAAAGCCAACCCAAACATAAAAAAAGCAAGCCATGTGACATGACGATAGCAATGCAGATCCAGCCTGACAGATAACAGCTGGGCATCTGATGCATACAGAAGTGCAAATACTCCATTAACAACTATTAGCAATAACCATAGACATCCTGATAGCAGGGAATGTGACTGTACCAATTCTCACACAAAAAAAAAAAAAAAAGAACACATGTCCATTGGCAGAGATCTGCAAAAGAGCACATCACTGTGTGCTCATGTCTTCTACTAGCAAAGACCCTACAGATTTCAACAGTGTGCAAATTTATTTAACTGAAAATCTGAATAAAACAATATTCAAAATATGCACCTAGATGGATTATACAGCACTATGTCTTCATCAAGGGAAAATGTGTTCCCACTTGCTTCCCTCCCTCTAATTATAAGTATCTCAACTAGCTACTATTTTCAAGCTCTTAGTTTGCTATTCAAAGGCCATTTACGCAAGACCTGTCATTAGTAATAAACAGTCACTAGTGAAATACTGTTCAGGAAAGGTTATCTCTAACTATAGATATTTTCAAAAAGCACCACTAGCATTTGCCACTTCAGGATCTGCATGAAAGCCCCTGGCTTTGCCTGTTGACTCAACCAAAAGGGAGTGCATAGTGAAAACTCAAAAGCAAGGCAACTTTCTGCAGATCAGAATATTAATTACTGTATGCAATAAATAAGACTCACATGAGTGTCTTATTTTTTTATACAGTATTAACAGGTGTTATACTTGGGTTGTGCAGTTGCTAATCCAACTAGTACTGACGGAAATGGAAGCCCTGGTAAGTCACAGGAGACACGTCTGTCCTGATCTGCACAGTCTGCCAGGCACAATGTAGTCATACCCTGCAAAAGGCTTTACCAAACTGTTTCACTCTAATTCTTTCTTTTAGATGACATTTTAATAGCTTTCTAATGTTTCATCTATTTTAAGTGTTGGTCATAGTTAGGGCAGATTGTTCAGTCAAGAGCAAAGCGGTAACGTGAGATGTTGTGTAGTTGCTCTGGCACTGGAACACTGTGAAGTGCTGCATGCTACGTAGGAGCCCAGAAACTGCTCAGTGACCACTTACTCCTGATTAACACTGTATTTAGAAGAGATTGGTATCACTGAGGATCAAACTGCTAAGCTGCTTTATTGGAACACCATAAAAAAAAACCCAACTTGCATTAGTACTACCCAGCATGCTTCTCGAAGTGGAATTTGAAGGCACACAACCACAACTCTTGGCCACGGTATTATTTTTATTTGTGAACACAGTGAACATTTCAGACTCCAGAACTTTCATCTTCAGCCAGTACAGCAAGGCCCTCCTTCTTCAGTGCTCCTGCCATAACACAAAGCAGCACCTCATTCAGAACCACAAGTACCTTTTTGATAAGACTTCTCTGATAAGACTAGTGCAGTTAGCGATGGAAAGTAGAATTAAAATCTACAGTTACAAGATTTTAGTGACATATAAACAAATCAGTACACTGAAGAAGAGAGACACACACGCTGTCTTGGAATACACTCTTTCCCAGTACTTTACTGTGCTTTTAATCAAAAGAGTATGTTACCCAAAGCTAACGTTTTTTGCCAGCCCAAATACTTCACAATATACTGACAACTGAACAAATGCCTGGGACAATCTGTCCATTCATGACCACTGGAGTTAATCATTCCTACTTATTCTTCATCCTTTGCAGATGCAGTAATCCTTATGAATGCAGGCTTTCTTTAGATAGTAAAGAACAGCAACAGGGCCATAATGAAAATCCATCCAAAGAAAATCCAAGCTTTCAAAGCATGCACTGAAGATTTGCTGGCTGTACAATGGTCAGCTAGAAAATGTACATGCTCTTCAAAACAAGACAGAAAAATTGTGGAAATTGGTCAAAAAGGGTTTATGAAGCACTACACCATTCAGATGCTATATTTTAAAAGTTGCAAAGTGCTTCTGTATAAATAAAGTTGTTTTGCAGCACCCTCCATCCCAAATACATATAATAAAGACCCTTTGCCCACTCCTTAAGCGAAGGATCAATATCAGGCAGAAAGAAGGAATGACAAAAATAAAACAAGGTTACAGATGGGTTGAAAGGCACTGTGGATCATTCTGCTACATCTGTGCAGAAAGTATGTTCATGTCAGGTCCTGACAATGATATATTCTGAAGCTGTAGCAATTAATGTAGTGCTTGAGAAAAATTACTGCTGAGATGCCTATTCACACCAAGGACCTCCAGAGAATTACAGCTTCAGTGAGCCTTCCCACTGTAGCAGGCAGACCAGCTGCACCGTGCTTTTGCTCTATGTCAATGTGAATAAAAATCTGCCACAATAGATAATGCAACCCAATAAACACACATCCATTGCACTTTTTTTTTTTTTTCCAAGCTTTTAACAAGCTGTACCAATTTAAACAAGAGGAATTGTTACAAAATGTAACCAAGGTAATCAACAATAAATGGGAAATCAGATTGGATAAGTGCTCCTTGCAGTAAAGTGTTACCTAGCTATCAGACCCACAGGTATACAGGATCAGTTTTGGGATCAGATATAATTATCATATATCACATATAATTATCATAAGGAAACAAGCAGACTACTTAACCTACTGCTTTCTTCCAGCATAGATAACTAATATTTCAGAAGGAATAACAGAACTTTGAGGACAAGTACAGCATTTTCATTGTCACTGTAACATCTCAGCTTAAGACATCCAGATGGGCACAAGAAGAAAGTGTCACCTTCTGGAAAACACAGACAAAGGGTGTGCCCAGTTACTTAAGCTAAATGCTGACAGACTGAACTGCCAGACCATTGGGTAAACACTCAAATGGCAGTCAGCCAAATTTTAGACCACAAATATAACAATAAAAAAAAAATCTGGCAGATGTATTAAATGTATAAAATAAATATTTTCAGAAACCAGTGCAATGAGTGTGCACCAATAAAAGATTTGCTTCCGGCACTGGGTTCAGCTTTGGTTACTCTGAGCAAAAGACTGTCTTCTCCAGCAGCCCAAGTGGAAGAGTTATCATTAAATTCAACCGAAAGCTAATTTCAAGGTGTGTCATAATTCCCCTGTCACAACAGTAACTAAAAAGCTTGCACAAAAATAAGCAGAAATAAAGAAGTGAGAAGATCTTACAAGACAAAATGCACACATTGCCTTACAGTAAGATACTCATGGTAAACACCAAAGACCCCACTAAAAGCCCCTGTTAAGTATTTCACCAATATTCAAACACCCCTCAAAAAAACAACAATAACAAAATAAAGGTCACTTCTCCTTATAGCTGTTGCTAGAAAAAAAGGCACAAGAGGTCACTCACACTTCTCTGTGCCAGGTTAAAACTCAGCAGTGAGGATGGGTCATTCTAGCACACACACTCTGACACTCAGACTTCTCCTGTAAGGGACACGAGCCTGCTTTGCACTGCTGCTGATAAGCAAAAATCATGGACATGTCAGAGGCACAGCTAAGGTATGCAAAGTAAAATCGTGTTTAATTGGGGTCCTGTATGATCATTACAGGGGCAAAGAGCATGCAAAACGTTGACTGCTTCAGAGCAACAGGTTCTGCTTTTCCCTGAGCAAAAGAGATGACAGTGGTGGGAATCACTGAGTAAGGACAAAATCACAGCTCATGATCCCAGTTCAGCAGCAAGTTACCCAAACAGCTTTGAACAAACATTTCTTGGTTTTTACATCAGATTCAGTACTATCTACCATCTTGAAGAGGCAAAAATTAAGGCTTTACAATGCTTCAGTGCTAATATGGTATTTCATGGAGCTGTAAATACATACACACACTGGTTTTTTTCATCCCATATAAGCATGTGTAATGCATATTGAAGAGAACTGGATCCCAATTTTAGGCTTGTGAGCAAGAGTGGCCCAACCATTCCCCTACTCCCTGTTATCACACCATCCCCTCAGGTGTGCTGGGTGTGCCCAGCAAGTAGGAGTATGTAGAAAAAAAAGCAGCAGCATGAACGTGTGACTAAAAACATTTTTACAGGCTGAGCAATATAGCTGTGGTGGTTCAGAGATGGTGCAACTGACCTTGACTTCTGAGAACATGTCATATAGAAGCTAGCTGCCTGTGCAGTTAAATTCCAGATGGAAAAGCATTCTGTCTCAGGATTTCCTATTTATCACCTCTAAGACCTGAGGTTACTAGGCTGAGACCCACAGACTATGCAGAAAGGTCTGCCAAACAGCACAAGAATATTGCAACAAAAGGTCAGTAATTAGAACATTTTTCTTCCTTGCAGAAAAGCTACTAGTTTTTCAGCCACTGTTTTATCACCCTTAAAGAAAAAATTCATATTCCCCCAGAACACTTCTGCATTCCCACAGTCAATCTCTGAGCCCATATAAATAAGCTTGAATGAATCCACTGCCTTCTCCTAAGTTAAATCTCTCCCTGAAGATACAATTCAGGCAAATATTTCTCCTTGGGGTACCTGTTATTTGTTCTGCAACTTCTTCCAGACAGAGCAGGCATGTTCTTCAGTAGTAGCCAACCTCCTGCTCACTGAAGCTTACAAGAAAACTGCTCAATCCTCAAGCACAAACTCTAATTTATTAATGCATTTTTCTGGTCAATACAGCCACTTGTCTAGCAGAACAAGACCTACAAATGTGAAATTCCCATAGTAAGTCCATGGAACTTGATCTGTTCAAGTTACAATATGAAAGTGAGGTAGTTTTTGTTTTCTGGGTTTTTTTTTCTACAGACATTTTAATAATAGGATATTGCTTTCAATTAAATTTTCTTTAACTTTGAAGCCCAGCATTATGGAATGCAGCATTGGCAAAGAAGCTAATAGGAATCAGTAAGTCTTCCCAATAGCTTTTAAGAGCTCCAGAACACCCTTCTGGTCTAACCAGCCCACTGTGTCTGAACCTTGCAAGACCCCTGCCTGCTCAGGAACTTCTCATAAATCCATATTCATCAGCAAGCTGCTGTTTCAAGCTTCTCAACCAGTAGGAGTATACCTGGTGATTGTGAGGTTGATGAAACACTGGAAAAAATTGCCCTGGGAAGCTGTGGATGTCCCCTCCCTGGAAGTGTTCAAGGCCAGGTTGGATGGGGCCTTGAGTGATCTGATCTAGTGGGAGGTGTCCCTGCTCAAGGCAGGGGGTTGGAACTGGATGATCTTTCAGGTTCTTTCCAACCCAAACTATTCTAAAATTCTATGATTACTTAAGGTGCTTGAGATTGCCACCGGTTCTATACTCATTTCAATATATAATTCAAAGATCTTACATGTTCTCCATACACCATACACTCAGTTCTCCATACAACATACACTTGAAGTATCAAGTTACTAGAAAAAAGGCACCCCTGTTTCTTTAGTTGACAAGTTTTTCTGGTGTTGCTAGAAAAAAATACCACCTCCACACCTAAAATGGTATATTTTCTGTACTAAATCAAATGCAATGAAATAGTGCTTCCAGTCAAGTGAAGCATCAGAAAACTGTCCCTATGATCAGATAAGACTTGAATTACTCACTTTCCAGAACAGCCTGTTCTTTTGTAATACTCTCTGAAGCACACGTGTTGTATGTGGATGCACACATGTGGGTAACAAATGTGACCAGTTCCAGGATCTCAGTGTCCAGCAAACACTATGTAGGTACTACAGCATTTGGATTCTGGCACTCTTGCCATCATCACAAAAGCTGCCAACTTTTGTTCTTAAGTTGTGCCTTTTCTGCAATTAAGGGTTCTGAAGATCTCAGAAGATTAGATTGAATAAAAGTATATTTTTACAAAGTCATTCTAATCTAGTGTTATAAACTGAGTTAAAGTCCTCACTCACCAGTCCAAGAAAATTCAATAATGTAATCTGGTAGTGAATAGTTACCAGTGGCCCAAGGATTTTTTCCTTTATAGCTGAGCAACCTGTACTTTGTCCATTAGTCAATCTTTACTCCTTCTTTGGAAGTCCAAGGATTGAAAAGTAGATCTTGCTTTTAACACAGCCCATTAGCAAGTTACATAATGCTAAGTAAGAGCTGTAATATTTATATATTCCTAGAGACAAGTAGAATCTTTACCTTTCACTTTGTAAAAAACCAAAACAAAACAAAAAAACCCAAAACAAAAAACCTGATATATATAGCAATAATTTTTAAAAAAACCCTAAAACAGTATTCACAGATACAGGACAGCCCAGAGCACAGCAATAAAACAAGAAAAAGAAAAATTAAAAAAAAGTCAAGGAAGAAAGTTACTTATAACACAAAATTAAACGTTTAATTTGGATGCAACTCTCCTGGGTCCTGAGAAGCAGAACATCAAAGGAGTCAATGTTGCAATGAAAGCCTGGACTGTAGCCATATAAAGAGAGATAGAAAATAAGATCTTATATATATTTTAGCTAGGAAGAACTTGCACAGCTTGCACAGGCCTTGTGAAGGCTTGAACTTTGCTTGTGAAGACCAGGCATGTGAAGACTCATTTCAGCAGCACTCAGAGAACTGGCCTAAGTGATAGACAAGATTGTGATAGCAGGAGGAGGAAGAAAGCAAGTTATTTCAGCCATTCTGAGCTTAAGCCAGTTTCCACGTGTTCCCAAGAGTCTGGGAAGTGAGCAAAGTTTTTTAGTTTAGGCTGGGGGAAAAAAAAAAAAAAAAAAAAAAAAAAAAGTAGGTCTGATATATGGAGGGGAATCCAGGTTGCCAGAATTAAGAAAAGCTAGTGGATGTGCCTTGGACAGAAGTGGCAAAAAAAGAGTTTTAGGTGATTCCCACAAAAAAGTGGATAGGCAGAGTAAATACAGTGCTTTCAGGAGATCTTAAAGACAAGACCAGAAAAGAATGGTTAGAATGGCTAAACCTACAGGAACTATTGGAGGTTGAGAGTTACCTGCAACTGTGTCAGCATCTCACAGGAGGGAAAGGAGGCTACCAAAATTCATGTAGACATCATCCTTCAAATTTTTGGGATTCTCCAGTTTCTTAGAGCTGTGGTAGACTTAGCACCTAATGCAGAAAAACAGCTTGTGGCCTGCTAACAGTGAAGAAAAGACAACCTATGGCTACCACCAGTGAGAACAGCAAACCAAAAAACTTCAGAGGCATTTTTTTGTTTTAAGAACTTACAGTTAAGCTTAAGAAGTATTTAAAAGATTGAGCCAAGGTGGGTGTCTTGGCTAAGAAGAAAGTGTTGAAAAACACAATGCAGATTGTGTTTACACATCTTACTCTGACTTTGTAGTCTTTAGGAGAGAGGCTCTGTCATAAACACACACAACATGTAATGCAAAGTTTTCCCTATTCCTAATTAGGTTTGACAAAACACTTGTATATCTGACATCATAAGCACCTGATGCAGTGAAATCAGGTATTTGTGGCTGAAGTACAGAGAACAAGAAATATAACTGTCCTATGCTTTACATTTTGGAAGAGATCCCAAAACCATTAGAGCTGAAAACTGAAAATGTTGAAATAAATACATTCAAGCATTTGCCAGCAAGAGCAATAAACTCTTTTTATGGTTCCCTGAGGCTAATATAAGGGGAAGGGAAAGATAAGCAAGTACGAGGTATCACCAAGATATCTATGTTGACATTTCTGTTTCATGCAGACACATGTAAAAATTGAGTATGCTGCAATTATATCCAGTTACTGTAGTTTAACAAGCAGGTCACCAGTAGGAAATCACTTACTAGCTCTTCAAGCATACAGTGCTGAGGAAAATATTAATTTTGTAACCCTGAATCTCTGTTAAAGGTCATTAGGAGGACTGTCACCCACTGGATTTTTTGGAATCCTAAGATGCCTGTGTTTTTTCTAGGGAGACTCCTTCTCCCCAACAGAGAAATTTGAGAGCAGCAAACTCCCTGGGAAAATAGTAATTCAGAACTTCAGAAAAAAATTAAACCTGGTACAGAAAGAAAATCCTCCCACTCAAGCTCCTGAAGTCCAAAGAATGTGTCTGGGGCTGAGCAGATCAACTTTTGCCCTAACACATGAGAGCATGGTTGAAAAAACGTTACGTTTCTAAAGGTAAATATGAACTTCATAAACCAGATATTTGCCAAGTCAGACATACTGCCATGTGGAGAAGAAAAGCCATAATGGTTGGGCTGAGATCTTGTACTGGCACTCAACTGCCCATATGAAAGTCTATTCCAGAGTTACGACCACTTCACTCACACCATCATGCCTTTGAAACACCTCCTTCTGAGAACTATTCACTGTAAGCAGTGTCTGCTGGGGACATGGTCCCTGTGAGACACTGGTATTACACACAAGTACCACAAAGCTCTACCTTTTATGCTGTGAAGCAGTCCTGACTGCCAAGTATAAAGCTTCAAGACAAGCTAAGCAAGCAGAAGTGCCTGCTTCAATTCTGTGAGCCAGGAAAGGATGCTACACCCAAACTTGCCAGACATGTCAGTGGAAGGTCACATACAGTCACCCTCCTCTGCTCTTAATACATAGCATTACATAACATTCAACTAGAATATCAAAGATCACCCAGAAGAAACAATCAGGTGGCACTTCCACAACAGGAATAAGCATTTTAACCAGTTTTGTCCCTCCGTGCTTATTCCTGTATTTCCCAGCCATTGCAGAACTGCAGTGTAGCTGCTGATGCCAACTCCACACACTGCTTATTAACTCCTGTGAATGCCACTTCCACCTCAGGTGGCACATCCATCCCAACTAGCCAAGGAGATCCATCCCTAGCTGTGCCAGTTCCAGCTCCTCTATTGAATCCAACTGCTAAAGGCTACTCAGAAAGAATCAATTACAAAGCAAAGGGAAAAGCCAGCTGGAATATGTTGGTGTTTCAGGCCAAGAATAACAAGCTTAAATACAGTGTCTACAAGGAAAACCAAACAAAGCATGAATGGTATTCTCTCTCTCAACTACTTTAAGTTATCAACTTCATTACTCAGACAAGCAAACAGAGCACCAATTGGGTAGAACCTGGCCAGGTCTTTGTTGACTGCCTCTATAGGAAAAAAACAACCCAGATCTCTTTCAAATGTGCCCAAATGAAGCCTCTACTCCTTCAAATGTAATTCTTTTTAAATACTTCCCAGTGTAAAAAAGTAGAGTTTGCAGTTCACCTACAAAACCAGCCAGATCCTAAGACTGCAGACAACAGTACTGGGTATACAGGGAATGGAATAAATGCTCTCCAGCCACAGCAGAGGTGTGGATGGGGCAAGTGTCCAACTTGAGCAGGTGACTAGCATGTTCAGCAAAGGCTGTAAAGCAAGTTCTCTAGCTGCAAGACAGGATGGGTTCTGGGGCTAAACATAAACAATTCACTCACTAAGAAGGCAACTGAAGGAAAAACAGTCAAGCTGTCTCATGGATAAGGAAATTATTCCCAAGAGAAAGGCTGTTACACAATCAGTAAGCGCAATGAAGAATGACATGAAGGAAAGAGCGAATAGGAAAATTTCTGCAGTAGTAAAAGAACAGCAGAGAAGTATATGACATTTGAAATGCAAGTCCCCTTTCAGTACTGAAGGACTTGGTATCAATTACAAAGAACGAGGGGAAGAGATAATAATTTCTCAGAATTAGCACAGAAACAAATAGTACCCATTCTAATGGATTCAAAGAGCACAAATCAGAAGCAAGTCATACCCTTGTGGGACAGCTGATATTTTTAAACTATTATCAGCTGTAACATCTTTCTATTAGTATCTCATACTCAAAGCAATGGCAAAGGTTAACAGCAGTTTTCATATTGAATCCAATTCTTGACTAAATGGGATGGCATCCAAGCCTCAGATGCACTGACTACACTCCCAATGTGCTGGCACTGACCATGGTCACTGCACACCCTGCTACAGGGCTGACACAGGAAAGAAATCCCACACAGAGAGGACCCCAAGCCATACAGGCAGCTTCCTCTTCATCTAGCTGCTGAAGGTAAGGGTTGCAGGTGTATACACCCCACATCCAGCATACCCCACACCCCACATCCACATACAACACACAGCCAGCACGTTGAAGACTCATCTTATGCCCAGACAAGTTAATTGCATTTTAGAATACATTTAAACTCTGCTCCTTTGTTTCCAACCTTTCTTTTTCTTAAGAATAGTCCCCCAACTTCATAATGAAAGAGTAGGAGAAGAAGTAAAAAAGAGCACATACTTAATAAAATAAAAAAACCAACCATAACGCACTCCTCAGTACTAATTTCAATCACAGTGAGAAGTAAAGACAGCTATGAAAAGGTATAGCATTCAGAATAAGCACAACAATTTATTGAAACATTTCCACAAAGCCACCAAATCGAGGTGTCCATCAGACTCACCCACAGCTCTGCTGTTCAAACTACCCCCTCCCCAAGGAGCTTACACGGTAACAGAAGAAAAACCAGCAATTCACTCATTACATCCACTTAAACTTTGCACCAGGTATTTTAGTGGCTCCCAGTTGCCTTTAAAACCTAAAAATAGTCAGGAGACCCTGCAAGCAGAGAAAACAGCAGCCACAGAGAAGCAGCCAAGATTACAGCAGATCTGCAAGCCCCACCAAGCCTGGCTTTACAGGCAGGACCCTCCAGTGGTGTGTTTGGCTACCCTATGGCTACCCCATGGCTGGGCAAGCCCACAAACACCTTCTGGCAACAGTGCTGCACAGACAAGAGTTTTGCCAGGACAGAACTACCAGGTAGGGGTTGCAATTTTTTCTGTGCATTGCTGACACATGCAACAGAAACAGAGAAATTGCAGAGCTCAAATCCAGCCTTTGAAACCAAACATTAAATGCTGAATCCAGGAAGAAAGAACAGAAACCATGAGCCTCCCCTGGTGAAGAGCACAGAGCGTATTTCATCTCCTCTGCTCTAATTGAGGGGGAGCCTTCAACTACTTCTCCTTGACAAAAAAAACAAAAAAAAAACCCCCATACCTAACAACAAAACACGCACAAAACCCCAAAATTCACCAGAACAAAAAAAAACAAAACAAAAAACCAGCTTCTTCCACCATAGCTTTCAGGCTTCTAAAGTAAATGGCATTGTCTCATTTCAGGGCATGAAAAAAAAAAGAGAAAAAAAAAAAAAAAAGAGAAAAGAAAAAAGAAAAAAAGAAAAAATTATACCATTGCTCTTTTCTCCCTTCACACTCAGTTAATTGCAGGCTGAAGTGCTTTTTAATAGGGAGGGAAAAAAGCAGTGCCTTTCAGCTAAATTACCCATCTTTGGTAGACACAGAAAAGATCTGATCCCCTGAGAACAACTGTGTATTTTTCACAACACTAGTAAAAATCCCTTAAATACCCTTCTAAAAAAATAATTGCTGATATCACATCCTTTCAATACAGGCACCACTTAGTCTAAAGCAGGGGAGGAAAGGCTAGAGTCAGTCTTCAGTGGGGATAAAGGATTAATCCTGAGTCCCAAATAAAGACACTTGCAGGGAAAAATAAAATTTCTGTTTACAAGCTCATATTTCTGGCTATCAGAATGAACACAGCAGCCTTCAGTTAAATCCCAAGGCCATCTCCTGAACACACAGGGACAGTTCAGCAGCTCAGTGCCAGACTCCAAGCCAACACAGCACGTGAGCAAGGAAAAAGCACCCATGGCACACAGCACCCGCTGAAGGACTACGTAGGAACCGAAAAATATTTTACTTCTTTAATTCTTTTTACTTTACCTGTCCCAACAGGCCAAAATACACAGTTCTGTGCTGCAGCAGGTGTCCAATAACACACCACAGTACTGAGGAACCTACAGTTCCTGCTTCAGAGTTCTCATTTCTAAACCAGTAGGGGGGTCAATAGTGCCACCTCTACTTGATGGAAAGTGGCTCTTCAGATAGCAGGGGATGGGGCTGTAAATAGATCCCTAGAAGTAAGGGAAAGGTTTCTCTGTAGAGTAGGTTGGGATGAGGAGGCCAACTTTCAGAAGAACAGATGGGGGGAAAGGACTATCCATGCACCACAAAGTGAGGCTCATGGGGGCAGGGGACACAAGGGGGGAGCATAACTATCTGAAAGATGGCACTTTTCTGTCTCAGAGAATGGAGACTTCCCATCACTGCTTTCAGAAGTATGTGTGCACTACAGGGAACCATCCTGGCATGGAGACAATGCCAGTTCTCTGAGAAGGGAGAGTTTGGGCCACAGATTGTCAGAGGGTGCAATTGGGACCCTCTGACTTGGGACCTTCCTTTAGATATCCAGGTCTTTCCTGGAAATCTATTGTATTTGCTATCAATCTGCATTAGATGTCTGGCCAGCACTATTAGCATTTTATCTTTTTAGACCTGATGAGATTTTACTGATGGAGCCAGGCATGATGGGTATTAAACAGTGTAAACTGAAGTTGGGGAGCCAGGGTTCTGCTGACTGATACATTTTAAAAGAGTAAACTAAGCTGGGGAGTCAGAGGAAGTAAGTTTTGCTACAGTTTAACAGAGACGGTCTGGATGGGGAGAAAATCTGTTAATTGGAAATAAGTTTGGTTCTGCTGAATCAAGAGACAATTTCAATTTTCAGTGTGTGCAAATCACACCTGTTCCCAGTTGTACCAGTTTTGCTGACAGTGGGAGCTGGGAGGACACACCGCTGAAGTCTTCTGTGTTTCACCTCACTTAGTGAAGCCAGGGTATGCAGTGGTATAGAAAGGTGTTTCACAGATTGCACTCCTGCACCTCAGTGTTCCCCAGGACTGGATGTAGAAATGAATCAGAGACACTTCGGAAAGCACCCTGCTGTGTGGCTAATTCCTTGGGCTGAAGGTGGCTTCAGTGCTAAGATGCTCTGGTCTTTCTATAGCACAGCGAGTGAGAAAGGTCTATAAAAGACACACACCACAAGAGAAGGCACAACTAGAAACACTTTAGTCCAGCACATCTTTTTGAATTAAATATTCGAATGTCTGAATTCTTCATTCTGTTCTGCATAAGGTGTAAGTCAATGTAGTATTATGAGACACAGAGATAAAATTACATACCAGTTGCTTCATAGGTTTTTGTGAGCATAGCCAAGAAAATGTTCTCTACGATCCCTTCTATAATCATCAATAAAACAAAGGACTAATATAATAAAGGGAAAGGAGGCAGCTGAAAACCAAGACCTGATCTTTTCCCAACTACATTCTCCTCAAAACATACTGAGTAGAAGAGCACTGAGATGGGGGCACCATCAGCACGTGAGAAGCAGCTTTGGGAATCCTGTATGTAGGATGTAACAGCTTTTATACGCTCCCTCTCAATCTCCTTTTCAGCCTTTTCAACAGCATCAAGAGCAGAAGCTACTGGAATAGCTGCAGATTCTCTGCATCTACAGAAAAGCTCAGTCCTTGTGTGTTTTAGAGAGATTCCTTGGAGGGACCTGTTTCAAGTCACACTTCTATTGCAAGGTAGCAAAGAAAAATCAGAAACGGCTGCAAAAAAAATCTTCTGAAGTTAACTAAGGAAAACCTTAAGCTCCTACAGGGCCCAGAAAAGAGCCCATCATGTGCTGCAGAACCACCTCACTGTTTGACAACAAGTTTGTGCACCAGACACCAGGTTACCTACCCTTAGCACACTCCTACCAACACAACCAGTCTTAGTGCAGGCACACAGGAGCAGAAGGCAGGCAGGTGTGAGCTCTGTTTGTGATAACTTGCTAATTCATATGTGATTTACAGTACATGAAAGGAACACCTCCTCCTTCAGCCTCTGGCTGCTTCCTACAACTGTGTGGTGGTGTTGGGCAGCACCAGCTTTAACAGCCAGGTAAACAGCCATATAGAGGAAATCCAGGGTTGCCGTTTCTCTCTTTGACTCATTCTGGTTATCAGAAAGGTATTCTGGCACTGACTTAATAGCTGAAGCTGAACTTGACAAACAGAAATTAATAGATTTATCTTATTTGCCATAAAAACCACTATACCTCCTCAAAAAAATACCTCAACAAACCAAACAAAAACAACAACAACAAAAAAAAAAAACCCCAACAAAACACACAAACCTCCTAAAACAAACAAACAAACAAAAAAAGAAACAGCTACACAAAATCACCACTCTGAGGACTATGGCTGAATTGTGGTTCAAAGACATTTCAGAAACAGTAGCAATCTATAAGCTATTCAACCACCTTACAAGAACAGATCTGAAGCAGAGATAGGTTAGTAAGAGATACATCATTTCTCACAAGAATAAAATCTCTCACAAGACAAACCCAGGCACAGGCGACAGAGCAAGATTGGAGGCAAGATTTGTAATACAACTAAAATGTCTTGAGTAGCCAAGAAATTGAGCAAGACTAACTTTGGAAGCCTCTAACCAAATTAACTAACTCCATATCCAGGAAGAACAGGTCACCAGAGAAAGGATAGTATTCTCAAACCTGGGTTCTCAGACTTATGCTCCTAAATCTAGTATTAGAAGGCTTATATAAAAGTGGCTTATTAAACACCAACACTGCCATTATTTTGATAGCCGTGGAGATGTATTAGGACATCTCCAGCACATTTAGGTACTAGAACTGTAACAGAGCAGTACAGCCAGATGAGAAGAAAATGGCCCTTTTCTGTATCTACCTTGTGGATACAGAAATTTCACCTGATACAGAGTATTTCAGAATACCATTTATATTTATCTGGACCATTTACCTCATCTCTCTTATTTCTGATCCATAAAAAGTAATATAAGTTTTATATGCCTCTTAACATGTTTGTCTTTATTTTTCTGGGTCCAGTTTTACTTTTGCTTTTACCTCCAGTTCTGCCTCCAGGAAGTTCCAAAACAACCCTGCAGTCAGGAAGGTACCTGGTAAGACTGACCTGTGCTGATGTGTGGGTTGTTAACTACCCAAATTATCATTTATGAAAAGGGACAAGCTAATAAGTCTAATGGGAGTGATACCACTGGATCTGCTGGGACATGCCTACATATCCAGACAGCTGCTTCCTCCTCTGCCAAGTGATGGGGAGCCACAATCCTGTCCCACCCTTAAGCTCTTCCCAGAGCTATTACCAAGATGCACATTCCATGCCAGGTGCTCCCTACTACGTGGGGATGCTTCTCAGCAGAGTGAAGAAACCTGCCAGAGAGCTGAACCTCTTTGGGAAAAACAGGGCTCAGAAAACTTTATCCTTGGGGCTCACACCAGCACAAAAAAAAAAAACCAAAAACCAGTCTTCATGATCACTATACCACAAGTTGGCCTACATGTGTCAGCAAAGTCTCAATTCCTTAATTGCTCTGTTGTGGGTTGTGTTTTGGGGTTGGTTTGTTTGTCTTATTGCTCCATAATGACTTGCATTAGTAGCAGCTGCAAAACATTTTCCCCGTGCAAGTATTTAACTGTCCCAGAGCAATACCCGTGTTAGAGTTTCAAGACCAGTATTTAATTATATGTGGCAGTACATAAGACAAAAGCACCTTGTGGAATGACCTGCAGATAATCAGTGCAATGGCCTGTGACATAATCAGTTCAAATCAGCATTGCACCTGAACCTGCAGCTTCAGGTGCAAAGTATTTGAAGACATTTTTTAAAAGTTAGGTCCCTTCCTCTTCCATGTTCACAACTGCCAGACCTAGCATGTGCAGCTGAGGTCTGTAACTACTGTATTTTTCTTTTAATCTGCACATCACAAAGAAAGCCTCACTGTAAGTCCTTGAACGTGGGTACCTTAACTTCATGTTATTTCACACCTTAGCAGATGTTTCCAGAGAAAGATATTAAACAAATCAGAACAACACAGACAGACAAGCAGCACACTGTATGTTGAAAAGACAGTGACAACACAGGAAATCAGAAACATGGAAAGACTACATAATTATTTTAATGACTTTTTACTCTTCAAATCATTGGCTATCACAATGAAGTTATATAAAACACAGCAAACCTAGACAGGGCAGCAGGGTTTGTTCTGTGGAGGAATGGGTAATTAGACCACCACATTGAAACTGTCAGGCAGGACAGATGCCTCTCATTCCATAGGCAGCAGAAAACATTCTACTCAAAGTCTGGAAGATACACAGACTTTGGCTGCACCAGCAGTACTCAGGCTACAGGTCATTTTAGCTGGGTAAAACACTCACCTTTAACAGAAATGTGATCAAATCAACAGCAGACACATCATGAAAGTCAAACAGGATGCCTTGTAACTAGATTCTTAGAAAAGATAAGTGAGAACTGCTGGTTAAAACCCTGTTTCTCACGCCAGTATCATGCCACCTGATTCCTACTGTGCTCAAGGAAAAAATGGTCTTGTTGCATATTGCTGTAAATCAACATAGCCAGACAACAAAAAATTTAATCCAGCTCCACCACCTTGTCTTAAAGGGTAAGAGAATCAAGCAACCATCAAGACCTGCAGTTTCACCTAACAAGCTCAGGTCAAATGTGTATCTGATCTAATGCAGTTATCCAAAGATTCATCACTTTGAAACCAACTGTTTTGGAGGGCTTTCAGGTACAAGATGACAGTTGTTTGGGTTTTTTTCCCCAAGGTATGTCTATAGTAAAAACTAATCATCACTGAAGTGCTAGCTTATTTCTCCTGTAAATAAAAGCTACTCAGGTAGGATTGAAAAGTGCTGTCATAGGACTACTATGATTTCTTTCTGTTAGAAAAATTGAACATAAATAGTACATGTGCTGTGGACTTCACCATAAAACCATGTGAAAGTTACCTAGTATGCATTGTTTGGAGCCTATAACATTAATACATTTTGAAATACATCCTAATGAGAGCACCTAGGCACCCAGAACTGTTTTATTCTAGATACTGGTTTTAGGACTACAAACTCTTTAGTTGAAATACAGCCCAATAATTTTGTGTTTACAACAGACTGATCAAATATGTGCTTTTTAAGCACACAGTTTGAAGAATATGTATTTCTCAGACATCAACTTAGCAGCAAAACAAAGGATAGTAGTTAGAGATGGATTTCTAAGTAACAAAGAAAGAAGGGGAGAAAGTCCTATTTGAAGAGTAAAGCCTGGTTACCAGAAATGTAACAGATAGTTACTATGACATTCGATATGGGGTTTTTTTCTTTGCTCTAAGGGAAGTCAGCAAAATGCTTAAGTGAAGCCAGGCCTCAGGACAGCTTTACTGGCATGAAGGCTAACAGTGTTAAAGAGGAAATGAACTTGCTAAACGTGTTTCCTCACGTCTGCCACAACATGGCAACAATTATTTTGCTTGGGAGGGAGAAGAGCATATATTCTGGTATACCAAAGGGGCTTATCTAGAAGGTGGGTGTACCGAGGGAAACTATGAAAACAAAATTATTTAAATGAGGGCACAGCAAGAACATGGAATGGTTTGAGCCAATCATTCTCTCGGCAGTGCTGCCTATGGTGCAGAAAGGGCAGTAGCGTAGTGCCTGTCCTAAAACAAGATTGCAGCACTTGTACAGAAACTTTGGACTCTATCATCCATTTCATGGGTCAGGAACAGGATGTTGGAGAGAACTAGTTTGAGCTTAATGAGAGGCAGAAGTTCTCCAGTTGAACAATTTCTTGTTTCCTGTACATTTAAATGCAAACCCACATGCCCTTGGTGCCCTGGTACCAGTGCTGCATACACTAGCACTTCCATGTACCCAAGATTTCCATCATAAAGGAAACCACCTCTATCACTGAAATTGTCTTAACGCAAAAATGAACTTTCTGAAGGTGACAGTACCAAGGTAATATGTAAACATAACATCTTCAACACAACCTTAGCCTATATAGTCCAACCAGCACACATACAGCTAATCTATCATCTCCTGACCACTATTCAGCAGCTGCATGCTAGTGCATAATTTACTTACATGCCCAGCTGTTAATCTGCCGGTTTTCCACAACAAACACACATGAAAATACACAGCAATGCAGCAAAGACACCAGTGACTAAGAGCAAACTGGGATGGCTTAAGAGAAGCATCGGCAGAGGAAAATTCCACTGCTTTGCAACCAACGAGGTGGCTCTCAATAGCAGTAGTACTCATCGAGGAAGAAACAGATCACTTTCCCCCTCCCCTTGAGTGCCGAATTCCTCATCTGCGGTTACCCTCCATATACTTATCTCCACCAACTCTGGGCAGGTGTTTCACACCGTTCAGCTGGAACCGACTCAGCTCACGGAAGAGAAGAAGTGCCCCCGCCACCGAGGCAGGAGCCAATCACCGGCAGACGAATCATTATTTTTAATGGATGGCTGCTCCTCGTCGCAACTGTTTATGCTCTGCGTTGCAAACTGCGCACGAAATACAACCGTGCAAGTTCGCAGAGGAGCGAGCACTCCGCATGGCCAGCTCGGGCTCACCTGCGGTCCTCTGCACCAGGCAGTACCAGCACAGAGCCCGGCTCCTCAGAACCAACAAGCCCTACAAGCGCGGCTCATGCTCGGGGGGTACCTTTCCCTTGACTCCCATCCACAGTCCTTGTTCCACCGGGTGGGCTTAGGACGAGCTGCGGGCACTGCCCTGGCTGCCTGCTGTCCCCGCAGTCGGTCACGACCGGCAGTCGTGACAGCGACCCGTGACAGCATCACGCCAACGCTCACGGAGCGGAACCCCAGAGCATCCAAGTTCCAACACGCTCCTCCTCACGCAGCGCCTGCCACAGCACGGTGCGGGGCATGTGGGTAACGCTTCCTAAAAATCATTACCGCGACGACCGGCACCCCGAGATGCCGGCATTACCCCCGGCAAGCGGGTTTTCTGCAGCAGTGAGGCTGACCGAACGCCGTGCCCGGCCAGCAGAGCCGCTACAGCGCCCGGGGGCCGGTGGCAGGGCGCACCTTGGCGGAGGACACCGCTCCGCTGCCGCACGGAAGGCGGCCGGCCCTGTGTCACACCCCCCCCGCTCCTTCTGCCCCCTCCGGGTCCGAGAGAAGAAGCCGGCGAGGGGATCCAAAAGCACCGACACTGGGGAGCTTCCCTCTCCCCCCGGGGTGCGGCCTACCCCTGCGCCGCCGCCCGCCGGCCGTGAGGGGGGCGCCGAGCCGCAGCGCCGCCGTACGCCCGCACCTCGCCTCAGGCAGCGGGGGCGCGGCGGGGCGCGGCCGAGCACCGGGGCCCGCCACTGCCTCCGGGCCGCCCCTCTCCGCACCTGCCGGGAGTGACAGCGGCCCTCAGAGAGCCGCCTGCCCAGGGAGAGGGGCGGGAGGCGCTGGGAGAAACGCGGTGCCGCGGCCCCGGCGTGACTGACCGTAGATCATAGCCAGGCCGGTCTCATGGAGGAAACGGACGCGGCGGTGCTTGAAGAGCCAGATGGTGAGGATGGTGAGGGTGAGGAGCAGGATGAAGGTGAGGAGGCTCACGCTGTCCTGCCGGTGGCTTTCCTCCGCCTCCTTCTCGGTGGCCAGCTCCTCCATGGCGCTGCTGCTGCCGCCGCCGCCGCCGCTCTGCTCCGCCGCCCGCAGCCCGCCGGCTGCCAGCAGGAGAAACGGCAGTAGGGGCAGCCGGCGGCAGCGCAGGGGCAGAGCCATGGCTGCGGGCACGCTGCTCCTCCTGCTGCTGCTGCTGCTGCTGCTATTGCTGCCGCCGCTCCCCGTCCCTCACCCGCGGCGGCGGCGGGAGCCCGCGGGCACTGCCCACCGCCCGGCCGGCGGGGGAGGGAGGGAGGGAAGGAGAGAGAGAGAGGGAGGGAGAGAGGAAAGGAGGGAGGGAAGGGCGGGCACTGGCGCGCAGGATCCCGCCCGCTGCCACCTCCCCCGGCCCCTTAAAGTCGCAGCCCCGCCGGTGGCTGCTCCTTGGAGCGCAGGCTCGACCGGGAACCGGGCGCGGCGTCCTCCCGTGCCCAGCGCGGCAACCGGTGGCTGGAGGAGGGGAAGCGGAGGGGTGAGAGCCCCCGTTGTGCTACCGGGGACCTCGGGTCCTGCCGGTCGCTCCCGGTCCCGCTCTCCCCGCATCTCGGGGCGGGTGGGTGAGCTGCGGCTACACGGAGCAGGGGTTTAGGATGGAGAGGGCTCTGCCCGGCTCCGGGACCCAGATGGACCAGGAGCGGGTGCTCTCCCTCAGATCTGGAAGGGAATAAACGCAGGCACGGGAAAAGCTCTCTCAAAAGGGTGAGAATATACTCACTCGAGTGTTTTCCCACGTGGGGTTTTATTTTTCCTTTTCTTTTTATTTTCTTTACTTAATTTCCTGATACAGGAAAACTTGCAAATTGCTATCTTGGGGGTTTCCATATGAATACATCCTGCTGGAGATTTGCTTCTAGAAAACAGGACAATTGTAGGAAATTAATAGAGCTAGGCAGTATTTTTCCTTTGAAGATTCTTGCTGAAAAAAAACCCAAAAATCATAGGTTTGCTGTTCTAAAAACCTCCTAAGTTAACAGGGGGGAAAAAAGTTACTTTTTGCAAACAAGCCAAAATCAGAACTGATTTAGCTTTTTCTTTAACAAATCACAATTTTTTTTTTAAAGGTGAAGAAACCCAGAATTTCGAGTAATTAAAGTGTTTAGTTTTAAAGAAGCTTTTACAAAATTTACATTTTTACAAAATGTAAGACTCAGGTTTGTGGTTTGGGGGTTTTTTTGTTTTGTTTTTATCCGCTCCAGCAGAAGTGTGCTTTGCCTTTGGCTACCAGGAAACGGAGAACTGTGGTGTGAAAAATGCTGACATTTCTGCTCCTATGACATTTCTCACAGAACTCTTATTTTTTATTCCAACTTCTAACATATATTCTAGCTGTTATTCTGCATTGAAAGAAAGCAAAGTACCTTTAAGCACACATTTAATTATTTATACAGCAGATACTATTTCCTTTAGTGTTATTCTCTTTTTTTCTTAATGTTGCTGTCTGGATGTTTCTGAGGGTGTTTACTGGGATGCTGTAGTTAAAAGAGTCTCTCTCCCAGACTTTCTCTGCTCCTGATAGTGGATCTGGAGCTATCTCTTGTCACATATAGACATGTTTAGGAGACTCCCTTTTCAGAACATTTAAAGATGACAGCTATGTAAATCCACATTTTTATTATATGTAGTCCTTTTAAATATGGAATTTATGCAAACTCGGCAACAAACTTCAAAATTCAGTATAATTATGTGCAATTACCTTCAAATATTTGATTGTGCAGGGCTGAAAGTTTACATTGATAGTGCTGTCATTTGCAAATCTCTTAGAAATGAAAAACATTAATTTGCCCTGAAGACTGAGCTCTTAAAACTACCTAAGCCATTAAAAAGTACTGCCTCAAGACTGCCTGAGGTTAAATGTCGCACTCAAAATTAACATTTCTGTTAAATCTTGATTTTGTATCTTTAGGATATACATCCTACATACAGTATAATACATCTCTTTAAGACATAACAAGCTGTAGGCCTCAGATCAGACTTCAAGTATGCAATACAAATTAAGTATGTGTAGTTCTGATAAAGTTGTAAAATAAAAAGCTGAATGGCAATAAAAGGCTCTCTTTGGGTTTTTCTTATTGCTTGCTACATAGTGCTGGGTAAAGTCTGTAAGTGTATGGTGTCTCTTTTTAAGGAGACAATTTACGTGTATATTGTAATTTCATCTCCATCTCAGCTGAGTTGTTTTCAGGGTTTTAATTTTCTTTCTGCAAAGTCTGCCACTAGGAACCTGTGGCTGGCCCCTCAATGCTCACATAGTTCACTCAGCAGCTCTTGTTCTCCAGGCAACAATGAAAAATATCCAGTCAGTTCTTTTAATAGTTAAGCACAACCACCAAGTTTTATATTTTTTTTTTTTTTTTTCACAGCTGAGGTATGTTGTTCCTGGAGGAAAGCATTCATTCACAGTTTGTTGTGTCAGTACTACCATTGCCACAAACTTGAAACCTCCACATGGACATTTACAGGTGGTTTCGCTGCTCTCTTGCCTCTGTAGCCTCTGCACAAGTATCATCTTATCCTAGGAACATCTCCACTGAAATCAGGACATCAGTAGTGACTGACCCAAGAGATTGACTGACCCTGAATTAAAAAAATGTTCACCACCATTGTGCACAAAATCTGGCACAATTAGTCCTCACTCTGAACTATGTGGCTGTAACTGAGTCCCATACAGAAACTGGAGTATGATTCTTTCTGGCTGTTTAGGGTGCCAAAATTCAATAGTGATATGGTTATGTTCTCCTCAACTCAGTGTTCTATCTAGTGTGTTTTCACACACTAGATAGGGAATTTTATATGCACAGTTTATTTGATTTGTACAGTCCAAGTTTGCTGTCTCTTTGTGCTCATGGCTTGGTATCACAGTGCATTAATAATTTAACTGATTTAAACAGGATCACCTGGAGTGTATAATATCAGATAAGAAAAAAGGTATCAAGTCAATACCTCACTGTAAATGAGGCTGTATCCTTTTAAGAGATCTGTGTTCACACAGCTTGATTCCTTACACTGGTGCAGTTTGCTTCAGTGTTTTCCGTATCAGTAATTTTGCCTCCAGTGTAGTTCTGGCACTGCAGTAACCCTGCAGCTATAGTCTGTGCTCCAAGCCTTTTCTGGCAGGCCTCCACCTGCCTTCCTAAGCTGTTCAGCATGAAATCTTCCTTCACATTCTCTACAGGTGATACCTGGATGTTACCTCTGTCTGGCTGCCACTACGTGTGTTGCAGAAGTCAGACCACTGGCTTAGCAAAATTATCATTTTGTTCTGTTCCTGCTTTTTTCATACTTGTTTATATTTTCTTTAATCTGGTCCCAGGCAGGGGTCTTTGATCTGTGTGCTGTTTAAGAGACCACATTTGAGGAAGAAACAATGCTGCTTAGGGAGGTCTAAGGCAGTGGCCAAGTGGGATCACAACAAAGGCATCAGAGGCTTAAAACTAAAGCTGGGGAATGACACTGAAATAAAGTGAAGGACAAAATCTAGCCTTTCAGCAAAGCTCAGCCATATGTAGAGGGATGCAGGTGGATTTTGGCATTAAATGCTAATTAAAATGAGTGTTGGCATGTAGTTGGATTGGTTCATGTGAGTCTGATCAAAACACCGTAGATATGGATCCATTCCTTTTGTCTCCCAGTCTTCTCTAAGTGAGAAGTTCATCTTGCCAGAAGCATCACCAAGTAGTCCATCCAGCATTTTTATAGTTTTCTTTGTTATGGAAGTTATTGTTACCGCATGAACTGATGAGCACTTCAGATTTATTCTTATTTCCAGAGTTAAATAGTGTCATGTGAGGCAAATGCAAGGTCCTGTTTTCAAGCTGTGCTCTCTCTCTGAGCTGTCGGTGGTAACAATGTCTGCTCCTCGTCAGTAGCACTGAAGAGCTTGGGTGCTGTCAAGACCTTTTCTGTATTAGGCATTACAGACCCTTTGTGCTGATAAAAGGCAGTTCTGAGATTTTCACTGATCTAACATGCCAATGTAGAACTGGTTCTGATAGAGAAAGGCCTCGTGGTTGCTTGTCTTAAAAGCAACTAGAAAATCAAACAAAACTGTATCTCCATATGTGGTGTGTTTATGCAACTTCACCATCAGATTCCAATTTTCTAGCACATAAACCCAGATGCAGTAGCAGTTGATTAGCAGGCAGGCCAACCTTGCAGAGCAGATAGCATGTCAGCCAATCTTCTTACCACCTCTCTTTCTTTATCCTTTCTCCCTCTCCAAACCAAAATTTCCCATTACTAATAACACTTGTTAAGGGTGGGTGTAAGGAGAATGAAACCAGAGTCTTTTCTGCAGTGCCCAGCAACAGGACAAGGGGCAACAGGCACAATCTGGAATGCAGGAGGTTCCATCTAAACATGAGGAAAAAATTCTTTACTGTGAGTGTGACAAAGCATTGGAAGAGGCTTCCCAGGGAGGTTGTGGAGTCTCCTTCTCTGGAGACATTCAAAACCTGCCTGGATACTTTCCTGTGTAATGTGCTCCAGGCAATCCTGCTTTAGCAGTGGGGGTGGACTGGATGATCTTTAGAGGTCCCTTCCAACTCAAAAGATTCTGTGATTACTGTGTTTCAAAATGGCAACCCATTTTTAACCTATAAGCAACTTCTTTTGATACTGGGATCATCTTGTAGATTTATGCTCCCTGTGTCCATGTAAGATATTCCCAAACCCCAGGATCCCATAAAACATGCCCTATTGCATACGTGAGTTTAAAGACAAATAAGTGTTCTGCAATTAAATTCTGAAGAATGCCATGTTTTTACTGAAAACCAAATCTGTTTGAATATCCAGCTTGGTGGAAGTGCTAACAATTGTGACACATTTCTCTGTTAGCACCAGTTCTTCAGAGGTGTTGTGTATCTGAGAAAATGTCAGAACTGTCATTTTCCATCAGAGCAAATGCAGAAATCGACATTAGCCTTTCCAGCAGACAAAAGTCTAGCTAGAGTAAAAGCTGTTCTGTGCTATTTGCAAGGTGCAAAATTCACTCACTGTGCAGCCACATCGCACAGCTTTTGTGTCATGGTAAAATTTAAAAGTGTCTGAGAGAGATAGGACTAGAAATTTTATCTACGGAAGGGTGCTCTATCATCTCCCTCATCCCCAGACTGTTTCTCCCTTCTAGCTGCATGTGGTATCAGAAAGTGTAAACTTACTGACAACAAAGCTGGGCTTCTCCTGCTCCTCAGAAGAAGGCAGTTCATCAACCAGTGCAAGTGCAAGTCATGGTTATGATTTGTAATGTTCAAAGAAGCAGCTAAGTGATAACTATTCTCATTACTCCCCACCACATTCCCGTAAGTGTTTAAACAAGTGAATATCCTAGTGCCATTTTCTCAACTTCTGCCAGCCAAGTCTGGAAAAGTTCTGGAAAGGAATAAGTGAGCCTTGACTGAGGCCCATGAATTATAACTTTACCTCCTGCACCAATTTAATATTGTCTAACCTTATGAGGAGTTATGTGAACATCATTTGAAACTGCTATCATGCACTGTGCTCTGTTACTGTCACCTGCCAGTTGGTCACTACCAGAAACAGTGCCTACATATTTTATCCCCAGCACGAAGGAGAAAAGATTAGGAAAAATATGGGTACAGTGTTGTGGTATTCAAATTTGTTATAAAATATTTCTATTCTAGATTTATACGATTGTACCAAATATTTTGGCAATGCTCTCATGGAATAGCCCATCATTCTGTCCTTGACAGGGAAACAGAAAGTCAAAATGATGTTTGATCAAATCCTGGTTACACTCCATGACCTACGCCTGTAGGCATTGCTTAGGTTAGAAAGAGAACCTTTGGAAGTTAAGTTATTCTAAGTATCTTGGCTTCATCTGAACTATGCATCCCAGAGGCATAGATGTATAAAAGAAAAAGCTCAGAACTATCTTGAGAAGTTGTGCCTGAAGATATTTATTTTCACTCTTGTTCTTGAAAAAAATCATGCAACTTCTGATTTCTTCTACAGAAAAATGAGCTCTTCTATAAATTTTTATGATCTAAACAATCTTTTACAAAGAAAATAAATAATTTACTAAGAGAGTGACAGAATATCAGTTAATTGGACAGTAATCATAGGGTCCTTAAGGCTGAAAGGCACCTCTGGAGGTCATCCAACAACCCTGCTGAAGCAGGGTCCTCTAGACCCAGTCACCCATGATCAGGCTTTTTAACATTTCCAAGGAGGGAGAGTCCAAAACTTCTCTGGACCACGTGTGCCAGTTCTTCATCACTCTCAGTGTGAAAAAATGGTTCCTGATGTTTAGAGGGAACCTCCAGCATTCCAATTTGTGCCCATTGTCTCAGGTCCTATTGCTGTAAAGAGCTTGGCTCCATGTTCTTTAGACTCTCCCTTTGGGTATTTACATACATTGAGAAGATTTGCAGTCTGTGAAATCAGATTATCAATCATGAGACTATGAATGTAACAATCTAGTTTAGTAACAATACTTACACCCAGAGTTTTTCATACTGGAAAAAGTCTAAGAGAATGGTACTTCAAAAAGATGAGAACAATTTAATGGTAAATTTTTATTACTGTTGAAACTAAAAAACTGATTGACTGTTACTCATCTCGTTTTACAGGGTCTGTCAAATCATGCAGGAAATGTGGAAACACGTCTTTCAAGAGGCTGCACAGGCAGACAGTTCCTCACAACTTTGAAGAATCCTGAGTCAGGGAGGCAGAAGGGGCTGCCCAGCTAAAATATGATGGTCAGACATAAGAGATGAGGTCATAATAAGGTCAGGTCATGCCAGTACTGGGAGCTGGTTTTTACTTTTCCAAGAACAAGGAAACCTGGGCTGCTGAGGGGAGTGCCACTGGCAAGTTCTGGCTCACGATGGACCTTGGCTCTAAGTGAAAACCTTCTGTCTCCAATAGTTGAGCCACCTCACAAGAGATTTTCACCAACTGGAAAAATTATGATATTTGTGACAGAATGTGAAGTCTGACAGCTCCCTAAAAGCAGGCCTATTTGAAGAGCAAGCATGTTTGAGATCGACCTGGATGTGTATGATACAGATAGTGATGTTTGAATTATTTGGTTGACGGCCGCTGGCCAAGGGCAAAGAGGAGAAAGACAGCAAAAGTCTTGAAATCAACAGACAGAGAGCAGTTGGCAATTGCTTCAAGATGAAGTCAATATTATCTCAAGCTGTACCTCTCAGATAGGAAAAGTCCAAGGCAGATATGTTATTGGAATCAATATCATGGGAGTTTGGTCAGACACAAGCCACCATTTGTGCTTGTAATGAGGGATTTGATGTTATACTACACTGTCCAACACTTTTTATTACTTATTTTAGTGTATAGGATACTTCATTCTATTAAAAAAAGCCTCTTCATGCTAACATTATTTGCATATTCCCAATTCCTCATCCTTCCCCAGTTGTGTGCTCTTTGAGATGAAATCCAAGTTTGGGCAACAGAACAGATGGGACAATTAATTGTGGTGTGGTTATTACATGCAGACGGAGCAGGGACTTCTAGAGGCCAAAGCAGTGTCTGCAAACACAGTCTACAAATACATCTACTAAATGTGGAGTGTTAAAGCCTTTTTCAAAGGCAGCTTAGATAAAAAGTACATCGCATGACCTCTAGTGGTATTAAGCCCAAGGCACTGTCAAAGACACAGCAGCCTGATACAGTTGAGGAGGAGCCAAAGTTACAGAGAAGCTATCACTTACATGCTAGTTCTATGCTGCTGTACCCCACCTTACTGCCAGCTTTATGCTGGCCCAATTTTTTTTCCCTGTTGTCAGGATAATATTGAGAAATTTTTTTAATACAGCAGAAATTCCAAACACTCAGCAGAGCAAATGTCTTGCAGTGATGCTTTCATTGCCAACTAATCACTCATGGTCATTAATCTTTTCTGCTATTGTCTTTATCTAGAGAAATAAGGATCCTGGCAACAGCAGTGCAAGAAGGAATGGCAATGAGAACTGGGAGGTAAAACCAGCAATGTCTTCTCTGCAGTAACTCAGAAAGTCAAAGAGAAGTAATGTTGTCCTTTAACATCATCAGAAGGATAATATTACATTTCTCCTTTTCTGTGGGTCCTATTTCCTTGAAGAGGTGAGGCTGGCATTGCTGACATGCCCTCAGAGGATCTGGGGTCCCCACAGTAAGAGAAGGAGGCTACAAATGACCCACTGCCTAGGACAGACTTCAGCACCGGCGAGAGGTAGGACCAGGGACCAGGGCTGCCAGAAAGAAGCTACTGGGACAAAGATGAAGTGGAAATGGTAATAAATGTGGCAACAGAAAACACTGAACGTGACAGCATGATTAGGAAACCAGGTTTTCCCACAGGATTGTTAGAAGGAGGCCAGCATTTTCATGGGGAGTTGCTGGCACAGCCTCTTGGCAGGACAGCCAGCAGGTTGCAGGACACCCTGAGACAGTCAAGTGACGTTCTTTAGAGTTACAGGGTCTGTTCCCATGGTTTTCCTTCTCATCCATCATGTTGTGCAGCCTCTAAGCCATGCTGAGTGTGCAGTGAGTCAGTCTCCAACAGCCTGTCAGTGGAAAGTGTTGAAATACATTTTGACAAAGTGCAATGCTTGTTATGGAAGACATATTTTGTTTCATTTTCACTTAAATTTGGCTTCACCCACATACCGGGGTTTGGAGCCTGTCTCTAGTGCTCTCCTTTTACATTTGTGCCACCTGGTTGTATTTTTGATGTTTTCTAATTATTTGCTTGTTGTTTTCTATTTTTTCCTCTTCAGTCCCTTGGTGTGTAGTTAGATGCGAAACAGAGAGAGGAACTTCAAAGCAGATTATTTTAAAAGGAAGTAATTTTAAATAAGCAATATAAAAGCTTACCACAAACCTGTTTAATCCAGAAAATTAACATTTGTTTGCCTTATCCTACAGAAGTGTTTAAATTGGAACCTCTTTTAATATGCCTGAATAAGATTTTTATTGGATTTGTTTCAGGGTATGATCCAGGGTTATTTACTCAGCGTATTTATCTTAACAGAAACATCAGCTTCAGAATTAACAAGTGACTAGAAGTTAGCTGATTGTTTGAAGCTGAGTTGTTATAGCAGGCACAGCTTTAACGTGTGTGTGAGCTGATTTGGCTTAGCTGCTTTCCAGATGTAAGCCCTTTCTGGCATGGACCATGGTTTCATTTATGTATAGCACTTGTAACTTGGAGAACTGCTGGAAATAATCAGTGGTAAACAGTTCAACATAGAAAGTGTGATTTGCCTAAGACAGCTTCGGAAGGTCAGCTGAAGTTTTCATGTCTGTGTTCATCACCTTTTCTTAATTTTATAGTTAACTAAAAAGAAACAGGCAGTTGAGATGGGTCTGATTAGCTACCACCCAAAAGTGCTTATCTGATATTAATTGCCACCCCAGAATTGTGGGTTTTTTCTCTCTTCCTACAAAGAGTTTATTTTGAGTGGCAAGATCAGAGTTGCATATCTAACTAGTAGACCTACCAGGGCTAAGGAAATCTACCCATGAATTTAATGTGTTTGGCAGCAGTGGATCCCAGTGAGTACTGTGACCTCAAAAATAAAAGGCACTTTTTTATAATCTGCCTGTACTGAAGATGTGCCATCACTTAGAGAAGCAGGGGAGAGACAGATTTTTCCTTCTCTGATTAAAACCATGGACAATTAATAGCCTGTTTTGCTCGGGACATAGAGCCTACTGAATAGGTCTGAAACAGAGTAAAGTTTGAGTCCCAGAGTGAAACATTATCGAACTTTGTTTGGTTGTTTTTCTTTAATTTGGCCTTGTCCTGATGCCTCTCTCACTGAAATTTTTTTAGAGAGGCTACCATAGCCTGAATTACTCCTAAAAAGAGAGAGGTACTGAAACTCATCAAAATAGCACAGGGCTGACTGAGAAGAGACTTCATTTCCCATTGCTCATCGGCCACCTCTGCCACCAGGTTCTCATAACGTGGTTGTACTTCCCTTCTTTTGACCTTTAAGTCAAGAGCAGTTTCTCTAAACTATATGTAAGTTACATGGAATGCACTTACTCCTGTATCTGATCACGATTTTGGGGGGATTTCACCTTACAGTACTAAAGTCTTACAGTATTTCAACCTGTCTGGACAGGGAGAAAAGTCTTTCCACGTGTCAGATTTCTCTACTTTGTATCTCTCTCCAGTGACTGTATCTATTCTGCAAGAGAGCAAAACTTTCCACCACAGTTCCTCTCCATCTTATAATTTTAATTTATTGATTTCTGTACTTTTACATTATTTGAAAACCAGTCAGTGCAATGACTCTTCCTAACATACAGTCAAGCTTTAGAGTATAAGCTCTTTCAAATAATAATTACTTCAGTATTCATTTCCATCTGCTGTTTCCACAGAATCCCTTGCTATTTTGTGTTATCAACAGTTTAACTAATTTATTCCTCAGAGTCTTACAGTGACATAGCAGTATTTCCAAAAACAGAGTCTAGAATGTTTATTCCACATTCTGCTGAAAGACAGAAAGGGAAGAAATGGCGAACTAAATTTCATACTGTGTTTGTTTACTTTAACATCAGGACTTTGTAGTTTAGATTTGATTCAGCTCATTACGATGCTGATGAGGTTTGATAAAAATCTTGACCTGTGTAGAGACTGTTCAGGGCTACAGGTTCCTGTGTAGTTCCCTGACGTTAGTATAGGCAGAGACCAGCACTTCTGCAGACCTTGGGAATATATTGAGAGATTTCCACCAAGGTCCAGATAAATGATGTCTCCTACATTTCTGCTGGGGATTCCACTTTTCTCACTTTTTCCCAGTCTCCCTGGATGCACAGGACAGCCACTGTTCTCACCCACGAAGAGAGTATGCATGGCAGGCTGGTACCATAGATAAAGCCACCTCACAAAATTATTGTTGAGATCCTGAAATTGGAAGAGTATAGACAGACTGTAACAATGTAAAATAAGACTTTGGATAGACAAATTCTGATTAATTGTGCCATAGCAAATGACCATGCTGCTATCCCCAACATGAGTCTTTGATAGTTTGCTGCACCAGAATTAGGGCAGTGTCTATCCCAGCCCTCAGCAATCCCTCTCCCATGCCACAGCAGCAGCTCAGACCAGCAGTGGAATGGGGCTGATGCTGTATCAGATAGTAAACAAGGGAAAAACCAAACAAATAAACAAAACAGTCAAAAAGTTATCTAGGCCCTAAAATGGTGGGCTATTAAGTGACAGAGCAAGTAACCTTTACTAGGTGCATTTTTGGCTTTCCTTTTCCCCATTAGGACTGTGAGAGAATGAAACTTTCTAAGAGCCCACCTTTGGAACCGTGCTCCACAGAGCACCCTGTTAGGTGCTAGAGACCTGGATAAAGGATTAACAGATGTAAGTGGAAGCAGATACTGACAGATGAGCTTGTAAGTTTTAAATAGGCTACAATGGGAACTGGAGTGCCTCTATAACAAAAAAACCCAAAGCAAGGCAAAAACAAACAGCAACCAACCGACCAAAAAAAAAATCTTTTACAGTTAGGGAAGAAACTAGGGGCTTCTGGGCCATGATGCAGCAGGCCTTTAAGCTCATCTTACTTTTAACTATGTGCCTAACTCTTTGCTCCTGATTAAATCCCCCAGGAATCTGTACGTTTTAGCTTACTGCATACATGCCTTGCTGAATCAGCACTGTAGCTTGTTATGTAAATTGCTGCCCTATTAAATATAAACCACAAGATGTACACTCCATAAACTTTCCTGTCATTACATTGAATTTTCATTTAACATTAAACTGGAAAGTGTCTGCCTCAGCGAGAGGCTCAGATGGAACACAAGATTTTCTGGCAAACTCAATGTAGGGCAACACCCAAGCTTTAGCAGCTCTCCTCATATCACAGAAAATGATCTGGGATCTAGACTCTTGTGTAACATCTATGAACCTGTAATTGCTATACAAGAATATGCTTAGTAGCAAAAAACTTAATTGTGTTCTGTTTGAATAAGTCCACTCACTACATTAGCAGCCCTTAAGCAGATTATGACCCTCACAGCTACAGAATTTCTGCCACAGAGATAGCTTGCAGCAAAGCTCAGAATTAATGAGTTTTGTATCATACATTATGCTACCCATTATTCTAATATTAGGATATATAATTCCACTATCTAGAATAAAATATGCTACGGTCTGCTTTCAATTGATTCATTCATTCTTTTGACCAAACATACTTAATTTATATATTTTTAGAAGTATTGACTATTTAGATCTTCAGTAAAAATCTTCTGAAATTACTTGTAGCTCTAAGTAATGCCCTTTAAGAATAATTTTAAATAGTATATCCCCTGCCTGCGTCTCATGTATTGCATAGAAATCTGATCATGATTGTACCAAACACCTGCAAGAGAAAAAGATGTATCAACATGATGTAATTTATTACAGGGAAGGTAATTTAAATTAGGAGTATGTGAGAGGTCATTTCCGAGCAAACAAATTATCAAATGTGAACTGTTCAGTTTTTCTGTTTGTGCTTTTCCTTTTCATACCATGGAAGTTCACAGTAACCTGGGACACAGGCACACGTGTCTGTTGTTCAGATTTAAATAATCCCAGCATTAAATCTGTATATCACAGGTAGCAGACTTTATGCTGGGGACATCTACAAAAATACATTCCCTTTTTCACCAGCAGTAGTGTGGTTCAGCAAATTACTGGTGACCAGGGCTAAATTCTTTATGCAAGGAGGTGCTGGAAAGCCATACATTGCTTTAAAAACAGAAATGAGTTATTCCAAAATCACCCATTGCAATGCAAAATAAATTCAAGTACATTTTATCACAAAATGAGCCATATTATTTGTTCTACCTGATCTCACATTCCAGACTAGCTTCTGTTCCTGACTAGCTTGTGTGGCAAAAATCTCCAGCAGTAAAGGATCTGCCAGAGAGACCAAAAAAGCCACCAATGTGGTCTCAGAGTATATGATGACTGCTGTGTGAAAATACTATTCAGTATATTTGTCATCTGCTCCTGAAAAAAAAAAAAAAAAAAAAAAAAAGCGTCTGTATGAGACTCATATGCACAGACATATAATTGAAATGGTTGTTTTTTACAGTCATCAGTTCCCCAACAGAGTTTACCACATGTCTGTACAAACATTTGTGCTGTCCCACTGCACAGGTGGTTGGAGATTTAAATATGCAGCTGGAGGCAAGAAATCGTGTCTGTAACAGTTCTGTTTTAGTGTGTCAGAACATAGCCTCAGAGAGTGAACACAGCAATAAAGTATCCTTCTTTTCTGATAAAAGCTATGTAAGGACATGCCACTGTGAGGTGTAATTTGTTTCATTTGCAATTTGCAATTCCATGTAAGTATAGGTGAATCAAATTTTAATTGGGAATAATTTTCAAAGCTTTACACCAGTTCTAGATGGGTTGCCAGGATTTCAAGTACAGAATTTGTAATCTTTCCTGTCAGAAAGGTCAGGGCATTAAATGAGCTTTTAGAAAGTAGAAGTATTTATTAGAAAGTAGAAGTATTTAAGTCCTTTTGTTTTCTCTTCTTGGTTTCCATGTCTTAGAGGTGACATTTTCAAGGTCTTCTCTATAACCAACAGGATAAAAAAAAAACTACTTTAAATGAAACATCTTTCAGATTTCATCACAAATATATGATTTCAAGGGTTTTAAGAGACACACACACGGACCACAATGTATCTCATCGAGACAAAGATTGTGAAAGTTTGGCTTTGTGTGTTTTGGCAAGCTTCCAGCATCAGCACAGGGCAAAACTGCTTCTGCCCGGTGTTAGGAGAAGTCCAGATGTGCCCAGTGAGCTCTGACTTCCTTTCACTACCTGTGAAAGGTACACGGCTCATGCAGACTCTTTGCTCACCTGCCTGAGAGGGACTTCTCCTTTGCTGAAATAGAATCACTGCTCTCCTAGGAAGGACAGCAGAGGTCTGAAAGGCTCGTGAGCTGCATGTGACCAGAAGGTATGGATATACCAAGTTTCTTTCACCAAGTTCTTCAGATTGTAGCCTCTACAATGACGATGTTTTATTTTTCAGTTACCTAGGAACTACTGCTTGGGGATCACAGAGCTCTGTATTAGACTTCAATTAGATGTATTTCACAACATCCCCACGAGGGAAATCACTAATTACAGCAGTTTGTTGAAACTAAAGTAAGTATAGTAATGCCTGGTAGTGACTAGAATATTATTGTGTTATCTTGTGTTACTACACTTCAGGCTATGATTGTATCAAATCTTAGAAGCCAAGAGGGTTGGGTCTGGCTGGCATATCAACAGAGAATTAAGATTTGATTACAAGTCATATTAATTTGGTCTAGAATAAATACTCTGGTGTTTTGTGTCAGGAAACACCCTGGAGCTTGAGCAGTTATGTTGTGACAGAGAGATAAAACGTGTCCTGATCAGCTGTAGCCATATAAAAAACCTTGTATTTTTATGGGACTGCTAATTTTGCAAAAAAAGCATATTTGTCACGGCAGCACGGAAAAATCCCAGCTCAGGATCTTGCACTTCCATCTGCTCATTAAAAATGAGAAGTTGATTTCTTCCCTTGTGTTTGAACACCTTTGTGAAGCATTACTGACATCGCTAATGAAATATTTCCATTGTAGAGCCATCTGCATCTCAGCAGAAGTCTCTTTACATACACCGACTACAAAGTCCTCTCTTACAACAGATAATAATGTTACTAACATGAGGTAACAATGTTCTGTAATGAAGTTTTAGATTTTGCATAAACAAATTTAGTAGTATTTTAGCTTTTAACAAAAATGTACCAAAGGTAAAAAAAATGTTATTTTTATTCCTTCTATCATTTTTTATTGTATTTTTAATGGATTTAGAGAAAGAGGACCCTGGTTGCCTGAAGACTGCAGAACTTTGCTCATCTTTATAAACTACAGAGTGGTCTGGGAGAACTGTTAGACTTCAAGAGAGTTAGCTAGAAGAGATAAGGGAGTATCAGACTCCCTGCAGCTGCAAGTTGTCTCCAGTCTCCAAATTGTCCTGTCTGGACACATCATGGAAAGAGCTGCAGCACAGAGGAGTCAGTGAAAGACCAGGAGCCAGCCAGCCAGTGCCCAAGAAATCCAGACAAGTGGCTCATAAATTTGCATTGCAGCCAAGATGTAAAACTGTGCTTTGGGTTGTCAGTGGTAGCACCAGCTGAGCTGCTAACTTGGGCTGCAGCATTAGAAGCTCAGAGAAACTCCTTCTCCTTCTCCTTCACCTTCTTCCTCTCCTTCTCCTTCTCCTTCTCCTTCACACCTATCCAGGCATAAGGTCTCACACCCCCTTCCTTAGCAACCATTTCTGTCCGATTGTTCTTGCTTCCTCCTTTCTGCTGTCCTCAGGGCGGTGAACCTTCCAGCCTCCTCAGCTGCCAGAACACTTCTCTGTTACTTTTCTGGGGCTTCTCTCTTCTTCCTCTTCTGCTCCTACAGTAGGGATGCCACCCTTTATTTTCACAGAAAATGGCTCTAAAGTTTTGTGAGTATGTACTGGGTGACAGTGCTCAGGTGCTGGCCTCTGTGAGGAGAGGACAGGCCTCACCCCATGCTGGACATGACCACCCTCAGACATCTCCAGCAGACCCACTGCAGGGTATGGCTGAGCCACGTGGCACCTCTGGGAATACATATTTAAGGAAAGGCAAAAACGCTGCAGAGGAGTGTAAGAGAGAGGAGTGAGGAAAGAGAAACAGCAGTGTGAACATCAAGGTGAGAGAAAAAAATGGGTGTGGAGGTGCTACAGGTGCTAGAGCAGGGATTCCCCTGCAGCCCATGAAAGGGACCATCCTGGAGCAGATATCCATGCCAAGGAGGATCCTGCAATGGAGCAGGCAGAAATTTTCTGAAGAAAAAGCAGCCCCGGGCAACCTGTTTCTGTGTATCACCACCCTCACAGTGAATGATTTCTTCCTATATGTCCAACCTAAACCTCTTCCAATTTAAAACTATTCCCTCTTGTCCTATCACTACATACCCTTGTGACAAGTCCCTCCCCAGCTGTCCTGTAGGCACCTCCAGGTACTGGAAGGCTGCTACAACATCTTGCTGGAGCCGCCTTCCTCTTCCTCTTCCCCTTCCCTTCATTTCCCCCTTTTCTTCCTTCTTCCCCTTCTCCTTCTCCTCCTCTTTCTTCCCCTCCTTCTCCTTTTTCTTCTCCTCCTCTTTCTTCCCCTTTTCCTTCTTCCCCTCCTTCGTCTTCTCCTCTTTCTTCCCCTTGTCCTTCTTCTCCTTCTCCTCTTTCTCCTCCTTCTCCTTCCCCTTTTTCCTCTTCCTCTTCCTCTCCCTCTCCTCCTTCTCCTTCTCCCTCTCTGTCTCTCTCTGTCTCTCTCTGTCTCTCTCTCTCTCTCCCCCTCTCCCTCTCCCTCCTCCTCTCCTCCTCTCCCTCTCCCTCCTCCTCTCCTCCTCTCCTCCTCTCCTCCTCTCCTCCTCTCCTCCTCTCCTCCTCTCCTCCTCTCCCCCTGCCGTACCGACCCCGTTCCTCCCGGTGACTCCCGGAGTGGGCGGGCGGGGCGGTGGCGGTGAGGGGGGCGGGAAATGCCGCTGTCGCTACGGGAGACTGGGGGAAACCGGAAGCGGGCGGGGCGGGGCGGCGTGGCGCTGGGCCCCGCTCCCGCCCTCACGGCTTCTCCCCGCGGGCCGGGCGGGCGGCGGTAGCGGCGGAGGCGGCGGCGCCATGGGCTGCTTCTTCTCCCGCCGCAGCAAGCCGGCTCAGGGCGAGCAGCAGGCGGCATCGGCGGGGGGAAGCGGCAAAGACGCGGCGGCCAGCGAGGAGAAGGCGCCGCAGTACAGCTGGGACCAGCGAGCCAAGGTACCGCCCCGGTTGTTGTCCCCCGGCCGCGGGCAGCCGGGGTCTGGGAGCGGGCAGGGCATCGGCTGTCTCGGCGGGCAGCGCTTCTCCTTTCTCTGCCGCCCGAGGTTTGCGGAGCGGGAGCCCTGGGAGGGCCCCGGGGGGTGGGGGTACCTCGGCAGGGAGCTCGTCTCCTCCGCGGTACCGCTGTCACGGCTCGGTCCGTGAAGTGCGTTCATTTACAAAAAAAAAGAAATTAAAAAAAAAAAGTCTTTAGCCTGGGGGTTTTAGCAGTCAGTCTCGAATTGTGCAAGCGGGCAGCAGGCTGGGGGGGCTGTGGCTGCCGCCTGTGGGTGCCTGCGGCGGTCCCCGTCCGTGATGCCCGTGGGCAGCTGACGGGGCAGGACCGGGCAGGGGTGGCAGCGGAGCTGTGACAGCCTCGGCGAGGGGAAGGTTCCTGTCCCTCCCCCTCGGGGGTTCTGATGAAGCTTGGAGTCCCTCGGGTGCGTGTTCCCCCTGAGCAAAGCGGAGCGATGGCAAATCAGTGGGGGATGGGGAAACCTCAGCTTGTGCCCGTCTGAGCTGAGGTCCCGGCACCTGGAAGTTCAGTGGAGGCATAAATCTTGTGTCATGTCCTGACTGTCAGTCTATCACTAATATTTATTCTTCTTGCTTGGCTTGGTTGCCTTGTTGGGATTTTTTTTTTTTTTTTTTTTTTTTTTTTTTTTTTTTTTTTTTTGGTGACCTTATCTTTTTTGTTTAGGTTGGGGTTTTTTCGGGTTGTTTAGTTGGTTGGTTGTTTGGGGGATATTTGTTTTTTATTTAAGTTCAAGGTGCTAGCACCAGCCCATCAGTCCTTAAAGTGACAGATGAAGACAAATACCTTCCCCGTGCTGTTTCCTGACCTGTTGAAGGCAAACATGAAGTCTCAAACGGGAAAGCATTCAAGTGATGGATTAAATATATTTATTCTCACCCTCATCTCAAGTTTCACTTCCTAAATACATCATGACATCATAGCTCTGCTTATCTCTTCTCCTCTGCAGCCACCTTTGGGTGGGGGAAGGATAAAATGGGGTAGGCCATAACTTTAATTGATGTGGTTTTAACAAGCAAAATCCCCAAACCTTTAGGCCATATGTTACAAGTACAGAAAAGAAAATGCATGAACTTATTTGTATGCTTAGTTTGTTTGTTTTTTTAAACTTGGCTGGGTGCTCTAGGGTGTCCCTGAAGTCTTCCAAGTGCATCAGACGAGCTCAGATAGAGATGAGCTAGAGAGCATGCGTGTGCACATGGCCTGGAGGACTCAATTCCTTGAGGATAAAAAGGGTTCATCTATGTTGGGCTTGTTGCTCTGACTTGCTAGTGGATAGTTGCAGTGCAACGCTGGAGAGAGATGGGAAGGGTGGACACAGGAGATTCTCACAGGGAGAAAGCTGTGCTGAAACTGTATTTTACAGCAGCAGAAAAAAAAAATCTAAAGGAGCGTTTGAAATTGTGTGATTTAATCTTGGACCAAATTCATGCTAAAGCTCAGCAGATATGAGGCCTTTTATCCCATCTGCTTATATGACGCTAACTCCTGAAACTCACAGGAGGAAAGTCAGGACATAGAAATGCTTGCCTCAGAGAACAGCCAGCATTGTTGCTAAGGAGATGACTGATAACATGCTGGAAGTAGTTCCAGGCTAACAGGCGAGGCTATTGCAGCACCCGTGATCTGTATCCGTGGAAAAAACCCCATGTAATGTATTGCATGTACAACAGCTTCCTCCTTTTCTACAAAAGGCACTTAGAAGAAGACACTTGCAGAAGAATCAGTGAGTTTGTGCTGTGCTACTGAATTGCAGAAGCTGTCAAATTAGCAGTTTAATTTTCTACTGTAGAGCTCAAGAATAATGGCTATTTAACTTTTAAGCCCATTTCTCTTGCTCTTTGCAACCTTATCTTTTGTTGGGCTTTTGGGTATATGCTTAGTATATTAAACCAGGAAAGCAGAACTGAGACACCACGGATAAAGGAATAGTCAACACTTAGTGTGCTAAATGTTTTGATAATTTTGTATCAAGTCAGTAATAACATATACTATTATTATTGTTATTGTTATTATTATTATAATAATAGTATATAGTACTAAATATATAATAATAAATATATAAAATATAATAATTATATAGTAGCTTTAAGTATTGTGTCTGGTACATTATCCTGTTGTGTATTGCTTCCTCATTTTTGATACATCACAGACTTATTTCACAGTTTGTGTTTGTACACAAAACTGATGGAAGTCAGTCAGAAAGCTTGTGACATCAAAGTTTCTTCTTCCTGTTCAGCACATGCAGTGGATTGTATTCTGAACTTAACCTCAGCTTGGTCAACAGATGGAGTCGTGGGCTTTCATGTTAATTTCCTATTACTTTTAATGGTGTGTCAGTATACCATTTGGTTTGAGGGGGGTGTTTCTAATTTTAGGCTCTCCTCAGTGATGCAGTTTTGGTTATAGAAGAAGGTTTGGCAATTGTTTACAGTTCTTGTAAGCTGTCCTCTGCACATCCTTAGAGGTGGGTAAGTCTAAATAAGTGCCACGCTGACACTCTCACAGAGAAATGTAAGCACGCTGGTGCTTTGTCTGATTCAGGATGTTTGTCTGATTCAGGATATGAAAAGAGATGACTGCTAGCTCAGAGCTGTGCTGGAAGAAGCTTTGAACCTGAGGAGTTCCTTCAGCAAAACTATTTCTTCTGCTTTTGAGGCACTGTTAGTATAGTCTATTTTAATCATGTTATGGTGGCAAAAGATGATTAATATTGGTACTGTCCACTGGTGCTGACCTAGCTGGAGAGTAATACAACAATATCCTGGTGACTATATAACTCCTGTATCATACTCCTGAAAATGGTCCGTGTGGTAGAAAACTCCAAATACAAAAATATTATAAGTTGCTAACAATTACATTGAAATTAAGGACAGTATATAAATTTGAGGGGCCTTTTCAGAATTTTCTGTGATCTCATTTAAGTAAGAATAGAAGTCTGTGTTATTAAGGTTTGCAAAAATTAATGACATTTGCATCATGTCAGAAGCCTGCTGGGATCTCGGTAATGCTGTCCACTGGGTTTGGAGAACTGTGCCAGAATTACTTATGGTGCAATAGAAAAATCAAAGGATCAGTGTGGAACCAGGTGTGGGAGAGGAACTTGGTGGTGTTCAGCCTTCTTCAGCTAGGTTTTCACCTGGAATGCAAGACTGTATTTCTGTTCCTTGCCTCACTTTTCATTTCCTACTTTCCTACCTTCTCTGTGACTAGTTTTTTACATGCATGTCCAGAGTGATAACTACAGCAGTAACTGAGTATGGGCACATACAGACAGGATCTGGTGTTTTGTGTCTTGTGATGGCAGATATACCCACATCTGTGACCTTCTCAGCAGAAGAAATGCAAAAATCTACATTGCCTTTTGTGCTCTTGTCTTTGAAGAAGTAAGTTTAGATTAAGAATGCAATGGCATTTAAAGTTTAGAGGGACTTTCCTTCCCAGATGACTTTACTTGTTCCTTCTAAAAGAAAAAAAAAGTTTTATGTCAGTTGACTTGCAACTTAACTGTTTTAATTGGTAAGAAACATGCAGCTATCATTGCTATATTGGGCCATGATGGCCCTATTCAGACAGTTTAAAATACCCTCAGATGTGTACATACACAAATCATAGTCTTGTTAGTAACCATACACTTAAGGATTCTACTTGGAATGGTCCAAGTGGACACAGACATCTTGAACTGTCTTGTTTAGGTAGACACTTTATATTTTATTTTGGAACATAAATAAAACCACTTTAATATCAACTTTTTTTTTCTAACTAGCCAGTGAAATATTTTGTCCTTAAATACAGTGCATCTCTCAAGCTTCTCAGTGCACCAGAACTACTTCTGTATTTCTCAAAACATAGTCTTACTAACTGAGAAACAGCAGGTTCATACTAAATATTTCTAGCTAAGTCAGATATTAGGTGAGGAGTAGCTTTGTTTCTTATTCCCCTTATTCTGTCTGCAGCATTTGGCAATGGTTTCTTGCTCAGAAGAGTGTGAAAATGACCATTACATAATATTGTGGGTAGTTTGAAAGAGGGGGAAGATTACAAGGAATAGAATGCAATATGATGTCTTAGGCTCACAGGAGATGCTCCAAGATGAAAAATTGTATGCTAGTTCCTGGAACCTTTACCCACTGTCCCGTGTTCCACCTTTTCTTGTTGCCTAAGAAGCTAGAAATCTGCCAGTCATAGCTTCAATAAACACTCTCCAGAAGATGTTGCAACTCAGTGCTTAAGGGCACCAAACCCATGCAGGTACAGATATGCAGAGGTGTCTAGGCCTGCTAATGCACCTTTTTTCCTTCTTTCCTTTCTGTTAATTCCCATTAACAAAAATAGCACCTAAAGCCTCTTAAGTTTTGTTTTCCCTATAGCTGCAGCTTTTAATGTCACTGGGTCAGCAGCCAACTCTTGGATGTCATTCACTGTATATAAGTCTACAGCTGAACCACCATCTGTTGTGATTTAAAGATATGGGGGAACAATTTTTTTGAGAATTATCTTTAGAAAGGGAAGACCTCTGTGTAAGTGGTTTAGAAAGACTTTACAAACTGTTGTTTGCTCAGCAGGCTAGACCCAGGCGATTAGGGGAGAACTCTAATCCATCAAGAACTGCAATTGTCTTCTCATATCTCTGGTGGTACATAACTGCTGAAAAAAACTCCGTTCCTGATGAACCTGGTAAAAAAAGTCTTATTAAGACAAACTTATGCAAGAGAGAATTTAAGAAGCTGTTGGGATCCGTGGTGATTGTAGAGAAGTTACCACTGAAAATGAGTGTATCTTGCACTTCTAAGTCTTCTTCCAAATGGGGGCTGCCTTGTCTTGGTGTCAGCAAACTGGATAATGGTGGCTGAAGAGACGTACGCCATCAGCTGCCCTCATTTCTGGCTTCTGACCTTCTTGCAAGACAAGTGTTTGCAGGAAGGAAAGCTGCTTAGCACAGCTTGTACTTGTTGCAGCAGAATTTTCTGGAGTTCAAAGCAGCCGTGACAAACTTTAGCTTGCCTCCACTTCTCTTTCATTGTTCTTTAAAATCCCCGCTCCTTACAATTTGTCCTTCAATCCTTTGTAACAGATTTATAACCAATGGCATTGCTGATAACTAAAAATGAGGCTTCTGTACCTCTGCTGAAGGGGAAGTATGTTGTGTAAGTAGGAATGACTCTTTTGTCATCCTATCTGGTTGTATTAGGTCACTCTATGGAGTAATTCCCAAACCTGCACATAGCACTTTGTTTAGAAGGTTTAACTCTTGAGCTGCGCTCTGTATCTATCAATGCATCACTCGTATGTACTCCAAACACTCTTTAAATTCAGCTGAAAGCATTAAAAGTTGCCTCTATAAATCCTATCACCATTTGGACTTGCACCATCCTGGTGAAAAAAAGGCCTTTATGACTGTATAAAGGAAAGGAGAGTAAAGCATCTGTCTGGATGAGATGGGTGGATTTGGACAAAGTTGTTTGAAGCTTTATCCAAATGTGAAGGATAAATAGATAAGTTATCAGGCAGTTGATTTGTGATGACCTGTCACATACTCAAGATTTTACAGCAAAAGTTACACCAGATGAAGGGTAGAAAAGTCTACACAGCCCTGGTTAGAGCACTGTGAAGCTGCAGATGTTACCTTCTGTTGTTTTTTGTTTTCTGTGCCTGTTTTTTTGCTGTGTTGCTAAGGCTGAGGTTAAGAAGCAGGTAGTGCTGACTGTCAGGGGAAGGTGAATAGATGCAGTGATTTAATATTAAACTGTTGATGTTAACTGCAGATTTCAGAGGTGGTTGGCATGAAACTGTCATGAGCATATTGGCAGCTGTTGGATGCATCCTCAAAATCAGAGTTCTGCCTTCATGCTCCTTTCTCCAGCACTTTTGTTTTACGTGAGGGAACTGAAATGTTCAGATCTGCTACAGTCTCTCTGGGTTACTCCCTCGTTCTCGGGGCAATAATGCAGTGTGGGGAGAGTATTAAATCTATTTCATTCAGTTCCTTCAATCTTCATGGTAGTGTTAGTCACTAAATATCCTAGATCTTTAAAAGGAAAACTGTGAAGCAAAATTGAAGGAAATTGGCCAACTTCCTAGCATGGTGAACAAAATGGGAAGTAAGGGTTGTGTCAGAGCAGAACTCTTAATTCACGTCAGGGAAATAAAATTGAGCTTCTGAATCTGCTAATAGAGTTGACTTTTTTATCATTAAACTCAACTACTGCTCTTTCTCAAAAGCTCTCATTTGAAACTGTAAGCTGTGGGTTAGCTAACAAGTGTTTTTTCTCCTAGGACTAAGTAAAATTGCAAGCTGAAGTTCAAGTTTCACACATCTCTGTAAAGGGTGCTGTGTAGGACAAGCTAACGCTTGCTTCAGAGGCTTTTTAGAACAGAGCCATTTAGAAGGACATGCTTAGATGACAACTTTCAAACAGGCTGTGAGTTTTGAAAACCTTGAACTTCTCCTTCCTGAGACAAATATCTGTTGCTCTGTACCCTGTTTTGAAGGCAGTAAGCCTATCTCCCAAGGTTATTAAACCCCCCCACCATATATATGCATAAATGTTCTAGGAGATGCCTGGAAAGGACATGTCTAAAAGCAGTTTTGATACTTACATTCTCAAGTATGAGAGAATGAGTATAAATATCTTATATATGGATCAAATATGTAAAATTACATGAGAATTAGGACCTTAGGGATTGAATCCTAATCATACTGTGTGTCTGAGTCTTGATGATGTGCCCTTTATTGTTTGAGCCTCCCTGTATTATTAGTAGCTCTTCTGACTATATTTCTTGGATGTGTACTAGTGGTGTTAAATATGATTGAGGGGAGATTTCTTAGAAGCCATCGTCATTGTCTCACCTTGCATTGTATTTGGACGATTAATCATCTGCAAGTCTTTTTTCTTGTCCTGAGGTTTGATATGCTCTCTATAAAGCAATAAATTTTATTGGTTAGTTAGAGCCTTTTCACTTCCATGAGGTGTTCTGGACAAAAGCTGCAGTAGCTGAGCTGCTTTAGGGAATGTCTGGTGCTAGATCATCCTGGATTATGCTTTTTCCTGGTTTCTAAATCTTGTATGAATGTTTGAAATGATGAAGAGGAAGGAGTTTCTTACAACTTGGGCTATCCAGAAACTGTTGTGATGCGATAACACTGATGATGGTGCAGCAAGCTTTAGGGCCATTGGGCTGATCATCAACCAGGAGGTTGGTGAAGTAGTCTTGTGTTAAACTGCTTCTGGTAGTTGTATACGTCTGAGTGCTATATTAATGGTCTTTCACAAGAGGGCAGAGTAGAATTTGCTCTAGAAAGCATAGTTGTCTTGAGATTCATGGTATCTAGAAATGACCTGTCTCAGATTCCTTTGGTGTTACAGCAGCACTGGCATTATTCATGCTGTCCATCTGTATCACATACTGTTCTGGGTGCTCTGTGGCTATTCAGTCTCTGCTCCCACACAGAGACTTCCAGGGAAAACCACAGCCTCTCTCAAGTGTCCTGCCTTGGCAGGGATGTGCTGGAGGGTGGAGGGGCAAAGGTAGATGTGTCCTCTGCATCAGCACTGCCTGTGTTTTATTGTAGGTTTTACCTGAAACAATTGCATAGCTACTGTTAGCACAAAAATCTTGTAGTTGTTAGCACAAGATAATGCTATGGCACAGATAAGCAAGTGTTTTGTACTTTGCAAACATAATAAAAGAGATTCTGTTTGAAAGCAGCAAGGTCTCTTTGCAATATGTTGAAGTATGGTAAAATATGACCAAGAAAGCTACTTGAAAAGAAGATACTGTGTATCTCTAGCTTTATGAGTCTTTAAGCATGTTGGCAAATTCATTTATTACAGCTGCTATGGTAATACCCAGGACAGTGATCTTTCTTGAAACAGTTCAGAGTCCACAGAGAAAACTATTTCCCCTCACCCCCTTTCTTTATTAGAGGACAAACTGAGTTTGTTTGTTTCCCTGGAGCATTTCAGAAGTGTAGCTTCAATTCTTCATTGTACCTCAGTACTATGCATTCCAGCAGTTTAGAACTTTTATCACTCTTTGAAGGGTTTTCTGGAAGTTTATCATGTACAGCTCACGGCTATCTCAGTTAATCCAGGTCAATTGACACTTAGCATTATAATGTTCTCTGGATGTGAAGTCTTTCATAGTATTTTTTTGTTTTTTTCTTTCTCTTTCAGATTGACCCCAAAGATTACACTTTTTCCGGACTTAAAGACGAAACTGTGGGTCGATTGCCTGGCAAAGTAGCAGGGCAACAATTCATCATTCAAGACTGTGAGAACTGTAATATCTACATATTTGACCATTCTGCTACAATCACAATTGATGACTGTGTAAACTGCAGAATCTTTTTAGGACCAATAAAAGGCAGCGTGTTCTTCCGTGACTGCAAAGACTGCAAGTGCATAGTGGCCTGCCAACAGTTTCGCACTCGGGACTGCAAAAAGCTGGAGGTTTTCTTGTGCTGTGCCACCCAGCCCATTATCGAGTCCTCCACGGGTATGAAATTTGGATGTTTCCAATACTACTATCCTGAGCTCGCTTTGCAGTTTAAAGATGCTGGGCTGAGTATCTTCAACAACACATGGAGCAATATCCATGACTTTACCCCCGTGTCAGGAGAAAACAACTGGGGCCTTTTGCCTGAGAATGCTGTAGTCCAAGATTATGTTCCTCTGCCCAGCTCCGAGGAGCTGAAAGCTGTCAGAATTTCTACCGATGCTACAAGGAGCATAATACCAGTAACTCGAGGGTGGAGACAGAAAAGCAGTGATGAATCGTGTTTGGCTGTGTTTTTTGCTGGTGACTACACAACTGCAAATGCCAGGAAGTTAATTGATGAGGTAAGCGACCTTTGCCTTCATTCAACTTCTAAAATTTCTAATTGAATTTTCCTCTCTGTAGCCTCTGGTGCTCCCTGAAGGGAGAATGCAGAGGCTCTGCTTGTCGACTAACCATACCAACTGCACTTTTTAAAACTTTCAAGCAAGGTTTGAGTCTGGAGCTCATCTGATCAGATGGTTATTTTGTGCAGTTGTTTTGAGGAACTTGGCCAAATGTAGAGTAAGTGATTTGGCAATGCTTGTGAAAAGGTTATAGCAAATTAACTTGTTAGCTTATCACCCCAAAAGTCACTGCTAACAAAGCAGCCTGCCCTGCGAGTTCCTTCCAGTTCTAATGGACACTTTAAAAACAAATAACATGTTTAATTGTAGCTCCCCTGTCATCCAGTATTGAAATTAGTTTCTGGAATAGGCAGTGAATATTTGTCAGGACTGCTCAGCTGCCTTTGATTACTTAAATAGCTGGCTCTGGCTTTCTCAGAGGAGTTTGGGCTTTCCTGGGGCTGAAGTCTGGGAGTGGCTGGCTGCTTCTAGCACCCTGGAGTGCCAGGGATTACAGAGCAGAGCCAGTAACCCTGAACTGAGAAAGGGATCTGCAAAACCTACAGATCTCAGCATTTCATGATCAATAAAAAGCACCCAGTGGACATCCTTCCTTAGGATGTTTAATTGCTGAGGAGCAAAAGCTGTAGGGTGTTCTTCTGCCTGCCCTCCCCACCCCCTATTGAAATTGATGGAACTCAATTGCTAACAGTTACTTGAGTGAATGGAGATAATTATATTTAAGGATTGAGGGGTTTTTTTTCTGCAGTAAAGAGTATAACAGATCTGTTTTCCCATGCTAGTAGTTCTTTAGAACTTAGGAGGTAAGAACATGATGAAAGACCAGTTAGTGAGATTCTGTGGAAATTGTGCTGTTCTGTAGATTAATGAATGCTTTGGAAGTACAAGTAGAGTTGCTCCTTCTCCACATGCTGTGTGTGTTCAGCAGTTTGTAACTTTTTTTTTTTTTTTCCAAAATTGAAAACTTCAGCAACAAATAGATGGGAGTTTAAGCTAATACTTGACTGAACTAT